>NC_059164.1:91258770-91872437 GCF_019923935.1 Bubalus bubalis
ACATACATCCTGGAGAAAGCACAGAATAACAAAGACAAGGAAAATCTCTCAAGAGCAGCCAGAGAGAAAAGACAGCTAACCTTCAGATGAAGCACAAAACAGCCACGGTGACAGTCAGAAGACTGTGAAATACCATTTTCAAAGGGCTAGGAAAAAAAATAAATAACTGACAGTCTAGAATTGTAAACACAAGATATCTTTTTAAAAAGGGACAAAGGAAGATATTTTTCAGCACAAATAGCTTGTAGACTGCTATCAACATACTCTCAATAAGGGAAATTTTAAAAGATATATATTTTATGCAGAAGAAAATTGATCCCAGATGGAAGATCCAAGATGCAAAAAGGAGTCATCAACAAAGAAAGTAGTAAACATGTGAATAAAACTAATTAAACGTTGACTTTATAAATAATAATAATATTCTGTTACAGAGTTAAGAGAAGAAATAAACCTAAAATGCATGCCAAAAATAATACACTTCAGGAGTGATATGATTAAATGTTTTATGCTAACTGTATTACTCAAGAAAAGGGTGATGATGTGATTAAATTTAGGATTTGATACATATGTTAAAATATCTAGGATAACAAGTAAAAGAACAGAAACAGCACATATAATAAAGTAGGAAATGGGATGAGAAAAACACTCAATTCAAAAGAATACAAGAAAAAAAAAGAGAAAAATAACATTAAAAAGGTAGGACAAATAGGAAACCCATAATAAGATGATAGAAATAAATTCAACTATATCAATTACTATCAACAATAAATATAAATAGATAAGTATCCAGTGGAAGAAATATATTTTTCAACTGGATAAATCAATAAATAAAATCCACTTAAAGATCGTTTTTAAAAAACACATCAAAAATACAAAGGTATCTACAAAAGAAATGGTCTCTGCCTTTCATTAATATCAACAACATGAAAGAAAGACTGAGGACATGTTTCTGGTTAAAGAGACTAAAGAAATATGACAAATAAATGGAATGTGTGGTCCTGAATTGGATCCTGGACCAGAAATATTCTTCTCCTTTGCCCTATACAATATTAGTGAGACAAACTGTGATGAAGTACATAGATTTGACAAAAGTACTGGATCAGCGTTATTTCCTGATAACGTCTCTACCATGAGAAGCAGGTGTCCTATCTAGTCTGCTGATCCTAGGTGAGGGTGTACAGAGCAAGCTGCCTCAACCCAGCCACAGTCCTCCACAGTAACAGGCAAGTTTGACCTTGGAGTACAAATGTAGGGCAAAGGCTAACAGAGCTTTGCCAAGAGAACACACTGGTCATAGCAAACACTCTCTTCCAACAACGCAAGAGATGACTCTACACTTGAACATCAGATCAGATCAGATTAGATCAGTCGCTCAGTCATGTCCGACTCTTTGCGACCCCATGAATCGCAGCATGCCAGGCCTCCCTGTCCCTCACCAATTCCCGGAGTTCACTCAGACTCACGTCCATCAAGTCAGTGATGCCATCCAGCCATCTCATCCTCTGGCGTCCCCTTCTCCTCCTGCCCCCAATCCCTCCCAGCATCAGAGTCTTTTCCAATGAGTCAACTCTTCCCGTGAGGTGGCCAAAGTATTGGAGTTTCAGCTTTAGCATCATTCCTTCCAAAGAAATCCCAGGGCTAATCTCCTTCAGAATGGACTGGTTGGATCCCCTTGCAGTCCAAGGGACTCGCAAGAGTCTTCTCCAACACCACAGTTCAAAAGCATCAATTCTTCGGCACTCAGCGTTCTTCACAGTCCAACTCTCACATCCTTACATGACCACAGGAAAAACCATAGCCTTGACTAGACGAACCTTTGTTGGCAAAGTAATGTCTCTGCTTTTGAATATGCTGTCTAGGTTGGTCATAACTTTCCTTCCAAGGAGTAAGCATCTTTTAATTTCATGGCTGCAATCACCATCTGCAGTGATTTTGGAGCCCCCCCAAAATAAAGTCTGACACTGTTTCCATCGTTTTCCCATCTATTTCCCATGAAGTGATGGGACCGGATGCCATGATCTTCGTTTTCGAATGTTGAGCTTTAAGCCAACTTTTTCATTCTCCACTTTCACCTTCATCAAGAGGCTTTTTAGTTCCTCTTCACTTTCTGCCATAAGGGTGGTGTCATCTGAACACATGAACATCACCAGATGGTAAATAACAAAATCAGACTGATTACATTCTTTGCAGCCGAAGATGGAGAAGCTCTATACAGACAGCAAAAACAAGACCAGGAGTTGACTGTGGCTCAGATCATGAACTCCTTATTGCCACATTCAGACTTAAATTGAAGAAAGTAGGGAAAACCATTAGACTATTCAGGTATGACCTAAATCAAATCCCTTACAATTATTCAGTGAAAGTGACAAACAGATTCAAGGGATTAGATCTAACAGATAGAGTGCCTGGAAAATTATGGACAGAGGTTCTTAACATGGTACAGGAGGCAGTGATCAAGACCATCCCCAGGAAAAAGAAATGCAAAAAGGCAAAATGGTTGTCTGAGGACAACTATTTGTAAACAGCTGAGAAAAGAAAAGAAGCGAAAGGCAAAGGAGAAAAGGAAAGATATATCTGAATGCAGAGTTCCAAAGAATAGCAAGGAGAGTTAAGAAAGCCTTCCTAAGTGATCAGTGCAAAGAAATAGAGGAAAACAATAGAGTGAGAAAGACTAGAGATCTCTTCAAGAAAATTAGAGATACCAAGGGAACATTTCATGCAAAGATGGGCACAATAAAGGACAGAAACAATATGGACCTAACAGAAGCAGAAGATATTAAGAAGAGTTGGCAAGAATACATAGAATGTAGAACAAAAAAGATCTTAATGACTCAGATAACCACGATGGTATGATCATTCACCTAGAGCCAGACATCCTGGAATGTGAAGTCAAGTGGGTCTTAGGAAGCATCATTACAAACAAAGCTAATGGAGGTGATAGAATTCCAGCTGAGCTATTTCAAATCCTAAAAGATGATGCTGTGAAAGTGCTGCACTCAATATGCAAGTGAGAGGGTAACAGGCAGGAAGGCCAAGGGTCTCCAAATGGAAGAAATAGCCTGCAAGTGTCAGACATTTTTATCTCTCTTAAGCGGCAGGAGGAAACAAACTAGCAATATTTTTTTCCTTCTCTATACAAATTTAAAGAGAGGTTTCTCTTAAAATACTGTGTTGCCATAATGACACCTGGTTTCTCCTGAAGTTAGCTCTTCTTGAGCCTAGAGATAACCAATGCCTTTTTCTTATGAAAATGTTTGTCTTAAGCTATGCTAATGTACTACGCCTTTACCCCAAACTCTGTCTCCAAGTCAGTTCCACCTCTTGGCCCAAAACCTACTTGACAAACCAGTATGTTATACTCAGATATTGTTCCCCTAATCTATGTAAATGAAACTATTTGTATGGTGGTCTGCCCTTCTTTAAGATTCAAGTTAATTATTTTATGGCCCAAGATAAACCATTTGGTGCCATTCTAAATTTTAAGACATTCCTTTCTTTCATTAACAGACTGCTAGTGACTATATAACATCCAGCTGAAGACTAGCAGGGGGGTACTCTTTCTGCCCCCTTCTGATGCCTATGTCAGAAGCTTTCTCTATCTCCTTTATACTTTAATAAAACTTTATTACACAAAAGCTCTGAGCGATCAAGCCTCGTCTCTGGCCCCGGATTGAATTCTTCTCCTCCGGGGGCCAAGAATCCCGGTGTATTCGCGTGATTCAACAACAACCTTTCACAAGCAAATTTGGAAAACTCAGTAGGGGCCACAGGACTGGGAAAGGTCAGTTTTCATTCCAATCCCAAAGAAAGTCTATGCAAAAGAATGTTCAAACTAGCGCACAACTGCACTCATCTCACACACTAGCAAAGTAATGCTCAAAATTCTCCAAGCTAGACTTCAACAGCACATGAACTAAGAACTTCCAAATGTCCAAGCTGGATTTAGAAAAGGCAGAGGAACCAGAGATCAAATTTCCAACATCCATTCGATCATAGGAAAAACAAGAGAATTCCAGAAAAACATTTATTTCTGCTTTATTGACTATGATAAAGCCTTTGACTGTGTGGGTCACAACAAACTGTGGAAAATTCATAAAGAGGTGGGAATACCAGACCACCTTACCTGCCTCCTGAGAAATCTGTATGCAGGTCAAGAAGCAACAGTTAGAACTGGACATGGAACAACAGACTGGCTCCAAATTGAGAAAAGATTATGTCAAGGCTGTATGTTGTCACCTTGCTTATTTAACTTATATGCAGAATACATCATGCAAAATGCCAGAATGGATGAAGCACAAATGGGAATCAAAATTTCAGGGAGAAATATCAGTAACCTCAGATATGCAGATGACACCACCCTATGGCAGAAAGCAAAGAAGAAATGAAGAGCCTCTTGATGAAAGTGAAAGAGGTCAGTGAAAAAGCTGGCTTAAAACTCAACATTCAAAAAACTAAGATCATGGCATCCAGTCCCATCACTTGGTAGCAAATCAATGGGGAAACGATGGAAACAGTCACAGACTTTATTTTCTTGGGCTCCAAAATTACTGCAGATGGTGACTACAGCCATGAAATTAAAAAGATGCTTGCTCCTTTGAAGAAAACTATGACAAACCTAGACAGCATATTAAAAAGCAGTGACATTACTTCGCCGACAAAAGTCCATCTAGTCAAAGCAATGGTTTTTCCGGTAGTCAGGTATGGATGTGAGAGTTGGACTGTGAAGAAAGCTGAGCACTGAAGAATTGATGCTTTTGAACTGTGGTGTTGGAGAAGACTCTTGAGAGTCCCTTGGACTGCAAGGAGATCCAACCTGTCAATCCTAAAGGAAATCAGGCATGAATATTCATTGGAAGGATTGAAGCTGAAGGTGAAGCTCCAGATCTTGGCCACTTGATGTGAAGAACTGACTCATTGGAAAGGACCCTGATTCTGGGAAAGAGTGAAGGCAGGAGGAGAAGGGATGACAGAGGATGAAATGGTTGGATGGCATCACTGACTCAATGGACATGAGTTTAAGCAAGCTCTGGGAGTTGGTGATGGACAGGGAAACCTGGCAAGCTGCAGTCCTTGGAGTCACAAAGAGTCAGACACAACTGAATGATCGAACTGACTGACTGACTGAACCACAGTCCTCAGTGAAAATATAAGCTGCCCCCACTGCCACAGCATGCAACCTAGATCAGCCAAGACCCCAGTGACTCAAGATGCCTGGGAATAAATTGGAGATCATTGAGATTTGGGATTTTTTGCTACAATAGGTAACTTAGACAATCACACAGTTAGGTTATTCTAGGAAGAAATTATTTTAACATTAGGAAAATCAATTGACATAATTCAGTCTTGGGACAATTAGCTATTCAAATGAAAAAAATTAAATTATATCCCTATATCACATTATATATAAGAATCAATTCCAAGGACTTCCCTGGTGGTACAGTGGATAGGAACCCACCTGCCAGTGCAGGGGCCAAGGGTTCATTTGATCCCTAGTCTGGGAAGACTCCACATGCCATGGAGCAATGAAGACTGCGCACCACAACCACTGAGCCTGCACTCTAGAGCCTGTGCTCCGCAACAAGAGAAGCCACCACAATGAGAAGGCCCTGCACCGCAAGAAAGAGTAGCCCCTGCTCCTAAAGAAGGCCCGTACACAATTACGACCCAGTGCAACCAAAACTAAATAAATATTTAAAAAAAAAAATAATTCCAGATGGACTGAAAATCTAAATACAACGAAAAGAAAACATAAAACCTTAAAAAATAATAAAGGAGAACATATTTACAACCTCAAGTTATACTTTTTAAAAAGACATAAAAAACATAAACTGTAACAATACAGATTGATAAGTTATACTACATTAAAGAAGAATTTGTGTCCACAAAAAAATGAAAAGGCAAGTCACAGAGTAGGAAAAAATATTTACAACATGTATAATCAGCAAAAGACTAATATCCAGAATAAACAAATAACTATAGCTAACACAGAGAAGAGTGAGGGTAAGAAGAAATTCCCACTAGTGATATAGAGAATAATAATAGCTTTTGTTCTTATTTGAAAACTGTGGATTTGCTGAACTCAGTGATCCTCAGAGATCGTCATTCCAACTTCTGTTTTTTGGCTGTGCTGGAGCTTCACTGCTGCACAGGTTTTCTCCAGTTGCGGTGATTGGGGTCTGCTCTTTATTGTGGTGTGCGAACTTCTCATTGCAGTGGCATCTCTTGTTGCAGAGCACAGATTCTAGGGTTTCCAGGCTTCAGTAGTTGCAGCACATGGGCTCAGTAGTTGTAGTTCTTGAGCTCTAGAGAACAGACTCAATAGTTGTGGCCTGCAGGCTTAGTTGCTCCGTGGCATGTGGGATCCTCCCGGACTAGGGATAGAACCCGTGTCCCCTGCACTGGCAGGCAAATTCTTTACCTTTTACTGAGCCGCCAGGGAAGCCCCAACATCCCATACTACTGAATCTTCTGTTTCTCAAGTGAAGGTGGAGAGCTAGCTGTTACCACTTCCATGCTGCTTTCTCTTTTGAATCTCTGCATCCCTGAGACTGATTCAGTGTTGAAATTCAGGTGTGGTCTCACCTTTCTAGCTGTCTTTTTTATTTGCCCCAATCAAATATTCTTCACTTCAAAAAGAAGTGAGCATGCTCAGTGATGAAAGAGTTTGATTGATGGTGGGATCCACTTAGGATATTTTAAGGCATCTAGCCATAGAAAGCCAAAGAAATACCCACTGAATTTCAGCTGCTGGAGTTTGTCCTGAACTCTGTTTATATCCCCAAAGAGAAGCTTGTTTTGTGCTGCATTATTTTTCCCTCCTCTTTATGGGCCAGATTCAATTTGTCACTACTTGGATATTGAACACTTTTTGCAAATTAAAGAGAAAGTCACCTCAGGCAACTCTCAAATACAGGCTTATTGGAGACTTGATGATACTGCAAATCATTAAAGAGCTTAGATTCTGTTCCGCTGCCCTCACTGATCGAATAGAGGGCACGGCTTTGAAGCCAGCAAGGACCCCTGGGACTGACCTAATGCTTTCGCCTTCAGCTTCAAAGTTTATCACATTACTAATGTTTGAGCCTCTAGATTCTGCTGGCTAGTTTACTCATCTTGAAGTACAATAATACTATTAATGCTGTTAGAAATGATTTGTCCTTCTTTGTATTAACTGTTTCCCTCTGCTCAATTCATACATTTTATTTACAATTTTGCAATGACAAGTTGTCTTCTTATAATCCTTCTCTTTCTGATCATTCAAAGTAAAGACTATACTACCCTCTTTCTGTTAGGATAATCTGTTGCTATGGAAATACAGTTTCCAAACAGGAATTAAATGATCCATGAGTACTAAAGAAAGAAAGAAAGAAAAAAAAAGGATTTTTCTAAGAAACAAATTGTGTTCAAATACAATCCCTTTAAATGAAGGGGTCATTAAAAATATTTTGCAATTATTAATTGAGCACTACACAGCTAGCAGGGTCCTAAGCAACACAGAGAAAGAAAGTCCATAAAATTTTGTTCCAGCTAAGAAACTAAGACACATGTATAAGCAATGTAATACTGTTTATAATTCAGATGTAAAAAAAACATGTTTGGGGGCATAAAAGCAGTATTAAAAAAAAAAAAAGCCAGAGTAGACTAACAAAGGTAGATCAGCTTGATGTTAATGAGCCACTAGAATATGGTTTTAAAGCCAAAATCATGAATTTTAATTTCATAATCAGAATTTAGGTTTGGAAAGAAAGTGTAATGTGATCAGCTTGCTGCCCAAGGAAGATGACTTCATTCATTCATTTGGTGAACACTTTCTGAAGGTCTAATTGGCATTGGGATCCTGGGCTAAGCACGAGGGAGAAGGATAATAGAAAACACTGAAACAATGTGTCTTGGATCAGGTTCCCTAGAAGCAGAGCCTGAGATAAGGATTTGAGTGCATATAATTTATTAAGGGAGCTCCTTAGGAACGAAGAGAAACAAAATAAGACTGGAGAAGGCACTAAGATTGGATATGGTGATCTTACCTAAGGTAAGACCAAGCAAGGGACTGATTTCAGCTTGACCCCTTAGAAAGCTTTGGAGCATGAACATTTCCCATGAAATTGTCCCACCTGGAGGCAGTGAAAAAGCATTTTGTACACCCGTACCATGCAGGGGCTGGAGGCTGCCCCCAGGGAAAGTGGGTGGGTTGTTTGTTTTTTCTAGTTGTTAATTCATGTCTGACTCTGATGACACCCCATGGACTGTAGCCCACCAGGTTCCTCTGCCCATGGGATTTCCCAGGCGAGAATACTGGAGTGGGTTGCCATCTTCTTCTCAGGGGATCTTCCTGGACCAGGGATCATACCTGCATCTCCTGCATTGGCAAGCAGTTTCTTTACCATTGAGCCACCAAGGAAGCCCAATGTGGGTAGTTTACCAAACAAGTTAGCTCTCTTTGAGCAAAGGGCAATCCTCCAGAAAAGGGAACAGGAGCGAGCTGTTAGTAGCCAGTGCTTATGGCAGCTGTGGGCTGGATGCCCTTGCCTGCTAACTGGGATCTCAGAGGGACACCAGCAGTGTAAACAGCACTTCAAATTATTAAGAGAAATTTATTTTGAACTTAAAATCATGCACCTGGTCCTCTAGCCTCTCTCTGAACGAATTTTGTTGTAGTTCAGTCACTCAGTTGTGTCCGACTCTCTGCGGCCCCATGGACTGCAGCATTCCAGACTTCCCTATCCTTTACCATCTCTCAGAGCTTGCTCAGACTCATATCCATTGAGTCAGTGATGCCATCCAACCATCTTGTCATCCAGGGGATCTTCCCAACCTGGGATCGAACTAGTGTCTCCTGCATTGCAGACAGATTCTTTACCAGCTGAGCTACAAGGGAAGCCCCTGAATGAATTACTTGAGGGCAATAATGGAGCAGCAAGGTAAATGAGTTCAAGAAAAAAAAATGCATGGCATACAAGAAAAAAACATAAAGAAATACACAAAGTGTCAAGTTTATTCTCATAACTCCTAATGCAGAAATCGAGAAGAAATCTGGAAGTAGAATTCCAGATGATTACCATAAAGCAAGTTGTGGTGTAGGATGAGAAGCATAAAAATTAAAGTACCCTAAGGTGAGTATTCGGAGAAGGCAATGACACCCCACTCCAGTACTCTTGCCTGGAAAATCCCATGGATGGAGGAGCCTGGTGGGCTGCAGTCCTTGGGGTCGCTAACAGTCAGACACAACTGAGTGACTTCACTTTCACTTTTCATTTTCATGCATTGGAGAAGGAAATGGCAACCCACTCCAGTGTTCTTGCCTGGAGAATCTCAGGGACGGAGGAGCCTGGTGGGCTGCCGTCTATGCGGTCACACAGAGTCGGACACGACTGAAGCGACTTAGCAGCAGCAGCAAGGTGAGTATTGGGCTTCCCAGGTAGCTCAGATGGTAAAGAATCTGCCTGCCAATGTAGGTGATGAGGGTTCGATCCCTGGGTCGGGAAGAACCCCTGGGGGAGGAAATGGCAATTTCCAGGCAAGGTATTCTTGCCTGGAAAATCTCATGGACAGAGGAACCTGGTGGGCTACAGTCCGTGAGGTCGCAAAGAGTAATGGGACACAGCTAAGCACGCATGCACACAGGTGAGCAGCAGTGTATCTAGAAAGGAAGAAACAAACACAGGTCAACTCTGGGCCTGCGCTCTTCAACATGACTGTTATGGGCTGAATCATGACCCCACAAAATTCTTAAATTGAAGCCCGAACCCTCAGTAGCTCAGAATGCATTTGTATTTGGAGATAGAGAAATGAGCAGGTTAAAATGACATTGTTAGGGTGAATCCTGATCTAATCTGACTGGTGTCCTTATAAGAAGAGGACATGCAGATACACAAGCGACGCCAGGGCCGTGTGCACACAGTGGAAAGGCCATGTGAGGACACGGCAGGAGACAACCACCTACAAACCAAGGAGACCTCAGGAGAAGCCAAGCCCGGCCACACCTTGGTCTTGGATTGCCAGCCTCCAGAACTGTGAGAGAATACATTTCTGTTGTTTAAGCCACCTATGCTGTGGCATTCCATTATGGCAGCCTGAGCAAACCAATATGATGGTATTCACTGGCTACATTAAGTAGAATTAAATACATTAAAACTTCAGTTCCTCAGTCACACTAATCACATTTCAAGTACTCAGCAGCCCATGTAGCTAGTGGTTACCTTAATAGACAGGCTTAAAGATATAAGACATTTCCACCATAACAGAAATCTTTATTGGACAGTACCACTCTAAAGTGAGAGTGAAAGTCGCTCAGTCGTGTCCAACTCTTTGTGACCCCCATGGACTATAGAGTCCATGGAATTCTCCAGGCCAGAATACTGGAGTGGCTAGCCTTTCCCTTCTCCAGGGGATCTTCCCAACCCAGGGATCAAACCCAGGTCTCCCACATTGCAGGCAGATTCTTTACCAGCTGAGTAACAAGGTTACCACTCTAAAGGTTGAAGTCAAATTTTAAGTTTCAATAAATGGACTAAAAACGTCAAAGATAATGATTAGAAGAAGAGAACTAAAAATTAATTGAAGAAAACATAATAAATCCAACAAAAGACCCCAAAGAACAAAACACCAATAAAATTTAGTACTGGGAATATAACTGACCATATTGATAATCATAATAAACACAAATATATTGAAATCCTCCTTTAAAAGACAGATTACACAATGGGTAGAGAAGGAAAGGAGGGAGGAAAGTATGAAGTAAAATTTAAAATAGAAGTCTTAAATATATACAATCACTAACAAAAAGAAAATGTAGCAATATTAATGTTAAACAACATAGAATTCAAGTTCAAAAAACAATAAATGGAACAAAAAAAATTATACTTTAAAAATATGCACTCAATCACAGAGACTGATAACTCTGAAAGGCTACACTCAGAGTGCAAACTTCAAACTCAAAAAAGTGGAAAATACAATTTTGGCTTAGTAGCAAGATTTTATATATATTATATCACTGGTAAAATTTCAAAAAAGTAACAGAAGTCAGAAGTCTTATAAGCCATGGTAACTGACCACATCACAGAAAAAAAAAGAGAAATAAATGAAAAGAGAGAACCAAAATATTTATCAACTGGGAGGTATTTTGAACATCCTTCTAAATAACTCCTGGAACAAACAGGAACTCAAAATGTTATTTAGAAACACTATTCAGAAAAGAACAACAATGAAAGCATGTGTTCAGTCAAGATTCTGAGCTGGAAGCAATAGAAACCAAGTACAGCTGACCTGGACAGAAAATGAACTTATTAACAGGACACTGGGCTTGCCCAGCAGTCCAGTAATTAAGACTCTGTGCTTCCACTGCAGAGATTGCTGTTGTGTTGTTGTTCAGTCACTCAACAGAGTCACATCCTGCTCTTTGCGACCCCATGGACTGTGGCCCACCAGACTCCTCTGTCCATGGGATTTCCCAAGCAAGAATACTGGTGAGGGTAGCCATTTCCTTCTCCAGGGAGTCTTTTGGACCCAGGGATTGAACCCATGTCTCCTGCATTGGCAGGTGCATTTTTAAGCTGAGTCACCAAGGAAGCCCCCACTGCAGGGGGCTCAGGTTCGATTCCAAGTCAAGGAACTAAGATCCTACATGCCATGCAGCAAGGCCAAAAAAAAAAAAAAAAAAATAGACATGAATTAGCTCACAGAGTTTGGCAGTAGAACTAGACTCGGGCTGCACAGTTGGATCAATGCCCCCCGCAGTACCACTGAATCCATCTGGAGGGACAGTGCTCCTGCCAACACCAGGTGCCCATTGCCCCATCTTGCCCACTGACTCTGGCAGCCATGGATGCTGAGACTGCCCCTGGGGGTCCTGTCCCAAGAACCGGGTCTTTCTGCCAATGCCACTGCTGTCACTTCTGTGCATTGCTAACACTCGAAGCAAAACTGGCCTAGCTAAACTATTCTTGGAGCCTAGATCATGTGTCTGTATTCATGCCACAAAAGAGACCAGCGTTTTCAGCTTTTATAGAGAAGGCAGTCATTGCTTCCCACTAAGACTTATCAACTCAAGAACAAAATAAGCCCCAAGAAAGTATAAGAAAGCAAATAACAAATACAAATAGAAAACTTGTCCAAATGGAAAAGAAAATGCAGATAGACTTGATTTTTTTTAAAGACAAGAAAACTTTTATCATGCCTGATTATAGAGAGAAAGAGAAAACAAAGACACCTTTTGGGATACAAAAAGAAATATAGGGACTTTCCAGCGGCTAAGACTATGAGCTCCCAATGTAGGGGGCCTGGGTTCAATCCCTGGTCAGGGAACTAGATCCCACATGCTGCAACTAGACCCGGCACAGCCAAAAAATAAATGCTTGCTTTTTTAAAAGAAAAAGAACATAACTATAGAGTTCTTATTTATAAAGTAATATTACATACAAGGCATTATCAATAAATTTAAAAACTTAGAGTACATGAATATTTTCAAAGGCAACATGAAATAATTGACTCAAGAGAAGAATCAGGATACAAAGAGATCAATAGCCATTTTAGAAATTTTTTAAAAAATCTATCCTGAAAAGGAATCAAGAAGATTCAGATGGTTTTCCAAGTGAGTTGTAGAAAAATTTTAAGAAAAAAGTGATTTTTATTTTAGACAAACAATTCCAAATCAAGTATAGAAAAGGTGAAAAGTTTTCCCTCTTCATTTTACAAATTAAATATAACTATGTTACCAAACGGGCTTCCTTGGTAGCTCAGACAGTAAAGAATCTGCCTGCAATGCAGAAGACCCAGGAGAAGAAAATGGTAACCCACTCCAGTATTCTTGCCTAGAGAATTCCATGGACAGAGGAGCCTGGTGGGCTACAGTCCATGGGGTCTCGAAGAGTCAGACACAACTGAGCTACCAACACTTTCACTTTCATTACTAATTTCATGTTATCAAAACTGGACAAAAATTGCATACTGAATATGACAATTACTGACAATATCATTCAAAAATGTAGATGCAAAAATCCTAAACCAGATATTAGTAAATCAAATACAGCTATATATATATATATATATATATATATATATACATAGCTTATTGCAGGAATGCCAGGATGATTCAACATTAAGAAATCTCATTAACAAAGAACAAAATATCAGGATTTTCTCCATCTTGATAGATATAAAAATGCATTTGAGAGCATGCGGCAGGCTTCTTGAAATAAAAATTCCATTCTAAATTTTAGAAAACCTTTTATAAGATAGGAATAAAAAGAAATTCCTTTTCCTCGATAGAAGTTAACTATCAGAAACATGCAAATTATTTTTGATGGTGAACTACTCCAGGCATTTTAATTGAAGACAAGACCAAGAAACCGTATCATATAAAAGTTCTTGGGTTGAAAGAAATTGGCTGAAACTAATTCTGATTAATTTGATACAAAGGGAGGGAGAGTTTATTGGAAAGCTTTTAGAAAGTTCTCCAAATCAGCCAGGAGGCAAGAGAACCTCGCTCCAAAACAGACAGGAATTACTTGGTCTCTGGAATCGATGAATTTCACTTTTTTTTGTTTGCTTACACATGGGTCACGTTTTTCAAGATCTGAACTCCTAGGACAGCCATTCAAATGGCTAAGCCAGGGTCATGGTCTTGCCCTTTGACTATACAGGTCCACTGATGGGAAAGATCTAATAAAAAAATGTCCAAGGTCCTCTTCTACATCCATAGAACAAAAGCAGGGTGCCAGGACTTACTATTCTTCTATGACTGCCCACAGTAGGGGAGATTCCACAAAATCAATAAATCAATCAAGGTGCTGCTAGAAGCAGAAGCGGATGGTAGGGAAAAATAATTCAGTCAATGCCATAAGACAAAACTTTTTTTAAGAAAAAGGAAATAAGTGGTAAAGATCTCAAAAGGAAAAAGTAAAACCCTCATTATCTGGAGATGATATCACTCTCAAGCTAGAAAATTCAATAGAATCAACTGAAAATTAATATATTATTTTTATATATTTAATATTATTATATTGTATAAATAATATAAATTCACAAAAGTGGCTAAGTATTATACATGATCAACAAAAAAATCAATAAATTTTTAGGAAATAAATCAATAAATTCCTACCTATTTGCAATAAGCAACTAGAAGAGGTAATGAAAAAATGAAAATAAATAAATAAAAACAAAGCTTTCCTGGTGGCTCAGCAGTAAAGAATTCACCTGCCAAGGCAGGAGATGCAAGTTCAATCCCTGGGTTGGGAAGATCCCCTGGAGTAGGATATGGCAACTTGTCCCAGCATCCTTGCCTGGGAAATCCCATGGACAGAGGAGCCTGATGAGCAACAACAGTCCATGGGGTCACAAGAGTCAGACACAGCTGAGCAACTAAACAACAACAAATGAAAAAATATCCATTCACAGAAACAGCAAAAACTGAAACATCCAAAAACCACCCCAACAAGAAATGTGTGAAACTCATGTAAATAAAAATATAACTTTTTTATGAAAGATATGGTAAAGAAGACCCAAGAAATCAAGAACTATACCATATTTCAGAATGCGAAGACTCAAAGTTATAAAGTCACTCAACTAACCTATAAAAGCAATATAATCCCAATCAAATCTAAGCATAGTTCTTTATGGAACTTACAAGCTTTTTATAAAGTTCATCTAGAAGAGAAAAACATATCATAATACATTTGGAAAAAATTAGGGAGCATTTACCATACCAGGTTTCAAAATCAAGCTTTAACGATTAAAACATGTGGTACAGTCAATAGAAAACAAGATAGACTCTAGCAGCAGCTACATATTCACAATTTCTGTTATGACAAAGGCAGCAATCTACATTAAATGGCATTGGTACAACTGGCTAAGCATTTGGAAACAAAATTAGATCCCTATTTCCTGTGTTGCACAAAAATAAATTCCACATAAAGAGCTAAATGTAAAAACAAAATTATAAAAGCATCCTAAGAATGTACAAGATGATTTTAATGCAATCTGGGGGTAAAAAGTCTTTTATCAGACCCAGAGGCCATATGTTGACCATTTCACTGTATAAAAATTTTAAATTTTAAATAAAAGTTACCTTTAAAAAGATTTAAAAAAACAAAGCAATAGACTGGGAGAAAATATTTGAGAGAGCTTCTGGAAATCAATAAGAAAAAGACCAACAACCTAATTTAAAAATAGGCAAAGGATAAAACAAGTATTTCACCAAAATGTTTCACATTAAACATGTGGAAAGATGTTCAATATAACTCTAATCAAAAGAAGGCAAATAAAAGTAACAATCAGATATTTTTTACAGTCAGATGTGCTGATGTTCAGTATCCAATGTCAGCACAAGAAAGTTGTCAGAAAGCGACTTTTATGGAACTATAAATTGGCTATAGTTTTTTGGAAGACAATTTGGCACTACCTATTGAAAACTTAGGTGCATATACTGTTTGCCCCAGCAATTCCACTTTTAAGTTATCTGTCCAAAAGAAGTATGCTCTCAACTATGATACAATATAAGTAGAAAATTTTTTATAGCACCATTGTCTGTAATGGCCAAAAACTGAACATGATCTAAATGTCCATTAGTAAGAGAAAAGAAAATTAAGCCTGTACTATGTGAAATTATGGAGCAGTTTGGAAGAATAATGTGGACATGGATATACTGGTATGGTATGCTCAAATCTATTAAGAGAAAAAGTCAACTTAAGTGAACAGTATGATTCTATTTTGGAGAAGGATATGGCAACCCACACCAGTATTCTTGCCTAGAGAAACTCATGGACAGAAGAGCCTGGTAGGCTGCTGTCCATGGGGTCGCACAGAGTCGGACATGACTGAAGCAACTTGGCATGCATGCATGCATTGGAGAAGGAAATGGCAAACCACTCCAGTGTTCTTGTCTGGAGAATCACAGGGACAGAGGAGACTGGTGGGCTGCCGTCTATGGAGTCGCACAGAGTGGGACATGACTGAAGCGACTTAGCAGCAGCAGCATGATCCTATTTATGTGAAAATCTAATCTTATCATTTTGTTAACACATAAATCCATAGGAAAAGGGCTAGAAAATTGCACATCAAATTGTTTATGGTGATAACCTTTGAGGAAGGGAGAAGGGTTGGGGGAAACAGACTTTAATTTCTTACTCATCTGCTATACCTGCTTCCCTGTGGCTCAGAGACTAAAGCGTCTGCCTGCAATGCAGGAGACCTGGCTTCAATCCCTGGGTCAGGAAGATCCCTGGAGAAAGAAATGGCAACCCACTCCAGTATTCTCGCCTGGAAAATCCCATGGATGGAGAAGCCTAGTAGGCTACAGTCCAGGGGCTTGCCAAGAGTTGGACACGACTGAGCGACTTCACTTTCTTTTCACTTTCAACTGCTACACCAGAAATTTTTACAACAAAAATGTGCTGGCATCTGCTTATATAATTTTTTTTATCATTCTTGAAAGATGAAGTATTATGCCAGTGGCAGAGGAGAGGAAGATGAAAGAGGACTGAGACCTTAAGAGACAGTGAGATAGCAAGGAGGAGACCATCACCCAGTGAGCAAGACATGATAAGAATGCAGAATAGGCAGTGGTACTTGGGATGATGAGGACACAGACTCAAGAGAAAGGATCATGCAGCTGCCAATTTTCAGGTGTAGGCATGAAGAAGGAGGAATACTAAACGACATGTAAGTTTATAGCAGTACTATTCACAATAGCCAAGACATGGAAACACCCTAAATGTCCACCAACAGATGAATGGTTAAAGACATGGTCCATATATACAATGGTATATTACTCAGCCATAAAAAAAGAATGAAATAATGCCATTTGCAGCAACATGGATGCAACTAGAGATTATCATACTAAGTGAAGTAAGTCAGAAAGAGAAAGCCACACGATATCGCTTGTATGTGGAATCTAAATTATGACACAAGCGAACCTATCTATGAAACAGAATCACAGACATAAACAACAGACTGATAGCTGCCAAGGGAAAGGGGGTTGACGGAAAGATGGAGTGGGAGTTTGGGGTTAGCATGGATAAACAGCAAGGTCCTATTGTACAGCACAGACAGCTATGTTCATTATCTTATGATAAACCATAATGGAAATGAATATTAAAAAAGAATGTATATGTATAACTGAATCAATTAATCATAAATTAACAATATGTACTTCAATTTTTTTAAACTGAGAACTAAGTTTTTAGATTTAAATGTCAGGACAGAGTGATTCTGAGTGATGATGAGGCCCACGTGTGACCCTGAGATTCTGAATGATTCATGGAAATAGACTGCAAGGAATGAGAAATTGGAGACAGGAGACCATAAAGTATTTGTCGTAAAAGTGCTACCTAATAGTTCATTGAGAAAACTAAAACACAAAAGAAGGGGCTTCCCTGGCAGTCCGGTGGTTAAGACTCCCCCTTCCAATGCAGGAGATGTGGGTTCGAGCCCTAGTTCAATTCCTGGCTAGGATCCCACATGCCTTGTGGCCAAAAAAGAAAATAAAACCATAAAATAGAAGCAATATCACAACGAAAATCAATAAAGTCTTTTTTTTAAATAGGGTTAAAAAAAAAGCTCAAGAGAAATGTCTTAGATTTATACTACCTAAAAGAATTTCGTCCAATAATGGAAATGTTCTCTATCTACCTTGTTCAATTCAGAAGCAACTAGACACATATGGCTAGTGAACAGCTGAAATGTAGCTAGTGAGAATGGGAAACTGAAATTTTATTTGTGTTCCTTTTAATTCATTTGTATTTAAACAGCCACATGTGGCCAATGGCTACAGTAGTAGGCAGTATAGTTCTAGATGAAGCACCATATAGGAAGACATATAGTTAACTAAAAGTACCATAATGGATAAGTCTAAAGCACTGGGAACCTGTGGATACCATTTACTATGATGGGAAAAAGCAGTGTAACCTGTTCATCTTACTTCACAATGTTAAGGACACAGAAATGTCCTTCAGAGATCCCTTGGTCTGCAGAGAATATAGTATTAGGGCAAGAGATGTGGAAATATGACTTATCCATGTAAACTGGTACACAAACCAGGGAGTGGGTGAATTCCTGGAGATAGTGAATGCGGTGCTGACCAGCAGGGCTTCCTACGACCACTATCATGCACTTTCAGGAGCTTGTCAATCACTGACATGGGAAAGAGACTGAGGGGTACTGAAGGACTTCATAAGGGGATTGAGGAAGAAATTTTAAAATACTTCAATGACTGCCTGAAAAATTTATTTGCATATTTATGGCTCTTTCTGTTAAAAAAATTTCACTTATTTCCATAGAGTTTATGGTTCTCCCTTTTATCTAGGAAATTCAGTTAAAAGCTATCACAGGTTTTGAATCAAACATTATCTCAGCCTGAACTGAGCCTTAGCCCCCTACTGCTTCTCAAGTGTAGAAATCTCAAATACAATGAAACCTCACACAAGTTGTACTCTCCAGCCAGGAACCCTGAACTATAGACAGGATGCAGTACTTTGTTAATTATGCCTAAGGGACATGCAGATGAGCCTCTGAGCACCTAGAGCTTTATCATTCTGTTCCTAACAGCAGTTTTGATGGGGCCTGTGGCATCCTCCATTCCTGGTGGAAAGTATTTGTCTTAGGGAAAGAGTCTAGATTTTATGGAATTTGACAGCTAAGGGAAAGATTTCCAACAATGAGTTCTCAAATATTTGGCTGTAAGCACCATGCATTCCATGGACTTGGACTCCAGACCTTCCATTCGCCTATTTCTCTTTGCCCAGAGTCCACTTCCTATGTCTCTAGTGTCATAGAACATTCTCTGTAAAAGAGTCCCTTCCAGGAATGGAATTTACTCCAATCTTAAGAGTTCTAACTTTAATTATAAGGCTTCTTTAACAGCATTGCTATTTGTCATCCATGTAATTCTCTTGTTCCATCTCAGAGTTCCGCTCTGTGGAACATGTAATCAGATGAAAAATCTACACCAACCAGAGGGGAATTCACAAAAGGTAACTTATAAAATGTGTGCTAATTTTCAGCCTGCTATGACTTGATGTTTAGAGTTGAAGAAAGAAACCTCACACTGAATCACAAGTACCACAGAATTACAAAATTACTTCATTCTGTCAACACTTATATAGTGTAAATCAGTGAAGTTGTAATGCTGAATTCTCCTTTACTTCATACCCAGGAGTCAGCCCATCACCATGAATCCTGGTTTTCTACCTCCTCCCCACCACTGCCTAACTTTGATCATTTGGCTATTCATTATTGAAAATATAGGTATGAAGAAATAAAGGCAGGAGTTTAAAATTCAAAAACAGTCTCCTGTATGGTGTGAACAGCTTTTACAATATTTTGATGGTGCTTAGGGGATGGAGACTGATTCTGATTACTGAAACATTTTCGGAAAATTCTCTGCATCTTTATGTGTACATCTCTATGGCATACACCTCTGCCATCTCCTTCCTAAACAACACTGATAACCAAAGTGAAAGTGAAAGTGAAATAGCTCAGTCATGTCCGATTCTTTGAGACCCTATAGACTGTAGCCTTCCAGGTTCCTCCATCCATGGAATTTTCCAGGCAAGAGTACTGGAATGGGTTGCTATTTCCTTCTCCAGGGGATCTTCCCAACCCAGGGATCGAACCTGGGTCTCCCGCGTTGCAGGCAGACAATTTACCATCTGAGTCATCTGGGAAGCCCTTCTGATAACCGAGATCAAGCATAAATACTACCTCCCTTGAAAAAACTGCCTCTACTTCCCTGTACAGTTTGTCCTTCAGCCTCCTTAGTCTAACAGCACTCTGTTTGGCATCTAATATACTCAAGTAGTTGGAATACTATGTTCTAATGTTTTCCAGTAGGTCTTGCCCTTTACTCTGTGGATGCCAGGATGCCAGGGATGCCATCTTTCTGATGCATCTGTGTATCTCTTGTGCCAGTCATTGTTTGATACATAGGTGATAAGTATACCTATGTATGTTTGGTGTGAATTTTGTTCAATGAATGAATGTGACTTTCATTCAGCAGTTTACCACTTTCAACCATCTCCTGCCTTGTCCACTAAGAATACCTCTTCCACTGTTACTAGCTTTCTGGAAATTGAAAGTTAGTACCTCCTTGCTTGTTTGCAGATACAATACAATGTTTCCAACACACTCCATTTTTATCCAGACTCAAGAAAGAGGAGGAAGAAGAAGCAAGTAAATAGAGAACTCAGTTTCATAATGTCAGGAGCTATACAATTTTGATTACATCTATAACCCAGGTCTTATGAATAGTCAAGAATATCCAGGGCATAGGTTTTGAAATTCTACCAATAGTAATGGGAGAAAGAAGTAATCCTTAGAATATTTCAAAAAAAATAAAGCACAAAAATGGGCAGTATAATAATAATAACTAACATTTATTGAGCACTTACTCTGGGTCACCTATTATTCTAAATAACTTAAATTTTACTAAAGTAAAATTTTAATTTCACTTTTCTAAAAAGTAAAATTTTAATTCCACTTTTTTAAAAAGTAAAATTTTAATTTCACTTTTTAAAAAAGTGAAATTTTAATTTAACTTTAGGACAAGTCTCCCATCTTGCTCTTCTTTAAGAATATTGTAGCTCTTTATGGTTCAGGCTCTTCCATATAAATTTTACAATCAATTTTTCAAGTTCCACCAAAAGTGAAAAAGTCACTGATATTTTGATTGGAATTGCACTGAATTTACAAATTATATTGGAAAGAGTCGATGTGGGCATGATACTGAATCTTATATCATCTAGTATACCTCTTCATTTATTTAATCTTTAATGTCTATGAAATTTTATAATTTAATAATAAATATATATCTTTTGGAAGATTTATTCATTAGTATCATATTTTGTTGCTATTATAAATGGGATATGCTTTCTTCTGTTATATTTTCTATTTGTTGATGGTAAATAGTTTGTATAATAACATTAGATCCAATCACCTTCTTATTAATTCTGTAACAAGCCTATAGATTCTTTGAACTTTCTGGGTAGAGAATTATTATTGTTACTATAATTATCTGCAAATAATAAATAATTTGCATACTTATGTCTTGCCTTACTAGAAATTCAATAAAATGTTAATGAAAATTGACAATAGTGAATGTCATTGCCTTTTCCAAGTCTTCAAAAGAATATTTCTAAGATTTGACCACTAAGAATAAGGTTCACTGCACCACTAATTACTAAAGAAATGCAAATCCAAACTACAATGAAATATGAACTCACACCTATCAGTATGAGTATCTGAAAAACCACAAATAATAAATGCTAGAGAAGATGTGTCTGGAGAAAAGGCTGTACCGTTGGTGGGAATGTAAACTGGTGCTGACACTATGGAGAGCAGAACGGAGGTTCCTTAAAAAACTAAAAATAGAGCTACCATATGATCCAGCAATCCCACTCCTGGGCATGAACCCAGAGAAAACCATGCTTCAAGAAGATACACACACCTCAGCACTAATTACAATAGCCAAATGGAAGCAACCTAAGTGTCCATCAACAAGATGAATTAGATAAAGAAGAGGAGGTTTATATTTACAATAGAATATTACTCAGTCATTTAAAAAAGGATGAAATATTGCCATTTGCAGCAACATGATGAACCTAGAGATTTTCATAATAAAAGAAGTCAGACGGAGAAAGACAAATATATGATATTACCTATATGTGAAATCTAAAAAAGTAACACAAATGAATTTGTTTGCCAAACAGAAACAGACTCACAGGCATAGAAAACAAACTTATGGTTACCAAAGGGAAAAGGTGGGGGTGGGAGTATGGGATTAATAGATATATGCAACTATATATAAAATAGATAACCAACAAGGATGTACTGTATGCCACAGGGAACTGTACAATAGCTCATAATAATTTATAATGGAAAATAATCTTAAAAATAATATCTGTACACATATATGTGTGTATAATTGAAACACATTGCTGTACACCTGAAACTAACACAATACTATAAATCAACTATAGTTAAATACATAAATCAATAACTAAAAAATTTTTTAAGAATAATGTTCACTGAAATCTGTTGTTATTGTTTTAATAGTTTTTATCTGGTTAAGGCAATATCTTTCCATATTTAGCTTCATGAAGCTTTTTTTAATAAAATCATAAACAGGTTTTGAATTTGTCAAATATTTTTTCCTGAATCTACTGATTGATTTTTTTCCTCTTTTAATGTCTTGATATGGTGAATGATATTTATAAATATTTATAGTTAAATCACCTTGCATCCCTAAGATAAATCCAATTTAATTATGATACATTATCTTTTTATACACGGCTGGATTTTGGATTGTTAATATTTTGTGCAGAATTTTTTCATGTTCAGGAATGAGACTGCCCCATAATTTTCCTTCCTGTACTACCCTTGTCAAATTTGGGGGTTTTCAATCAAAAAATGGGCCAAAGAACTAAACAGACATTTCTCCAAAGAAGACATACAGAAGGCTAACAAACACATGAAAAGATGCTCAACATCACTCATTATTAGAGAAATGCAAATCAAAGCCACACTGAGGTACCATCTTATGCCAGCCAGAATGGCTGCTATCAAAAAGTCTACAAGCAATAAATGCTGGAGAGAGTGTGCAGAAAAGGGAACCCTCTTACACTGTTGGTGGGAATGCAAACTAGTACAGCCACTATGGAGAACAGTATGGAGATTCCTTAAAAAACTGGAACTAGAACTGCCATATGACCCAGCAATCCCACTGCTGGGCATTCACACTGAGGAAACCAAAATTGAAAGAGACACGTATACCCCAATGTTCATCACAGCACTGTTTACAATAGCCAGGACATGGAAGCAACCTAGATGTCCATCAGCAGATGAATGGATAAGAAAGCTGTTGTACATATACACAATGGAGTATTACTCAGCCATTAAAAAGAATACATTTGAATCAGTTCTAATGAGGTGGATGAATCTGGAGCCTATTATACAGAATGAAGTAAGCCAGAAAGAAAAACACCAATACAGTATACTAATGCATATATATGGAATTTAGAAAGATGGTAACAATAACCCTGTATACAAGACAGCAAAAGAGACACTGATGTATAGAACAGTCTTTTGGACTCTGTGGGAGAGGGAGAGGGCAGGATGATTTGGGAGAATGGCATTGAAATACGTATAATATCATATATGGAACGAGTCGCCAGTCCAGGTTCGATGCACGATACTGGATGCTTGGGGCTGGTGCACTGGGACGACCCAGAGGGATGGTATGGGGAGGGAGGAGGGAGGAGGGTTCAGGATGGGGAACACAGGTATACCTGTGGCGGATTCATTTCGATATTTGGCAAAACCTATACAATATTGTAAAGTTTAAAAATAAAATAAAATTAAAAAAAAGAAAAATAGCAATACAGTATATTAACACATATATATGGAATTTAGAAAGATGATAATGATGACCCTATATGCAAGACAGCAAAAGAGACACAAATGTAAAGAACAGACTTTTGGACTCTGTGGGAGAAGGCGAGGGTGGGATGATTTGAGAGAATAGCATTGAAACATGTATATTACCATATGTGAAATAGATTGCCACTCCAGGTTCGATGCATGAGACAGGGTGCTCAGGGCTGGTGCACCAGGATGACCCTGAGGGATGGGATGGGGAGGGAGGTAGGAGGGGGCTCAGAATGGGGAACACATGTACACCCATGGGTGATTCATGTCAATATATGGCAAAAACCACTACAATATTGTAAAGTAATTAGCCTCCAATTAAAATAAATTAATTAAAAAAATTTTTAAAGTTATTAGTAAAAAAAAAAATTAGGGGGTTTTAAGTTAATATCAGGTTCACAGAATAAATGAAGAAGTCTTGTCTCCTTTTCTATATTCTGGAACCATTAGTATAAAACGGAAATCATTTGTTCATTGAAAAAAAAAACAATCTGGGCCTGGTGTTTTTATGGGAAGATTTTAAGGACTTATTTCTTTTTCTATCTTTTTCCTCTGATGAGTTTGAAGTTATAGAATCTGCATTGCCTCATACACTGATGATGCAAAAGCAACGATGGGTAAAAGTGCTGGTGCGTTAGCAGGAATCAAAGCAGCGTCACCAAAGCAGGAGAAGAGTCACTGTATCGCCACGGTCACCTACATCACAGTAAATCGTCTAAAACGTGTTTCACTTAACAGTGCGCTTGGTGAAGCAAGAAAAACAATATTAATTTTATTAAATCTTGACCCCTAAGCAATGTCTTTTTAATAGTCTCTGTGACCAAAGGGAAAGTACAGAAAGCACTTGTGCTGAATAGCAAAGTGTGGTGGGTGTCTCAAGGAAAAACACTTGTGTGATTGAGTTTCAAGCTGACATAACCAGTTTTTTCACGGAACACCATCCTTACTTAAAAGGATGACTGACAGATGAAGTACAGCCATTCAGACTTGGATAACTGCCAGACATTTTCTCAAAATTGAACTAAGTTGAGCCTGTTACTTCAAGGAAATCAACAGAATTTATTGCATATGATAAAATTCAAGTTTACAAGCAAAAGTTGGAATTTTAGAAAACCTGTACTTCCCACCAGAGCATGACAGCTTCTCAGTACAGGGACTTTTCTAACAGGATGGTTGGTGACGTTATGAGTATGATTTTTGCATCAGTGTTTGGAGGATTTCCATTATTCAATGAACCAATATTTTCCAAATCACTAGCCCATGATGTTACAAAGTCATACTTAAATAAAAAAGATCCATATAAAGCTTCACATAGGCAAATAAATTTTGATGTAACAGAATATGAAAAGCTTATCAATATGGCTTTTAAATTCCACATTGCAACTAACTACTAGAAAGCTACTATGGTCTGAGTTTCGGTACAAAATCAAGAATGATATTCACCATTATCTGAAAAGGCTATTAAAATGCTTCTCCCTTTTCCTGCTACATATCTGTGTGAGGCCAGATTTTTTTCCATATATTTCAACCAAACAACATACAGCAACAGAATGGATTCAGAAGCAGATATGAGATTCTAGCTGTCTTCTATCGACCCAGACAGCAGATTTTTCAAAGACATAACACAATTTCTCAGTAATATTTTTGTTTTGGAAGATAAGCTGTTTTTCTTAAGCTATGTTATTTATGTTAACATCAAATGGGTCTATCATTTTTTGAATGAATTAATGAAATATTTAAAGATGGTGTTTCAATTTCTAATATGGTAAATATCAATAGACATAACCTACATATACAAAAGTATCTGGGGGTCCTCAATAATTTTTATGGAGGTAAAGGGGATCTGAGAACCCATGATGTGGGAGCTTCCCTGGAGGACCAGTGGTTAGGACTTTGCCTTACAATGCAGGGGGTGTGGGTTCAATCCGTGGTCTGAGAACTAAGATCCCATGTGCCTTTTGGCCAAAAAAACCAAAACATAAAACAGAAGCAACATGGTAACAAATTCAATAAAAACTTGAAAAATGGTCCACATCAAAAAAAAAAAAAAAAAACCTTAAAAAAATAAATTGCAATATAACTTAAGCAAATATATATGGTAATAGAAGCAAAACCCAACTTTTTGTTTTGCTCACACTGTTGCTATCAGTTTTATTTAGCAGGGGTAATATTTTCCTGCACCTGGATGAAAAGACAGTGATTTAGAAACTAGAATGTCCAATTCTGTGTAATAATTATAACTGGGCAGATTTCAGCAGTAAACCTCCTCCTCTCCCAGCTTGCTTCTGCTTCAGGTTAAAAGCCTTCCATGAGAAAGAGTGGCTGCCTGGCTTCTTCCCTAACTCACTGCCTTGGGCTTCTTTTCTCATCCTTCTTATTCCTTTTTCCCGGCTGAAGTTTTGATGTCTTCCAGGTCAAAGTAGGAGGATGGAAAAGAGGAACGGGACAGAACGTTCTTACTTATCTGATATCCTCATGATCTGAGAGTTCATGAGCTCTTCAGAGGTTGTTAGCAATGGACAGTTTTCTCCTGCAACTTGGCCCCAGGAGGGTACATTTCTAACCTGTCAGGTCTTAAGAGACTTAGACTTTATACACAGTGGTACATAACCAGCCTCTGTCTTCTGATTTCTTCTCACCTCTTGCAGATGGCAGGCTCTGAGAGAAACCACACTGGCTCTTTCTACCAAATGCCCATGTCTAGACTTCTTGAAACAATGAGACAGCCTTTGGGAGAAAAAAGGAAAAAAAAGACAATCCCTTCCTATATCTGCCACAACTGTGATTAGTCAGCCTTTCTCTCTCTCTCTTTTTTTTTTTTTAATTTTATTTACTTATTTTTGGCTGTGCTGGGGCTTCCTTGCTGCGTGGACTTTTCTCTTGTTGTGGAGAGTGGGGGTTACTCTCTAGTTGCAGAGCACAGGCTTTTCATGGCAGTGGCTTCTCTTGTTGCAGACAGTGAGTTCTAGGTTACGCAGCCTCAGTAGTTGTGGTGCTTGGGCTTAGCTGCTCCATGGTACATGAGATCTTCCTGGACCAGGAATCAAACCCGTGTTTCCTGCATTGGCCAGGTGGATTCCTTACCACTGAGACACCAGGGAAGCCCAGCCATTCTCTGCTCTCTAGATTTCCAACATCAGACTCACACTCCAGCCCACACTCATCCAAACTTTCCAGGTGGTGCCATGGACCTGAGATAAAGAAGGAAGTGTCTCCACCCTTTTCATCTCCTTGACCTACTACTTCAAGGACATGGTTCACAGAATTTTCAGACTCTCTTTGGTGTCCGCCAATTGGTGTTTTAGTCAAAACCCAGGGGAAAGAATTTCAGTCCAAGACCCTGTGTCTCATCAAGTGTGCTTTCTCCAGGAACTAGCTGACTATTCAGAACACCACACTGAAGGAAGCAGGAACACATGCTAATAAACTTAATTAACTCATTTAAATGTTGTAAATGCATGATAAAGTGCCTTAAAAATCAGCCTGCAGTATTTTAGTCATATGCTGAAGGCCCTGAGCTGTGAAGAATAGTGCTGTCACGCCCACAAATCAATGTTATTTCTGGGAAATAATGATCACGTACACTACAGTGAAGGACCTGCCTTCTTCATTATGCATCGTGTTTTCAAGTTCCCTGTTACATGAGCATGTCTCAGCCCACTTCTACCTCATTTGAATGCACAGGAGGCCATTTTTCCCTCCAGATACACATTGCATGATTATTTTCCGCTCTAGTAAATGAATAGCTTAATTAGCTCTTTAATTTGATTTTAAGAGCTGAAAAAATATAAGTAATAGTGCATTCTTTTTTTAATATTCTACATAATCACACTTTGTGACTAGTTCTTAAATATGCAACTGCACAAAAAAGAACAGCAAAGAATAGAAAACAGCAACATCTACTGAAAGCTATTTTCGACAATTAAGAGGATTTCTCTTGTTTACATTAGAGAAGTAATAGTACAAAAGTAACTGAACATATGCCAGAATAATTAGCAGCTCTTAGCTCATTTAAATTATGTGCACATTGCCATTTTAATGCATCTTTTAAACACCCACTTGCAATCCTATTTTATTCTTGAAAGAAAATTAATAGGTTTCTACTAGGTATGACTAGTAAAAGCAAATGTGTTTCCTGTTTTCTTGGAAAATATATACCTTCCTGACTTTATAGACCTACTTTTAATAATAATTAAACACATAAAATAATAATAATTGTACTTTGGATGTATACGATACTCCTGTCTGAAACTGGAGACATTCTTTTATGGAAGTTAACTCCTCTGAAAGACTATCATGTTTCTTCATGTTCATTATATTATGTGTTGATTCTAAGGATCATCTAATACTAATAATAAGAGGATTAAGACTGTGATTTTCTTTTTTCAAGAGAATACTCTAGTGGCTCCCTAGAAACAAATTCAGGACATGAATTTTACACATTTTCTTCTAAATTTAAATCTCTGATGATCAATCACAAAGTAGTGATTAGCAAGAAGGACATGTATAAGCATATTTCTTACCCTGGGAGATGAAAACAGGGAGCAAAGAGAGGAGAAAACCACTTCTTCTGAAGACACAAATACAGAAATTTTGGTCATAAGGACAGCAGACCCACTGATCTGAAAGTTCTCATCCAGATCAACAAAATTCTTGTCATTAGATGTTACAACGTACATAGCTCAGCTAAGTACCATGATCTGCCTCACTCAGACTCTAGAATATGTGGAAAGTTTTAATACAACCTGTCCACTGTTATCCTGTGCCAAGTCTGCTCTGGATCCTGACTACATGCTATGTGAAACCATGAAAGTAGCTACGACATGATGCAGGCCCTCTAGAGGCCTCCAGTCTATTGAGAGATATGACTGCTGCATAAATTTTTATGAATATAAATAGATCAAACCAGTCAATTCTAAAGGAAATCAACCCTGAATATTCATTGGAAGGACTGATGCTAAAGCTGAAGCTCCAATACTCTGGCCACCGGATGTGGTGAAGAGCCAATTCATTGGAAAAGACTCTGATGCTGGGAAAGATTTCAGGCAGGAGGAAAAGCGGATGACAGAGGATGAGATGGTTGAATGGCATCACTGACCCAATGACATGAGTCTGAGCAAACTCTGGGAGATGGTGAAGGACAGGGAGGCCTGACGTGCTGCAGTTCTTGGGGTCTCAGAGTCAGACATGACTTAGCAACTAAACAACAACCACAACCTCTTATATTGTATTATAAATTATAAATACCCTGCAAAGAGAGACCAGAGAAGGCAAACACAGCCCTCAACAATAAGACCAAGAAAAGCCATGAAAGTATGTACACCTCAAGAGGGGCCATTTGGGGACAAAGGTAACACTTGTCATACTTCCTCATTGTGCAGAAATGCAGTTCAGTTTCATTCAAACCAAGCTTTGAATAAATTATACAAAAATAAAAGAAGAGTATACCTCTGACAGAAATGTCTGTAAGCAAAAAAGAATGAGGCAAAGTCAAAAAAATATGATCAGGTAATCCAAAAAGATAAAAGCAGAGACTCTGGAGACTTCCCTGGTGGTCCAGTGGTTAAGACCCCAAGCTTCCACCGCAGGGGGCACTGGTTCAACCCCTAGCTGGAGAACTGAGATCCCACACGCTACATGGCTTGACCAAAAAAAAAAAGCAGGGACTCTGGTCAAGTGATTAGCCTGTTACCCGGGGCCTCTTTATATCTAGATTCAAGCCTGAAGCAGGATACTTAGGAAGGTGTGATCTGGTCCTGTAGGGAGGACACCTGCATGTTGATCATATGTTTCCATTTGCATTTCCGTGCTCTCTCTCTCTCGTGCTGAGAAAGAGAAGCAAGTGCGGTGTAAGTTGAGTACAAGTGGCTGAAGGAGACAATAATGATAGTTCAAGGAGACTGAGGTTTTCCACCTCCTTCTTTACTTCGAAAGAAGAAAGACTAGTTATCACAATGCCATCTTTATTTGTAGACGCTTATTCCTTTCCTCTGATGATCTACAATCTAGTTACAACTGAGGAAACCAAATACATCACCAAGGTCCTTGAGATTTTGCATTCATCATTTTCAAGATACGTATGCAGTAATAATATTCATATCATTTTATCACATTTTTGACAACAAAATAACATGTATAAAATAATCTTAGAACTAATCATTTTTGCAAGAGTATAAAGATCTGATTATATATTTTAAAAATAGCTTTCCTAGTACATGTAACAACTAGTTTGTGGGCTGATTTAATTTGACATGTAAAAATTAATCAACATTCTATCTTTGATCCATGCATGTAATTTCATTGATGTCAGTGGACTCTGCCTTCAAGGGCCAAAGGCGGAATCACTCACAACTATCTTTACCAATTTACTTACTATGTTCATTACAAAAGCCACTTCACTTCCCATACTGACTTTTTGAAACTCAGAGTGCATACAGTATATCCTATTAATACTGAATTTCTTCCTTCCACAAGCAGAGCCTGAAATCCATCAGGGAACTGGTAATATAAAATGACCAGAATCAAGATGTATTTGAAATGATGAGAGTGAACACTCTTGAATGTCTCCAAGGGAGGCACAAGTTTACACTGACTTGTTTAGTATATAAACTACCTATGGTGAAGTAAAAGACCGTCCCTATGTCTCCTATTCAGCAATAACACTGATAATCCTGGGACTTCCTGGGCAGTCCAGGAAGACTTGGCACTTCCACCGCAGGGGGCAAGGGTTTGATCCCTGGTCGGGAAACTTAGATGGCACATACCTCACATTGTACCCAAAAAGAAAAAATAAAATACTGATAGCCCTGAGATTTTTGTCCCAACCTTCATGATGCTTATTTTAAACTTTAACCAGTTTCTCCCTAATCCCTTTCCAAAATTCACTCTCCTGCTTGCCTCAGCAGTACCCTCCAGCAATAGTCCAACAATGTAACGTAGAACTTATTCATAATTAGATGCCCAACCACTGCAAAAGGCACTTCCCGCTTCCAAAGCCAGAAGACCGGGTAATGAAACAACCAGTATTGGGAAAATTAAATCAGTTTACAGAGCTCTTTTCTAATAAAACACCAGTTAAAATGACTCAAACCCGTAACAAAATAAACTGAGCAGGATGTCCTAGAATCTTTTTGTTGTTGTTATTTTTCTTCAGAAAAAGATTATAAAGCCTGCATCCCTTTTTTGATGTACTCATGAAACAGAGCCCAGGGCTCTGCTCATGGGAATCAGAAAGGGTTTAGATTTGTTCAGCTATTAAAACCTGCCACCAGGCACAGTTTATCTGCAAAGTGGATGTCTATTTGGCACCGATTGACAGTCTTACTAAAGTAGTGACACTAGGAACACAATCTTCAGAGAGAGCGATTCCTAAAGACTCTGAAATCAGCTCAAATCATTCTGATGCTTCTATTACAAGAATTTATTCCTTCTACAAAATCTAGCTCAAAATGGAGCATGGACTTATGTACAAAACATAAAACTATAAAATGTTTAGAAACAAAAAATAGGAGAAAAACTTCAGATCTAGGAGTAAGCAACAAGTTTTTAGACTTGCTACAAAAAGCATAATCCATAAAAGGTAAAGTTGATCAGATTGAACCATATAAAATTGAGAGGAGTTTAGCAAAAAAAAAAAAAAAAAAAAAAACTATGTGACAAGATGGACAGCAAGGTGCAGAGGGAGGGGAAATATTTGCAAATGACACATCCAAAAAAGAGTAGTACCTAAAAATATTTTTAAATTCTCTGAATTCAACAGTTTTTAAAAAAGGAACAATCCCTTAGAAAATGGGCAAAAGACATGAATAGATATTTCAATGAAAGAATTTACAAGTGTCAAACAAGCACATGAAAAGGTGTTCAACATCATTAGCCTCAGGGAAATATAAATTAAGATAAACTACAAAAAGATATCACTACATATCTATCAGAATGACTAAAATAAAAAACAGCAGTAGCAACATCAAATACCCGTGAGGATGCAGGAAAAAAATGGATCACTTATGCATGACTGGTGGGAATGTAGAATGATACAGCCATTCTGGAAAACTTTTTGGCAATGTGGAAGGCTGAATGATGACCCCTGAAAGTGTCCAGATCTTAATCTCCAGACCTTTGTAAAGGTCTCCAGACCTTATATGACAGAAGAGATTCTGCAGATTAATGCAGTTAAAATCTTTGAGATGGAGAGGTTATCCTGGCTTATCCAGTGGGTGCAATGTAAACATAGGGGTCCTTATAAGAGGAAGGCAAAACGTCAAAGAGAAGATGCTGCAGAGCTTGTTTAAACATGGAAAGAGGGACCATGATGAACCTCTAGAATCTAGCAGAGACAAGGAATAGATTCTCCCCTGGAGCCATCAGAAGAAATTAACCCTGCTCACCCTCAAAGACTCACTTCTGAGAGGTCTGACCTCCAGAGTTAGAACGCATTTGTGTTGTTTTAGGCCACTAAATTTGCACCAGCAGTAGGAAACTACTACACGCAGTTTCTTATCAAATTAAACATACAACTACCATACGACACAACAGCTGTAGTCTCGGGTGTTTATCCCAGAGAAAGGAAAAACTTGTATTCACACAAAAATCTGTACACACATGGTCAAAAGCAGTCTGCTTTGTAATAGTCCAGAGCTGGAAATGGTCCAGATGCCCTTCAACAGGTAGATCAAGCAAACGGTGGTACATACACACCACAGAACACTCACTACTCAGCAATACAAAGGAATGAACCACTGATGCACAAAACAACTCAGATGAGTCTCAAGGGAATTATCCTGAGTGAAAAAAGCCAATCCCAAAAGGTTACAGACGGTGGGATTCCATTCGTCATTCTTGAAATGACAAAAAAAAGGACAATGAAAACAGTAGAGACAGAAAATGCAGTGGGAGAAAGGGAGGTGGGTGTGATTATAAAAGGGCAACTGGACGGATCCTTGTGATGGAATTGTTTAGGATCTTGACTGTAGTAATAGATACAAACATGATAAAACTGCATAGAACCCAATACACCACACACACACACACACACACATACAATAAAACTGGGGAAATCTGAATAAGAAAGGTAGATTTTATCCCTTCCAACAACTTAGTTGTGATAGTATACTATAGTATTGCAAGATGCTACCTTTGGAGAAAAATGAGTAAATGGTACACAGGATTTCTCGCTATCACTTTCTACAACAGCATATGAATCTACTATTAGCATTTTCATGAAAAGCTTTACTATCTGTGTGCAATCATAATTTATACTCTAACGTAGATAAATAGTATGGATAATGGTATGTACCAGAAAACAAGTACTAATTGAGTGCTGACTCTATGTAAGACTGTGCCAAGACTTCATATGCATACGAACTCATTTAATCATCACTATGACCCTCTTCGGTTAAGTGTTAGTTTTCACTCTATTTCTCAGTTGAGGAACCTGTTTCATGGAGAACTTAAGGACACATAAATTCTAAATAGTACAACTTGATTTGACCAGATAATCTTACTTTAGAACCCAAAGCCTCAACCACCATTCTCCAAGAGGCAGTAGATATAGAGGATTTAGTAGAACAGGGCATTTAGAAATGCATATGTGGCAAAAATAAAAGCAAATATTTAGAATATTAAATCATATCTCACTTTTCTTCTATACTAAAAATTTTACATACCAATATATGATTATTTGCAATAAATACAAAAGTAGCTGTACAAAAATACTGATAGTATTTGTTTGTATAAGGGACATAAAACACTTATTAAAGAGGAAGATACTATTTTAGTATATGGAGTAGAGTAAATACCTTTTTAATTGAAATTTTATTGATTTAATTGTAGATTTGCATGCAGTTGCAAGAAATAATACAGAGAAATCTCAGGTACCATTCACTCACTTTTCCCCAATAATAGCTTCTTCAATGTATGGCAAAAACCACCACAATATTATAAAGTAATTAGCCTCCATTTAATATAAATAAATTAATTTTTTAAAAACTGTAGTACAGTATCACAAGCAAGTTTCTGGCATTGATACAATCTACCTTTTTTTTTTTAGACCCTGTAATGTTATTTATTTCTTTTTAATATGTATTTATTTGGCTGCACTAGGTCTTACTTGCAACACACAGGATCTTCAATCTTTGTTGCAGGCTGCAGGATCTCTTAGTTATGGCATGTGGGATCTAGTTCCCTGACCAGGGATGAACGCAGACAGCCTGCATTAGGAGCACTGAGTCTTAGCCTCTGGACTACCAGGGAAGTCTCCTTTCTTACTCAGATTTCCCCAGTTTTATTAATATTTGTACTTGGGCATGCATATATGTATTAAGTTCTATGCAGTTTTATCACATGTGCAAGATTGTGTCGATTTGTTCATTGAGCACAGATTAGGGATGGGATGGCAGAAGGCAGAGGGGTAGCTGGGGTTGAAAAAGGGCAAAACTAGAAATCTAGTATCCAGATGGTGAAGATAATCTTAAAGTTACAACTGCCCAGATTTAGCACCAGAAATTTTCCTAGGATAATACTAGAAAGTCCAGCAATGTGCCAGCAGTTGTGGAACACGTGCCCAAATTCTGATTATAACTCAGAAAGCCAAAACCAGATTTCTGGTTTCTATCTTGGGCTCAGCCATTGACAGTGAAAATGACAAGAGTGTGAGCAATGACACCTCCAGTCAATATCTCAGAAAGCACTATGTTGTCATCAGCATCCACCTTTAGCTTCCTTCCTCTCTAAGGCTGAATCCTCCCATGACATGCTGCAGGTTCATAGTCTTCATGACTAAGGGTGCAAATCTTTCCAACTGCTGAGGAGTCAGTAGTACCTCTATTATTTTAACTAGGTAAACTGAGTCCTGGAAATCAGGATTCTTTTCTGTAGAGCTAACAGTCAGAGTTCAAGTTTCCTTCCTTTTGCAGAGCGTTGTTCAAAAGCAGTTGGTCATACCTAAGATGCCAAACAACAAGAAAAGCCAAATCCCTGAGTAGACTTGAAAATGCAAGATAGCTAGGCAGCTTCAGTTCAGGCAGTAAAGAATCTGTCTGCAATGCAGGAGACCCAGGTTCAATCCCTGGATCTGGAAGATCCCCTGGAGAAGGGCATGGCAACCCACTTCATGATTCTTGCCTTTAGAATTCCACGGACAGAGGAGCCTGGTGGGCTACAGTCCACAGGGCTGCAAAGAGTCGGACATGGCTAAGCGACTAACAATTTCACTTTCTTCAGGCAGTCGCGGATTTTCAGGAATATACCTCCTTTGCCTTTGACCTTGACCCCTGTGTCATCCCGTCTCCTTGCCTATGCTGTAGGTAAGACATTTGCTTACACTGTCAGCAACTCTGTTTCATTCACAGGGGATAAAAGAAATTAGACTGGGCCCAAAAGAACACCATCTGCAAGCTCATCCTCATTTGGCTAAAACTTTAATATTCAAGCTACCACTTTGGGAAAAGGTCTAAAAACAAAGAGCAGCCTCATGCAATATGTAAGTGCTGTTCAGCCTCTAATGACATGTGCTGTTTCTGATCAGTGTCAGGCTCCCCAAAGAATAAGGAGAGATCAATCACCTGTACCAATTATAGTCCTTTCAGGGTTGCTCAAACCCCACACAGAACTGGATCCCAGCCTCTGTGACACCTAGGCAAGCAGTGAGAAGGACAGAGCATCTCTTGAACAAGCATAATTTTTCAAAGGATGCAGTGGAGCCTGATGAAACAATAAGGATGCTACTCTTTGCAGCTGGTGACTGTGTCCAAAAAAAAAAGACCTGTGCTAACATTTAAACAATATATTCCTCACCACTGACTATTTCCCCTGTTCATGCCAAGACATTCGCTATCAGATACAGTGTCATCATTTTGCAGTTTGTTGCAAAAAGATGCACTGAAGTGATCCCAGTGCTTGTTCATTCTCAAGACAAGATGAAACTTCCAGCGTGTGAAAACGGTTCTCTGTATACAGAAGAGATTTCATTATAATGTGCTTTTGCCAGTGTATTTTAAGAGGGAGAGGTAGCTGACAATATTTATAATATTAAATCAAAGCCGAAAGTGTGGCAGGAGAGGAGACACCAAAACCGGGCTGTGTAGCACATCACAACACTGACATCTGTCGGCTACAAGTGTACTGAAGCCGGCTCCCTTCTCTGCAGCTGCAAAACAGCTCCTTCTAAACCAAATCTCTTATTGGCCCTGAGCCATCTGAGGTGTGGTACATCCTTCATTCCAAATAGATTGCAAACTCATGGCTTATCATGTTAGCCTTCAACTCTGGTGAAACAAGACTTTAGGCCATTTTAAAACAAAATCAAACATCCATGTGAAAGACAACCCCATGAATCCTTGCACAAACTCCATAAATGAGAACGGTTGTTTTACTGATACTATTTTGAAATGCAAATTATGAGAAAGATTACACAAACATGTATTGATGCATCGCATATCCCTCATATAAAAGCCTCCTGACACTGACCCTGCTAACTCTTCTCCGCCCACCATTCTCCTTTATAATCCTCCCTTCTTCACCCATCGTCCACTGTGTTTGTCTCTTCTCTGTGATCCTACACCCTTTTTTTCTTCCTCTGCTCATTAACTGTGAGGATCCACAAAGACAACCTGTGCAGTCCTCCAGAGCCCTCCTTCTAACACTCAGTACCAAGGGGACTATATCAACGTAAGTGGTTCAATATCCTGTGCACTCCCTGACCTTTCCTTTCTTGTATCTCCCGAGGTTTCAATGACTTAAAATAAGAGGGTTTACCTGAAAAGTCCCTTCTTTAATGCTATGCTTTTATACCCTATCAATACCTGTAATGTTATAAAAACTGAACTATTGTCTCCTCTTCATTCTGAACCACCACCCCTTTCTAACCGCCCCCCACCCCTGCCATTTCTATCAAATGTGGTGCTAGCCTTCCAGCTCCTTGATTGCAGTTTTAGATGTGGTGCTGTGACTTGCTCCTCCCTCTTCTATCCATCCCCACAGCAGGATTCCTGACCCCCACCCCGGTCCCACTGCCTCTCACCTTGACAAAGACAGTAGAAAGCTCATGCTTTTCTACAACACCAGTTACCATCTATGCACTGAAGACCTACACCTGCCCTTTTCCAACCAGCGACTTTACTGTGCAAGCCAAAAACCTGGGAGTCCTCCACCACTCCTGCCTGTCCCTCAGATATCCTACCCAGTCCATCGCAGAGGCTTAGTTAATTGTCCTGTGGATTCCAGTTCTTGAGTAACTCTTTCATTTATGTCTCACCAACCCAACTGGAGCAGAGACCACTGTCTGACCACCCAAGATTTGTGCCCCTCCTCTGGATTGTGGAACTGTCACAGAGGAGGAGCTGCCCAGACAAAAACCATTTCCTAAGCTCTAAATACCTGGAAGAGGGCATATGATTAGTTCTTGCCAGTGGAATGTAATCTGATGTTACTTGCGCCACTTAATATTAAGAGGAGTACATTCCCATCTACCATCTGAGCCGAGTAGACTCTTAGGTCTTAGAGGATTATGGGGCCATGAGACAGAGGAGGCCCCAAGTGCTCTGAATGAGCACTTGGAAGGATGTTTTCCAGAAAGACAACACACTGGGCTGTGACACAATATGAAACAAACTATTATCGCATCAAGTCCCTAGGAATTCTGGGCTTATCTTTTACAATACCTAGTATTCTTGGAGAATCCCATGGGCACAGGAGCCTGGTAGACTACAGTCTGAAGGGTCACAAAGAGTCGGACACAGCTGAGCACACATGTACACACACACACACAAAGCACTCTCTGACACTACTTAGTTCAGGCCACCATCAGAATGCTGTAGGTGACTCTCAGCTGATCTCTATGCCTTTAGTCATGTCTGTGCCTCTAAATTGTAAGTTCCATGAAGGCAGAGTCTGGGTCTGCTTGTTCACATCATAGACCCGCATTGTGTAGCACAGTGCTTACTACGCAATAAAAACAACTAGGGGGACTTCCCTGGTAGGTCAGTGGCTAAGACTCCATGCTCCCCATTCAGGGGTCCTGGGTTCAATCCCTGGTCAGGGAACTAGATCCCACGAAATGCCACAACTAAGAGTTCACATGCCCCAAGTAAAAATCCCACATACCCCAATGAAGACTGAAGATCCCACATGCTGCAAATAAGACCTGGCACATCAGATAAATAAACATTTTTTTTAATGACTATGACCCTTTATTCCCAATTAGTCCCTAGCTCATACTCTCCTTTTCTGGTTTTATTACCTAATGCCCCTCTTTCCCTTACAGGAACACACACACACAGTCACACTCACAGAGGGTTGACTTGAGCCCTCTTCCCAGTCCTCAGGCTGACAATTCTCTCACATCCCACCCCTCCTATCCCCTCCTACCAAGCCCAGTTCAGTTCAGTCACTTAGTTGTGTCTGACTCTTTGCAACCCCATGGACTGCAGCATGCCAGGCTTTCCTATCCATCACCAACTCCCAGAGTTTTCTCAAACTCATGTCCATTGAGTTGGTGATACCATCCAACCATCTCATCCTCTATCATCCCCTTCTCCTCCTGCCTTCAATCTTTCCCAGCATCAGGGTCTTTTCCAAGGAGTCAGTTCTTTGCATCAAATGGCCAAAATATTAGAGTTTCAGCTTCAGCATCAGTCCTTCCAATAACTACTCAGGACTGATTTCCTTTAGGATGAACAGGTTTGATCTCCTTGCCATCCAAGGGACTCTCAAGAGTCTTGTCCAGCATCACAAAAAAGCATCAATTCTTCAGCACTAAGCTTTCTTTATGGTTCAGCTCTCACATCCATACATGACTATGGGAAAAACCAAGCCCATTCTCCGCAATACCTTTTCCCCCACCCCGACCCCCACCTTTCAAGTTGCTTATAGCTCAGCTTCTATAAATTTTTGCCTGACTTCATCTTGGATTGATTATCCCAGCATTTAGTTATCCTGTTGTCCTGTGTACCTTGTCCTAGACTTCTGCTTACATTTGCAATACTCTGCTTGCGTCTGACACACACTCCTTCCCATCCCCCGTGCTATATTACACACTCCTGCAGGGAAGAATCAAGGTTCACTCTTTTATTAGAGCTCCTTAGTGAATACTCAATAAATACCACCCACTGAATCCAATAATTTGCTTTGTATAATCCTCTACCTAGCATCTTCAGGGCACCACTGGGTCCAACTTCTATGTATGTGTACTTCAGTTACTTCCTGATGTTCAAGATGGTTTTAGAAAAGGCAGAGGAACCAGAGATCAAATTGCCAACATCCGCTGGATCATGGAAAAAGCAAGAGAGTTCCAGAAAAACATCTATTTCTGCTTTATGGACTATGCCAAACCCTTTGACTGTGTGGATCACAATAAACTGTGGAAAATTCTGAAAGAGATGGGAATACCAGACCACCTGACCTGCCTCTTGAGAAACCTATATGCAGGTCAGGAAGCAACAGTCAGAACTGGACATGGAACACAGACTGGTTCCAAATAGGAAAAGGAGTACGTCAAGGCTGTATATTGTCACCCTGCTTATTTAACTTATATGCAGAGTACATCATGAGAAACGCTGGACTGAAAGAAACACAAACTGGAATCAAGATTGCTGGGAGAAATATCAATAACCTCAGACATGCAGATGACACCACCCTTATGGCAGAAAGTGAAGAGGGACTAAAAAGCCTCTTGATGAAAGTGAAAGAGGAGAGTGAAAAAGTTGGCTTAAAGCTCAACATTCAGACAATGAAGATCATGGCATCCGGTCCCATCACTTCATGGGAAATAGATGGGGAAACAGTGGAAACAGTGTCAGACTTTATTTTGGGGGGCTCCAAAATCACTGCAGATGGTGACTGCAGCCATGCAATTAAAAGACGCTTACTCCTTGGAAGGAAAGTTATGACCAACCTAGATAGCATATTCAAAAGCAGAGACATTACTTTGCCAACAAAGGTCCGTCTAGTTAAGGCTATGGTTTTTCCAGTGGTCATGTATGGATGTGAGAGTTGGACTGTGAAGAAGGCTGAGCACCGAAGAATTGATGCTTTTGAACTGTAGTGTTGGAGAAGACTCTTGAGAGTCCCTTGGACTGCAAGGAGATCCAACCAGTCCATTCTGAAGGATATCAGCCCTGGGATTTCTGTGGAGGGAATGATGCTAAAGCTGAAACTCCAGTACTTTAGCCACCTCATGCGAAGAGTTGACTCATTGGAAAAGACTCTGATGCTGGGAGGGATTGGGGGCAGAAGGAGAAGGGGATGCCAGAGGATGAGATGGCTGGATGGCATCAGCGACTTGATGGATGTGAGTCTGAGTGAACTCCGGGAGTTGGTGATGGACAGGGAGGCCTGGTGTGCTGTGATTCATGGGGTCGCAAAGAGTCAGACACGACTGAGCGACTGAACTGAACTGAATATAAATTCTACAAAAAACTAAAATGAAACACAGCCTTTACAAAACGAAGTATCTCTCTATTACCTCCTTTGTGGCTTTATAGTTTTCCATAAGGGGGAAGTCAATTGTTAGAGCATGAAATAAGCAGTTAGGTCCAGTGCATAATTATCATTCATAACAAGTAACAGTAATAATAATAATTTAATGTCTATTTAAACCAGTGCTGGGCACATAGTAAATGCTCTATAAACATCTCACTTAATTCTAACAACAATACTATATATAGACTGGTCTTCTTGTTGTTTCTGAATTATATCAGTCTCTTCCTGAGCTTCCTTTCTGAAAGAGCCCATAACTGAAGAAGAGGACTGTGTCTGAGACATCCAGGAGGCTCCCTGCTGAGGGCTTCCAAAACACAAGGGTTTGGTGAGCACACCAGAATGGGGCTGACAAAGATGCATGGGGGATGACCAGACTCAGACAAGGTTCTCCGATCTCCATAGGGTGGCTGCTGGTAAGTTACAGGAAAATCCTAGAGGTACGATGCCTATTCCTAATACAGACACCATCATCCACCCCCACTGTAATTTACCCATCCCATACACTCCACTTATCACACAGTCACTCAATAACTGACATTTGGCCTGCCAATTGTCACTGGTCATCTAAAGTACAGGGAAGCTGGGTACCCAGCATCCCTGGACTGCTGATACAGAGGCCAGCCAAGGACCAAAATCTCCTCAAACCATTCTATCAAGCACTCCTCAAAGAGACATAACTTTACTCTCCAGAAAATTGGTTAAGGCTTTCAGGCATGCCTCACCATGCTTTTGAAAAATTATTTTTCATTTATGTGCTGTACATTATCACTTTGTGTGCAGGCATCATATATATTGTGCTGCACAAAAATAATTGATTACTCATGAGTGACAGAGTAATTGGCACTACCCTGGTTATTCAGCTATTTTCATGCATCATAATTACCAGCTTCAGGACACTAGACAGAATTTAATGTTCTTGAAAATTAATATTATTGAAGGACTTGATACAAACGAATGTAATGTTTTTAAATTTAAAACTTGTCACACACTGATAGAGTGTGTGACATTGTTGGCCATTTATTAACATTTGTTTTAATCATTTCAAACCCCTTTATCAAGTTGCAGAGCCTGTGCTCCTGTCAATCTGATATACCTGAACTCTAGTAAGTCTCCAATCTGAATTCAAGCTTGCAGTAGTAAATATTGCATGTTTCATGCTGTGTTGAAGACCTGGAATCTTTTGCCTACAACTTGCATTGAAGCTGAGTTCCTTGAAAGCAAAAATAAAAAAGCCATCATTATACATGATCTTAGTAAGTGTCGGACACGACTGAGCAACTTCACTTTCACTTTCCACTTTTCATGCATTAGAGAAGGCAATGGCACCCCACTCCAGTACTCTTGCCTGGAAAATCCCATGGATGGAGGAGCCTGGTGTGCTGCAGTCCATGGGGTCGCTGGGAGTCGGACACGACTGAGTGACTTCACTTTCACTTTTCACTTTCACGCATTGGAGAAGAAAATGGCAACCCACTCCAGTGTTCTTGCCTGGAGAATCCCAGGGACAGGGAGCCTGGTGAGCTGCCGTCTATGGGGTCGCACAGAGTCGGACACGACTGAGGTGACTTAGCAGCAGCAGTAAGTGTCTAGTGTGCTCAGGCTGCACTAAATATATTAAATAAGCAGGAAAATATAAAACAATGATGCCTAAAAACTTCCTAGGAGAAAGTCCATCTTCTGCACTGTGGTCAGAAGCCAGAGAGAGACTTCCCAGGATAAAAGACATAACTGTGAAGCTGAGTCTGGCTCTTAAAGTCATCCTATGCAGGGTGACAGTACCAAGATAGGGTATCTTTCCTTTTCCTTTTGATTGTATAAATCACCCCCACCCCTACTTTTAAATGACTTAACCAGTCTCCCAAAATGCTTCTTACTTCATGAAGCCTGGATTTTTTCTTCAGTGCTGTGAATAATTCCTGTGTTTATTCCAGTCTGTCTTTACTCTTTTGTTCTGTCTACCTTTGTATCTTTAACAGCACAGGACATTTTACATGTTTATAACTCAGGCCATTCTCCTGGGAGGGTCTGCCCTCGGCCACAGTCCCCTGCTCCCCATCGTTCAAACCCGAAATGAATTGCCGGGTCCTATGGTTACTGACCAGGGTTCTTGGTCTCTTTAGTCAATAGAAATTGATCAGAGGCCAGACAAGAAATCCAGGCAAGGCTTTATGGGAGCCGTGCTGCAGCAGCAGGAAGCAAGAGCAAGCAAGTTGCCTTGCTCCCGCATACTCCCTGAGTGGGAGCTCAGCTTGTTCCTTATATCGGGTGAGGCTAGGGGTGAGTACAGGGCTCAGGCCAGAGGGGTGGCTTAGGTGGATTGCCCACCTCTTAGGTGGTATTGTGTGCAGGGGGTATGCACAGTACCCTGCTTTTGCTCCAGGGTCTTCAAAAGTGGCATTTGGGTCTTTTGCCCATAATTTGCCCCAACTATGCATGCACACAGTCAGTTTCAGTCCCACATGCTTTCTCTGTATTTTGTCGCTCGAGTAGAGGTGTGCCCAGATACAAGCCCTGCTGCACTACAGCAAGGGTCCCAGGTCCCAACCTATCTCACTTCCAGCCATCGGGTGTGGCTTTCCTAACTATTCATCTCTCTCCTGTCTTCATTTTCCCTCATCCTTCCCTCCAATCTCATCTATCTTTTTTCCCTTCCTCAGCAGTTGGCACTTAAATACTTAATGAAAGTGAAAAGTGAAAGTGAAAGTCGCTCAGTCATGTCTGACTCTTTGTGACCACATGGGCCATACAGTCCATGGAATTCTCCAGGCCAGAATACTGGAGTGGGTAGCCTTTCCCTTCTCCAGGGGATCTTCCCAAACAGGGATCAAACCCAGGTCTCCCTCATTGCAGGCAGATTCTTTACCAGCCGAGCCACAAGGGAAGCCCAAATACTTAATACTGAAATGCTTAAGCAGTCCTTTTGATTGCCTGTTCCTAATGCAAGAGCTAGATCGTGGACTCCTTTTATTAACTTTATTACTGTCTTTAAAATAATAATTAAAGTTACATTTTACTCCTGTGGTTCATGAATTGCTTTTCTTTCTCCTCTGACTTAGCAAACGTCCCTTAAAAGAAAATTATTTCCTATCCCCAGTATAATAGCTTAACAGATATGACTTAAAGAATCATAGAATATTTTACTATTATTAGCTTCAAGAAATTAGAGCTAGAAAAGACAGAGATAGAATCAATCTTATATATGGAGCTAAAATTTTAACACTTCTTCCCAATCAGATTAATAGAGTAACATAATTTCAATTAACTGGCTCTATTGTTCTAACATACAGTAGTTTAGTAATCAAAGTGCCAACTTGATTAATATCCACAAATTTGCATATAAATATGCTTATTACTGCATACCAAATACAAAAATTAACTCACAATGGATTATAGACCCAAGATTATAGTTCTTACTATGTTCTTCCTTATTTAGTAAGGTCTAAATAAACAACAAAACTCTTTTAAGGACACATAAGAGTAAATCTCTTGATCTTGGATTATGCAGTAGTTTCTTAGACATGACACAAAAAGCACAAAAGTGATGAAAGAAAAAAATAGGTCAACTGGATTCATCAATATTAAAAACTTTGTGCCTTAGAGGACACCATCAAGAAATAGAAAAGACAACTACAGAATGGGAGAAATATGTGCAAATTATATATCTGATACGAGTCCGATATATAGTCCAACTCTTTGCGACCCCATGGACTATAGCCCACCAGGCTCCTCCATCCATGGAATTTTCTAGGCAAGAGTCCTGGAGTGGGTTGCCATTTCCTTCTCCAGGGGATCTTCCTGACCCAGGGATCGAACCCAGGTCTCCTGCATTGCTGGCAGATGATTTACCATCTGAGCCACCAGGGAATCCCAGTATATAGAGAGAGAATATATAAAGAATTCTTACCACAGAACCCAGTTAAAAATGGGTCAAGGATTTAAATAGCTATATCTCAAAAGATGATACACAAATGACCAATAAGTCTATGAAAAGATGCTCAACATCGTTAGTTATTAGAGAAATACAAATCAAAACCACTTACTGTTTCACACTTAATAAGATGATTACAATCAAAAAGATAGACAATAAAAAGTGTTGATGGGACGTTTGAAAAACTGGAAACTTCAAACATGGAAATGCAATGGAAAATGGTGCAGCTGCTATGGAGAACAGTTGGGCAGTTGCTCAAAAAGTTAAATATAGTTACCATATGACCCAGCAATTCCACTTCTAAAAGTCTGAAAACACACATCTAAAAAATTTTGAAAACATTTGTTCACACGTAACTTGTACATGAATGTTCATAGCACCATTATTCACAGCAGCCAAACAGTAGACACGACCTAAATGCCCATTGATGATTAATGAACAGATAAGCAACATATGGTGTTTTCATGACAATGGAATATTACTCAGCCATAAAAAGCAACTGATTCATACTACAACATGAATGAACCTTGAAAATATTATGCTAAATGAAAGAAGCCAGAAACAAAAGGCCGCATATTGTATGACTCTATTTATATGAAATATCTAAAAGAGGCAAATCCGCAGAGAAAAAAGGCAGCTTAATTGTTGCCAGAGGCTGAGGAAGTAATAAATGGAGAGTGACTCCTAATAGGTGTGGGATTTTCTTTTTTTCAGTGATTAAAATATTCTGAAGGGATCAGGCAAATTCAGGGTAGTATGTCCATAGACAAGTGATTAAAATATTCTGGAATCGGATAATGATGATGGTTATACAACTTTGTGAAAATACTAAAAATCACTGAATTGTATACTCTTAAATGGTGGATATTGTAAAATGTAAATTATATCTCAATAAACTGCTACTTCTTTGTAAGTGCTTATAACAAGGAAATGCTATGTGCTCTGATCAGCAAAGGAGTTTCCAGAGATGCGAACTGGTTGGTGTTTAGGACTCAGAAGGGACAGAGGTCCATTCCAGAGCACAGGGGCTTCACCCTGGCCTTCCCCTTTTTTCTCTGCTTAACTAATTCAGAAAACCAACCACGTGTTGATGTACTTTTAGGTAAATTAACTTCTTCTGACTTCAGTTTTCTAAGGTATTCACCCAAGGCAGTTAGAACCCAAGGGTTAAGAGTATACGCTGGAGTCAAGGCACTTACTCTTTCAATCCCAGCTCTACCTTGTTAGAGCAGGAATAAATGGCAACCCACTCCAGTATTCTTATCTGGATAATCCTATGGACAGAGGAGCCTGGCAGGCTATAGTCCATGGAGTTTCAAAGAGCCGGACACAACTGAGTGACTAACACTAGCACTACCATGGTATTTAACCTTGCCCAGCTTCACTTATCCTCACCGTAAAGTGGGCAGAATTAAACCCGACCTATAGACTGTGAAGAATGAAAAAAAAAAAATGCATGTAACATTTATTTGGGTCTCGATAGGGAGGAAGAACTCTGTAATTGCAGCTATTTTTGGCTCAAAATCCCCTTCCAGTTCTAAAAGTTCTGAAATGCTTAACAGAATTGCAATTTAAGTAGCATATATCATAAAAAAAAAATCTCTGGAGAAGGAAATGGCAACCCACTTCAGTATTCTTGCCTGGAAAATCCCATGGACGGAGGAGACTAGTAGGCTACAGTCCATGGGGTCGCAAAGAGTCGGACACGACTGAGCAACTTCACTTTCTTTCTTTCACTTTCTATCATAAAAATAATAACAGAAAAATAGCTTAACTCTACATAGAGCTTTAAATAATAAGAAAAAGTTGAGGACATGGGTTTGACGTCCTAATCCAAACAGGATGGTCCAGGAGGATTCCGCATGCCATGGAGCAACTAAAGCCCACACACCACAACTACTGAGCTCTCACTGAAGTCCATAAGCCTAGAGCCCATGCTCTGCAGCAAGAGAAGCCACCACGAGGAGAAGCCCGTGCACCACAACAGAGAGTTCAGTTCAGTTCAGTCGCTCAGTTGTATCTGACTCTTTGCAACCCCATGAATTGCAGCATGCCAGGCTTCCCTGTCCATCACCAGCTGCCGGAGTCCACCAAAACCCATGTCCATTGAGTCGGTGATGCCATCCAACCATCTCATCCTCTGTCGTCCCCTTCTCCTCCTGCCCTCAATCTTTCCCAGCATCAGGGTCTTTTCAAATGAGTCAGCTCTTTGCATCAGGTGGCCAAAGGATTGGAGTTTCAGCTTCAACATCAGTCCTTCCAATGAATATCCAGGACCGATCTCCTTTAGGATGGACTGGTTGGATCTCCTTGCAGTCCAAGGGACTCTCAAGAGTCTTCTCCAACACCACAATTCAAAAGCATCAATTCTTCAGTGCTCAACTCTCTTTATAGTCCAACTCTCACATCCATACATGACTACTGGAAAAACCATAGCTTTGATTAGACAGGCCTTTGTTGACAAAGTGACATCTCTGCTTTTTAATATGTTATCTAGGTTAGTCATAACTTTCCTTCCAAGGAGTAAGTGTCTTTTAATTTCATGGCTGCAATCACCATCTGCAATGATTTTGGAGCCCCAAAAAATAAAGTCAGCCACTGTTCCACTGTTTCCCCATCTCTTTGCCACAAAGTGATGGGGCCGGATGCCATGATCTTAGTTTTCTGAATGTTGAGCTTTAAGCCAACTTTTTCACTCTCCTGTTTCACTTTCATCAAGAGGCTCAATGCAATAGAACAAAGCCTGTGCACAGCAATGGAGACCAAAAATAAATAAATTATTTAAAAAAAAAGTTGAAGTCCTCTTGTCATTCTGTACAAACACTTCCATCACAACAATGTGTTCCTAAATGCTTTTTCCATCTTCTATCAGTTTCCTGATTTCCTGGATCAAATGGAGTACCCAGTGATAGTTGTGTTGTCCCTGAATACACATTTTCTTTCTGTAATCTGGCTAGACTCTGGGCCGTGACTTTCTTATCATATTTAAGATTGTTCCGTTTGTGTGTGCTCAGTTGTGCCTGACTCTTTGCAACCCCATGGATTGTAGCCTGCCAGGCTCCTCTGTTCATGGAATTTTCCAGGCAAGATTACTGAAGTGGGTTGCCATGCCCTCCTTCAGGGGATCTTCCCAACCCAGGGACTGAACCCATGTCTCCTGAGTCTCCTGCACTGGTAGGCAGATTCATTACCACTGAGCCCCCTGGGAAACCCGAGATTGCTCTGGTGGGTCACATAATTGATGAATGTACAAGGTAAGTGTATGGTAAGCCACAGGGTCAGACATGCTGTCCCTTTTTTCTGAGTGAGCAAGAAGACACTTTGATAATGGCTCAGGGATTTTTCTCCTACTAATTTTGATGCCCACAAGCTTTGAGAAGGTGTTTCTTCGATTGCCAAGCAAACATTATTGACATCTTTTCAAAATGACAAAATTACAGGGACATTTCCACTGACTATTCAATAGACTGACTTTTAGCTCTCAAGGTGTCTTCCCTTTTCTTCAAGCAGTAATTTATCTGAGATAATTACCAGCCATTAGATCCCCCACTGAGCTAGTCTAGCAGTCTAAGCTCAGACTGAAGAAAAGGGGGAAATCATATAACTTACCCTAAGCACAGTCACTGATTTTTCTTAAAAAAGGAGAAGCATAAACAATATTTGAAAAAGAGTCTTGGCAATACTACTACCTAGAAGAAGAATGACTGCAAACAACAACAAATTTCTGCAAGCAAAATCCTTTAGACTGAGTTGTAAGAAAATGAGGTTCATTTCATTTTTAAATGAATACATGCTATACCGAGGAACAGCAGCCTGTGGCTGAATCTGCTGCTGCTGCTGCTAACTGGCTTCAGTCGTGTCCGACTCTATGCGACCCCATAGACAGCAGCCCACCAGGCTCCCCTGTCCCTTGGATTCTCCAGGCAAGAACACTGGAGTGGACTGCCATTTCCTTCTCCAATGCATGAAAGTGAAAAGTGAAAGTGAAGTTGCTCAGTTGTGTCCAACTCTTAGCGACCCCATGGACTGCAGCCCACCAGGCTCCTCCGTCCGTGGGACTGTGACTGAATCTAGAGCCATTCAAATCTCTCCAAGCCTGTGAACGTGCCATAAAATAAAAAACATTCTGATGTCCATAGGTCGCCCATCTGTAGTATATCTGACAGCCTGGAGGAGGGAGAGAACAGATATATATATACTTCAGTTCAGTTCAGTTCAGTCGCTCAGTTGTGTCGGACTCTTTGCAACCCCATGGACTGCAGCATGTCAGGCCTCTCTGTCCATCACCAACTCCCAGAGTTTACCTAAACTCATGCCCATGTCCATTGATATATACTTCAGATAATCCCTTTAATCTTCTTATGGTTTCTAAAGGAAGCTTGTCCTTCATCTTCGAAGGTGCCCACAGGGAAATAACAACCCATGAACACAAACAAATGACACATTATATTGAATCATAATATTGAGCAAATGAAAATACCATTCCACAAATTATTTCACAGTACCAGAAACTGGTAAATTATGCAGACCTCATCAAGAGTTGATATGCACAATGACGTTGAGAATAACATCTCTCCTCTTGATCTTCTTTTGCCATCTGTGAGGCTCCACAATTAATGTATCCTACCATTGTGACTTACCATTTCATCAAACTCATCACTGCATGTCGATCCACAGGCTTTGTGATATAGACACTTAATGGGTAAATTTATTCAGAAAAGGACACCAAAACAAATTCTAGACAATTTGGGACATATTAAAATAAAAATATCTGGCCTTGAAATAGAATTATAACACCTATGCATTTGCATAGGCCAAGAACTCCAGAGCAAGATGAGCTGGGTTTGAACTTTGGTTCTGCTAAGCTGTATGACCTTGGGCAATTGAACGTCTCTGCACCTCAGTTTTCTCATCAGTAAGTTGGAATGGGAATAGCAGCAATCTTGTAAGGTTGTAAGGAGAATTAAATAAGTTAACCTGTGTAAAATACCTAGAATAGTGTGTGGTACACAGAAAGTATTATATAGGAGTCAGCTGCCATTGCTTCTCTAGGACCAGAGGTGGGGGCGCCCGTAGACTGCCATTTTAGCACGACCAACACAAAATGAGCCCCTTGGCTTGGCACTTCTAGATGCTTGGACCCTAAAACCCACTCTGACTGATGATCTGGACCAATAGGTAAGCCATTTCATTAGCAATTTAAGGAGGAGTATATGAGCTCTCTTTTGTCCAGGTACCTTCAACTCCTGAACATCTCTAAGGAATGGGGACGGGCAGGTTCTGGATCAGCAAACATTAACTAAGAGATGCCATAAGGAGACCATCCATGTATTACCAATTTGCAGAAAACTGTGATATTGTAGTGTCTACCTACAATAACATTTATTAAGCAATTCAGTAACACAGAAAGCACTTCAAAACCCAATAATATATCAGAATCATTATTATTAATACTATACTATAGTGGGGCAGTCAGAGAAGAATAACAAAGATGAATTTGCATCAACTATATCTTAGAAGCAGGTTTTTTTTTTTTTACTAAATACCCTTGGTATAAGTATGCTTACTCACTACTTTCTACTTTTTTTATTTTCCATTTGCTGGACTCTGGGCAATGAGCACTTTATCATTTCCTCTTTTTCTGTGAGAATGTATTGCTTACCGAGCTCCCCATCACACCACATAGACCAATTACAACAGACTTAGTAAGCACTGACAAAGTAGTTCCTAACATTTTCACCTCTAAGATCCTCCTAAGACATCACAAACAATGTCTTAAAAGATTGTTGAAATACAATTACTGGTTAGCCATTTACTTGTGGAAGGATATCTAAGTTGCCTCCAATTTTTAGCTATTGCAAATAAAGCTGTTATAAATAGTCACAGTTTTTTGTGATGAGAAAGTTTCATTTCTCTGGGAGCGATGTCCAAGAGTACAACTGCTTGGGTGCTGTACAACTGTTGGACAGTTATGTATTTAGTTTTATAAGAAACTGCCAAACTGTCTTACAGGCTGGCTGTGCCATTTTACATTCCCATGGGCAGTATAAGGGTGATCCACTTCACCTGCATCCTCACCAGCATTTGGTACCGTCATTATTTTTCATTGTAGCTATTTTGATAGACATATAGTACTATCTCATCTAGCTCAATCCTTTGGGACAGTGAGAGCTATATCTCATCTCCAGGTAAGTTAGAATCTCAAGCCCCTGGCAGCATCAGCATCACCAGGGCACTTGTCAGAAATGCAGGTTTGGGGGCTTCCCTGGTGGCTCAATGGTAAAGAATCTGCCTGCCAATGCAGGGGACATGGGTTCAATCCCTGGTCAGGGAAGATACCACATGCCACGGAGCAACTAATCCCATGAGCCACAATGACCAAGCCCATGCTCTAGAGCCCATACAACAAGAGAAGCCACCGCAGTGAGAAGCCCACACACCACAACTAGAGAAAACCTGTGTGCAGCAACAAAGACCCAGCACAGCTGAAAATAAATAACTTTGTTAAAAAAAAAAAAGAATGTGTATTTTAACAACATCCCAGGTCATTCACACACACTTTAGAGTTTGAGAAGCAGCTCTCTAACCCAAATGGCTGAGAGAACCAATCGGGTCCGCTAGAAACGTCCTCAGCCGCGGAGATGTATACAGGAAAGGGAGGAGATCCTCCAATGAGGATGGGGGAAGTGGTGGAGACACACGAAGACAAAGTCACAGAGTTTTTTCATCTTCACAAAACCTCCGAAGTATCTAAGGACTTGAGTCTTTAACTTCTCTAGTGCTGTCAGGCTTAAGCTAAAAGGATTGAGAAGCCTGCAAGCTGATACAGCAAAGGAGAATAACCTATGAACACCATGTAGTGTGTTTGATTTTACTTCCTGAACGATCTAGTGAAGACAGCCATGACAGGTACTCAGTATCATCCTGAGATGGGTGGAGAAATGTGCTTATGTCTCTGAATTAGGGCAGCAGCTGAGGCAGAGTCTTCGGGGTTTGCTCAAGGAGGCAGGGTGGGTGGGGCTTCTTGTTCCCTCTCCCACGTGGCCAGAGTTTTCTAATTCCCACATGACGTCCACTGGGCTGGGCGATTCCCTCACAGCACCGAAGAACAGCACCAAGATGCCTCAGAAACCCTTGCTTGTCTGTCTGCACGTGCAGCAGTTTAGTTAGCAAGTCAGCCTCCTTATCAGCATTTACGATTCGCAGCAACTATTTTCATCATTTACTTCATCCTAAAAACAGCCTTCTGTGGAGTTTGCAGTTGGAAAGGACTGGTTGTGGCTGTCTTTTCTTTTGTATAACAGGGTGGGTCATACATCAGCAAGGAAATGATTTTTTTTTTTTTTTTTTTGCAAATTACAGATACCTTTATGCCGTTTTCTCCAGATTCTGATTATCACCTACACAGCCTTTCCTACTGAGGCTGTAGCTGACACCCACCAGAAGTTCACCTAGAGCAGCTCCCAAGCCAGGCTGAATATCAGGGGCAGAGTTAAAAGCTCCACTCCCTCCATTCCTAAGAGTCTCTCTGCTCTCAAAGTGATCTGACACAGCTGCATAGATACAGAGACACCAGGATGGGAAATGTCAATTAGAAACTGTGTTGCCACAACGATGCCTCGCCCTGCTTTTGCCCTTGATGAAATTGCTTAAACTATTTTCTGTTTTACAACACCATACACGGAAAACATTTTTCATGCCCCGGGCTCTGGCCTGCGGCAGTTTTTGCATTCTGCAATCAGGAGGAAATTGATTAATGTGAATGTTTTAGCTGTGGTTGTTGTTTGTGTATAAACTTTTGTTAAAACAAGTGCGGCAGAATAAATGACCTTTATGTAGACACCTATTAAGGCACTAAAAGGCTTGGCTACATTCATCTGAGACGCGTACACATAACGAGGGGAACAATGAGGGGATCAGCAGCTGCAAGGGGTTGAATTGAACTCCTCAACAATGGAAAAGTTTTTCAGACCCAAATACCAGCAATCAAAGAGAATTTTTGCAGATAATCCGAGAGAAAGAAAATAATAAAATAAAAAAAAAAATGCTAGCCAACTTCGCACCAGTTAACATAAGGTTGCCATGTGAGACTTGTCAGCTCAAGAGCAGACGTACCACCATTCTTTCACCCAACTGCAGTATTCAGAACTGTTTCCCCAAATAATCCCAGATGGCATGCCACAAAATTTCAATTCATTTTAAAAGCTTTCTTTGCAGTTATTATGTGATTGAAAGTGCAAAAGCAAGTTGCCATTCTCATGGCACTATTTGCATTGACTATTATCCCCTAAAATCCCCTTTAAACCGCTACATTGTCAGCCCCTAGGCCTCATTTAGAACTACAAAAAAGCCCAGATTAATTCGATCAAAGAAAGAGCCAAGTACAAAATGCACTTTTCAAACTGTATCAGAGTGGGTTCGCTTTACAGATCGCTTCGGGGCAAGAACCGCAGGGGAAAGAAAGCCCCGAATTAAAGTTTGGTTAGAAGCGAAATAACTCCGTTTAGCTCCTTCTCTGATTTATTGGAGATCCTCAAGGCAAAATCTCCAATTAAAAATTCTTAGAGATGGAGAAGGAAATGGCAACCCACTCCAGTACTCTTGCCTAGAAAATCCCATGGACGGAGAAGCCTGGTGCAGGCTACTGTCCATGGGGTCGCAAAGAGTACCAGTAGAAATAGAGTACCAGTAAATCTGAGTTCTATTTCTATCTTTGCTACTGTGAAAAAAAAAAAAAATTCTTAGAGGGAAATATATTTAAATATAAACACTGACACAGATGCCCACAAATAGCAGCATCACATCCATACCCTCGCCTTTCAGCCGCTGTTCCCCGGGAGGTAGTTGGAAGCCTCGTGTGGGTAACCTGGTTAGTTAGCAGGAGTCTCTAAAGTCTCCCTACATAAGCCAAACAACTTTGAATTGCAAACATTTATGCCCCTTTATTTTTTTTCACCCCATCCCCAGAGGAAATGCTTTCAGTTACCACAGACAAGAAATTTCTGGAAAACAAAGGAAAATTGGGGTAACGGCCTTATCTTTTCACAAAACAAAACATGCTAAGATTCAGGTGGAATTCCGGGAGTGAGAAGCATGCCTTCCACGGGCAGGCTGGCTGGACTGCTGGCCGCGGGGTGGGTTGGTTGGAGTTAGTCTCACCTGGGGGTCTGGAGGTGGGGGAGAAGGCTGGGGTGAGCCAAGCTGGAGTTGGGGTTTCTTAGGGATGCTCCATTAGTTTCCTAGGCAGGGTTAGCAGCGTCCGTATCCACTGGAGATGTTGCAGCCGCGCTGCAGCCGGCTGGCTCCCTCCTCCCTCTCTGCCCGAAGCTTCAGCCACTGCTTTTGTGCGCTGAGAACATTTTACTGAAGAGGGATCGGAAGCACAAAGGTAGGGCTACAGGACGTGTGCAGCAAGTTGTGCAATTGCCGCTTCAGGGACCAAGCAGAGCCAGCTGCAACAAATGTGAAAGTGATTTACTCGAGGGAGGAACCAGGACGATTCCAGCGGGTAGTTTCAGTTCAGTCTTCTGCTCTGGGAGGGGTGAACTCAAAGTCCTACTGTTTCCCAAACCCTCCGTGGAAACAAAAGAGCATCATGCTGCTCTAGTCACACCCCGTGTAATGTTTAGAAAGGGCACGCTGACCAACGGGCTCCAACCATAAAGCACTGGTCCTGAACTTCTTGGTCACATTCTCGGCTAGAAATGCACAGGACTGTTCATTCAAATTGCGCATAGGTGTGCACCACCCACAACTAAATCCTCATCATCATCCTGAGAATGATCTAGAGAGAACAAATATGGATAGAAAGCTCTGCAAAGTGGAAATGTTACCCACCTCCCACCTCTGAAGGCAGGAAGACAAAGAAAGAAGTTTTACAGGATAGAGATTACAGACTCAAATTGCTTTCAGTAGAGGTAAACAATCAGCTTTCCCCCAAATCTTCCAAATTAGTTGGAGTCTTTTCCTGATGGTTCTAAATTTTAACTATCGCATGGTACAAAGAAAAATGGTTCAGGTTTTTTCAGACCTGGACAAACTTTCTGAAACTCTGCAAACCTACACCTGTAAAGGAAAGGGAAAGATAGGCATGTCTACTGACGTCTTAGGAGAAAACAGTGTCACTGGGAGAAAACATCCACAGTAATTTATTTCTAGTGAATTTCAATAGACGGTTACTTAGTTGCAGCGGAAATGTTTCCTGTGACTTTTTATGTAGGTCTCACTTAAGCCCCTCACAGTTGCTTCCCTTAAATGGGTAATGTTTGTCTGATGAAAATTCAAAAAATATTCCAAGCAGAACAAGAAAGGGAGATCAGCACTTCTCATTACCATCACTGCCAGGATCCAGAGACCTGTAGTGATCCCATCAGGACTCACAAGGACACTGTTTCAGTTCAGTTCAGTTCAGTTCAGTCGCTCAGTTGTGTCGGACTCTTTGCAACCCCATGGACTGCAGCATGCCAGGCCTCCCTGTTCATCACCAACTCCCAGAGTTTATTCAAATTCATGCCCATTGAGTCGGTGATGCCATCCAACCATTTCATCCTCTGTAGTGAGAATGTTCCCGAGAAGTTCAGGATCAGTGCTTTATGGTTGAGCCTGTTGGTCAGTGTGCCCTTTCTAAACAGGACACTGTTTAAGAGAATTTTTGAGGTTTTTATTTTTTTTTTTTCCTAAGGGAGCAAGGGAATAAAGGAAAGTTGTCATGGTATACTGTAAAAGTCTCAACTTTTTGTCAAGAGATCTGAATTCTGGTCCTGGCCCTTCCTCTAACTAACAGAATGACCTTGCACTAGTCACTTTCCCACTCTGGAGCTTACTTTTCTCATCTGTAAAATGAGAAGGCTAAAATAGATGATTTCCAAGGACCATCCCAGAAGTAATACCAAAGAATGATGCAAAGATTCCTCTGAAAACTGCAGACAATTGTAAATCAGTTCAGTTCAGTCACTCAGTCATTTCTGACTTTTTGCAACCCCATGAACTGCAGCACACCAGGCTTCCCTGTCCATCACCAACTCCTGGAGCTTACTCAAGCTCATGTCCATCAAGTCAGTGATGCTATCCAACCATCTCATCATCTGTCATCCCCTTCTCCTCCTGCCTTCAATCTTTCCCAGCATCAGGGTCTTTTCAAATGAGTTGATTCTTCACATCGGGTGACCAAAGGATTGGAGTTTCAACTTCAGCATCAGTCCTTCCAATAACTATTATTCAGGACTGATTTCCTTCAGGATGGACTGGTTGGATCTCCTTGATCCAAGTGACTCTCAAGAGTCCTCCAACACCGCAGTTCAAAAGCATCAATTCTTCGGTGCTCAGCTTTCTTTATAGTCCAACTCTCACATCCATACACAACTACTGGTAAAACCATAGCTTTGTCTAGATGGACCTATGTTAGCAAAGTAATGTCTCTGCTTTTTAATACGCTGTCTAGGTTGGTCATAGCTTTTCTTTCAAGGAGCAAGCATCTTTTAATTTCATGGCTGCAGTCACCATATGCAATAATTTTGGAGCCCAGAAAAACAGCCTCTCAACTGTTTCCACTGTTTTCCCATCTATTTGCCATGAAGTGATGGGACCAGATGCCATGATCTTAGTTTTCTGAGTGTTGAGTTTTAAGCCAACTTTTTCACTCTCCTCTTTCACGTTCATCAAGAGGCTTTAGACAGTAGCGATACCATGGTTCTAAATAAGTCTCATGTGCTTTCTACATAACAGAATAGCTCCACTGGCACAGAAAGGGGCTTGGGAAGGTTTGGGGGGAGGGTTGATTTGGTTTGGTTTTTTGGCCTAATAGAGGCCCTGGTCATCTCTATGATACACATATGTGTAAACTTCAATGTGGTCCGTAGGAAATTAGCTATGAAGTTTCTGGCAGTTAGTTGCACAAATGGAGCCCAAATTTGAATCCTCCTTAGAAAAACCTACTTTACCTACCTGACCATTGAGACCCAACTGTTAGTCCTCTGTGTTTTTTCTTCAGTCAAACAGGAAACAGGATGCTGTTTTTAAAAAGTATCTAACAAATAATGTCTTTTAAGCATGTTGTATTTGTAAAGAGGAAGTCTTGGTTTAGTCGTAAATACTTCCATTACAAGTATCACTATTCAAACACTCATTTAAGAAATATGTATTGAGTGCCTGCTCCTGCTGCTAAGTCGCTTCAGTTGTGTCCGACTCTGTGCGACCCCATAGACGGCAGCCCACCAGGCTCCCCCGTCCCTGGGATTCTCCAGGCAAGAACACTGGAGTGGGTTGCCATTTCCTTCTCCAATGCATGAAAGTGCAAAGTGAAAGTGAAGTCGCTCAGTTGTGCCCAACTCTTTGCGACTCCATGGACTGCAGCCCACCAGGCTCCTCCATCCATGGGATTTTCCAGGCAAAAGTACTGGAGTGGACTTTGCACTAAACCCTAGTCCAGGTGCAGCAAATACAAGAGTGAAAAAGAAGGGTAAGTTTTCTGCTTTCATGGAGTCAAACTCTAATGGCAACCAATGAGAGACACAGGCAACAACAAAAAAAAAAGACTTAGAAGTGGAGTGGTGGGACAGAAGGGGGTGGGCTACGTTGGATGGAGTGAACTCTTTAGAAGAACTAGCCGGCACAGATCAAGGAGAAGAGCACTCCAGACAGAGAGAATGGCAAGGGCAAAATCATCAAAACTTGGGACAGAAAGAAATCAACAGGTGGAGGAAGTGAGTGGAGTAAGATAAAGTCAGAGAGGTGAGCAGGAACCAGACCAGGTACATCACTAGATTTGATGCTAATTATTGGACAGAGCTGCAAAGAATATAATCAATCCGAAATAAATCAATTTTGATTACATTCTTTGCAGCCGAAGATGGAGAAGCTCTGTAGAGTCAACAAAAACAAGACGGGGAGATGACTGTGGCTCAGAACATGAACTCCTTATTGCCAAATTCAGACTTAAATTGAAGAAAGTAGGGAAAACCACTAGACCATTCAGGTATGACCTAAATGAAATCCCTTAAAACTATACAGTGGAAGTGACAAATAGAGTCAAGGGATTAGATCTGATAGAGTGCCTGAAGAACTATGGACGGAGGTTTGTGACACTGTACAAGAGGCAGTGATCAAGACCATCCCCAATAAAAAGAAATGCAAAAAGGCAAAATGGTTGTCTGAGGAGGCCTTACAAATAGCTGAGAAAAGAAGAGAAGCTAAAGGCAAAGGGGAAAAGGAAAGATATAAGCATCTGAATGCAGAGTTCCAAAGAATAGCAAGGGGAGATAAGAAAGCTTTCTTCAGTGACCAATGCAAAGAAATAGAGGAAAACAATAGAATAGGAAAGACTAGAGATCTCTTCAAGAAAATTAGAGATACCAAGGGAATATTTCATGCAAAGATGGGCACAATAAAGGACAGAAATGGTATGGACCTAAGAGAAGCAGAAGATATTAAGAAGAGATGGCAAGAATACACAGAAGAACTGTACAAAAAAGAACTTAATGACCCAGATAACCATGATGGTGTGATCACACACCTAGAGTCAGACATCCTGGAATGTGAAGTCAAGTGGGCCTTAGGAAGCAACACTACAAACAAAGCTAGTGGAGATGATGGAATTCCAGCTGAGCTATTTCAAATCCTAAAAGATGATGCTGTGAAAGTGCTGCACTCAATACGCAAGCAAATTTGTAAAAGTCAGTAATGGCCACAGGACTGGGAAAAATCAGTTTTTATTCCAATTCCTAAGAAAGGCAATGCCAAAGAATGCTCAAACTACCGCACAATTGCACTTATCTCACACGCTAGCAAAGTAATGCCCAAAATTCTCCAAGCTAGGCTTTGAAAGTATGTGAACCGTGAACTTCCAGATGTTCAAGCTGGATTTTGAAAAGGCAGAGGAACCAGAGATCAAATTGCCAATATCCATTGGATCATCGAAAAAACAAGAGTTCCAGAAAAACATCTACTTCTGCTTCATTGACTATGCCAAAGCCTTTGACTGTGTGGATCGCAATAAACTGTGGAAAATTCTTAAAGAGATGGGAATACTGGACTGTCTGACCTGCCTCCTGAGAAATCTGTATGCAGGTCAAGAAGCAACAGTTAGAACCAGACATGGAACAATGGACTGGTTCCAAATTGGGAAAGGAGTACATCAAGACTGTATATTGTCACCCTGCTTATTTGACTTCTATGCAGAGTACATCATGTGAAATGCTGGGCTAGAAGAAGCACGAGCTGGAATCAAGATTGCTGGGAGAAATATAAATAACTTCAGATATGCAGATGACACCACCCTTAGAGAAGAAAGTGAAAAAGAACTAAGAGCCTCTTGATGAAAGTGAAAGAGGAGAGTAAAAAGCTGGCTTAAAACTCAACATTCAAAAAACAAAATTATGACATCTGGTCCCATCACTTCATGGCAATAGATGGGGAAACAGTGGAAACAGTGGCTAACTTTATTTTGGGGGGCTCCAAAATAACTGCAGATGGTGACTGAAGCCATGAAATTAAAAGATGCTTGCTCCTTTGAAGAAAAGCTATGACCAACCTAGACAGCATATTAAAAAGCAGAGGCATTACTTTGCCGACAAAGGTCCATCTAGTCAAAGTTATGTTTTTCCAGTAGTGATGTCTGAATATGGATGTGAGAGTTGGACCATAAAGATAGCTGAGCACCGAAGAATTGGTGCTTTTGAACTGGGGTGTTGGGGAAGACTCTTGAGACTCCCTTGGACAGCAAGGCGATCCAACCAGTCCATCCTAAAGGCAATCAGTCCTGAATACTCATTGGAAGGACTGATGCTGAAGCTGAAGCTCCAATATTTTGGCCACCTGATGTGAAGAACTGACTCATTGGGGAAGATCCTGATGCTGGGAAAGACTGAAAGTGGGAGGAGAAGGGGACAACAGAGGATGAAATGGTTGGATGGCGTCACTGACTCAATGGACATGAGTTTGAGAAAACTCCGGGAGTTGGTGATGGACGAGGAGGCCTGGCATCCTGCAGTCCACGGGATCGTAAAGAGTTGGACACAACTGAGGACAGAGCATATCAGGGAGTTTTATGCAAGGAAGTAACTCAGCTGCAACAATCCAAGAGCATCTTCTTTTGTGTCCACACCCCGGCTCACATGTCCAACCTCCAGGTTTTTCCTGAGGACCCATCTTTTGAGGCAGACCTCCTCAGCTCCCACATATGCGAGGCAAATAATGCCCCATGGGTTGAATCTGACTAAGGCAAGAGAGCAGCTGACAGATAAATTCTTCTTCCTTTCAGCTCTGGAAAAAAAAAAAAAAAAAATCAAATTCAAAGCCGGCCAGAAAATAATCTCACAAGATTGAGAAATCAATCATCCTTTTTTTGTCCCCTTTCCAGTTTCATCGAGATGTAATTGACATAACAGCACAGTGTAAGTTTAAAAAGTACAGCATAATGGTTTGACTTTTATACATCATGAAATGATTATCACAATAGGTGTAGTGAACTAATCCATCATCTCATATAGATGTAACAACAAATTAAAGAAATAGAAAACAACATTTTCCTTGTGAGAAATCAGTCATTTTCAAACCCAAGTGGTGGCCTGTTGACTGCTACACATTCACACTCTCTCCTCTCCTGCCTTACCCTCTGCCCTCACCCTTCTACCTGGGATTGGGTTCTGAAAGCATGAGTCCAAGCAGAGTGTATCTGCTGTGCCACCTTACTGCCCAGCAGCCCCTGCAGGCAGTGCTAGAAGTATCTGCAGTGGATGAGAACTCTGTGCAGAGTCTCTGGAAAGCCTTGGGGGAAAGTTAGCACAAAACACGAGGGTTGTGAAGCAAGGCCAGATCTTCCGTGGCCAAGGACTATTCTCCATTTGAAAAACAGCTCCTGGTACCACTGAGACCTCACAGAACTTGACTGATCTTGGGCCATCAACTGACTGTACAAGTGACTATGAGAACTGCCCACGAAGCTGAATGGGATTAGATCACTGAATTATGAGGTCAGAGAAATACAGCAATCCACTATATGATGGAAAATGTGTATTTAGTTTTTGGCCCAAGCAAGTCCAGAAGGTATAAGCAAACTACCTAAACAGGCAGTTCAGATTCCCCTGCACCTCGGTCTACTGCATTAACGCCTCTTCCTTGACTCACAGCCTCATAGAGGATTCCTCGTTACCAATTAACAGAAGAGGAAAGGACTCAGGTGTGGGCCATAGATGGGCCAATAACAGTATATCGGTATAAAAACAAAATGCTACAGCTGCATTACTCAGGAGTGGGCCTAAAGGGCTGGGATGAAGGCAAATTCTCCCTGTCGGCAGAGCTCTGAGCAGTATACTTGGTCATCCACTCCGTATGGAGGGACCTGAAATACAGATAAACATAAATTCCTAAACAGTGGCCAAAAATGGCTTAATGGTCAAGCCCTGAAAGAACAAGATTGGAATATCAGAAATAAGGATGTCTGGATAAATAATGAGATCCTAGTGTATAGCACAGGGAACTATATTCAATGTCTTATAATAACCTGTAATGAAAAAGAATCTGGAAATATATATATATATATATATATATCTGAATCACTTTGCTGTACACCAGAAATTAACACAACATTGTAAATCAGTTATACTTCAGTAAGAAAGAAAGAAGTGGTCTGGGGAAGGGGTATGTGGATGGATCTATAGAAGTATACACTAAGTGTTTAGGTCTCTGAGACTCATGCTAACACCCTCACTGGGTGTTCCTTCCAGCTAAGGCTCTTACCAACCAGATGGACAGGATGACTTGTCTTATGGACATGAGTCAGCCTTTCTTTCTTGGCCACCACTGTGCTTGTGCAGTAGACCCATGCTATACCCACAGCTTCCATCCATGCTCCCTGCTATGGATGGGCTAAATAGCATGAATTACCACTCACTAAGACTCATGTAGGTACTACCACTGCTGAAGGCCCAAACTGCCAACAGCAGAGACTGTCACTGAGCTACTGACACGGCATTATTGCTCAGAATTCGTGCTTCCCATTCCTTTAGCCTTAGGCTCTCCTGCATTAGGACTCCCTGTCCTGGGTGAGGATACTTCTGCTAGGAAACACAGTAAGACTTCTACTAACCTCGAAGCCTTGACTCCTACTTGGTCACTTTCATCTCCTCAATCCAGTAAACCAACAAGCAAATACATGAGTTTATTTCTAATTAGCATGAGAAGCTAGGATGGATAGTACACAATGGAACAGGACAGAATATATCTAAAACCCAAGGCAAGGGACCTACTGGAATATCTCTTGGTGCTTCCTTGCCCAGTGATGACAATGGATGGATAGTTGAGTTACCAGTGACTGATCAAATTAAGGCAACTAAGGATTCCTGTCCCTCAAAGATGAAGGTCTAGGTCAGTCTACCAGCAAAGGAACTCAGACCAGTGGAGTGCTGGACAAGGAAGAGAGGGATCTAGAAGGAGTGGCGGAGGGAGAAGTTGATGATGGATATCTACTACAAGTATGGGACAGGTTGCAGGTTGCAGCATCAGTTGTAGCCATTTTGCTAACTCTTTTACCTTAAATCTTTTCAGAACTTATGGCAGGCCATCATCTCATGAATGTACACCTCTTTTCTCAGGGAAGACATAAAAACATCTTCACATCACAAAAACGAAGGCCACATATCACAGTATGAGAGCCAGATACAGGGGGAGGGTGGAACCAATCTGAGCGATAGAGGAGGCAAGCTGTCTCAGCACTTGTGCACCTGTCCAGACCTTCTTGGTCTCACCCACCCGCCTTTGGCCAGTTGTTCCAGATACAGCTGCAATGGTAGTGACCTCCTCCGTGCGCCTCTGACCACTGAGGCACACAAGAGCTGGTGCTCCACACCAAGCTGCACACTCCCATCCTTGCCCTGGAGCATCCTCACCAACACCAAGGTACAGTACACACAGACCCACTCAGTGCCCGCAGGGCCCGCTGCAGAATTTGCAGTACAAACTGAAAATGTGAAGTCACTCATTCAAAAGGCATAAAAGAAGCTTTTTTCTTCTTCCAAATTCTCTCTCTTGACCTGTCATGGTATATTTTACCTGCTTTTCATGCGGCACTCCCTCGAGCAGAGAGATACTCACCAGGTGAGTGTGGACCCTTCCTAGGGTCCAGGGCACCACCCAAGACCAAGCAGTACAAAGTCGGGCGCTGAGAACCCATCTCAGGGAGGCAGGGAAAAGAAGAGACCACTCTGAGCAAAGGTACCAAGCCCCTCGGCGCAGGCTGCATCGTCCCTCAAACTTCGCTTATAAAACACAAGTTCAGAAATAAAATTAGTAAGATTTTCCAGGCAGTACCTACAGAGCATTAAATCCCAAGAGTGGGTCTGAGTCTGAGATCGGCTATGACTTCATTGGTCACGTGCCCAGGAAGCCTGCCCTGGTGCCTACTCATGCCCAGACAGGAGTGTAAGGGAATTAACACCCCTCACAGCAAACCGTTAACCTATGGGAGACAGGAGACAAGTCAATTCTTCTCCCTCCTCAATCCAGACATACTGTCCTGAAGAGCAGTTTCTCGGAAAATTAACCTGTAAGAAATCAGTCCCACTGGATTCCAAGTGCAGGCTGGCTCCGCTGGGCATTTTCACATTAGTGTCTCCTTCCTGGACTCACTTTCCTTTTTTTCGTCTTGTTTGGGCTGCATTCCAATTAAAGTAATAGTACATAAGCCATTTCCACAGGCTCTAAATTTTAGGTGACCCAGGCTAAGACCATCAGTCAACTGAAAAAGCAAGGCTTCTGCTGCTGCTGCTGCTACGTTGCTTCAGTTGTGTCTGACTCTGTGCGACCCCATAGACAGCAGCCCACCAGGCTTCCCCGTCCCTGGGATTCTCCAGGCAAGAACACTGGAGTGGGTTGCCATTTCCTTCTCCAATGCATGAAAGTGAAAAGTGAAAGTGAAGTCGCTCAGTCGTGCTCGACTCCTAGCGATCCCATGGACTGCAGCCCACCAGGCTCCTCCATCCATGGGATTTTCCAGGCAAGAGTACTGGAGTGGGGTGCCATTGCCTTCTCCGGAAAAAGCAAGGCAACATACTTTAAATAGCTTGTTTTCATTTAAATGGTTTATTTTAGTTTAGAATGCTATTTTAATTTAAAACATTTAAGCATGCATTCGTTTGCCAATGTTCCAAAGGTTTTTTTGTTTGTTTGTTTGTTTAAGATTCAGTTCACTCTGGAACAACCCAGAGGGATAGGGGAGGGAGGGAGGTGGGAGGGGGATTCAGGATGTGGCATATACATGTATACTTGTGGCCAATTCATGCTGATATATAGCAAAAAAAATCACAATATTGTAAAGTAATTATCCTCCAATCAAAAATAATTAATTAATTGAAAAAAAAGATGGGGTTCACTGGTTGAAGTCCTACTTTATCTTTTTTGATATACCATAGCCATAAGGCAACATTTACTATTTGTAGGGTTGATTTATTTAAAGTAAAACAATAATTTAAAAACACTTTTAAAGCAATTTGAATGCACCATTTCTCAATTTTTATAGATTCTTTTCTTTCTTTAAGAGTTGCCCCACCAAGCCTGACTTGGCAGCACTCTTTTAGTGGGTATGTGTATCAAGTAATTCCAAAGTACTCAGTTTAGTTCCATAATGAGTTATTTTTCTATGTTTTCATAAGTTTATATGACATTTATTCAAATTACAGTCACAAGTATATTACCTATAAACAGGTTTACATCATTACAATTCTAAAGACAATTGCAAGTACAATAAACAGGTTTGATGGCAAACACAATTGATTCCTGGTAACATTGAGCTCCACTGACGGGGACAGAAGACTGTGGTGTCCTTATATCAGTGATTCTCAAAGTGTCCCCAGACCAGCAGCAGCAGCATCCCCTGGGAAATGGTTATAAAAGCAAAATTCTCAGGCTACCTCCAGACCTACTGGAACCAGAATCCAGAAATGCAAGTCATACACAAGTGTGAGAAACATTGTTCCAGAGAATGATTTAGTAACCGAGAGCAGTGCGTGATGGGCGACAACTAGTCCACTTTACTAAGTAGAGAGTATCCTTAACTTAACAAGTTAGTTCACTGGAGGTCAGTTAAAAGAGTTTCTAGTGTGCTTGGTTAGGATTAGGCTTGACTCTGTCTAAACAAAAAATGTAAAACAATAGTTCGTGTAAATATAGCTAGTGCTACAGAACTGTACACTTAAAGATGGTTAAGATGGTAAAGTTTGTATTATTTTTTACCAGAATTAAAGTGAAAGTGAAAGTGAAGTCACTCAGTCATGTCTGACTCTTTGCGACCCCATGGACTATAGCCTACCAGGCTTCTCCGTCTATGGGATTTTCCAGGCAAGAATGCTGGAGTGGATTGCCATTTCCTTCTCCAAGAGATCTTCCTGACCCAGGGATTGAACCCGGGTCTCCTGCACTGTAGGCAGACGCTTTACCATCTGAGCCACCAGGGAAGTTAAAAATAAATCAAATTCAAATTTAAAAAGCAGTGGCCTGAACTTCCCTCGTGGCACAATGGATAATAATCTGCCTGCCGAGGCAGGAGACATGGGTCTGATCCCTGGTCTGAGACAATGCCACATACCTCGAGGCGACTAAACCCACACGCCACAAATACTGAGCCCAGGTGCTGCAGTTACGGAAACCTGGGCACCTAGAGCCCACGCTCCACAACAAGAGAAGCCACCAAAACGAGAAGCCCGTGTGCCACAGGGAAGAGCAGCCCCCACTCGCCACAATGATGCTCACATGCAGCAATGGAGACCCAGCACAGCCGAAAATAAATAAGTAAATAAATAAACATTTTAAAAGGATTTTCCTTAAAGAAAAAAATGCAACAGTAGCTTGAGCACATTAGAAATTTATTTTTCTTTCATCTAAAAGAAACCCAGAAATAGGCAGTTCATGACCTGTATGGCACTCCCTTAAGTGACCAAAGACTCAGGTGCATTCTGCCTCACTTTCCCCCTTAGTGTGGGACGCTTGCCCTCATGGCCCAAGAGGGCTGCTAGAACTTCAGCCACTGCGTCTACATCCCAGGCAACAGCATGGAACAAAGGAAATGACAGGGCAATCCCTCCATTAAAAGGAGCCTTCACAGAAATCCCACACAACACTTCCTTTTAACATCTCATTGTCCAGTAGTTACATGGTTTTCAATAGCTGCAAATTGAAAGGGAGCTGCAAACTGCAAAGGGAGCTGGCAAATGTCTTTTAACTTGATGCACAACGTGCCCACTCAGACATTACTAAGGGAGAAGAGGATAACAAATACTGAGAGACAATTAGCCAATTCTATCACACATCCTAACTGTAAAATTATACCTGCCATTACCAAGCCCCCAAATGAAGATATCTCTTGTGTAAACACTTTTAGACATTGCTGTCGTAAAAATGCACATGAAGCTAGTCAGCTTTCCTTGAAGAAATAAGAATTCACATCTTTTTCATGAGATTTTTAAAGAGAATGGGAGGAAGAAAGACACCTTTACCAAGGCCTGCTATGTGCCAACCACAGTGCCTTTGCATCTGCATCTCATTGACTGTCCACTACCAGGAGTAGTAGGAAGTCTAACTTTCTATAATGGTCAAGGTGGGCTGGATTTGATGTAGTTAAAGAGAAAATTCCTGCTTAATTGTTGGGAGGGGGATAGGGAAGTGAAGGAATCATGCAAGAGTTCCTATAGATCAAAGAAGGGGACATGACCACACCTATCTTCTAGCAGGTGACCAAGTGCTGAGAACTGGAAACATCATTGGCTGATGGTTCAGGGTTAGAAAGAAGTTCTTAGAAGCCAGGAGCACTGCCTCACCACCTTTGTATCTAGCACCTGGCCCACATCCTCACACACCCAAGAAGACTGATAAATGTTAGTTTGCCAAAGGAAAGTTTTAAAATCCCCCCTAATCTCCCACATGAACCTCAATCATCTTTCTAGAACCACTCTTCCTGAAAGAATTAACTTCTGCAGCATCATTCCTAGAATAGATGGTGAAAAAGATAAGAACTTGTGGAAAATTAGGTTCCACTCAACTTCATCCACATTGCCTGCCACCCAAGAGAAAAAATTCCCCAATGCAGCATGGATGCCAGTCTTCTAATGGAGGAAACACTTATTTTGACTTTCATGCTGCAGTACAATTCGATGTGTCAAAACTCTTGTCTTTAATTTGCCCTTTTACAAGGACGTTATAACAAATGTTACAAAAGGGAAATACATTTTTTCTGATGATGAGGTTATATAGCAGACTAATCACTTTCGCTTTTCTGAAGAATCAAGTGCTGGTATTGTTATTAGGGATTGTCAGCTAAATAATTTAAGCTGTGCTATTTACGTAAGTCCCTAATTACTGCTGGGATTTGAACAGTAAGATAGAGTTAATGATCTTTTCTGTCACATCTTTTCTGTAATGTGATGACTTTTGGGAGCTTCCTCCTTCTAATTGCATAAAACAACTAAAGCACTGTGTTAAGGAAAAATGAGTTACTAAATAATGATGAGTCAAAACCCACCTAATTAAGCCATGAGTGCCAGAGCTGAGCCCAGAGCTGCTTAGGGGCACACTTCTCATCATTACCGGACATCTCAGAAACCAACCGCACATTGATGTACCAGGGGAAATAGCCAGGATTATCCATCCAAGTGTCTTCATCAGTACCTTCCCCTGAGTCTCTGGTGTCAGTACTTTAACTCTGAAAGCATGGAGTGCTGAAATTAGATAATTTGATACCACTTTGGACAAAAACCTTATTAGGTAGGTTCTCATTCCACCTCTCTACTCCTCATTCTGGATCCATAAAGATTTTAGGCTTTGAAAAGAAATGGCCTTTGGACCACTGTGGACTTTTGGAGTGAATTCTTATGATTTTGAGGGAATTCTCCAGCTGTCCAGTGGTTAAGAGTGTGTTTCCACTGCACAGGATACAGGTTTGATCCCTGGTCTGGAGGAAGGCATGGCAACCTACACCAGGATTCTTGCCTGGAGAATCCCCATGGGGCTTACAGTCCATGGGGCTGCAAACAGTCGGACACAGCTGAGCAACTAAGTGCACACACACACACACACACGCAGAAGCACACAGGGCACTAAGATCCCACATGTTGTGCAGCATACCAAAAATACTTATTTAATTTTTAAAATTGTATTTAGTTTTTGAGTGTGCTGGGTCTTCGTTGCTGCTCAGGCTTTTCTCTAGTTGTGATGAGGGAGGGCTACTCTCTAGTTGCAGTGCATGGGCTTCCATTGTGGTGGCTTCTCTTGCTGCGGAGCACAGGCTCTCGGGCACGCCGGCCTCAGCAGTTGCAGCTCCCAGGCTCTAGAGCACAGGCTCAATAGCTGTCTTCCTGGATCAGGGATCAAACTTGTGTTTCCTGCAGTTGCAGGCAGATTCTTTACCACTGAACCACCGGGGAACCCACCCCCCAAATTTTTTAATTAAAAAAAAAAATTGTGGAAATGTTTGCTAACCTGGACTCTGATTCAAGGCAGCTCATGCGAGCAGCCAGAGGGTAGAAGGAGAAGTGTCAGGACCTCCAGGCACATGACTCTGGTCACAAAGGAGGTTGTAGGCCCATCAGTCCACTGGAGCAAATGAAGAGCAAGGGCAGGAGGGTGTCATCACAGAGAGGGAGTGTGGAACCTAGCTGCACCAGGAGGATGGAGACCTTCATTTTGAAAGTGGAGGGCTTGTGATTCTAGCTGAAAGAGGAGGTAAATCGGTACAGGGCTTAGAACACCCTGAGCTCAGGTGACTGTACCTCCGATGGAAACCCTTTATGGACCACATGCAGTTGGAGCTCAAGGAAACATTTCCAAAAAGAAAACAGATTTGGGAGTCACGCGTGGTGGCAATTACAGTAAGGAAACTGGATAAATACCCAAATGAGTTTTAGAGTGATAAGAGAAGATCAAATATCCGGGTGCACAGTAACATTTTGTAATGGGTGGTGGAAGAAGAGATGAGTCACAGAAGTCAGATGAGAGGAAGTCACAGAAGAAAGAGGTGTTGGCCCCAAGGAGAGAAGTTTCAGCAAGGGACGGCTCATGGTGTCAGAGGCCATAATGATCGAGCAGATCTTGAGTCTGAAACAAAGAGGCTCTTTGGCTTGGAGGCTCAGGCAAGGAAACACCCAGAGAAGAGAAGGGGGACACATCTCAAGGAACCACATGGTCTACTTTGGAGGAGGATTCTACACATTTGTTTCCTTCAAATCACGGGACAAGGATTTCACAAAGGGGGAGCCTTCACTGTAAGAATAGAAGGCATGGGGGAAACCTTTTATCACCTATGCTAATTATAATTAATTTTTGGACCACACAAGACTCACAAATGGGAACCTCCAGATCTGGGTCTCCCAGGGACAGCAGATCCCATAGCGCAGTCCCTCTGAAGCACATGTGCAGCTGGGGACTGTACACCTGCCCACCTGTCCTCACCAAATGCGTTCATTTCCCCCAAGCTGCCATCACAAAGTATAATCCAGGAGGTTTAAAACAACAGAAATTTATTCTTCCTTAGCTCTGGAGGCTACAGGTCCAAAATCAAGGCATTGGCGGGGTCACGGTCACTCTGAGGGCTGTAGGGCGCTATCCTTCCTTGCCTCCTCCACCTTCTGGTGGCTCCCGGCAACCCCCAGTGTATGCTGGGCTGTGGCCACACCATTCCAACCTCCGCCTCCAACTTCACCTGGCCTCTTCCCTGTCTGTATCTGTGTGCCCTCTCCTTTCCACACCAGGACAACAGTCACTGGGTTAAGGCCCACTTGAATCCAGGATGACCTCCTCCTAACCAAGTGCAACGGCAGAGACACTATTTCCAAACAAGGTCACATTCTGAGGGTCCAGGCAGACCTGAACTTGAGGGACACTATTCAGTCCATTAAACTAAACATGTAAGCACCTCCCTAGGGAAACTTGCCCCAGCTTGAAGAGCATGACAGACTGCCGAGTCATTTTTCTCCCCTCCCTCCACCTCGTCAATCCTCCTTTTTCCTCAGCAGTGCCCCGTGGTGGTGTGGAGTTGTTCCAGAGGCTTCTTATCTGGCCAGACTGTCTGCCTTAACTGTCATGAGAAGTGTGTGGCCTGTTGTGCATGAGAGCAGAGACCCAGGAACCCAGGACTCCTGAATTCACTCCTGATTGACCCTATTGCATGACTGGTCTACTAGCCCCTGCTCATTCTCAGACACAAAGGCTGGCTACACTTTCAGCTCCTGACCTTCAGCTCTGCCTTGGATGCAGAACTTCCCTCGACTCCCTGAGATAATGACTTCTTGGGTTGGTCCTTCCCTAACGGCCACTGGGACCTGGCCCAGGGCTACCACAGGCTCACTCCTTGTCACTCGTTGTCCAGGAAGGCCTCACTTAGCCTAAGACCAGAATGCGTACTTCTGCTCCAATGCTCTCATCTTCCTGTCCACTCTGCCAGGACTTTGAAACTCTATCATTTATACACAGGTAAGTGGAACTCTTCCAGGCTGCACTGATGATACAAGAGCTACCTGATAACCATTCTTCAAATGGGGCATATTGGATGACACTCTTCTTTTAAAATGGTCTGACCAAGTCAGAGCTGAGTGCTCTCATGGGGGTGGGAACAGTATGTTTTTGGAGGATTTAATAAAGCTTTAACTTCAGAATCATTTTAGATTTACAGAAAAATTTCAGAGACAATGTAGAGTGTCTATATACTCTGTACTATATATACGTGTGTGTGTATATGTATATATATATATAGTGTATATACCTATATACTCTAAACCTAGTTTTATTTCTAATGAGGAAAACATCTTACATTGGTATGGCACATTTGTCACAATTAATGAACCAATATTGATTTATTACTAAGGTCCTTACTTTATTCTTTAATTTTGCTTATTTATTTAGGCCATAGCTCTCAGCTTGCAGGATCTCAGTTCCCTGCCCAAGGATCAAACCCAAGCCCTTGGCAGTGAGAGCATGGGGTCCTAACCACCAGGGAATTCCCCATACTTTTTTTTCTTAATTTTTAATTAATGTCCTCCTGTCCCTGGATCCCATCCTGAACGTTATTACGTTTAGTCATGTCTCCCCCTACTTCTCCTGATTAATTCTCCTGGCTGTAAGAGTTGGGGTGCTATCTTCTACAACAGCTCTGCTGTCTCAAACTCAACATCCATCTATAGCCTACCACCTAGACCCCAGATCCCACGAGCCCTGGGAGGAAGTTCATGGGGCAGACGTGGATCACTCAAAATAATGCATGTAGCCTGAGCCAAACTGCACTGTTTATAAATGCCTACAAAACAAAATAACTCTTACTATGGTGTGTGTGCAAGGTGGGGGGTATCTTGTCCTGTAACAAACAGTATACAGCACAAGAAGAGGAATAGGAAATGGATCAAGAATAAAGCCTTCACATGGCTGTGAAGGAAACATCAGAACACAGGAGGAGCTGCTCTATCAGTGGGACAGGAGAGAGGGTGAGTAGCCTGAGAACCCAGAGCAAGGCCACCAGGGGGCAGAGAGAGACGCTGCTAGTCCACACCTCCCATGGGGAGCAGGGAGATGGGCAGCTTCCAGTGTTCCACTCCAAGAGTCTTTATTTTCCAATCAAATGGGTAAACTGTGTGATGGGCCACAGGGATATATCAGACTCACGGAACCCCTCTCTTGTGCCATGAGGACCAGAGGACCCCCCCCAACCCTGCAAAAGGATATTTGTTCCCCAGAACCAGAGATGCCTATCACCTGGAGACACCCTCAGCAGGCAGGGGCCATGAATTCTATTCTGTTCTCTGTTTCCATCAGCTCATTCTCCATTTTATCTCTATAGGGAATAGAACGGCCATCTCTCTCCTCCTCTGGTGCCAGGTCACCTCACAAGGTGAACATTCTGCTGACTGCAGTGAGGTGGTGGGGAAGGAGACTTAGTACATGCAAAAGAAAAGGGAAGCCACGCTGAGCCCTGGTGAAGGAACTGGGGGAAGGGGGCAAAAAACAAATAGAAAGTACTTCACCCATCTCTTCTTCATGGTCTCTAATTAGTCATTACCCATTTTTGCCTCCTTGACCCACCTACTATTTTTTTTTGGCAACTTTTAGAGATATAATGGCTTCCCTGGTTGGCTCAGAGGTTAAAGTGTCTGCCTGCAATGCGGGAGACCTGGGTTCGATCCCTGGCTCAGGGAAGATCTCCTGGAGATGGAAATGGCAACCCACTCCAGTATTCTTGCCTGGAGAATCTCATGGACGGAGGAGCCTGGTAGGCTACCATCCACGGGGTCGCTCACATACAAAACAATTCACCCATTTAAAGTGTACAATTCAAGGGTTTTTAGGGTTTTAATATATTCACAAAGCTATTCAACTATCACCACTAATTTCAGGACATTTTTTATTACCTCCCAAATAACCTGGTACCCATTAGCAGTCATGCCCCCATCCTTCCCTCCCCACTCCCCAGACCCTGGCAACCACTAATCTGCTTTCTGTCTCTATGGATTTGCCTGTTCTGGACATTTCATATAAACAGAATCATATAATATGCAGCCTTTTGTATCTGACTTCTTAACATACTGTTTTTCAGTTTCTACCATATTGTAGCATGTTATCAGTACTTCATTCCCTTTCATGGTTAAGAAATGTTCCCTTGTATGGACACACCACATTTTTTTATCCATTTATTAGCTGATGGACATTTGGGTTGTTTCCACTTTCTGGCTATTATGAATAATGCTATTATGAACATTAGTGTACAAATTTTTCTACAAAAATATGTTTTTTTAATTCTCTTGGATATATATCTAGGAGTAGAATCAACTGGGTCATATAGTAACTCTATGTTTAACTTTTTGATGAACTGCCAAACCATGGCCATGCCAATCCTTTCACAACAGCAAGAAAGAAACCTGTTATTTAAGCCAGTGTTCTTTGGGGTCTTAATGTGTATACAGCTAGGCCTGGTTATTAATGGTACACTTGGCCATCAAGTCTTCAGTGTTTTGTAAATGGGTACATACATTTTAACTGACAAGGTGTGTTACCTGCCCAATAAGACTGGGTGCAATTTGGAGATGAGGACCTTATCTTTCCGCATCTATCACAGAATCCAGCATGGTGCCAGGCCCCACAGAATTAATTTTAAATACTTCTGGATGCATGGGTGTAGGGGCTCAGTCTAAAGAACACACAAGACAGAATCTGCCTTCTACGTCTACGAGTACTGAGAATTTCCTTTTTCTACCATTAGTCTGAGCTGTACCTTTTTAATTACAGGACACCATATTTTCTGTTGAAATTTATTTGGAGAGACACTAGGTGCTGCTGGTTTCCCATGAAAAAGAATATTGCTAGGAATTATAGAGTAATATTGGAAGCCCTTATTGCCAACAAGTTAGGAAGAACTTTGATTTTTCATTTTTAGCTTTTGCCAAAATTCTTTCCAAATAAAATATTTACAAAACATATAATGTGTTAGGAAGAATAATATACCCCCCACACCCAGATATTCATGCTTTAATCTCCAGAACCCGTTAAATGACAAAGGGGAATTAAAGTTGCTAATCAACTGACCTTGAAATGGGGAGATTATCCTGGATTATCTGGGATGTAATCACAAGGGTCCCTTAGAATGGAAGAGAAAGAACGATGTGACTATGGAGAAAAGGCTCAGATCTGACATTGCTGGCTTTGCAGATGGAGGAAGGGGACCATGAACAAAGGAACATAGACAGTCTCTAGAAACTGGAAAAAACAAGGAAACACATTCTCCCATTGAGCCTCCAGAATGGAACACAGCCCTGCTGACACCTTGGTTTTAGCCCAGTGAGATCCTCTTTCAGATTTCTGATCTCCAAAACTGTCAGGTGATTACTTTGTGTTGTTTCAAAGTCATCAAGTTTGTGGTAATTTGTTACGGCAGCAGTAGAAAGTCAATACATGTAAAATATATATATATATATATATATATATATATATATATATAAAATAACATTTTTCCCACCTCATCCTTTTAAAAGTATGAATCTCCTTCTTAGGAAGACAGTGGGATAGGGGAGCTAAAGTGGGAGTTAGGTAACAGTTTACCAACATAGAGTTAATTTATCATTGTATTCTGTTATCTAGTACATGTGATGTCAGACATTAATAATAATTACATTTTATAGTACTTTATACTTTTCTAAGAACTTTAATGTACTGTTTGATTTGATCAATGAACAAACAAAAATCATCACAATAACTTTGAGAAGCTCTGCAAATTCACTGTTTCCCTTTTTGACAGATTAAAAAGAATGAGTCACAAAGAAATCCCAGAGACAGGTAATGACAAAATGAGCATTTTGCTTTCATCTCTTCCAGGGGTGGTTCTTAGCCCTTAATATCTTACTCTTTCAAAGAACTTGGGTCCAGGATACTAGAAACCAAAAGCCCACTTTCCTAAGGACATCTGTATATCTGCAGGCATTCTGCTACCGTACCTAGCACTTAGGGAGAGAGGTCAAAGACATTAAGTTAATTGAAAGCTTCTACCTTGGGCTTGCAATGACCTGAAGTCTGGTAGGCAGGCAGGCCTAGCTATTTCACACTTTATATCATGTTAATATGATTTACAGTTCCCAAAGGCCTCTCCTCGCTGGCTGTCCCTCCTACCCAGCCTCCACCCTCCTCTGAACTCTGGCAGTAGCCTTGTGGGCCAGGGGTTCACCAATGTCTGATACTGAATCTCTGGTTTGAACGTATCCCTCTGGCCTGTCTTACTCTGGTTTCCAGAAGTAGAAAAGTCTACCCTGTTTGTGGCCACTCGAAGCTCAACTCTCTATACAAGTCAGACACACCCTATAGTTCATGTCACCTACATTCCCACTCTCCAATCGATGCCCCAGCTTCCACCTTCCTCCCCGCCTCCCTTCCTACCTTCTTTTCCTTCAATACATACTGAGGGCACATCTCTTCTGCATACTGCACAAGACACTTGGCATCAGGCAGTGAAGAGCAAGCCCACTCTCTAGTCTCTGACCCTGACACCTACAGGGAAATGCACACATACATTAAATGACAAATTCTGAAAAGGGGGCATCCACACTCAGTTAGCAAGCAGACCGGCTCCAGCTCCCTTAATAAGCTTGGAATTGGTTATTTTCAGCTTGGTGATGCCACTCTCAAGGGGTATCATAGTGCAATGATTAAGAACCTGGGCTCCAAAGCCAGACTTCTTGGGCCCAAACACTACACCTGCTCTTGCTAGCTATGGGCAAGTTATTTGACCTTTCTTTGCCTCAGTTTCCTCAGGTGTAACAAGGATGATGATAATAATGCTTCCTAAGGTATGATTAATGCTGATAAATCAATAGCACTGAGTCGCTCTTAAATCAGGTCTACATGTATTATAAATATACTGTACTTTATATAGTGTATATAAAATATATATATATCTTAGCCTGGTATATATTAGGCTAAGATCATATGAAACAGCCCTCATCATAGACTGAATATCAGCAACTCCATATGTTTTAATCTTGGCGAAAGTTATGTAAGTGTAGTCAGCATCTTTTTACAGAGCAGTGGGAGAGTGAGCAGATGAAAGGGCAAGGATGTGAGCGGCTCTGGAAGCCACAGAAGCTAGAAGAAATGTGGCCTCTTCCCTCTTAATCAGCACAGCCATTAAAACAGGTCAGAATGAAGGGTGGGAGGACACATGGAAAATGAATACGTGCTACAAGACTGCTGCTGCTGCTAAGTCGCTTCAGTCGTGTCCGACTCTGTGTGATCCCATAGACGGCACCCACCGGGCTCCCCCGTCCCTGGGATTCTCCAGGCAAGAACACTGGAGTGGGTTGCCATTTCTTCTCCAATGCTTAAAGTGCAAAGTGAAAGTGAAGTCGCTCAGTCGAGTCCGACTCTTAGCGACCCCATGGACTGTAGCCTACCAGGCTCCTCTGTCCATGGGATTCTCCAGGCAAGAGTACTGGAGTGGGTTGCCATTGCCTTCTCCGCTACAAGATTATCTCAAGCAAAAAGCAAAACACCAAATTATAATGCAATCTTACAACTGCAACAGCGTAAAGGAAAGTTTTCCTGGACAGATATTGGAAGGGAGCATCAAAATGAAAACAGCTGGTGCTTTACATAGCCAGGATATGCATGAAAAGCATTTAAAAGCCTTTAAAAATCTTGTAAAGTGATTTAAACTTGATGGGGCTGAATATTCTCTCCATAATAAAGCTCATTTCTCCCTTGAATTCTTTGATAGCCTCTGCTGGTTTCCCCCTGCTTTTCTGTTGTCCCTCATCTGTCTGTGAGCTCTTCTGCTCTGCCTACTTTTTAGATGTTAATGTAAATATGTAGTGTTACATATTGTTACACCTATATTACACTTACATAGTGTTACATAATGTAGTGTTAATAACATCACTAATAAAATACTAAAGGGCTCCATCCTAGGGTTCTTGCTGTAGAAGAAACACACATGAGTTAGTGGATGGTAAGAAAAAACTGAGTGGAAATGGATTGGAATCAGAGATATTGGTGCAAACTGGCAATGTTTAAACTGTGTATGCGTGTATGTATAGCTACACATGCATGTATATATGTATATATAATTTATATTTTCAAAGTCTGTCTGCTAGCAATGAGCTCACATAGCTCCCAGATATTGGTTTCTAATACCAGTTTCCACAAAAAAGAACCAGAACCAGAGATCACCAGAGAAGTAGTTGATTCCAAGACTGGGACACAGAAACTGTAAGATGAGCCAAAAATATATTTGCAAGACAGAAAGTAAGGAAGCACTCCAAAAATGATGGGAGTGTATCATAAGAACATGGGAGTTTGAAGGGATTCTTACCAATCTGGGGAAATTTGAGCCAAAAAATTAAGTAAAATAGCAAATTATAAACCAATGAGTAACAGGAATCCATCAGTCTAGTAATAAATAGATAAATAAATGTTAGATAAGTGATGGAGAAGACAGGGCTCTCCCTGAGAAAATGCCAAGGACCAAAAGATAAATGTGGTAATAGTGCTAGAGTTGAAAATCATTGATTTTCCATCATCAAAGCAAAGACTGGGTTATCATGAGTTAAATTTAGGGGGGAAATTTTGATAAAAGCAGGATATCTGCATGGATTTAAAGTGTCTCCTCAGATTATTAGCACTGAAGCAAAAATGCTTACTATACAGTGAAGAAATCAGATACCTTGTCTGAGTATCAGAATTATCACCAATGAGAAGCAGCAGATGATAATCTGCCTCTGGGAGTGATACCCTGAGAAGAGCATATAAAACAAAGAATGTGGCTTACCATCCAGGTATACGATGATTAAGTTATCAGCCACTGAAGTCGCTGGCCAACAACGCACCCCGGGAGTTCAGGATGGAAACCAGGAAGAGGTGCTCAGTGCTTCAGATAGTTAGATGTTAATCTCAGGAAGAATCTTCATGAACCCAGATTCATGCATCTTCCTATACATGGTAAAGCACTAAAATCATTAACTGATAGCTTTGCCCTGTGACTAGCAATAACCTTTTACCAAGTCATATGCTTGTTTGCACATACTCCCTAGCCAAAAATCAAAAATATACTGACTTCTCCCCTATCCCTCTAAAGAAATCGCCTCAGAGCTACTGAGAGGCTATCTCCCAGACTAAGGGCCTCAGTAAAACCCTGAATAAAATTTAAACTCATAGCCCTTACGTTGCACATTTTTCTTTCAGTTGACAATCACATCACCAATACAATATTTTGGCAGGGAATTCACAGCCTTAATCTAATCATGAAGAAACGTCAAACTCGAAATGAGGACTCTTCTATTTTAAAAAGTGGGGAGGGCTGTATTCTCTTAAAATGTTAGTGTCATAAAAGACAATGAAAAGGTGAGGAACTATTCCAAATTAAAGGAGATTAAAGATACAGGATAACTAAACACAATATGTGATCCTAGACAGAATCCTATAATGGGGGGGGAGGGCACGGAAATACTATAAAGGAAATGACTGGGCTACTTGACAAGTTGGAATGCAGATGATAGATTACAGAATTGTACAGATGTTAAACTTACTGAAGATTTTAACTATATTGTAGGCATTTAAGAGAATATCCTTGCTCTTAAGAAAAAATCACTGGTAAAAGGTAAAGGGCCATGATGTATGCAATTTACTCTCAGATGGTCCAGAAAAAAATATGTATGCATAGAGAGCACACACAAAGGATAAAATTAGTGGAACACAATGTGAACAACAGATGAGTCTGGGTAAAGTGTACATGATTGTTCTTGTACTATTCTGGAAACTTTTCAGTAAATATGAGATTACTTCCAAAAACGTCTTCTCGAAGGGGATGGGTGCCGCTCCTGGCCGACTTCTCTGTAAAGTCCATATATCCTCTGTGCGTTCACATGTACACCAGTGCCTGCCTCACACCCCAGACTCCCAAATCTTCATCTCTACTCCATGCTGTGCTCTTGAGTTCCCAAACTCTATGACAGTTGAGGGGCCTCTAACTAGTGGGGGCAGTTAACATATTTAAGATGACTTGGTTAATGGAACAGTTGAGAGCTCTGCATTTCAGCTCATAATTATACACCACATATGATAACCTATAAAGACAGACATGGCTATATTTATATAACATTGATATTGGGTATAAAAATCCACTCAGGAAACCAAAGCATTGTCATTCAATAAGTGTGTGTGTGTGTGTGTGTGTGTGCACGTGCACATACATGCTAAGTCACTCAGTTGTGTCCAACTCTTTATGACCCTATGGACTGTAGCCTGCCAGGCTCCTCTGTCCATGGGATTCTCCAAGCAAGAATATTAGAGTGGGTTTCCATGCCCTCCTCCAGGGGATCTTCCCGACCCAGGGAGAGAACCCACGTCTCTTGCATCCCCTGCATCAGCAGGCAAGTTCTTTAACATTAGTGCCACCTGGGAAGCCCTTGCCATTCAATATTATCATGCAAATCCTCAAAGATTATTGCCTGTTCTGAGAACTGCATGTGTCTGCATCTTGTCTTTGTAAATGACCTCACGTGTAAATTCACCAAATAAATAATTCTTTTTAATGTTGGTCACGTCTCAGCTTTTAAGCTAAGACCAAGTATAAAAAGTTTGCATTTCCAAACTTCTAGACCTCACCCAAATGTGCCCTGAAATTAACACCCCTCTCCTTGAAGTCATCATCTTTCTTCCTGAGCTGGGCACCATGCCCCTCCCAGCTTCTCAGGTTGGAACCTGGGAGTCACACCACCTAGGTCAGAATCTGGGGGGCACACAGCAGCTGCTGGCTCTGGAGCCGCGTTTCTATTAGATCCAAGCCAGAAATATAGAAGCCTTGCATGCCCCCCATTCAACTCAGTTCCTGGTTCCAATCTCAGAAGGAGCCTCAAGTACCTCTGGAATCCTAGTTACCAAAAAATCTGACAAACATTGTTTCTATAGCTGTTTCATCTCTGCAGTTCAGGAAGGCTGAATCAAAAGCAGATTAGAAGAAATGCTGAATGAATTAATCTACTATATCTGCTACACACCCCCATGCCCACTCTCGGCACCACTGCCTGTCCATGTAGCTAACACCAGTTGGTGCTTATCTTCTGAAGCTCAACTGAAGGGTCACCTTCACTTTAGTTTCCCGATTCCTTGCAGACCAAGTTCAATGTCTTGTCTTTCCCTTCTAATCCTCCATTACAGCACTTGCCACACCGAATTATAATCATTCACCTTTGAACCTATATCCTGTGCTAAACACTGATAGAGTATATTTTGAGTGCTCAGCACAGTGCCTAGGATAAAGTGAAAGTTCACTTCATATTTACTGAACTGACGAATAAACAGTGATATATCCTCCATGTTCCAGGCTTCACCTACAAGTGGTTTAAAATTTAGGTCCATGAACACTAGCACCCATGGGTGGGAGTTACTGGGTAAGTTATCCTTAGTCAGTTGAATCAATAGCACCGTCCTCCTGGATCTCTCCCTTTTCCCTTCAAGAGGCCCAGGAGCAGCAGCAGGAAAGAAGAGGGAAGGCTCAGGTATCAATAGACCCAGAATGCACGGACCCACTGTGCACTCAATGCCCCACTCTGCCTGCCGTCCAGCCATCACTTAGTAGCCACTACCGGGGACAAAGCTTCTATTTCATTATCAAGCCACAACCTATGATAAGATCAATTTGTCCTGTGTGGGTCTTGGTTTGCTCTTCTATGAAGGGAATAGCGTACCAGGCAAGCTCCAATATCCCTTTCAGGTCAGACATTCTGGGATTCCATAAATGCCCTGATGGGCTTGCACAATGCAGGTCTGTGGTCCATGCACCCACCCATGTGGGATGCACTACCCCATCTAAGCCACTAGTGAGGGGCAGATCACTCAAGCCCTGACTCGTATTCTGAAGTCCTCCTTCATCATGCTGGATCACTCCCTGACTCTTCACCATCATCATCCACTGACCAACCCACTCCTGTTGGTGTCCAGCACCCTCCTGGTATCATAGTTTGGATAAACATGCTGTGTGAACCCCAACAGACTGTAAGCAACTTCAAGGCAGGGTTTGTTTGTTTTGGAAAAGCAAGAGGGCTGAAATGGAGAGAGAAGAGAGAGATGATTAGTGAACTCATGCTAGTTGCCAGATCAGCCTGATTCCCTCAGCCAACTCTGCACCAAAACTTGAGAAAGATCTCAATAGTCATCTTTGCGGTTTGTACAGCATCTAGGTGTGACCTATATCATATGATGGCTGAATGACCAGGGATTGCTAAAATGAGGAAGCTTCTGGCCCCAGGTGCCTCACAAAGTAAGGTTCACAATTGTCAAAAATTCTGTTTCCTTCCATACCCATGGGACTCACTGACTCACTGACAACCAGTCACACACAAGTGCTGACCAAGGTGCTGGAGAGGCTCCTGGAAAGCTCCCTGGGAAGACTTTCAAAGAGATAGTGCCCCTCTCCACTCTTACCTCCTGCTAGACACGTGTTTCTTGTTAGTCCCTCTCCAGAAGTTGGGTGCTGGCCTGAAGGACCAAGTGTCAACTCACAGGAAAGAAATCAACTTTTTTAATGACTAAATCTGGGAAGCAGAGAAAGAACAAAAGTTTCATTTGCCAAGAGCTTTGCCACAACCATAAAAGGATGTGCAGGTGGAAGAAAGGAAGGTCCCTAATCCCCTTGATAATGTAGTGGAGGTGCCTGTTCTACACACCCCTCAAGTACAGGGGTTCCTTAAATTCAGGACAAACTGCCAGAAGCTTCCTGCTGGGTCCTCATCAGGAGTAAGACCTCAGGCCCAAAATTGGGCTCAGCATCTGAGCCTTAGGTCACTTGCCTCATCCGGTAGCCTCCTTTTCTCAGCTATCTTCCTCCCTGATGGGACCAGAATGAACACCCCCAAATCCTCTAACAACCAAAGGAAGCTAATGTACCCAAGTCAATGCTAGTTATATTCCCAGAGACCTAGAGAAACAGCACATCCACTAAAATGGCCAAAGAGAAAACTAGCACAGTGGAAGAATGCAATACTAGCAAAAGTTAAATCTCTTACTCTGAATGGATAAGGTTGGTATTTTCAGTCTTACGTTCATTCATTCTGCTATTTATTGAGCATTTAATATGTGCCAAGTTATGAAAAGTCCTGAGAGTGTGAAGATGAATAGGACCTGGACATGACAGTGAGGGGGGTCTATAGAGTAGATGGGGAGACAGAGAAGTCAATTTAAAATGAAAATACAAGAAATGACTGTGCTCAAGGCTGTATGAACAAAGTACTGAAGGACCTCAGGGAAGTGCCTGGGCATCCCTTGGTATGAAAAAAATCAGCATGGAGAGGGTGATGCTTTAGCTGAGTCTGAAAGGACAGGACCATACTGCAGAGGTCTGGAATGGGGCACCAGGAGGGACTTTAAAGGTGGAAGAAACTGTGTGTCTAAGGATCCTAGGTTTGGGAAATGTAAATCCAGTAGGTGATACAATGTAGGTGGTTAAAACCAACACAAACAAGTTTGGTCTCCAGACTCCTTCAAATCTCTTCTTGCTAAGTCTCCAAAGTAGGCCGATATCCCAGGGGACAATTTCTTACCTTTATTTAAACCAGTTTTTAAAATGAAGCCTCAGACTGGGGAATTTCACACCCCTTTGGGTGGGTGTCCTTGCCCTGGCCACCTGTATAGTCCACAGGTTCTGAAATAAAGGTAAGATAATGGACCTGACTCTAAATACTAACCTTCAAAATACTTTGACTATATGGACAGCACAGCTTCAGCTAATAAAAAATTTTGCATGTAATTTGCATTTAAAACCTTATATTCATGTAAGCTGGTATCAGTCTTCAAATTCACTCTCTCAGATATGAAAGAGAGGGTTTTATCCCTCAGTTTGGAGAAGGCAGTGGCACCCCACTCCAGTACTCTTGCCTGGAAAATCCCATGGATGGAGGAGCCTGGTGTGCTGCAGTCCATGGGGTCGCTGGGAGTTGGACACGACTGAGCGACTTCACTTTGACTTTTCACTTTCATGCACTGGAGAAGGAAATGGCAACCCACTCCAGTGTTCTTGCCTGGAGAATCCCAGGGACGGGGGAGCCTGGTGGGCTGCCGTCTATGGGGTCGCACAGAGTTGGACACGACTGAAGCGACTTAGCAGCAGCAGCAGCAACCCATAGGGGTGGACAAATTTACACTGAACCAGAGATGGTCTTCCTGCTGAAGTCAAGAGACAGGGTTTACCCACGAGGGTCACTGGCTTACAAGTGGCCTTTGCTCTTCTGGGCTCCCCGCCTTGTGGGTCTGTCAGAATTACTGTTATTTAGTTGATTTAGGAGACCTGGGTCCCAGGAGAAACAGCTGTCACTGCTGAAACTCACATAAAACTGTGTGGTAACAAAGAATCTATTTCACAACTTTCAGTGTGAAAGAGCTCTGCAGTTAGGAAAAAAATGAGGCTCCACTGAAATTATGAGGCAGCTGGTTGCCAATGAAGAAAGGACCATCTGGACAAGGACCCTTCCTTCCCAGCCCAGGCCAGACACACAGTCCCCTGAACTCCTCGGCAGGCACCACGATCAAGGATTCCACATTGCTCTTTGCTGGGAGGCAGCAGAGAGGCAGAAAGAGCTGGGCTGCTTGGTTCAGATAAACAGGTTTCAATCCAGGTTCTGCCATCCCTGGCTCTGGACCTTGGGCAATTCATCCTGCCAAGCCTCCATTTCCTCATCTGCAAAACAGATATGCTTTACAAGACTGTCGCAAAGATTAAGTAAAATAACGTAGGGGAAATGCTAGCAGTCGACTTTAGCGCAAGCACTTAATGTAAGACCGTCATTTTTCCTTTTGTTTACAGCAACATTTGTGGCTAAGAAATAAAGAAGAGCTCAGTCTTAACTCCCAATTCTGCCAATTTGGGGTGGGGTTGGAGGGGGGTACCTAATGTGGTTCAGCACCTACTTTGTTTAAGAAGCTGTACTTACTTTCTTTATAACCTGAGACTATAACCCTGAAATAAAGGTATTATTAATTCCCATTATATGAAAGTTAAGTTCAGAGAAATTAATTTATGACTTAAGACAGGATACTACAAAACTTCTAGAAGAGAACACAGGCAAAGCATTTGGGGGCATAACCTTTAGCAATATTTTCTTAGTCTCCCAAGGCAATAGAAATAAAATAAATAAATAAACAAATGGATCCTAATCAAGCTTGTAAGCTTTTTCACAGCAAAAGGAAACCACAAAGACAACCTATGGACTGGGGGAAAATATTTGCAAATGATGCAACCAAGGGCTTAATTTCCAAAATATACACAACAGCTCATATAACTCAACAACTGCTGGCTATATGGACAGCACAGCTTCAGTTAATAAAAAAATTGCATGTAATCTCCATTTAAAAATTCACACTCATGTAAAGTGGTAGCAGTCTTCAAATTCATTCTCTCAGATATGAGGGGGTTTGGTCCCGCAGCCGCAGCCCACAAGGATGGACAAATTTACACTGAACCAGAGATGGTCTCCTTGCTGAAGGCAAAGGACAGGGTTTACCAGGAGGGTCATTGGATTGCAGGTGCCTTTTGCTCTTCTGGGCTCCCTGCCCTGTGGGTTTGTCAGAATTGTTGATGAAAATCTAATCAAAAAATGGTCAGAAGACCTAAATAGACATTTCTCCAAAGAAGACATACAAATAGCCAATAGGCACATGAAAAGATACTCAATATTGCTAATTATTAGAGAAATGCAAATTAAAACAATGAGGTATCACCTCACACTGGTCAAAACGGCCATCACCAAAACGTCTACAAATAATAAAGTTTGGAGAAGTTGTGGAGAAAAGGGAACCTTTATACTGTTGGTGGGAATGTTAACTGGTGCAGCCACTATGAAGAAAAGTATGCAGTTTCCTCAAAAAACCAAAAACAGAGTTCCCATACAATTCAGCAATCCCACTCCTGGGCATATGGCTAGAGAAGCCTGTAATTTCAAATGATACGTGCATCCCAAATGTCATCACAGCAGTGTCTACAATTGCCAAGCCATGGAAACAACTTCTATGTCCATTGACAGATGAATGGATACAGATATGATGTACATATATACATATATATACAATGAAATACTAAAAGCGAACGTGCTGGTCGCTGCATCATGTCTGACTCTTTGTGACCCCATGGACTGTAGCCAGTCAGGCTCCTATGTCCAAGGAATCACCCAGGCAAGAAGATTGGCATGGGTAACCATTCCCTTCTCCAGAGGATCATCCTGGCCCAGGGATCAAACCCAGGTCTCCTACACTGTGGGCAGATTCTTTCCTGTCTGAGCCACCAGACACTCATCCATAAAAGAGAATGAAATAATGCCATTTGTAGCAACATGGATGGACCTAGAAATTACATTAAGTGAACTAAGTCAGACAGAAAAAAACAAATATATCATCACTCATATGCAAAATCTAAAAATGATACAAATAAACATATTTACAAAACAGAAACAGATTCAGAGACATAGAAAACAAACCTGATTACCAGAGGGGAAAGGAGGGAGAGGTATAAATTAGCAGTTTGGGATTAACAGATACAAACTGCTATATATCAAACAACAAAGTCCTACTGTATATCACAGGGAACTATATTCAAGAGATTCAGTATCTTATAGTAAACTATATGGAAAATATTCTGAAAAAGAATATAAAGAATCTGCCTGTAATGCAGGAGACTTTGGTTCAATTCCTGGGTCAGGAAGATATGCTGGAGAAGGGATAGGCTACCCACTCCCATATTTTTGGGCTTCTCTTGTGGCTCAGCTGGTAAAGAATCCATCCACAATGTGCGAGACCTGGGTTCAATCCCTGGGTTGGGAAGATCCCCTGGAGAAGTGAACGGCTACCCACTCCAGTATTCTGGCCTGGAGAATTTCATGGACTGTATAGTCCATGGGGTCGCAAAGAGTCAGACACGACTAAGTGACTTTCACTCACTCGTATTATATAATAAAAGAATATATGTAATACACACATGAAATACATGTATGTATATGTATGAATCGCTGTGCTGTATATCAGACACTAACACAACGTTGTACTATACTTCAATTAAAACAAAAAGAATGATCCCAGTTCTAAAGTTAGCAGTCATCTAGAAGCAAGGGGACAGAACACCTTCAAGGTTCCTATGAAGAAGCACCATTGCCTGTTTAGCATTATTAGTGTAGAAACTTTGGCTGCAACTTACAGCTGGAGACTCTCTCTCTATTTGAACCAGCACAGTTCAGCCAAGAGATCAGTCTCTCCATCACTAGTTATCACCCACGGAGACAGGCCTTGACCCTCCTAAGTCCTAAGAAGACAGGCATACCCAAGTTAAGCAGGCTTAGGGGTTCATCAGACCTGGTTCAGACATCAACTAGTTACATGATCCAGGGCAAATTTAACCTCTTGGCCTTTGTTTCCTCATCTGTGAAATGGGGAATGATAACATCTGTGAGGACTAAATGGATGATGGATGTAAGTGGCCCAACATGGTGCTTGCACTCTTGAGAGTGCCAGAAAGAACCCTGCAGTAGCAGCTTCACAAGACAAGCTGTGCACCTCAGCACTCTGGGTAACAGATGGGAAATTCCAACATGCAGGGCACAATTATACAGATGTTTATGCCTCAGATCGGAGATGCTCAACAGGGTGGCCTGCGGGAAGGAATGCAGAAAGCTCACAGTTATCAACCTGCCTTCTTATCCTTTTCTCCCTCCATCTCTTCTTCTTCGCAGCAATCTTCCTGATTTGCAAAGTAGTAAGTATGGCTCAGTCTCATTACCTTATCAACATACCCCATGCACTATTTGAAATTCTAGGACCAGGGCCCAAAGAAAATTTATTTCTCTTTGTTGTCTGATCTAAATTCTCTCTCTTTCCTTAGAGTATCTAGCACAGAGAAAGCTAGTCAAATAACTGGAAAACTTATTTTGGAGAAAGGGGAGGGAAGACAAGGAATTTATCTTCTTAAGGGTAGGGAGGGACCAAGTCTTCTTCCTTTCATTTGGGAGCATCTGCAGCCTTACATGGGAGAAGGCAATGGCACCCCACTCCAGTACTTTGCCTGGAAAATCCCATGGATGGAGGAGCCTGGTAGGCTGCAGTCCATGGGGTCGCTAAGAGTCGGACACGACTGAGCGACTTCACTTTCACTTTTCACTTTCATGCATTGGAGAAGGAAATGGCAACCCATTCCAGTGTTCTTGCCTGAAGAATCCCAGGGACGGGGGAGCCTGGTGGGAGGCCGTCTATGGGGTCACACAGAGTCGGACACGACTGAAGTGACTTAGCAGCAGCAGCAGCCGCCTTACATATACCAATGCTTAAAGTTATTAATCAGACACTGACTTGCCTCTTAGCTTGTTTAATATCTCCTCAGAATTCAAAAGCACAGAATCATTAGTCCTAGGAAAGCAACCGTGACTATGGATCTTTCTATTCCATTCAAACCACCTGGAAATAACATCATATCCTATAGGAACTTAGGATATATCCTGAGAAACTTTTCCAGGGTATCATGAATACTGACTTGGAAATATAATAAAACATTCAGAAGCACATTACTTTCAAAGTTTAAAGCAGAAATTATGGAGGTTTAGAGCCCACCCATGAGAAGGTTTTTTCCAGTGTAACAGCCTACACACAAACACATATACACAATTCCAGGCCAAAATATTTGGTTTGTAACTGAGGCAGTTAAAGTACTAAGGTATTCCTCCCTAGATTTAAGTTTGTTGATTAATATATGAAGTATTTCTTACCTCCTTTTCGCTTACCACTTACATTCACACTTGTCCAGACATATACATACATGTATATACACACCATTAGGGAAGCAAACAGGTCAAATTGATCAAGTTTAATGATTCTGTGGTTATCGTTATCATCACTTGAACACATCACTTCTGTTCCATTAAGTCTGTTCACTGTAGATAGTCCGGATCACCTAGCCTCCCAATCAGATTATTTAATCACCCCCAAACCCTCACAACACAGATCACTATGATGAAGAACAGAAAGATACATATTAGTCTGTGGCAGAGCACCCGTCTTTAGGATCCAAAGATCTCTACAACCAGCAAGAGCAGATGGGGGAAAGCAAAGAATAAGGAAATGATACTGTTTGAATCCAACTTTTCTGAGTCCCTCCATTAGTAGTAACACGGTTGAGGAAGATGAGTTTTATGGACTGAAACACTATGACCTCCCTAAGTGAGGGCAAAGGACCCTGATGACAGTAATGCACAAACATTCTGGCTGTAGGGACGCAGAGGTTTAGCCAGGAGGCTATCCGTAGTGTAGCAAGTACCCCAGCCCTATTCGGCTGAATTTCTACCACTTTCTTGTGAGGGTCACAGCATCCTTCTGGAATCCTCTGTAACACAACTAGTTGGGGGGGTGGGGGATGCAAACCCCAGAGCTAATTCTTTGTATCCAGGCAGGATCAGAGCTTCCTGATCAGACACCTCTCTAAGAAGGTAGATTTTTTTTCTTAATGGGAGTTCAATATTGAGGGATAGACAGCAAACTCACTCACTCACATCTCAAGCCAACTCTGTACAGCAGGTTAAGGCAGTGAGGGACAAGTGTGAGAGGTCTAGAAGCCTATCCAGGCCAAAAGCAGGTCACTAAGAAATCCCTAAGAACCAACTGGTGTGCAGCTTTCTCCAGGATGGTCACAGTGGTGTGGTTTGTCCAGACAAACCACAGGAATTAGGTCGTGCCCTGCCCTAAGTATTTCAAGTTTCCCAGTTCCACGATGAACTCCCCAAGTTCACTATCCCTGGGCCCTTTGGACTAGAGGACAATCTGTCACTATTTCAAACTTCCTGGTCCCTCTCCCGCCTGCATTTATGTCCCCAGAGAATTGGGGCAGCAGTTGGCCAGACTCAAGATTGTGATGAAATGGAGTAAATAGTGGGTCCTTGTGTGTGTTTAGAAATTAACTGAACTCTCTTTGGAGTCATGGGTACTCCTAGCTCTGCACTAGGAGTAGGATATTAAAACCAAAAAAAAAAAAACCTTATTTTAAAAGACACTCACTTTCCCAACTTTTGCACCTCTCAATCCTAACCTCTCCCCACTCCTCCCTTCATGCACAGGCCATCAGAAGATGCTGTCCCAACACTTTCAGTATCTCTGGGGCCCAAGGATAAAATGGCATTAAAGGCATTTGACAGAAGATCCCATCCCACACTGAGGATTCCTCCCAGGTCAACACAGTGAAGAAACAAGACGGTGACATAAGAGAAGAGGTGGGAGAAACCAGAGCCTGTCCCTTTCTCACAGAAGAGGCACAGAAATCGGAGGAGTGAAAATGGCATCATCTCTTGCCAGAGGGCCACCAACCACCACCAACTGGGAGCCGCATGATCGCTTGCTTCTCCTCTGGACTGAAGTGCAAGATGGTCAGGATGGCAGTGAGCGTCTGCTGGCGGCCCAGGGTGTCCGGCAAGGTCAGGAAGCGGTAGATGATGTTCTTGAGGTACTCCAGGTTGGCCCCCTCCCGGCTCTGGTCCCGGCTGTGTTTCGCGATGTGGCTCTGCAGGGCTCCCACCTCCTCCCGATGCCGCTCCCCCTCCTCCAGCAACCGGTCCCGCAGCCGATGCACTTCCACCTCCAGCCGGTGCTTCTGCTTCCTCAGCGACGTGATCTCCACCTCCTTGCGGGCCAGCTGCTCGGCATACAGGAAGAAAGTGGGCTCGCTGACCGCGGCGAGTTGCAGGGCTTGGGTCAGGCTGTCCGGGGGGGAGGTGTCGGCCTGGTCCCTGGGGCCTGCGCCGCCCACGGGGCTTCTGCGCCCCGGCAGCCCGGAAGACAAGGCCACGGACCGCAGCTGCTCCAGCTCCAGGTCCTTCTCGGCCAGCACAGCTAGCGCCCGGTCCCGCTGCTTGTGTAGCTCCTCCTCCAGCTTCAGTGTGCGGTCCCGGAAGTCCAGCTGGCTCCGCTCCAGCTCCTGCCGGTGGCCATGCTGCAGCCGGGCCAGCTCCTGCTTCCAGCCCTCGGCCTCCTGCTGATGCTGGCGCTCCAGCTCCTCGCAGGACAGCCGCAGCGAGATGTACTTCTCCTTCAGCTCGGCCAGCTGCTCCCGGGCTTCCTCCAGCTCCTTGCCCAGGTTCCCGTCTTTGACGTTCTTGCTCTTGAGGACCACCTGGGCCCGCATCTTGTACCTCTCAAATTCCTCCTTCAGCTGTTTCAGCTCCTGCTGGTAGTAGAGCGCCGTGGCCTTCTCCCCATCAGCAGCCTCGGAGCTGGGTGTTATCTCCAGGTCGCAGAGCTTCTCCACGTCCAGGGTCACCTGGCTCTTCCTGGCCGCCACCTGCAGCAGCCTCTTCAGCTTCTCCATCTTGTCCTTCAGGACATTGACATCCAGACTGGACTCCTCTCCATGGCTGTCCAGAGGGGACCGGCTGGAGGCCGCTAGCGCCAGGGTTTTGTTCTCCAGGTCCAGCTGCAGAATGCGCTCCTTCAGCTTCTGGATGGCCAGCTGGTCCTTCTGCTTGGCCTTCTCGTAGGTGCCCAGCAATTCCGACACCTGGGATATTTGATTCTCCAGGGCCGCCACCCTCTGCTCTTCCAACTGCGACTGCTGGCGCAGCTGATCCTCAGCGACGGCTGTCTGAAAAAACAAGGGAACAGGTGGAGATGCATCCAGAAAAGCCAGAGGGTCAGAGGGTCAACTTTAAGAAAGCAAGAGAGGGAGGACAAAAAGGTTATGGGATGCGGGTGGCCTGGCAAAAAATGGGAACTGGGAAGCTTTCTGAGTTTGGGAGCTAACCCAAGCTCCTGTAACCTGCTCTCAGACACACATTATACCCAATGATATTAAGACTCTTTGGAGATCTGCTACTGTTCTGCTTTGGCATTTCTACTCTCTCCACCCATACACCAAGCTCACGTGTAAGTGTGCTCTTCACCGTATTACATTCTTTTCCTCTTCCAACATTCCTGGAAGTTCAGAATTGACTTGGATCTCTCCCCACACTGAAAGGAGGCACTGGAAAATAGCCTATCTTTCCAGACAAGGCAAATATTGACTGCAAGCAATAGAAGAGGTGATTTCTTCTGTGAAAATTCCCTTTGTCCCCTCCAGCCACCCTACCAACAGGCATCCACTGCTACCCATAGATAGGCATATTGCTATAAGCACCCACTCCACCTTTCACTGCACAGCCGCTGCTACACTGCTTCACAGAGCACAGCTGGGAAGATGCCATGCCCCAAGGCTCAGATCTGTCTGGTTCCAACTTCAGACTACACTCAGAAACTCCACATCCTGTTGGAAGCACTCTGTGGATACTATCAACACCACACAGAAAAGGATTTCTCAGGACCCACAAGTGAAACTTTTTGAAGACCATAAAAAAATCAGCAGTGCAGGCACTTAGTTCTAACTGTCAAAGGAGAAAAAAAACCCTAATATTTCCCCATGTGTTACAAGTGTGTGTTGACTCGTGTCTGACTCTTTACTTCCTTATGGACTGTAGCCTACCAGGCTCCTCTATGTGGTTTTCCAGGCAAGAATACTGGAGTGGGTTGCAACTTCCTACTCCAGGGGATCTTCCTGACCCAGGGATCAAACCCATATCTCCAGAATCTCTTCCATTGGCAGGTGGATTCTTTACCACTGAGCCACCTGAGAAGCCACTTTAAGTTAAATGACTCACATTTGAAAGAGATGAAGATAATTACCTTCCTCATTTCCTGCTGCAACTGAGCCTGGAAATGGCTCTTAAGGCAGGCAGCCTCTTCTTGAAGCTCCTTCAGCCGGGGGTCAGGCTGATTCTTCTCATCTCGAAGAGCCTGAAGCTCACCTTTCAGCTCTTCCACCTCACGGGTTAGCTGCTTGGTCTGTAGTTCAAACCCTTCCATCTGACCGGCTGCATAGGCCCGCCCGGCCAGAGCTTCCCGGGTCTCTTCCAACCGAATCTCCAAGTCCTGGCGCTGGGCCCTCTCCTCCTGTAGCAGCTTCTGGAGCTCACGCAGCATCAAGGCATGGTCACTCTGCTCTTGGGCCCGATCGTGTTGCTGCGTGATAAGCCGGGCTTTGGTTTCTGCTATCTGTTCCTGCAGCCCCTTCAGCTCTCCCTCCAGCCGGCCCCTCTCCTCCTCTGCTTTCTTACTGGCATCCTCTAAGTCCTGCTTCATCTTCTTTTTGTCCACCAGGTAAGAAGCTTCCATGCGGGACTTCTCCTGGGTGACCGTAGCCAAAGAGCTGGTCAAAGTAGCCAACTGAGTCTTCAGCTGGTGCAGTCGTTTGTCCACCTCCCCACCCCCAGATGGTCCGTCCCCACTACTACAGCTAACGCCACTCTCTGACCCGCTGGCCTCTTCCAACTTTGGAGGTGGTGGTCCACGGGCCAGTCTGTCATCTTCTATCCCGAACTCACCCTTGGTGCTGGTGAGACTGGCCGCAGTATCCAGGCTGGCGGCGGTCCCTGTGCTATCCTCGCTGTGAGTGGAGCATCGGTCATCCACAGAGTCAGGAAAGGTGAGGCCTTGAGGCTGCACACCTGCGAGGCCCACATCCGCCTCGTGGGATACGGACAGTACCTTAATGCTGGCCTCCAGCGCCTCTTTCTCCTTCAGCAGACTTTTATAGGCACGGACTACATCCTTGAGACGTGTCTGGTACTGGAGGAGCTGCTTCTTCTGAGTCTCAATGATCTCCAGCAGGTCCTTCTTGCTTGGGCCGCCCCCGAAATTCATTACAAACTTCTCCATGAGGGTTCAGGACGGGTTGCTCCAGGCCAGGGTTGGGACAGCCTGGGAGAGCGTCACGAAGATGCTAGCGGGGGTGGTATGCGACGGGGAGATAGCTGTCCCCCTCCGCCACACATCCGCTCCAAACAGCTGTTTGAGACCGGATGCAGGGCGGCGGGGCAGCCCGGCAGAAATGCTTGCCAGGTCCCAGGCAGGAGGGCGGGGGCGGGTCCTATCCTAGAGGCGGGGCGACGCTGGCACGAGAAGAGCACACTGCCAGGGCTCGCCCGCACTGCCCCAGAAGCCGCTCCGCGTTCCCCGCTCACCCAGCCACAGAAGCACCAGCCGGCCCCCGGCGCACGACAGACCAAAGGTTTAAGATGAGCGTAGATCCATCCCGACTTCCTAGCTCTAGCGGCTGGACAACGGCGCTTCCGGGTCTGCTGGAAGTGACGAGAGCGCGACGTATGGGGCCCCGCCCCCAGGGCGGGGCTACCTCAGCTGGCCGGTGGGAGGAGAACCCAGCAGGGCTGAGAACTGGTCACTCTCCAGCCGAGCGTTGGTTGCACTCCACCACAGCAGAGCAAGCAGAGTCGAGTACACCGGAGTCATGTTGGTTTGGTGAAGGCGCCGGATCTTGCTCTAGCGCTAAGATCAGCGAGGGACGGGGGCGACATCGCAATGAGTCCTTACCAAAGACTCGGGTGAACGATGGGGCCCCACTGTTTGGGTGCTCAGTACCGTTGTCCTTAAAGAGCAACAGTTAAGACTACCATTTAGACCACAAAGATGACAACCCTTTCTAGGACAGTATTTGACATCTAGACGGTGTATAATATAATCATTATTACATCTTTCCTGAGTTCTGCTGGGTTCATTTAACAAATATATAAAAATAAATATATATAGGCATCATGTCCATTCTAAGTGCCACCTATATTTCAGAAGCTTCACAGGAGTTTTGCTATTTAGTCTTTATAATTATTCTGCTGAGCATCATTAGCACTCTTTTACAGATAGTGCAACATGAGGCACAGAGAAGTAATACACCAAGGTCACACAGCCTTGCGTTTAGAATCCCATGTAGATCAGTCTGATTCTCAACATACCAAGTGCTATGCCAGGTGATAACCAGGAAGGGACAAGTTCCTACCCTCAAGGAGCCCACATCTAGAGAAGCAGCAACCATGCAAACACAAGTATATTCAAAGTGATACAGAAGTTAAGAGGAGGGAGCCCTGTCTAAGGGAGATAGCGCAGGCTCTCAGGGGAAATGCATTGGAATTTGAAGGGTAAGTACTGATTGTCCATCTAACTGGAAATGAGGGGAACAACATTCTAGGCAGAGGGAAAACTTGCAAGGACTCTGGAGCATCAGAGAGTTTGTCTCACCTGGGAAGCATTGAGAATCATTTCAAGGCAATAGCTTAGGGTATGCAAAGGAGGTGGCAATAGATACTGCTGACACAATAGATGAGCACCCAAATTAATTTATTTGGATTTTACCTTTGGTTATAAGGCACTAAAGGATTTCTATCACAAGAGTGGCATCAAGTCTTGTATGACAAGGTGGAGATACCAAAGTGCAGAAGACCATTTTCAGTCATGGGGATCAGATGATAGTGAAGTAGAGCAATGATAATAGGGATGTAAAGAGGCTAATTAAAAAGAATGAAATAATGCCATTTGCAGCAACATGGATGGACCCAGAGTGTCATACTAAGTGAAGAGAAGGAGAAATATCGTATGGCATCCCTTATATGTGGAATCTAAAAAGAAATGATACAAATGAACTTCCTTACAAAATGGAAAACGACTCACAGACTTAGAGAAGGAACTTATAGTTGCCCAGAGGGGTAGGGATAGTTAGGGAGTTCGGAATGGACATGTACACACGGCTGCTGCTGCTGTTGCTGTTTAGTCACTGAGTTGTGACTGACTCTTTGCAACCTGATGGACTGTAGCCCACCAGTTTCCTCTGTCAAAGGGATTTCCCGGACAAGAATCCTGGAGTGGGTTGCTATTTCCTTCTCTAGAGGATCTTCCTGACCCAGGGGTCGAACTCCAGTCTCCTGCTTGGCAGGCATTCTTTACTAGTAAGCCACCTGGGAAGTCCCTGTATTTAAAATGGATAACCAACAAGGACCTACTGTATAGCACATGGAACTCTGTTCAACATTATGTGGCGGCCTGTATGGGAGAGGGGTTGCGGGGAGAATGGTTCCGTGTATATGTATGGCTGAGTCCCTTCACTGTTCACCAGAAACTATCACAACACCGTTAAACGGCTATACCCCAACATAAAAGGTCAAAACATAAAGACGTTAGGACAGAGGAAAAAAAGGCTAATTGAAAGAGCTAACGATAACTTGATCACCACTAGTTGTGTTATTATATTCGAACTCTTTTAAACGTGCTCTTCAATCTTGTAAAAACCTTCTTAGGAATGTAAGCCTCTGAGGAATAGGAGTCATGTATTCACTCATACTTGATGCCCAAAATCTGTTTTATTTACAGAAAGTCTTTTGAAACCCAGTTTCTTGGTAGCCCAGATAACATCCAGCTGCATCATACAAAACATTCAGATACATTATCATTTTAATATCATTTTAATCTTCACCATAACCTCATGAGACAATTAGGACAGATATCAGTCTCCTTTTGTAGATGAGAAAATGATAGGTTTTATTGTTGAAATTAAGCCCTAAAAAAAAGGGGGGGGGCAGAACTGGTATTTGAAATGAGGCCTGGAACAATGGCACCTAATGGGTACTCAATAGATACTTATTTAATACGGGAAGGAAGGAACAAACGTTCTCTGATTCCCAGCTCACCTCACCGAGTCCACTGCACAATTGATCCTAGAAGCCCGCTGAGAATCCAGAATAGGCAAAACGCCTGTCCTTGCTCCACTGAGCAACCAGTTAGTCCATTCAACCAAGCCAGCATTTGTTTTATATGTATTGGGTGCGGCATTGACCCAGTCTCTGTCATAAGAGAAATTTAAATTAATTCCCATCTTGCAATTTCCCCCTTTGATGCTAAGATCAGTGGGGAAATAACTGGTGAAGCTCTTTGGCAAAAGCCTCCTCACAGGAGAGCTGTGCATCAAAAATCCTGGTCCCCAGGTCTGTGGCAGTGAGGAAGGAACTTCAGAAAGGTCGCCCGGTGCGACCTGAAAGGCGTTATCGCCAGGGCCTTCTAGGAGAAGGCAGAGTTCTGCAGTATACAGGAGTAGGGTCTACGCTGACCAAAACTGGGGATCTTCACTGGTTCTGCTGATTGCGGATCTCTGAAACTAGAGTATTAAGGAACCATGAAGCACCTCTTCCTCCACCTGTGGCGTACTCCTCTCGAGAGTCTACGGTCACTGAACCACCTGCTACGTTCCAAGTCCCTCGCTGGGAGCTGAGAGGACAAAAGGAAAGAGGAAGACATTTGCACGGAATTTCCGTCCCCCTCCCCCGGGGGGGTGATGCACACAGTCGAGACTGCTGGTTACCAAGAGCTAAACCGGAGCCCAGTGTGTGTTGGACGCAACAAACCAAAGCACGGCTACCGGCCATTGAAGATGGGGGTGGAGGGCCGTTACGGAGCGTCGTAGGCTTTTCTCGGCTTCGCTCGGGTTGCTGGTTCAGCTCCAAGGGCCTGACTGGCGTGCTAGAAGCCTGGGGAGACGCCAGGCCCTTTCCATCTTTGAAACTGGCGCGCTAAGCGTAGACGTGGTGAAGACTCGCTCAGCTTCAGTCTTCCGGAGCCAGGGCCTGGAGGCGGGGCGGAGGAGGGGCGGAGGGGCGGGGCTAATGGCTGGGGGCGGGGTCAGAGCGGGGGCCGGCCCGAGGTGACGTAGGGCGGGCCGAGACGCGCGGAGGCGGCGGCGGTACCTCCTCCTGCTGCTGCTGCTGCTGCTGCGCCCCATCCCCCAGCGGCCGGCCGGTTCCAGCCCGCACCCCGCGTCGGTGCCCGCGCCCCCTCCCCCGGCCCCGCCATGGGCCTCACCGTGTCCGCGCTCTTTTCGCGGATCTTCGGGAAGAAGCAGATGCGGATCCTCATGGGTGAGGCAGACCAAGCTCGCGGCCCGGACGCGAGCGCCGGCCCCTGCGCAGCCCTGCCGCCCCCGCGTCCCTCCAGCCCCCGCTCACCCGTGTCTCCGACCCCGAGTCACCCACGTCCTAACCCCCCGGGGGGCACTAGTCTCGGGTGGATCGTGGTCTGCAGCACCGCCTCCGGGGCCTGACACCCGGAGCTGCGGGCCTGGGTGGGGTGAAGCTCCTTACGCCCCAGCCCGGCTGGTTAGAAGGGAGGATTCCCCGCCCTTGGAGACGACTTTTAAAAGGAGCGCTCGGCGTTTCTCTTGCACCTCTTTCCCCTCAGTCCTCCGCCGCCCCTCGCCCACTCTGGGGGCAGGAGTTGGCGCTCCCCACCCCGACAGCCCTCAAGGCCCCGAAGGTAGATAACACCGCGCACCTGGAGGCGCCCGGGCTCTCCGCCCCCGTCAGCATCGGTTTCTTGGCCTCTCCTCTTCCCTGGGCTCTAGGGGGCTCCCTCGCTCTCATCTCCATCCCTGTGCCCCTCTCCGTTGCAGTTGGCTTGGATGCGGCTGGAAAGACCACAATCCTGTACAAACTGAAGTTGGGGGAGATTGTCACCACCATTCCCACCATAGGTGAGTTCGGAGGCGAGGCCGGGAGGAGCGGGAGCGCGGCGGCGTCCCTTCCGAGGATCTGCTGCGTATTCTGCCCCAGGCCTTTATCTGCGGGGAACTGACCCTGACATTGAATCCTGCTACCTGAGAAGTGGATCAGGGTATCTCTATGTGCGGGATGGATGTGACCTAGCGCCGCCCGGCCTGTGGACTCTCGGGCCTCTTGGGGTTCTTTTCCCTAGGGCCTCAATCGTTGCCTTCTGGTTTTGTGTCCCTCCTGAATCCACTTAGTGTTAATGAGTTCCTTCCTTTCAGGACTTTTGCCTCATATGTTGTACAATTATCTGCAGGCTTCAATGTGGAAACAGTGGAATACAAGAACATCTGTTTCACAGTCTGGGACGTGGGAGGCCAGGACAAGATTCGGCCTCTATGGCGGCACTACTTCCAGAACACTCAGGTTGGGGCTACCCCACCCCCAGGGGAAGAGGTGTTAGGGTTAGGAAGGCTGACGTGTTGGCCCTGAGCCAGGGAAAAACCCTTACAGCCTCTCATCCTCATTTGTAGGCGAGCCTCTCCTCATCCTTCAGATTGCCCTTATACTTCTGAGACTTAGCCAGCCACCTTCCGCTTCTCCTTAGAAGCAGAGTTCTGAATCCAAGCTGCCTGATTTAGGTCTCATCACATGTCTTTCCCTGTTGCCTTGCACTTCTTTTTGCTAGACCGCTTGCCTGAGGGCAGAGGCTGCATCCGTTGCAGGATGTCTCCAGTTTGTGCTAGGATATCTGCAGATTGTTACGGAATGAGCAGGCTTACTAGATGAGCAGGCTTTAGACACAAATAAAGACGGCCGAAAAGCAAAGGGTCCAGAGGAGGCTGTGTGTGTCCCAGACTTGGGAGATAGCTCCTCCTCCCTGTCTTCCTTTGCACCCAGGGCCTCATCTTTGTGGTGGATAGTAATGATCGAGAGCGGGTCCAAGAATCTGCTGACGAACTCCAGAAGATGGTGAGCACCCAGAGCCCTGGGGAAGAGAAGTCTTTGTGCCAATGTGAGAGTCAGAAGGTGCCTCACGGGCTGCGAACGTACCTCTCTTTGTGGGCACAGTCACTAGAAGTAATCATCCTGTTTTGAATCGCAGTCAGGTGGAAAGTATAAGACTGACTTTTCCCTTGAATTTTCTCTCCTGTCTTCACAGCTGAGTCTGAGAAGTTAAGTGGGGAGGGGGGAGTTATACCAGGTGGAGGGAAACATCCTCCTACTTTCTTGTTTTGCCATTTGGAAATGTCATCTTGACTAGGGCAAGTAGTCTAATTTGAAAAAGACCCTTGCAGGACTTAAGGCCAACATGGCCTTAAGCAGTTGGTAACTCTCTGTCTTGTGTTCAGTAGATGACACAGTATTCTGTTTTTCCCACAAATATGCTAGAAGGTGGGAGGGGGCTCCCTGCACAGCTGCGTTCCACCCACCCTGTTCACCTCCCCCAGCTGCAGGAGGACGAACTGCGGGATGCGGTGCTGCTGGTGTTTGCCAACAAGCAGGACATGCCCAACGCCATGCCTGTGAGCGAGCTGACCGACAAGCTGGGGCTACAGCACTTGCGAAGCCGCACGGTAAGGGCCCGCCTGGCCCCAGGAAACCCCAGGCCTGGCAGGAAACAAAGGCATCTCCTTTTTTTCCCCTGCTGCTGACCTCTTTCTTTCCCCCTCCCCACAGTGGTACGTCCAGGCCACCTGTGCCACTCAGGGCACAGGCTTGTACGACGGGCTGGACTGGCTGTCCCACGAGCTGTCAAAGCGCTAGCCAACCAGGGGCCGGCCCCTGCTGCCCAGAAGCTCCCGCGTGCATCATCCCGGGAGGACCAGACTCCCGGACTCCTCAGGCAGTGCCCTTCCCTCCCAGCTCCTCCTCCCCCGCAGACACAGGCCACTGCTCCTGCCTGCATGTTCTCTCTCTTTTGGGAGCCTGGAGCCTCGCTCTCTGGGCATGGAGGGATCTGATCTCCTGCCCGCTGGGACCTGTGGAAAGGGGTTTCCAGGGCCAAGGCCCCTTCTTCCAGAAGAGGAGCAGGGATCTGGGTTTAGTTTTTTTTCTTCCATTTCGGGTGTACCCTTTGGGCCAGGTGGGGAGGGGAGGTGAGGGCTCCGGGTGGTGCTATGATGTGGCACTGGATATTGAGTAATAAATTTGCTGTGGTTTGTACTCCGTGTTGTTTGTAGACTACAAGGGGGGGGGCTGGGTTACTGGCTGCAAAGATAATATGGTCGTTGCGGAGGCAGGGGTCAAAGCTGTTAGGGCTTCCCTGGTGGCTCAGTGGTAAAGAATCCACCTGCCAATGCAGGAGACACAGGTTCAATCCCTGGGTCGGGAAGATCCCCTGGAGGGAGGACATGGCAACCCACTCCAGTTTTCTTGCCTGTGAAATCCCATGGACAGAGGAGTCTGGCAGGCTGCAGGCCATGGGGTCTCAAGAGTTGGACACCACTGAGAGACTAAACGACAGTAGCAAAGCGGCTAAGGCTGCCAAGCCAACCCCTTACCCCAAGCACACACACTCAACCTTACCCTCATATAGCTCAGCTTCTCCCTCCTTACTCTCAAGACTAGAAGTATTTAGGGCCCCCAGTGGAGGAAATTCCATTCCTTCCCCAATTCCAAGGGGCCTTTGCTGTGCATAGCAGGCTCTACCTTCATGGGTTCGTAAACCACCTGACTCCCATTTCCCATCCACCTCCCAGCTACTTAGAGCAGTGGTTCTTAATGACTATGCACACTGAAACTTGAGGTAGGGGGAATATTAAGAATAAGGGCCCTGAGGCACACTTCTGAAAATGATTCTTCGGGACTGGTCTGAGACCCAAAAATCTGCATCTCTAAAACTAACCAGGTGATTCTGTCACTCAGTGTCTATTGGCCTTATTTTATAAAACCTTGGTAGGACTTCCCTGGTGGCTCAGATGGTAAAGAATCCACCTGCAATGCGGGAGGCCTGGGCTCGATCCCTGGGTCAGGATCGAGTGACTAAGTGCAGGCAGGGTCTGGGGAGGGCTTCCCAGGTGGCGCTAGTGGTAAAGAACCCACCCGCCAGTGCAGGAGATGTAAGAGACATGGATTCCATCCCTGGGTTGGGAAGATCCCCTCAAGGAGGGCTTAGCAACCCACTCCAGTATTCTTGCCTGGAGAATCCCCATGGACAGAGGAGCCTGGTGGGCTATAGTCCATAGGGTTGCAAAGAGTCAGTCAGGACTATAGTGACTTAGCATGCACACAGGGCATGGGGATTATAGTCCCTTACTGGGCACCACTGCGCTCTTTCTACGTGGGGAGACTCCACCTACAGGGAACAGGAAGATACGTGTACAGGATCAAGTGTGTAGAGTATTCTCCAAGTGTGGTTCACTCTGCCTTTTTCCCTTTGCATTCCAGCAAAGCTCGACAAACCCACCATCACCACCACTTATTCCTCCCTTATTTCATGTTGCTGGTTTCTCCAGGGGCTAGACTGGTTTTCTCCATGACCTTTGGAGGCAGTGGGTTCTGGAGGCTCTTGGCCAGCGGAGACTGGTAAGGGAGGGGTTGGTATCTTTAGGGGCGACCTGGCTGGCTGCCAGCAGCAACACCCTTGGGGACTGAGGAGGGTGCCCTGGGCCATTCTCTGTACCCTGCATTTCTGATAAGCATGAGTAATCTGACCCTTGATGAGTATCTAGGGTTTCCTTACACTCACTGAAAAGTATCTCCTGAGACCATTCGGCCTCATCCACCCAAGAGCCGTAAAAGTTAATAGATTTTTCTTGGATATCTTGAATTCTAAAAACACTTGCACCCCAAGGGAGCCAGGCAGAATCCACTTCCTAGAAAGGAAAGAGGTTGATTTCTATCCTGTGATTAAAATGAGGCACACAAGTGAAGAGGGGAGAGACTTGCCTGAAATCACACGTGGTCGCTGGCCCAGGCTGAGTTCTGATTCCCAGACTGAGCTAGCTTGATGCCTGGAGGGATGTGGGGAGGCGAGTGCCAGAGGCTCTGGACCCACTTCCTCTGGGTTGATGCTGCTGTTCAGTGCCCTTTCCCCTCATGGTGGGACAAGGCACAGCCCCCACAGTCACAATGCTCCCGGGTCACAGAGGCGCTGGGCCCTGGGCCAGCCTCTGCCTGGAAAGTTTACTCTGGAAACATCTTCCGGTGGGTACTAAGGGCCTGATTCCAGGCCCTATGGCCTGTGGAACCTCACCACTGGGGGGAAGGCTGGGCCGGACTGAGTCATCACCTGTGGGGCTGGCCCCATGGAGGAGGTGGAGTGGACGCCAAGACAACCCAGGGCCGAGGACCTAAGGGTTGGGCTCATCAGCTGGGCAGGATCCTACCTCACTTATGAACCATATAAGAATACGGTCACAGCTACAGCAAAGGGCTTGGGCCGGAGACAGGTAACAGAGCAAACCTGCACTGGAACCCTTTTTCTGGTAGCCACGCTGTATGAGTGTGTGTGTGTGTGTCTGTGTGTGTGTGTGTGTGTGTGTGTCTGTGTGTGTGTCTGTGTGTCTGTGTGTGTGTGCATGTGGATATGTTTTCAACCTAATCACTTTTCTAGGCTCTGCCATTGAGAAGGCAAGCCAGGCTTTTGCTCACAGGCCTCCATTGCATCATCTCCCTGTCTCTAAACCTGTCCCACATGGTGAAGCCTCAGCCCTGGCTTTGCTAACCTTGTCTTGCTCTGGCTGCTCCCCATCCTCTATCCCAGCACAGAAGGGTTGTGTTATCACCAAAAGGAGAGGAGGAGAGCCCAAGCTAGAAGGCAGGATTGCAGGCGTCCGGGGAGGTTGGACCAGTGGAGTTACTGCAAGTTCTACATCTTGGCTGTAATTTGAGAATGGGGTACTCTAGAAGCCATTGGAGAGTTGGTCTTTATTTTACAGAGTGCTGTAGGCACCTCTGGGATGGTGCTAGAGAGAGAGGCAGTAACAAGTTCCTCTTGCTTGTAACAAACTGATCACAGCTGAAACAGAAAATTGCATCTCGACTGTCTGTGCGCCCATCCTCATCCCCGGACCCCATGGCCTGCCTGTCAGAAGTCTTGCTTTTCTCCTGCCGTGTTGGAAAAGTGGTTCTGGTGGGTGGATGTGTTGGCTGATTGTGCTGTCCAGAGGAAATAGTGAGAAAAGAGAGAAGAAAGACTTAACCCAAAGCTTTTATTGGAAAATTAGGTATTTAAGGAAGTGATCAAGGAAGAGAGAGGGAGTTTTACCTTCCATTACCTGGAGGAGGTGGTTACCTACAGTGTCTCTTGGGATCTTGAGAAGCCCTTTGGCTCCAGTGGTGGAAGTACCCTGAGATCTTTTGATTACCACTGAACATGAGAGTAGAAGAGAGGACAGTTAGGAGGCCTATGTAGAGGGAAGGTAGTTGATCTCAGTGAAGGTCCTGGAGCGATGCCAGGGGTGATGGATAGAGGGCTCCTCAGTCTAGCCTCTTTGCAGGACTAATTTCCCTCTTCTCCCTCCCGATGCCTCCAGACCTGGGAGATCCTAGTGAGCAATGAGCATGAAACACAGGCTGTGGTACGACTAAGAAGCTTGCAGGGTCTCTACCTTCTGTGCGAGGCAGATGGTTCTCTGTGCTACGGGCGGCCAAGGACAAGCCATCATGGGTGCTTCCTCATCCGTTTCCACCGCAATGGCCAATGGACCCTCCAGTGCATCATCAGTGGTCGCTACCTGGAATCTGATGGCGAGGATGTTTTCTGTACCTCCCGGGTCCTCTCAGCTTACCACATGTGGACCCCCCGGCCAGCCCTGCATGTCCACGTGATCCTCTTCAGCCCCCTCAACCACTGCTATGCCCGGGCTGACCCTACCATGGGCCGAGTCTGGGTAGATGCACCAATTCCCTGTCTGGAGGAATGCAGCTTCCTGTTGCACTTCCAAGATGGATGCTACCACCTGGAGACCTCTGCACACACCTTCTTGTCCCACTTAGACCGGCTGGTCTCCCAACCCTCAACGCAGACAGCTTTTCACATGCAAGTGCGTCCTGGAGGGCTTGTGGCACTGAGCGATGGGGAGGGAGGCATGCTGTATCCACAGGGCACACGCCTGCTCCTGAGCCTGGGCTCCAATCCCCATGGAGGCGAGGAGTGGTTCATCCTACAGCGCTGCCCAACATGGGTTAGCCTCACGTCCAAGGCTCGGAAGTTCCTCTCCGTCATCTATGGCAAGTGCTGGGTCTAACAGCCACAGGGGGAGGGAGGGCTGGTTGCTTAAAAGAGGAAAATTTGTTTGGGATCAGAGAGGATTTTTGAACCTGGTGATTAAGGAAGATCCTGAGGTCCCCAGAGGATCTCTGATGCCATGGAGATGGGCTATAAAGTAGGGTCACAGACTTGCAAGAAAAGTGGCCCGGGTCTTCTCCAGGCTACTATGGGCCAAGATGAGAAAGGCTGAGGAGGGAAAGCAGAGGGAATGCCAGTTATCCAATGTGGAGGAGGGGCTGAGACTGAGACTGGGGCCAGACTCAGGCTTCTTTGGACATCTTCTTCCTCTGTAGACGTGGAGGTGTGTGCTGCCTCTGAGCACATAAGCCCAATGTCGTTGTTCCAGTTTGAATGTGACAATGAGACCCCCACCTTGCAGCTTCGTTCAGCCAATGGCTGCTACCTAGCCCAGGTGAGAGCTTGACTTTCTGGACAAGAGAACCCTTAAGCCCTGAAATCTCCCTCTCTAGACTCGCTTTTTCCTTCTTCAGGACAAATGATCTGATGATGAGATGAAGTATGGAGGCCCTTGTCAATAAACTCTTATTTTCATCCAGTGGGCACACTTTCATCCAAACAGGCCTCTTTTAAAAAAAGAAAATTTAAAAACACTTTATTGAGGCATGACTTACACACAATAAAATGCTCACATTTTAAGTGTACGATTCAATAAGTTTTGACAAATATATACAATCATGCTGCAACCATGTCACAAATTAGAAAATATTTCTGTCCTCACAGAAATTCCCCTCTGGCCCTGCCCACTACCACCAATATGCATTCCGTCACTATAGATTAGATTTACTTGCTCTTGAGTTTCATATAAATGGAATCATACAGTATCGCAGTATATATGCTGCTTTCACTCAGGATAATGTTTTTGAAATTTGTCCATGATGTCACATGTATCAGTAGTTTGTTCCTTTTTATTGATGGATTGTATTCCATAGCGCTAATCACAAACACAAACGTAATTCGCTTATACCTTCACTTATTGATGAATACTTGACTTGTTTCCAGTTTGGGCCATTGTAAACAAAGTTACTATGAACATTCACGTACAAGCCTTTTTGTGGGCCTGTGCTTTTCAGTTATCTTAGGCAAATAGGTAGGAGTGGAATTATTGGGTCATGTGATAAATGTGTATTTAACTTCTTAAGAAAATTTCAAGCAGTTTTCTAAAGTCATTGTACTGCTTTACGTTCTCACCAGTAATGTGTGAGAGTTCTAATTGCTCCATCTCACTAGCACTAGGTCTTACCTGTCTTTTTAACTTCAGCCACTCTAAAATTAAATGTGTAATACCTATTTTATTGTGGCTTTGATTTGGATTTCCCTTATAATTAATAAATTTGAGCATCTTTTCAGGTTCCTATTGGTCCTTTGTAGATCTTCTCTGATGGGTGTCTGATCTTTTGCTGTTTGTTATTGTGTTGCTTGTCTTTTTATTGAGTTGTCAGAGTTTTGGTGTGTTCTAAAATAAAGTCCTTTGTCAGATTTATGCATTGCAAACATTTTCTCACAGTCTATGACTGACCTTTTCATTTGATTAATAGTGTGTTTCGAGCACCAATTTTTAATTTTGATGAAGTCCAATTTCTCCATTTTATAAGTGGTTAGTGCTTTTTGTTTGGCCCCAGGAAATCACTGCCTACCTCAAAGTCACAAAGAATTTCTCCTGTGTTTTCTTCTAGATGTTTTATAGGTTGACTTTCACTTTTATGTCTATGATACACTTTGAAATGATTTTGGAGTCTAGGTCAAAGTTCATTTCTCTCCGTATAGACACAGCACAGACTGGAGAAGTGGGAGAGCTGAGCTCACAACATGTTTTCCAAAAAAGCATCTGAAGGCATAAGCATACCCTGAGAGAATTAAAAAAAAAAAAAAAGAGCTAGAGGGTGGAATATGGGAAGGAGAGTCTAAGAATAAAAATAACAAGAAAAAAGCTGAGAGTCTGAGTCTTTGCTTCCCTTCTCTGTTCCCAATATTCTCCTCAGAGACGCCACAGGGCGGTGATGGCTGATGGGCACCCAGTGGAGTGTGAAACCTTCTTTCGTATGCACTGGAATTGTGGCAGGATCCTCCTGCAGTCTCCCAATGGACGCTTCCTGGGCATCGCAGCCAATGGCCTGCTGATGGCCAGTGCCACCGTTCCAGGTAGGCGAAGCAGCCCCTGCCAGGTTAGTCCAAGTCAGAGTCGCTTTCAGAGGGAGCTTGGCAGAAGCTATGGTAGAAAGTTATGGTTATGGTAGAAAGACCACCACGGTTGGGGGCAGAAGATTCGGGTCTGTATCACCTGCTGCATCACCAACTCAACGGACATGAATTTGAGCAAACTCTGGGAGACAGTGAAGGACAGGGGAACTTGGTGTGCTGCAGTCCATGGGGTCGCAGAGTCAGATACGACTTAGCAACTGAACAACAGCCTGCTGAGTCACTGACTTTTCATCATCACTTGGGTAACCCCCTTATCTGAGGTTCAGTTTCATTGTCTCTATCATCAGTGGAGGTGATAGCCAACCTGTCTGCCTCAGAGGTTTCCATGAAGATTCAATAAGTCACTCATCTCAAAGGAAAGAAGAATATTAAAATGTCTTGGCCTCCATGCTGTAATGAGTGTTTTCATAAACATTTCACCAGCACCTGGCGTGAGCCCTGGCACATGATAACTGTTCACTAAATATTAGGATATTGATGATACCCTTTTGCCATCAGGGCCCGTCTCCCTGCTTCCATCTGGGAAAGCATCTAGAGACAGCCCATCCAAATACCTTCTTCCTGCTTCTTTCAGGCCCAAATGAGGAATTTGGGATTCGATTAGCCAACCGTCCCTTCCTCGCCTTGCGGGGTCGGTATGGGTATGTGGGTACCTCATCAGAACACGACCTCCTGCAGTGCAATATGGATCAGCCAGATTGCATTCACCTGCTGCCCTGCCGCCAGGGCATCTACCACTTTCAAGGTGAGGAGCTCTACTTCCTCACCTCTGGCTTCATGATCTAGCCCAGCCTTAGCCTCAACTAAGACTTCAGGGACTGCCACTCAAGGCCCACTTTTCATAGGAGAAAAAACAGAGTTTCTGTTTGCTCTTACACTGCAAGGCTCCTGGAGTAGGTGAACAGAACAGAAACTGTTCTCCTATGTTCCCAGAGAGGGACCTGCCAAAACAGGCAGGGTAGGGTAGTCCGGGAGGGGTGGTGGGCCTCCTGACAGCCCCCTCAGAGGTTGTACTGAGAGAGACCCCCCAACTCCAGAATGGCCCACCAATCTGAGCTCTTCCCTCCCCAGCACAGGGTGGATCCTTCTGGTCAATAACATCTTTCGGCACCTTTCGGCCTTGGGGAAAGTTCGCCCTCAACTTCTGTATCGAGCTTCAGGGCAGCAACTTGCTCACCGTGCTGGCACCCAATGGCTTCTACATGCGATCCGACCGAAGTGGTACCCTGTTGGCAGACAGCGAAGACATTACCAAAGACTGTATTTGGGAATTTTAGGTAAGGACCCAGGAGTCTGGGAGCAGAAGCTGATGAGGAGCAGCAGAAGAAGGCAGGAGGGTGCGGAGGCATGTGAGAGCAAAACCAATATGCACCCCAGGCTGGTATCTGTCCCATGGCTGGATCCACTCCCGACCTTTATTCCAAATCCGTGCCTTTTCTCATGGGGCTTCTAGACCTAGACTTGCTGGAGAGAGGAGGAGTCAGATCTAGGCTTCTCACTATCACATCACACTGACTCTTGTGCTTGCAAGTTAGACTGCAGGGGACAAGATGAGGGGGTACTTGTGTATCTGTCTCTCTTCATTAAGAGGCAGAGTTTTTCCCCCTTTGTAGGGAAGACTGGTAACTTTGAAGGGTATCTTTTCCATCCTAGGTACTTTCTACCCCTACACCTCAGATCCTTGGGGGTACTAATGGCACCCAGATTTATCTGCAGCCTGATCCTTCTCCTGAAGTCTAACCTCATCTCTTTCCAACTTTCTGACTGACAGTTGACTTGACTTCATCCTGCCATCTCCTCCAAATGAGCCTCCTCACCCTCCCCTTCAAAGGTGATCCTTCCTGCCTTCCCCATGGCCATAGAGGGCACCACCATCCTCTCAAACACTCAGGCTCAAGACTCAGCGCCATCTCTGCTTCCTCCCTTGTGTTCCCTTCACCAAACCCTGAAAACTCCAGTATTTCCTTGGCAGAGCCTCTTGAGTGCTTCAGTTCAGTCGCTCAGTCGTGTCCGACTCTTTGCGACCCCATGGACCACAGCACGCCAGGCTTCCCTGTCCATCACCAACTCCCGGAGTTTACCGAAACTCATGTCCATCGAGTCGGCAATGCCATCCAGCCATCTCATCCTCTGTCGTCCCCTTCTCCTCCTGACCCCAATCCCTCCCAGCATCAGGGTCTCTTCCAATGAGTCAGCTCTTCGCATGAGGTGGCCAAAGTATTGGAGTTTCAGCTTCAGCATGAATCCTTCCAATGAACACCCAGGACTGATCTCCTTTTGGATGGACAGGTTGGATCTCCTTGCAGTCCAAGGGCTTCTCAAGAGTCTTCTCCAACATCATAGTTTAAAAGCATCAATTCTTTGGCGCTCAGCTTTCTTCACAGTCCAACTCTCACATCCATACATGACCACTGGAAACACCATAGCCTTGACTAGACAGACCTTTGTTGGCAAAGTAATGTCTCTGCTTTTTAATATGCTGTCTAGGTTGGTCCTAGCTTGCTTCTTAGTAATTACCATAATTACTGGCACAAAGGGCTTCCTTGGTGGCTCAGAGGTTAAAGCATCTGCCTCCAATGCAGGAGACCCAGGTTCGATTCCTCGGTTGGGAAGATCCCCTGGAGAAGAAAATGGTAACCCACTCTAGTATTCTTGCCTGGAGAATCCCATGGATGGAGAAGCCTGGTAGGCTACAGTCCACAGGGTCGCAAAGAGTCGGACACGACTGAGAGACTTCACTTCACTTCACTGGCACAATTGTGTGGCAGGCTTTCCACCAAGAGCCTGCAGTGCAACAAGGGCTCCCCAGCCACCAGGCCCATCCCTACCTGATCTCCTCTCCACCATAAGTCCACTTTTCTAAGCTGCTGCCTCCATTCCATCTTTCCCTGTTTATAACTCTTCAGGGTACCTCACTCCTCTTAGCCCTGCCCCTTCACAATCATCCTCTCTTTCCTGGCTTAGGAAGTCAGGAGGATGTAGAAAGAGATTCAGTTTTGATATTATATAGACCTGGAACCAAAACTAGCAAGGCGTGATCCTTTCTAGCTTTATAACCCCAAGGAAATTGCTCTAACATTTCTAGGCCTTGGTTTCCTTATCTGTAAAATGGAAATAATGTCTGCTTCATAGGGTGGTATGAGGGGTCAGTGACTGTATGCCTCTAAATAGAGATCCCCATATTCATTCACTCTTTTCCTTCATCTTCTATTGATTTTCTACATAAACCCTTTAATTGTGGCAAACTGGAAAACAAAAGGAAATCCCACTAAGTCGTTTCCTTATCTAATCCATGAAGGATTTGGATTGCACTAGATTTCTCTTTCCAGGCCTGACATTCTAGTAGACATTCCATCAAAGTGGTTAAGAGTTCATTTCTGGACTCAGAGCTGGGTTCTAATTTGATGCTTATTAGCAAAATTGGTTGTTTGACCTTGGGCCAATGAACCTCTCAAAGTCTGTTTCTTGTAGGTGAAATAGGAATACAGTGTGACTCTCGTGGGATTATTATGTTACATGAGCTGATGACAGTGAAATGCTTAGTAAGCAGCTTGGCACCTTGCACACCCTCATGCCATCAGATGTCTTCCTCAAGTCAGTTTGAATTCTTAGGAAGTCTAACCTGTTGGTTGTAGTCTCCCTGTGAATTCTGGTGGTATTTTGCACCATTCATTGGATTTTTCAAAATCACTTCTACTGCTCTTTCCTATAAACTAACCTCTCCTCTGTCCCCGTGGCCCTTCCTCAAGAAAGGAACAAATGACTTTATCTTCTCTCTTCCCACTGGGTCTCACCAGGTTTTTTTCCTAAATGCTAGAAATCAGCAAATGACCAACTGAAGGTTTCTATTTCCTCTTTCCTCCCCAGGTCAACAGGATGCCACCTATCGAAATCCAAATCTTCCAGGAGAAACTACTACACTAAACCAAACAGGAACCCCAGAGTCAAGATCCATGAGAAGAATATCTGTAACACAACTTTTCCTACCCAGTTTAGCAAAACACCTGTTTTGAGCAACAATACATCACAAACGGCCACCCCCAAGACCCTGGTGTGCATCTGACTTGAGAGTAGAGGTGTGAATGTGGGTGGCAACTGAGACTCCAGGTCACTTCAAGTGGTGTCCAGAAGAGGGGAAACCAAATGGTAACCGATTCTTCCACTGATTCTCCCCGTCCCCTCTAGAATCACTAGACTTTTCCCAGAGATCCCATGAAGAATAAGCCTCACTCTGAAGGATTCACAATCCAGATATGACTAGATGTCCTTTTGGTTTAGGACAAAGGAAGGATTATTAATCCTATAGGCACAAGGTAGTTGTAATGACAGCCTATGCATATATAGCCCCCTCTCCCTCCACAGCTTACCGACCATCCCACCTTATCATTTCCTTTTGATCCAGTCAGTAGGACGCAACAGGTATTTTCTCCATCACTGCCCACCATTTACAGGGAGCTGAAGTGATTTGCCCGTGACTGGGAGAAGGCGATGGCACCCCACTCCGGTACTCTTGCCTGGAAAATCCCATGGATGGAGGAGCCTGGTAGGCTGCAGCCCATGGGGTCGCTAAGAGTCGGACATGACTGAGCACTTCACTTTCGCTTTTCACTTGCATGCATTGGAGAAGGAAATGGCCACCCACTCCAGTGTTCTTGCCTGGAGAATCCCAGGGATGGGGGAGCCTGGTGGGCTGCCGTCTATGGGGTCGCACAGAGTCGGACACGACTGAAGCGACTTGGCAGCAGTAGCAGCAGCAGGACCTCTGATGCAATTCTTCAATTAGAGTAGACCCTGATGCCCATGACTCTTTCCATCAAAACAGAGCTTCCAAAATGGGTGTCTTTCTTGCACTGTCTTCATAACATTGGCCCTTAGTGGCATACCATCTGCCCCATTAATGCCTTTCTTGACATAGGCTCTTAAGTACATTTATTTAGAAAGGGATATTTTAATCACTATCATAAAATGGAAGACCAGAATCACTTGCCATGAGCAGAAGTGAAGTGAGAGTTGCTCAGTCATGTCCAACTCTTTGTGACCCCATGACTTTACAGTCCAAGGAATTCTCCAGGCCAGAATACTGGAGTGGGTAGCCTTACCCTTCTCCAGGGGATCTTCCCAACCCAGGGATTGAACCCAGGTCTCCCACATTGCAGGCAGATTCTTTACCAGCTGAGCCACAAGGGAAGTCCAAAAATACTGGAGTGGGTAGACTATCCCTTCTCCAGTGGATCTTCCCAACCCAGGAATCAAAGCAGGGTCTCCTGCATTGCAGGTGGATTCTTTACCAACTGAGCTATCAGGGAAGCCATGAGTAGAAAGTTACCATAAAAATGAATATACTGAAGACAAAAAAAAAAAAAGAATATAATGAAACCAAAGTGATGCCATAAATTTTAGTCGTATTTCTCTTCCTTGACCAAGGTTCAGAGCCTGAAGCTCCCTTTCCCTCTGTTAAAAAAAATAGATTAACAAGTGTTACAGAGTGGCTACAGAATAGAACCAGAATGAAAATTTTCTCTTTGATGCAATCAGAATTGAAAGGGAGTGGAAAAGGGAATAATTTGTGCTCATTGCTGACTCAATATTATATAAAGCAGCATCCAGACAGCTTCTCAAACACTCTCAAAGCCTGAGCCCTACTGCATCATCCCACAACTAGGCCCTGGCTTTTAAGTTTATTGAGAAGATAAGCTGAAACCAGAAGCTGAGAGCGTTTCTGCTTGGGTAGAGGAAAGTGATGTCAAGTTTCTGTAAGTATGTTTTTCCTCAAGAAATATGAAAGAATTTTGTAAACATTTTAATGCAATAAGAGAAGGTTGCAAACACTAAGGACCAGGGCATCTCCTTTCCTAGACAATGTTAAGAATAGGCCAGAGATGTGATGTGGAATCGGAGAAGGCAATGGCACCCCACTCTAATACTCTTGCCTGGAAAATCCCATGGACGGAGGAGCCTGGTGGGCTGCAGTCCATGGGGTCACTAGGAGTCGGACACGACTGAGCGACTTCACTTTGACTTTTCATTTTCATGCATTGGAGAAGGAAATGGCAACCCATTCCAGTGTTCTTGCCTGGAGAATCCCAGGGACAGGGGAGCCTGGTGGGCTGCCGTCTATGGGGTCGCACAGAGTTGGACACGACTGAAGCGACTTAGCAGCAGCAGCAGTGATGTGGAATACAGTCTTCAGAGATAAGACCTTGGGAGTCATTTAATGCAGAATTTCTTCTTCAGCCTTCCCTAAATACACATAGTCAGACACACAGGAATGTATGTGCCCAGGGACACGTGCACGCGCACGCGCACACGTGCATATGTGCTCATGCACACGTGCACACACACAAACACACACGTGTGCGCACGCTTTTATGCTCCCCACAAGTTGCCATCCTCAGCTTGAATGTGCTCAGACATGGGGCTTCAGCTTCCAGCTGCTTCCATTGCTGAGGTCAGTTTGGTCATTGAAGTGAATGGCACAATCTCAGTCCCCCAACAAAACCTGGCCCATTTCCCTGGGCCACCTGTCCAGTGGGGCCCCAAGTTGAGAGCAGAGAAGCAGGGCAGAGGCAGGTCACGCTCTGTTATCCTTGGAATTTCATGGCAGAGCTGTGCTGTCACATGGAGCTCTCTGTGCTGATGGAAATGGTCTATAATATTTATTGTCCAACACAGTAGCCACAGGCACATGTGACTACTTCCCAGGTGATTTAGTGGGTAAAGAATCCGCGTGCTAATGCAGGAGATGCAGAAGACTCAGGTTCAATCCCTGGGTCCAGAAGATCCCCTGGAGGAGGGCATGGCAACCCGCTCCAGTGTTCTTGCCTGGAGAATCTCATGGGCAGAGGAGACTGTTGGGCTACAGTCCATAGGGTCGCAAAGAGTCGGATACAACAGAAGTGACTAAGCACACACACAGTGTGAGTGAGGAGCTGAATTCTTCATTTTGTTTCATTTTAATCACTTTACTAGCCACATGTGGTTGGTGGCTACTTTTACTGGCATAACAGCTCTAGAGTATTTGATGATAAAGAGACTTATTGAAGGATAACTTCTGGACCAGTACCTTTGCAGATGGGAGTAAATAAACTCTGTCCTGACCCTCACTTTGCACCATCATCATTTCATCCCCATCTCTTCAAAAAGGAAAGAATTTGGAGAGATGAGCCCACCCCTCACTCCAAATATCCCCTCCATCACTTTCCTCCGTGTCCCTCTCTTTTCTTACATCCCTAGGTTTCCCAGGAGGAGCCTGGAGATTTCTCTCTCTAGGGAGACAAAATTGAGACGATTTGGAACTTTCAGAAAAGAAGAAGCAAGCAAACATGCCCCAGGAGCACGTATAAAGGGAGGAGCAGAATATAGAAAGGGGCATTTCCACTCTGTTTGCCGCTGTGCAGAAAATACATATGCAATTAAGGAGTTCATATGTCTCTTAGATTAAGGAATTATTAGACATTTTCTTAGATGTGGTCACTGTGTTGTAGTTATGTAAGAAAACTTCCCTTATTTTTTGGAGATGCATGCTGGAGGACTCAGGGGTGACAGGCATACGTATGTGTGCATACGTGTGGGTATATGAGCACCAAAATACCAAGGCAGATACATATACATACATGTGCAGATACATGCGTTCATACATACAGAGATTCGATAGATTGGATGGATAGACAGTAGCTAGATACATAGCATGTTAACACATAAATATATTAGATGATAGCTAGCTAGATACACATTTTCATAGATAGATATTTAGACAGACAGAGGACAAACTGCTTATAATTGTTAAGTGCAGGGATGGGATTATGAATACTCACTTTAAAAACATGATGGACAACAGAACTACTGCCAATTTTAAAAATGTTTTTATTACTGCCAACTGGAAGCCTCGTAAGGCCAATGTGACATGTGGGTGGGCACAGCCTCTCCACTCAGGTGACACACAAGAGGAGCAAGGTCCACAGACGAGAGGAGACACAGGAAGGAGGAGGGGCTGTTCTCTGCTTGGACAGTGGGGTCATATCCTCCCCACCACATCTCCTTTCCACACTGAGCCTCCTTCCTCATCCCAGACCTCACAGTGGGGAGCCAGGCCAATGCAAGGCCTGACGGGCACCAAGACTGGCGATGGGGGCAGAGGAAGGAAGGGCAAGGATGGCAAAGCAGGATGGAGCCCAGGAAGCTCAGCTGTGGGGGGCAGGTAGCCTGCAGGGATGAAGAGAGGTTGAGATTGGGCTTGTTGTTGGCACCTCAGCCCTCCAAGTCACTGATGGGGAGAGAGGCAGATGTTGGCTCTTTAACCTGGATATATACACTCAGATCCCAATCCCGCCCCGTCTTCCTGCTACAGCCCTCAATGGTAGTATACACTCAGGGGTGCTAGTCTCCCCAACTTCGTGGGCCATGCAAGGAATTAGGAAAGCTGTATTGAGGTTCCCCTGATAAACCTGACTGGAGATCGGGCCTTCCGGTGGGTCAAGGAGTTGGTTTGCCCTCCCCACACCCTGCAGGAGCGCGGCCTGGCACGGATTCTTACCCCAGCAGGACTGGAGACAGGCTTGTGGTGGGGTGTCACTCAGACACCCCTCCGATGCTGTCCCCCAGCACAGTGGATAGGAGGGACCCAGGGATTCCAGGGTAGGTAGGACTGCCTTGGACACACTGCCAGGGGACTGCTTGGAAAGCAAGAGGAAGCCCTCAGCTGCCAGCGACGCCTCCTGTTTAGCATGGCCAGGACCCCTGCCCCCAGGCTGTATCTTGAACAACTTCAGAGGGTACCATTCACACAGTAGACTATAAGGATGGCACTTCCTGGAAGCGTGCACTGTGGGGGCCCAGGGCATCGTGAATTCTAGCTCAGGCCTCCACTGGGAATGGGAGGAGCAGTGACCCCTTCAGCCTTCCCGGTTCACAAACTCCCCCTCTTCCTGGATACCTGTGCAGAGAAGATTCCTGGGGAAGCACTTGGTACAGTCAGACCCCGGGAACCACCTACAAGGTAAAGGAGAATCCACTCAGCAGGAGGAACAAGGGTCTGTGGAGCAGGGGGTGGTGGTGAGAGGCAGGGGAAGTTTTAGGAAAGGCAATGACTTCTGGCAGGGATGGGAGGGAGTGGATGCTATAGCCCTAAACTGCCTCCTCCCCAACGTGGGTCTTAAAAGACTGGGGAAGAAGGATTAATTTCTAGGGATGATAAATCTGAGGCTGTGCAACCCTGAAGAGCAAGGATTGTGTGTGTCCAGCATCCAGTACAAGGTCTGATGCGTGGGATGTGCCAAGTAAATGTTAGGTGGATAGATAGATGGAAGGAAAGATAGGTGGATGGATGGATGGCTGGAAAGACAGGTGGGTGAATGGATGGAGGGAAGGAAGGGAAAGGTGAGTGGATGGAAGGAAGGAAAGGGAAGAAGGAAGGAAGGAAGAGAAAGGTGAGTGGATGGATGAGTGGATGCATGGGCTGAGAAATCACCTGGAAACTGCATATCCCACTTGAGCTTCTCTTGTCGGCGCCATTTGGCCCTTCGGTTGGAAAACCAGATCTGAGGGAGGGCAGAACCATGCAGCTGACTGTGCGCTCCAGGGCCCAGCACCTACCGTTCTCACCCACGTGTTCCTGACCTGGCCTCAGAGAGCAGACCCAACCTCCCCGCTTCCTGCTCTGGCCTTTGCTCTCTGACCCCTTCCTCAGCACCAAGGCATGGAGAGGGAGGATGGGGAGGGCAATCAGCAGCAGGGGAACATGGAGGAGCTTGTCTCATTTCTGCTCCAAACAAGCTGGTCTCCACCTTCCCAACCCCTTCTCTACCGCAGCCCAAAGCCTGCCTGGCCCAGACTCTCTGTGCTTGGGGCCTGTGCACGCTGTGCGCCAGGGCTCACTCACCCTCACCGTGTCCTCGGGCAGAGAGGTGGCTGCAGCCAGTTTCCCACGGGCCACTGAATCAGGATACTGCCCACGCTGGAATTCTGCAGAGATGGAGGCTCACACGGCAAGGGCACAGGGAGAGGAACAAGGTCTGCTTCCCCCTCAGCAGCACCCCCCCAACTCCCACCCCTCCTAGGACAACCCTGAACTGCCCTCCTCCTGGAGGCAGGGCCACCTGCAGCCTCCAGCGCTCAGCCGTGGCCCATAGGCCTCCAGGTCCTCACCTCTGTGGCCCCCATCCACCCAGCCCCGGCACCTTTCTCCAGCGCCTCGGCTTGGCCTGGGGAAAAGATTGTCCGATTCCGGTGGCCAGTTCCTGGGTGGGGACCCCGGGGAGCCTCAGAGTCACAGGGCAGAGTTCGAGGAATTGGACCCAAACCAGCTGCAAAGGGAGACAGGAGCTGGAGCAGGTTTGCGACAGCGATTCCTCCGGGGCTGTGGGGCCGGGGCAGTGTGGCTATAGAGAGGAGCTGCCCTGCTGGGACATCCACCGGTACTCGGGGGTTGCTGCAGGGGCACTGGGTGAGGGACACACTCATACCGTGGTGGGCGCATGCTTAGTATTTGGAGGGAGACAGCTGCAAGGTTTGGTCCAGGCTTGTGTGACCAGACCACATCAAAAGTGGTCTGAGAGGCTGTGATCGAGGCAGAGGGAAGATGTGGAAGCCCAAGTCCTGCCTCCTCAACAGATCCTGTGAACCTGGGGCCTAGGGAGCTGGTCTCCGTTCCAGGACCTGCCAACACCTAGCTAGTGACCTTGGGTAAGTCGCTTCCCTTCCTCTGAGCCTCCATCCTCTCCTGCCAGGAGAGAATAAGACTCCCTGCCAGGCCCTCTCGGTTGCCTTGTGGTAAGGGTGATGCAAGAAAGAACAAGAAAGGAACGTGAGAACTGTAAGATGCTTACTTGTGGCTCTGATCATCCCCGGAGGCAGCTCCAAGACCCACCTGGCAACCTGAGATGTATCCAGGGCGGTCTCTGGTCCTCCTGCAATGCCCGCAGGACTCGGTTGATAGAGGAGACCTGAGGATGTGGGGTGTTGAGTAGGAAGACAGTACGCAGAGCCGGGAGTGCTTCCTAAGGATGTTTCCCCAACATCCTCTCTCTTTCTCTCTCTCTGTCCCAGCCAACGCCTTACTTCCAAGGGCAGCCTCCTCTCCCCATACTTTCTTCATCTCACCTGTCTCACCACTTTTCAGAAGAGAAACTTCTGTGTCAGAAGAGAGCCCAGGAGCCCTGCCCCCAGCCTGGGAGGCCCCACTGCCAAGTAAGAAGGAATCTACTTCTGCCTCCCCAGACAGCCTGTCTGTGGCTCCAGTTCCGGTTCTGGGGAGGGGAGGGCACTTACACTGGGAGTCTTGTCCTGGGTGCAAAGCCCCTCTGCACAGAGCTGGCGTTGGATCTCCCAGGCAAAGAGGGCCGGGCACTCCCCCTTGAGCTGGGCGATTCGCGCCACCACCGGCGGCGTGGCCAAGCGTGGCTTGCTTCCTCCAATCCCCTTGGGCTCCAAGAGACCTGTGCGATAGTAACGGCCTAGGATCTTGCTCACACAGCCATTAGATACCTGCATCAGGTGAGAGGCAGAGACAGGTAAGGCCTAATGGCCAGAGGAGGAGTGTCCCTGGGACAGAGGAACCTACAAGATCACAGAGTAGAGTCCAGCCCCACCTTTGGAAGTCTGAAGCTCCCTACCCCAGCCCTCAGGGGAGCAGCCCAAGCCCAAAGGCCCTCCCAGTCTGCACCAGCTCCGGACTTGCCTTAAAGGGCCTCCTCTCCCCGCTTCTTGTCCCCATCACTGCGTGAAGGGCCCAGCATCCTACCTTGAGGCTCCGGGAGATGTCACAGGGCCGCATCCCACTGATGGCCAGCCGCACAATCTGTTGCCGGGTATCCAGGGGCAGGGGCCGACCATTCACAAAGAGCCTCCCTAGCTGGTTCACGCTGCTGATCCCTGGGTGGGAGAAAGAGGCATCCAACCCGGCAGCTCCCCTCTCTCCAGTCCACCTGTGGCCAGGATGACCCTCCTGGGAGAGGGTTACCCCTCCAGCCTGCCTTCCCACCGTAGAGAAAATCCTCTCCCTGGGGGATGGCCCCTCTTCTGCTCACAGGGTCCCCCAAACATGCCACTTTCTCTGGGAGCTGGCTCATGAGTGAATCTTTGCTCCTTGGCCATAGGCACTGGCCCTCCCGAGCTTACGGACACAGGGTGGAACAGAGAGACTGTCTGGACTGAGCTCCCTTAGAACGCTGGCCAAGGGCACAGGAAACCACGTGGATGGAAGCAGAACCTTGAACCATTTCTTCCCTCCTTTTGCTACCTGTCCTTCCAGCTTCTCTCGGGCATCTTACCATCTTGCGGCATGCTCCAGGCTGAGCCTCCTCTCAAAGGACAGGCACTGGGAAGACTGGGGAGGGGAGTTTCTCCTGGGAGGTCCTTCTTTGCTCTCGGGACTGAGCCTACAATAATCCAGGGTTCTTTGGGTGGAATCTCTCGCTTGGAATGATCTTGGGATGGGGTTTTGTGATAGAGGATAAGGTTTCTAAAATTTGCCAGTAGATTGGTTACAAAGATTCAAATTCGTTTTACTAAACCTTTGAATTAAAACATCACAGAGTTAGGGGACTTCCCTGGTGGTCCAGTGGTTAAGACACAGCACTTCCGGTGCAGGGTATGTAGGTTGGATCCCTGGTCAAGGAGCTAAGATCCCTCAAAAGCCTTATCAGCCCCCAGGAGGTGATACACTTGGGGCAGGGGTCCTGCCTCCTAAGCTCAGGAGGTTCTGCCCAGCCAGGGAGAGCACCAGGGACCACAGATCCCCATCACCCTGGTCCAGGGCTGGGAACCACATTCAAGGCTCTGCCTGCAGTCTCATGCAGGTTATGTTCTCCAAACCACCAGCCAGAAAGCTTCCTTCAGAGCACCTTAAGGGAGGGTCTTGCTCTGTGTTTTATGCTCCCCAGGAAGGTCTGGGGAGACAACCAGGGCTCGTCTCTACCCCCAGGCATTGTAGCTCAGGCCCCACCCCCTGGAAGTAGAGATGAGCAAGCCTGAAGTCTCCCAGAAGACACCTCTCTTGACACCTTCTAACCCACTGGGGTTGTTGTTTCTTGTTAACTCTGGAGAGTTCTAGATCTCATACTCTCAGAGGTCAGCTCTCCAGGGCCAGACACTCATTCCTTCAATTACCATTTACTGAAGGGATGTAGAAGGGAGGGATGGAGAAGCAGGAAAGGGCTGTCTCTGAGCTGCATAGATGCCAAGGTGAGCATGAGAGAGTCTTTGGTCAGCTAGGGACACAGGTCATGAACCACCATGTCTGTCTTGCTTTTAACGGCTAGACATGGCAGTTGAAGCCACCTCCTTTCATGCCTGGACCCCCAGCAGGTCTGAGGGTCACCCCAGAGAATAGCTTATGCTTCGATCTTTCCTGTAATAACCACACCATCTCGACTTAGTTAACTAATCTGCAATTATTTACTGAACATGGTATTAATTATGAGTACACAGCTGGTTGTTCAGGATGAAGGGAGTAAAATGGAAAAGGACAAGGCTTTTTGCTCTCCAAGAGATCACAGAGCAGCCAGGAAGAGGAGACTAGTGCTGGGGAGAAAACAATGAACTCAGGAGGGACTTGAGAAACTCAGGAACTGAAACAGCTTTTACTCACTCCTCTCTAGACAGAGAGAGACACATTCCCCTACCAGTTCTCATCTTTCCAGAGAGTCAGGAAGGCAGGCAGAGGTTTCTCCAGAAAGAAAACTGAGGGACAAATTGGGGTTCTCACAAATAAGAGGCTACCCAGGGAGTGAAGTTCAGGGAAGTGTTGAAGCCAGTCCCTCCTCAGAAGCTGAAATTTCCAGCTTCTAATCCTGAGGCTCTCTTTCTCTGCCTCCACCCCTGCCACCACAAAAGCAATGGAGAGAAGAAAGTCAATCTGGGTACTTCAAGGGCTGTGGCAAAAGCTCAGAAAATCAGCCAAGCCCTGACTCCTTGAGAGGACTCTGTCCTCCCCTCAGTGACTAGAGCTCAAGAGGAGCTGTGGGGGCTCAGGTTCAATATCCAAACCTAAAATCCCCCCAACTCAAAATAGTAACCCATTCCCAGTCACTGCACCACACGTTTCCAACATTCATATTGACTTTCTGAGGAGACAACCAGTCCTCACAAGATGGGAGAGCAGGAGAGGGGGCTGAAGGGGCAGGAAGGAGGTGGCTGCAGAGACAAAGGAGGAGAGAGGTTGGCTTGGCCGCACAAAGACATGGAGCCAGCCTGGGAGGCAGAACAGACAATGAGCCGGAGGTGAGCTACCTGTGTGGAGGCACTGAGGTGAGAGCTTCGACGCTTCAGGAGTCTCAGGCTCCTGATCTGGGCTCCTAAGACCCCTGCAGTCTCCAGGGAGGGTGCTGGTCTGGTCCTGGTAACAGCCTCCTCTCTGTTTCTGCTTCAGTCCCGCCAGGGGGTCCAGAGCTACAGAGAGCCCGGTGATCAGGAGCAGAGGGCAGCCTTCTGGGAGCAGCCAGTGATGTCACAGGCCATGAGCAGAGGAGAGAGGAGGAGGGAGGTGTGCATGGGGCTGACTGACGCCGGCCCTGACTCAGGGCAAACCACAGCCAATGACCCACTGTGTCCTTCCACTGGAAGTCCTCAGAGCCCATGTTGCCCCCACCTGCCAGCCTGAAGCAGAGCCAGAGCTGGTCTCACCCAGGCCTCCCAGCCCCTGAGCACACCCACTCAGGGGCCAGCGCTCCTGAAGTGAATGAGGAATAAGGAAGATGGGGGAATTTCAGACTGTGTCTCCAAGTCTTCAGGTGCTCAGAAGCCCAAACGTGACTTCCAGAATCACGGACATAGCCTCCCACCCAGAATGAACTTTTGGGTTCTGGGTCAACTCCTGAGTCCTGTGTTGGTTGAAAAGATAAATGGGTACATAGACCAACACCTAAATACTGGCCAAGTTGGCCCATGAATCTCTCAGAGAATGAGGTATGTGTAGAAAAGAGTGTCACATGGCACCAGTTCTTCCCGAGTGTCCTAACCAAACCTCCAACTGGCTCCTTGACTGAGGTGATGCCCAGGATGAGTCTTGCTTAGGAATTGGGGGACCCTGGGATTCAGAACACTGTCAACAGGGTTGATGGAGGGAATAAGCCTCTGAGGGGAGTTAGGTTGCAGGTGGGGTATCTATCCATTTCTAGATTTATCAGGCTCCATTCCACTAAGGATATGGTGGTTTTAGACTCTAAGTTATGAATGACACTCCTGTTCCCACCATGGACACCACAGGGTACCCGGATCTTTGTTGGGGTGGAAGGCCCAGCAGCTGGAAAGGAGACAAAGCCCCCAGCGCATGGAAGCTCTGTTGCCACCTCCAGCATGGGCAGATCTCTTGTGAAGGAGGCAGCATGGAAAGCTCTTTGGGTCCATCCCATACTTTGGATTCTGAGAGACCCTCTCAGAAGTCAGGCTGAAAGTAATCAGGGTGTGGAGATCTAAGACTAGGTTTCATTGGTAAATGCTTTGGTTTTGGGGGGACAAGGGCATGGATATCATGGTTGATCCTAGGGTTGGGAACTCATTCTCAAGACAGAGCCAAATGTATCACAGAAGTGGGTTTTCTCCCTTACCCTGATACTTACTCCCCTCCTTTTCCAGCCTCCTCAGGCTAGTCCAGAGCCCTGGGCAGACTGCAGCAGGCAGTTTCAGCACCAGGGGCAGGACAGCACATGCCCTGGCGGCTGTAGGGCCAGTTCACTCCCAGGGCAGCTGGGACTGTTGGTCCCAATGCTCAGCCATGCCTGGGTGAGAGGACGTCCTGAGGAAGGCATGTGGTACCCCTGATCTTAGTCCTCTTTTCCTGCCTCATCCCTTCCCCTTTATTTGCCCCTGCATCTGGGGACCAAAGGCTCCATGTCCGGACCCACTATTCCCATGGACAGCTGTGTGAGGGTGGAGATAGGGGTATCAGGGGGAGCAGGGACAAGACCTGGCAGATGGTGGAGGCAGTGATTTCCCCCATAAACTACCCTCTCCCCCCGCCTTTACAACACACTCTTGGGTCTGAACAAACAGAGGCTTTCGACCCAGAGGTGAGGGGGGGAGGGAAAAGAGAGGAAGGGGAGCTTAGCCAGCCCAAAGGCTCAGCCACTCAGCCCTCTGCCCAAAGCGCCAGACTGTTTGAGGAGCAAATATCTGCCTTCACTGTCTGACTCTCTCCGCTGCCCCCACCGGGCTTGGGGCTAATTGTCCCTCATTAGCTGGGCCCAAGCCCCAGGCTGCTGCCAGCCCCCGCCATCTGCTCACAATTATACATTAACTCAGAGGTCTTGCCACCCGCCAGCCCGACTGTGCGCCCCTCTCCAGGCCAGCCGTGGCCATTTCTGATTGTCCCTCGCCCTGTTATAGAGCCCAAACCACTGGCTTCAACTGCCCTCGGGGGCCCCTGGTATAAAGCCCTGAAGCTGTGGGAAAAGACCAGTCCTCAGGTGAAGCGGCTGGAGTTCCCCTGCCCTCCTCCTGGGGCCAGCAGACGAGACAAGCCCGTGCGTAAAGCTGGAGAGGGCAGGGCGCAGCCGGAGCTGAAACCGGAGGCTTTGCCCTGACTCCTCACCCTGGGCTTTGGGCACTCAATGGGGGTGACGACGCCAGTTCTAGGCTATTGCTATCGCTCCCTGTGGCCCCTCCTAGTGAGCTGTAGGGTTCTGGCTCCTAACTTCCCTCTATCCAGAGAGCCCCGTTTCCTGCCAGTCCTCAGCTTTCCAGAGCGCACTGGCCACCTCGCCAAAACCGCTCTCTGGCAGCACACGCCTCCGAATTGAAAGTCAGCATAGTTTCCTGGCCACAAAAACATGGGGAATCTTCAAGTTCCTTGGATATTCCCAAGCTTTGTCCTGAAGCTACAACTCCTGCCACTGCCAGCCCTGATCTCCCAGGCCAGGCCTGGGAGACCCTGCTTTTCTGCAAATCCCAGCGCTTTTCTGGCCGGTGTCTGAAACACTGGCTACTCAGCTCCCTCCCTCCGAATGTGCCAAGGAGAGTGAAGAGCACTTCCTCTCAACTGGGGACACAGAAAACACCCCCTTTTCCTTCTTTTTTTCACTAGGAGTGCCTAACCTCTGCCCTCGGTCCTCCCCACATTTCTCTCAGGACTAGGCTTTGCTGGGCAGGGTGGGGAGTCTGCACTTTCCTAGACAACCCTTAGCAGAGCTGGGGAGTTAGAACCAAGGACTCCAGGAGGCCAGGCAAGGAAACCCGTGTGTTGGGGGCAAGGGCAGCAAGGAAGAGCCCAGCCCAAAGCTGTTAGGTCCGGCGCCATGCACCTCAGACCACAGAGGCCAAGTCACTTGTGCGGAATACGTCTCTGGGTGTGCCAGGACACACTAGCCCTGCCCAAGGGGAAGGGGCAGCATCCTGACTGGAGTTTTCACACCTGCCTGCTGACCCAAAGTTTCATCTGTTTTTCTGGGATCGCCAGCTCTGAGCTCCACAAAGTTCTCCCACTCCAGTGAAGAATCTGGGGAAGCAGATAGTGGTCCATTTTTAAAATACATTTTATTTTAATAAGCTTTATTTTTTAGGACAGTCTTAGGTTTACAGAGAAATTTCAAAGAGAGTTCTCATATACCCCACCCACTGTTTCCCCTGTTATGAACATCTTACATCAGTATTTGTTATAATTAGTAAACCAATGTGGAAAGGGCTTCCCTTTTGGAAGGGTGGCTCTTTGTGGAAAGGGTGGCTCAGAAGGTAAAGAATCCCCCTGCAATGTGGGAGAACTGGGTTTCATCCCTGAGTCAGCAAAGATCCGCTGGAGAACGGAATGGCTACCCCTTCCAGTATTCTTGCCTGGAGAATCCCCATGGACAGAAGAGGCTGGTGGGCTATGGTCCATGGTGTCACAAAGAGTCAGACACGACCGAGCAACTAACACTCATTGAAAATTAAAATCCACACTTTATTTTAGAGTTCCTCAGTCTTTCCCCTAACGTCCTCTTTTCGGTTTCAGGACGCCATCCAGGACACTACATTTAGTCACCAGGCATTCTGAGGCTCTTCTTGGCTGTAACGATTTCTCAGATTTTCTTGTTTTTGATAACTTTGAAAATTTTGAGGAGTCAGGTATTTTACAGAACATCTCTCAGCTGTGATTTGTCTGATGTTTTCTTCATGATTAGACTGGGGTTATGAGTTTTGTAGTTCAAACAGTAAAGAATCTGCCTGCAATGCAGGAGACCTGGGTTTGATCCCTGGGTCAGGAAAATCCCCTGGAGAAGAGAATGGCAATCCACCCCAGTATTCTTGCCTGGAGAATCCCCATGGACAGAAGAGCCTGGCAGGCTACAGTCCATGGGGGTGCAAAAAGTCAGACATGTCTGAGTGACTAGCACACGTGTGCGCATGCGCACACACACACACACACACACACACACACAGGTTTTGAGGAAGAAGATTCAAAAAGGTGAAGTGCCATTCTCATCACATCCCATCACAGCACATGTCAAAATGACTCACCTCTGTTGATGTTGACCTTGATCATCTTGCTAAGGTAGTGTATATTAGGTTTCCCCACTGAAATTACTTTTTCCCTCCTTTCTATATGGTACTTTTCTGCAGGAAGTCCTGAGTACAAGGCACCCTTAAGAATGAGGAGTTATACTTTACCTCTTGAGGGTGATTACATTGATTTTGGATTTCTTATGCCCCAGAGATTTTTTCACTTCTCTCCCATTTATTTGGGGCTTCCCAGGGTCATTGTTTTTCAGTCACCAAGGCCTAGTCATGTCAGACTCTCTGTGACCCCATGAACTGTAGCACGCCAGGTGACGTGGTGTTAAAGAACCTGCCTGTCAATACAGGAGACACAGGAGACGAAGGTTCCATCCCTGGGTTGGGAAGATCCCCTGGAGTGGGAAATGGCAACCCACTCCAGTATTCTTCTCTGGGAAATCCCATGGACAGAGACTGGTGGGCTGCAGGCCCTGGGATTGCAGTGTCGGACACGACTGAGTGACTGAACACGTGGCACACACAATCACTTATTTGTTCACTAATTTATGCCTATCAATATGGACTATGGAGACTAATTTTATTCTTTGGATCATTATCCAATATACTACTTCTTGTTGTTGTTGCTCAACTTGTTCCAGCTTCGGCCATTGGGCGCTCTTTCAATTGGCTCCTGTATCCCTTTGGCATATCCTCATTTTCATGGGGTTCAGTTTTTATTATGTGTGTGTGTGTGTGTGTGTGAGTATCTCCTTATTTATCTTATACATCACCTGCCCCAAGCCTAGAGTTAGCCATTTCTCCATGGAGCTCTGGCTGCCTTGGTTGGAGAGTGGTATGAAAAAGCAAAGATCTGGGCACTAGGTTTGCTTGCTGCTACCGGGATATCAGTGCTTCTGGATTCTCTCAGCTGAGAGAGCAAAGAAATAAGCATTAGTGTGTACTAATCTGTGTATGTAGACATAATAATATCTGTAAAGAGTTCCATATGTAACCATTTCCACCCATATAAACTAAACATGAGTTCATACTCATGTCTCCAACTCCAATCCATTATTACACAGATCATTCTAGTTTCCTCCCTTGCGTTTCTGTAAAGTCTATATAATACTTATGTATAATTCATTTTACCTTTAGTTTTACAGACTCCACTCATTTCCAAAGTTACTTAAATAGGCACCCTTTTCCCCACCCGCTTCCCTTCATAATCTAACTGTAGTACAGTTGGATTATTTAATCATATTCTGCATTTCACTTTAGGATTCCCTGACCTCTAAATAACTTTTAAAATCTGTATAAATTAAGATTCACTCTTTGTGCTGTAAAGTTCTATCAGTTCAGTTCAGTTCAGTCATTCAGTCATGTCCAACTCTTTGCGACCCCATGAATCACAGCATGCCAAGCCTCCCTGTCCATCACCAACTCCTGGAGTTCACTCAAACTCATGTCCATCCAGTTGGTGATGCCATCCAGCCATCTCATCCTCTGTCGTCCCCTTCTCCTCCTGCCCCCAATCCCTCCCAGCATCAGGGTCTTTCCAATGAGTCAACACTTCGAATGAGGTGGCCAAAGTATTCGAGTTTCAGCTTCAACATCAGTCCTTCCAATGAACACCCAGGACTGATCTCCTTTAGGATGGACTGGTTGGATCTCCTTGCAGTCCAAGGGACTCTCAAGAGTCTTCTCCAACACCACTGTTCAAAAGCATCATTCTTCGGTGCTCAGCTTTCTTCACAGTCCAACTCTCACATCCATACATGACCACTTGAAAAACCATAGCCTTGACTAGATGGACCTTTGTTGGAAAGTAATATCTCTGCTTTTGAATATGCTATCTAGGTTGGTCATAACTTTCCTTCCAAGGAGTAAGAGTCTTTTAATTTCATGGCTGCAATCACCATCTGCAGTGATTTTGGAGTCCCCCCAAAATAAAGTCTAACGCTGTTTCCCCATCTATTTGCCATGAAGTGATGGGACCAGATGTCGTGATCTTCGTTTTCTGAATGTTGAGCTTTAAGCCAACTTTTTCACTCTCCACTTTCACTTTCATCAAAAGGCTTTTTAGTTTCGTCATAAGGGTGGTATCATCTGCATATCTGAGGTTATTGATATTTCTCCTGGCAATCTTGATTCCAGCTTGTGCTTCTTCCAGTCCAGCGTTTCTCATGATATACTCTGCATATAAGTTAAATAAGCAGGGTGACAATATACAGCCTTGACGTACTCCTTTTCCTATTTGGAACCAGTCTGTTGTTTCATGTCCAGTTCTAACTGTTGCTTCCTGACCTGCATATAGGTTTCTCAAGAGGCAGGTCAGGTGTTCTGGTATTTCCATCTCTTTCAGAATTTTCCAGTTTGTTGTGATCCACACAGTCAAAGGCTTTGGCATAGTCAATAAAGCAGAAATAGATGTTTTTCTGGAACTCTCTTGCTTTTTAGATGATCCAGAGGATGTTGGCAATTTGATCTCTGGTTCCTCTGCCTTTTCTAAAACCAGCTTGAACATCTGGAAGTTCACGGTTCACGTATTGCTGAAGCCTGGCTTGGAGAATTCTGAGCATCACTTTACTAGCGTGTGAGATGAGTGCAATTGTGCAGTAGTTTGAGCATTCTTTGGTATTGCCTTTCTTTGGGATTGGAATGAAAACTGACCTTTTCCAGTCCTGTGGCCACTGCTGAGTTTTCCAAATTTGCTTGCATATTGAGTGCAGCACTTTCACAGCATCATCTTTTAGGATTTGAAATAGCTCAACTAGAATTCCATCACCTCCACTAGCTTTGTTCATAGTGATGCTTTCTAAGGCCCACCTGACTTCACATTCCAGAATGTCTGGCTCTAGGTAAAGTTCTATAGGTTTTGATAAATGCTAAATCTGTGTATTCATAAGTACAGTAAACTATACAGAATAGTTTCCCCCACCCTAAGAAATCTGTAGCATTTCACCTATTCAACCCGCCTCCCTCCCCACAGGCCCCTGGCAACCACTGATCTTTGTATGAATACCATCGTTTTGCCATTTCTGGAATGTCATAATGAAATCATAAAGTATGCTGCCTTTTCAGACTGGCTTCTTTCACTTGGTAATATGCACTTAAGATTCCTGCATGTCTTTTCTGATAGCTGATTTCTTTTTAGGACTGAATAGTAGTCCATTGTATGGATGAACCACAGTTTATGTATCTATTCACCTACTCTAGACAAAAGTTTTCAACTCTCTCGGGTAAATAACAAGCAGTACAATTGCTGAAGCACATGTTATGAGTATGTTTAGTTTTGTGAAAAACCACCAAACTGTCTCCCAAAGTGGCTGTACCATTTTGCATGCCCTCCAGCAGTGAACGAGAGTTCCTATTGCTTCACATCCCCATTAGCATTTGGTGTTGTCAGGATTTGGATTTTGGCCATTCTGATAATCACAATGGTGTGGTCACTCACCTAGAGCCAGACATCCTTTGACTGTGTGGATCACAATAAACTGTGGAAAATTCTGAAAGAGATGGGAATACCAGAACACCTGACGTGCCTCTTGAGAAACCTATATGCAGGTCAGGAAGCAACAGTTAGAACTGGACATGAAACAACAGACTGGTTCCAAATAGGAAAAGGAGCACGTCAAGGCTGTATATTGTCACCCTGCTTATTTAACTTATATGCAGAGTACATCATGAGAAACACTGGACTGGAAGAAACACAAGCTGCAATCAAGATTGCCAGGAGAAATATCAATAACCTCACATATGCAGATGACACCACCCTTATGGCAGAAAGTGAAGAGGAACTAAAAAGCCTCTTGATGAAAGTGAAAGAGGAGAGTGAGAAAGTTGGCTTAAAGTTCAATATTCAGAAAACTAAGATCATGGCATCTGGTCCCATCACTTCATGGCAAATAGATGGGGAAACAGTGGAAACAGCATCAGACTTTATTTTTGGGGGGCTCCAAAATCACTGCAGATGGTGATTGCAGGCATGAAATTAAAAGACGCTTACTCTTTGGAAGGAAAGTTATGACCAACCTAGATAGCATATTCAAAAGCAGAGATATTACTTTCCAACAAAGGTCCATCTAGTCAAGGCTATGGTTTTTCAAGTGGTCATGTATGGATGTGAGAGTTGGACTGTGAAGAAAGCTGAGCACCGAAGAATTGATGCTTTTGAACTGTGGTGTTGGAGAAGACTCTTGAGAGTCCCTTGGACTGCAAGGAGATCCAACCAGTCCATCCTAAAGGAGATCAGTCCTGGGTGTTCATTGGAAGGACTGATGTTGAAGCTGAAACTCCAGTACTTTGGCCACCTGATGTAAAGAGTTGACTCATTGGAAAGACCCTGATGCTGGGAGGGATTGGGGGCAGGAGGAGAAGGGGACGACAGAGGATGAGATGGCTGGATGGCATTGCTGACTCGATGGACATGAGTTTGAGTGAACTCCAGGAGTTGGTGATGGACAGGGAAGCCTGGTGTGCTGCGGTGATTCATGGGGTTGCAAAGAGTCGGAACTGAACTGAACTGATAGGTGTCTAGTGGTATATCATTGTCATTTTAATTTGCTTCTCCTTAAATGATAGAATGTGGATAATCTTGTCATATGTTTCTTTGCCATCTGTTTATCTTCTTTGGAGAGGTATCTATTAAGGTCTTTGGTTCATTTGTTAATCAGGCATTTATTTTCTTATTGTTAAGCTTTAAGAGTTCTTTGCATATTTTGAATAACATTCCTTTCTCAGATATGTGTTTTGCAAATGTTTCTTCCCAGTCTTTGACTTATCTTTTAATACTGTTGACCTTGTCTTTCCAAGAGCAGAAGTTTGTAATCATACTGAAGTTCAGCTTATCGATTATTTCTATCATGGACCATGTCTTAAGTGTTTTATTTAGAAAGGCATCATCAAACCCATTAACTGTAATTTTTAGAGCTGCTTTAGATTCACAGGAAAATTGAGAAGAAAGTACGGAGAAATCCCATATGCCCCCTCCCCTACACAGGCACAGCCTCCTCCATTTTCAATATCTCCAGTTTGTTACAGTTAATGAACCTAAGCTGTAAATTTTGTAGATGTTCTTGATTAAGCTGAGGGTGTCCTCTTCTATTCCCCATATGCTGAGAGCTTTTATCATGAGTAGGTATTGGATTTTGTTAAATGCCTTTTCTACATCAATTGATATAATAATTTTTCTTCTTTATCCTGCTAATGTGATGGATTATATTCATTGATTTTTAAATATTGAGCCAGCTTTCCATGCCTGGAATAAACTCACTTGGGCATGGTGTATGATTCTTTTTATACATTATTGGATACAACTTACTAATATTTTACTGATTTTTTTTCACCTATGCTCATGAAAATACTGGTGTTCAGCTTTCATTTCTTATGATGTCTTTAACTGCACTGGGGGCTTCCCTGGTGGCTCAGATGGTAAAGAATCTGCTTGCAGTGTGAGAGACCCACGTTCCATTTCTGGGTCAGGAAGATGCCCTGGAGAAGGGAATGGCTACCCACTCCAGTATTCTTGCCTGGGGAATTCCATGGACAGAGGAAGCTGGTGGGCTACAGTCCATGGGGTCTCAAAGAGCTGGACATGATTGAGCATGTCAGGGTAATTAATATTGGTCTCATAAAATGAGTTAGGAAGTGTTCCATCAGAGAGCCAGCTTTGAGAGAGAGGACAGGGTTTACTGAGCACCTGTAACTCAGGCTGAGAGACATGCAAAGCTCATCTCCTGTTTGACATCCAGGACAGTATATCTCAGTAATTAACAATGGGATCTTTAGAGCCAACAAACCTCAATTCCTGTCCCAGCCCTCCCACGCCATCTGCATGATCCTGGGCCAATTACTGTTAATTTAACAAATAATAATTGAATACCTATTATGTGCCAGGCATGGGGATAACACTAGTGGATAAAAAAGACAAATCCCAGTGCCCTTGGAGCCTTTTGTTTTTTTTTAGGCTTATATGTTTAAACTTTCTGTGCTTCAGTTTTCCACATCTATAACATGTGACTTCAATAGTACCTGGACTTCCCCAATGGCTCAGGAGGTAAAGAATCCACTTGCAATGCAGGGTACATAGGAGGTGTGGGTTCGATCCCTGGGTTGGGAAGATCCCCTAGAGGAGGAAATGGAAATCTACTCCACTTCTCTTTCCTGAAAAATCCCATGGACAGAGGAGCCTGGAGGACCACAGTCCAAAGAGTCACAAAGACTCAGACACGGCTGGGCAAGTAAGTACACATATGTAATAGCACCTACCTCATAAGACTGATGTCTTATATAAGTGAATATATATAAAGAATACTCCATTATTCCATTATATTATAATTGTTGTTACTACTATTACTACTACTATTATGTGCCAACAGGTAATGCTATTCTCTATTGACTGAGTTCACCAGTTCCAGTCTAGGACATTCCTAGCCCCGCCCTTGCTGCCTTAAGTCTCCACTCCTATCATTTCTGTCTCTGCTTCTTCAGCTGACCCTTGTGCTCTTTAGGCTCACTGAGCCTATTATATGACATTCCTTCTCTGATCTAGAGTTTCCTTATCTGGAGATAGTTGGGTGGCTATCTGTCTGCTGCCTTTGAAATATCCAAACTTCTGTACTTTTGAAAGGGAAGAGATGAGAAACAGAAATCATTGAGGATCTCAGGTCTTTGCCTGTATGCTTTCTGAAGGTTATGGAATCCTGGCTGTGGTCTTTCTACGGAATGAGAGGGGACTGAACTGTTTTAATGTAATCTAGTCAGCACTGAAACTATGTCTGTAAACATGTCCTACATAGGAAAGCTCAGTGCTCCAGCTTGGGTAACTAACCACAGCTTGCTGCTGCTGCTGCTGCTAAGTTGCTTCAGTTGTGTCTGACTCTTTGCGACCCCATAGACGGCAGCCCACCAGGCTCCACTGTCCTTGGGATTCTCCAGGCAAGAACACTGGAGTGGGTTGCCATTTCCTTCTCCAATGCATGAAAGTGAAAAGTGAAAGTGAAGTCGCTCAGTCGTGTCCGACTCTTTGAGACCCCATGGACTGCAGCCTACCAGGTTCCTCTGTCCATGGGATTTTTCCAGGCAAGAGTACTGGAGTGGGGTGCCATTGCCTTAGCAAGACCCAAAGGCAATGGGGAATAAAGCTCCCTCCCTGAGCTTAAGGATCTTACTTCCATCCCAGGAATCCAGAGCTCTTTCATCTTTACTGTGTCCACCGGGCCCCCAAAGCAATACCTGCTGAGTCCAACAGAAGTCACTATACTACCAGAGGGTAAATCGTCTCATTACTATCTCTGGCTTGGCACCATCAAACACGATAACCAGACTTTGAATGGTCCGTGTCCCAGGTTTCACCATCGGCCCAGCTGGCATCTCTTTCACCTCCACCCCTCAGCTTACCCAATTCCTCTTTACTGGTCCTCATGTCCACTTCTTGCCCTGACTCTCTCAAATCTCCACTGCGGGTGTGCTCAGTCACTCAGTCATGTCTGACTCTGTGTGACCCCATGAACTGTAGCCCACCAGGCTCCTCTGTCCATGGGATTCTCCAGGCAAGAATGCATTCCCTTCTCCAGTGGACATTCCTGACCCAGGGATCAACCCCAGGTCTCCTGCATTGCAGGTGAATTCTTTACTGACAGAGCCACCTGATCTCAACTACCTGAAATCAATTATTTTAGCCTTCCCTGGATTGCTCCACATTCATCTCTCTCTTTCTTTTTGTGGAAGAAAGTGCAACAGTGAAGTTTCATGGAAACTCCTGTTTCCTCTCTGATTCTCTCTTCTCTCACTGTTCAATGTTTAGACTGTTCACCAAACCCCTCATTTTCTCCACGCGCTATGCCGGTTTCTCTTTCTCCTGATACTTTAAGTTATTTCTGTTAGTTTTCTATATCTCATAATACAATATATAATAATAATCATCTCCGTCAAACAGTGTCTGGAGAGAACCCTGGCTAGAGCTGCTTGACCTCAGTCACAAGGGATCAGCCCCTCTGGAGCCTGTCTGTGACGTGCAGGTGCCCCTCAGGGTCTGCACATGAGCTCCCCCTGCAGGATGCCCAGTGCTCTGCCGTTTGGTAGGGACACAGACTGATGGTAATTGTTGGTAACCCAGTCTTCCTTCATCACATCCCCTCTGAGAGTCTGAGCCGCGTGATTGGCAGGGGACTCAGCATCAAGTCAGAAGAGGCCAAGGAGATGCAGACTTGGGAAATATTTGGCAGCTGCCAGTGCCCTGAGGCACCATTTCCCCTTCTAACCCCGTACCCTTTGATATCCACTCCCCACACATGAGTCTGACTTTCTCCAGAGATGGAATTGAAAAGACAGGCTCAGGAACTCAACAGGGTAAAATCCTTTGGGGTTATTGTCACTGTTAAGAAAGCTGGGTTTAAAAAGAGAATTCTCCTCTTTTCTCAGGAGAGAACAAGGAATTTATTTTAAACCAACAGGTAAAAATATCAAACTAACATCATTGCCCAAATGTACTAATCTTAGTAACTCAGAAAAAATAAGTCTGCTGGATTGGTAATAAAGAATGCTGATTTGACCTCTGATATTTTCTCTTCATATTACATTGTGAGAAAATATGCAGCACATAACCATGTTTAAGTGCACAATCCCATGGCATCAAGTCCATTCACAGTGTGGTATAGCCATCATCACTATCTGTTTCCAGAATTTTTCATCATCCCAAATTCTGTACCCATTAAACAACAACTCTCCTTTCCTCACCCCCTCTAAACTTGGACCTTAATGTTACTTTCTATTTCTATTGATTTGTCTATTCTATGTACCATGTGTGAGTGGGATCATGTAATATTTGTTCTTTTGTGTATGGCTTATCTCACTTGGCATGGTGTCTTTGAAAAATAAGTTCTTAGGCATGCTTCCCTTCTCTTGATTATCCTGGTCTCAAAAAAATTAAAGCTACTTTTGGAGCTATTGGTGGAGCCTTGGGTAAAAACAGAGGTGGAGTCCTGGGCAACAGTGGAGATGTCAGTCCATCTGCCTGCAGGGATGAAGTGTCGAAGCAAAGGAAGTCTGTAAGAGTAGATTCCTTTTGAGTTTCAAGTTCACATGTCTTGAGTACTGGGAGAGCCCCAGATGAGAGAGAAAACAAGGCAAGATAATGTCATCAGCCAGCCCACAGAGATACCACGGAATTCAAATAGGAAAACAACAGGGACATACCTGGCGGTCCAGAGGTTAGGACTTAGTGCTTCCAACTCAGGGGCGCAAGTCTGATCCTTGGTCAGGGCACTAAGATCCCACATGCTCCCAGGAGTGGCCACAAAAACAGAAAACAGGAACAACAACAACAAAACTGATTTTAAAAAACCAGGAAAACAACAGTTTGTTTCTCTCCTCCAAATGCTGCGCTTTCTCTGTTCTGGAGGGTGAAAGTGAAAGTCACTCAGTGGTGTACACTTTTTGGAACCCCATGGAATCCTCCAGGCCAGAATACTGGAGTGGGTAGCTGTTCCCTCCTCCAGGGGATCTTCCCAACCCAGGGATCAAACCCAGGTCTTCCACATTGCAGGCAGATTCTTTACCAGCTGAGCTATCGAATCCTCTGAACTCCAGTCTGCTTGGAAAGGCAACAAGTAGGTAGGGTCAAAATAGCAAAATTATGATGCGCAAGTGAGTCCTGCCTCCTAGTTTCTACATTCTTCCTCTCCTAACCCACTCTCATCTTTCAACAACTTATGGAGAAGGAGATGAAAGGGGAAAGCTTGAAGTAGAAGGAAGTAGTACCCTTGGTGGGCACTCCAGAGCACATGCCCAGCAAGGCAATAATCCTCCTGGCTCTCACCAAGGTGCCCTTTCTCCTTACGCCCTCGCTGCAAGTTCTTCCTTATGGACCACTCCATGGGGCCAGCGCTTTGTGCTGCTTGTCATATTCTCGTCCACGCGTTTAGATCACCTTTGAGGTTCATCCTCCCCAAGGTAAAGAGAAGATCAGGAGCTGGGCAGAACCCATAGGTAAACAAATCCCCAAGTTAACTGAATACTTTCTACAAACAACCTGACCATCGTATGGTATCCTGATATGTGAGCTGGGTACGCAAAGAGGCTGTGGGCCAGGTCCTAGGAATAGCCTGCCAACAAGGCCTCAACTGGGCAGCCAGAGGGCAGTGTTTGGCTACCTAGTACCTGATAGGGAGGCATCCCTAATATGGGGCAAAGGCTCAGACAATGGGGCTGAAGATGGGACCAGCAGGCAATATTAAAAGCAAATCACTCCCAGGCTCTAGAATACACATGCCACCACTAGAGAACCTGCGTGCCACAACTAGAGAAAGCCTGAGTGCTGCAATGAAGACCCAGCACAGCCAAAATAAAAAATAATAATACGTTTTTAAAAACCACTTCCAGGACTCCTAAACCTCTCAGATATACTCACCTCTGTCTTAACCCCAGGAGCTTAAAGGAGACTCCCTCTAATCATCACTTTCTAGGAACAGAAATTTTCTTGGGAGAGAAAGGACAATCAAGTTGGACAAAAGAGAAAAAAAATTACCCAAGGTGCTAGATAACAGTTTTTGTAGGAGGAACACAGAAAATCGTCACAGCGGCTTGAAACAATGACTCATCTAGCCCAGGATTTTGTTTCTAGGACTGAAAAAAACAAGGATCCTTTGATGGAGAAAATAAAAGCTGAGTGAGTAAAAGACCTTGTAAAGTAAGAAAGAAAGGGTGATAAGGTGAATGTTATTAAATGTTACTAAAAGGATGTCTTTGACAATAACCTTAGCCTTTGTGTGAGGTGGGATGGCCTTTAAGAGGCTTCCTAAAGCATGCTTCATGAATAGATGGACAGAAGGACTGAGTTCTTGAATTTAGGACTCAGTAGACCTGGGTTGGGACTTTCCTGTGTGTCAATGGCTCAGTTGTGTCTGAGTCTTTGTGATCCCATGGACTGTAACCCACCAGGCTCTTCTGCTTATTCTGTCTGGAGGGCCTGCACATCAGTGCCTTGTCTCCCGAGTTGTCTCTACAGCTGATGGGGTACCTTCAAGTCCTCACGTCACGTATTCCTCAATCAATCACAAGGGTCTGCACACCTGTCTCCACAACTTCCTCCACATTTGTGGGCTGCACACCAGGAGAATATTCAGTTTCTGTCTCTCTCCAACCTCAGGACCAACTTCCCTCAGCCACACTTTGAAGCCCTTGTAGATTTTAGTAGAATCTTATATTTTCATTTGCCCCCCTTAGAGAGAAGCAATTTCAGGGGAATAAATAAGGAACTTAACTGAACTCCAACACCCTCTGTCCATGGACCTGAGACCCCCGATGATTCTGTGCTTTATCTCTCACCTTGATTTGTTCAGGCCCTCTTGGCTAGGCCAAGGGTGCTTAATTATAAAAGTCTTATTTTTAGTTTGGGGGAAGAGACAAGTTCATTTAGGAATATGGGGGAGTTATAAGCAAAAAGGAAGATAAATAGGAGGAAGAAAGAAAGAAGAAGGGAAGGGAATGCCTAGGGGAATCTGTTTAGCTGTAAATGTTAGGGTAACTGCACAGACCTTTCCATTTGTCTGTCATGGCTAGGAAGAACTTGCTCTCATATCTTACAAAAGAACAGGCTGGAAATCTAACTGCCTTGGAAGTCCATGGGTAGTAACTCCCAGCAAGAGAAACTATCCTAATCCTTCCAGGGAAACTAAAACAATAAGCTAGAAAGGTCTACAGTTACAGTTTAAATGCACTGACATCTTCTTGTTTGCCCTTAAATCTGGGAATCCAGAGTTCAGGAGAGACACTACTCTTAATCCCGTTGTTCTGATGACAGGAGCTGGATGGGTGTGGGGATGTTTATGCTTGCTTGGGAGCACAATGAGAAAGAGGGGGAACTACGGCTTAAAACTGAACTTGGTTTGGAGACCAAAACCTAGCTTTGATTTTGGTCAAAGGTGTGAGATGGGGAGAAAAGAGCAAGTGGGGAGCTCTTCTGCAGAGGTTCAGTCTCAAACAAGTTAGTGTAATTAGACTGCTTGAAGAATAAAGAGTTCTACTCTCATAGGGTCTTAGGATTTTAATTTTATCATTTGGTACAATGAAGAGGGCTTCCCTTGTGGCTCAGCTGGTAAAGAATCTGCCTGCAATGCAGGAGACCTGGGTTCAATTCCTGGGTTGGGAAGATCCCTTGGAGAAAGGATCGGCTACCCACTCCAGTATTCTGGCCTGGAGAATTCCACGGACTGCACAGTCCATGGGATCACAAAGAGTCAGAAATGACTGAGCAACTTTCACTTACAATGAAGAATTTCTAAACTCTGGGAACAGCAGAATATTCCAAGGTTAGCTTCTCTCATTTTGGATTAGGAGAGTATTGAAATGGCTACAATCCCCAAAGATGCTGACTCGAGAGCAGACAAACACAAGGATGTCACAGTACCTCCTGGAATTGTTGCTATTAATGTGGAAGGCAAAATATTAAAGCGTCCAAAAGATAATACAGGAGAATACCTTTATGATCAAATACCAGTTACACATATTTAAAAATGCTTAGCTGCAGGTTTTCCCTCATGGTCCAGTGGTTAAGAATCCATCTCGCAATGCAGGGGACACTGATTCAATCCCTGGTCCAGGAAGATCCCACATGCTCTGAGCTACCACTAAGCCAGGGCACCACAACTACTGAGCCTATGTTCTGGAGCCCGAGAACCGCAACTACTGAAGCCCACACCCCCTAGAGTCTGTACTCTGCAGGGAGAGAAGTCACTGCAATGAGAAGTCCGTGTACCGCAACTAGAGAGTAACCCCTGCTCACCACAACTAGAGAACACCCACGCACAGCAGAGAAGACAGACTGAGCACAGCCAAAAATAAATAAATAAAATTTTGTTTAAAAAGTAGAAAGCAGGCAGATGCAAATTAAGACCATAGGAGATACTACTGCACATCCACCAAAATGGTTGGAATTTTATTTATTCGTTTAAACTTCTTATTTTATATTAGAGAATAGGAATGGATGGCGTTTTAAAACATTGATAACATCAAATGCTGGTGAGGATATGGAATAATTAGGACTCTCATGTACTGCTGGAGGCAGTCTGAATTGGCCCATCCACTTTGGGAAAAAAGCTATCTACCAAAGTTAAGATATTCATAACCTTTGACTCCTACAGATTCCCCAAAAAAACACACGTTCATGAATGCTTATTTATAATAGCTAAAAACTGGATACAGTCCTGTTTCTGACACTACTGCTGTGTATTAAACCACTTCACACCTAGTGCATAAATCCATCACCATTTTATGATGGTTGTGGATTCTGTGGGTCAAGAGTTCAGAAAGAGCCTAGAGAGGACTGCTTATCTCAGCTTCGCCAAGTCTGTGGCTTCTGCACAGAGAGACAAAGGCTGTGAATCACCTAAAAGTCTTTTCCTCATACAACTAAACCACCAGGGAATGCCCAAAATGGCATGGAAGACACACATATATGCATGCTTCTTGATTCTTTATTTGGCGGGGGGTGGGGGAGGACCATGATGCGTGGCTTGTGGGATCTCAGTTCCCCGACCAGGGAATGAACCTGGGTTACTGCAGTGGAAGCTGAGAATCCTAACCACGCAGCCATCAGGGAACTCCCCTCCTACAGCTAGCTGTTGGTCAGGATCTCAGCTGGGGCTGCTGCCTAACACACCTGAACACAGCCTCTCCATGGTGTAGCTTGGACTTTCATCCAGTTTGGCAACAAGGGCAAACATCCCCAAAGAACAAGGTGGAAGTGCAAGGCATGTTTTATGAAGTGACTTAAGAAGTCACTTTTGCTGCGCTTAATTGGTTAAGACAGAGCAAAGGCCTTCAAGGGGAGGGGACATAAATGCCACCTTTTATTTTTTTTTAATTTTGGCCACACCTTAGTTCCTCAACCAGGGATTGAACCCATGCCCCCTGAATTGGAAAGTAGAGTCTTAACCATTGGATCACCAGGGAAGTCCCAGATTCCACCTTTTAATGGGAGGAATGTTGAGGTCACTTTATAAAAACAACATGTGTGTTGAGAGATATTTCTGTGGCCTTCTTTGGAAAATGCTATCTGCCACAAGCCAACTATCCATCAGCAGGAGAAGGAATACTATACAGTGAAGAAGATGGCAAACAACAGCCATATGAGATAGTGTGGCTGGATCTCACCAACATAATGTTGAGCTAAAGAAGCCACATGAAGAAATACATAACTTAATTCTAGTTATAAATTTTTTAAAACACAAGCAAAGCTATAAGTCTGTTTTGAGATACAGACCTAGGAAGAGCAGCAATTAGAAGGACAGTTTCTGAGAATGCTGGCCATTCATCCTGACTTAGGTGATAATTATATCACAAAGCACTTCGTGATAAATCATAAAGCTGTACATTTTTGTTTGGGGCACTTTCTTGTGTCTTACATTTCACAAGAAAAAGGATAAGAAATTGTGATCTTCTGGCACTGAAATCTAGGTTTATGTGAAAAGAATTCACTTTGAATTTTAGAAAGGATACCTAGCAAACCAACAGAACATTAAACTCTGTCTCCATCTCTGTTAGTTCCTTTTTAATGTACACATGTCTTCCTACTTTGTTATAATCAACATGCAAAACTATTTGTGTCCTGGTTTTTATGCTGTGCTATAAAGGTAGTTTACATACATGTCATTTTTAAAGCTACATGGTATTTCATTGTTTACAAATCATAAGGTTTTTTAGCTATTTTCATATTGTTCAGACTATGAGTAGCTTCAAATGCTCTAGATCATCGTTGTTATCACAAACCTTATTAATAATTCCCTGGTGGTACAGTGGTTAAGACTGTGCTCCCAATGCAGGGGCCTGGGTTTTATCTCTGGTTGGGGAAGATCCTGCATGCCACATGAGGTGACAACAACAAAAAAAAAATCTAAGAACTCCCTAGATCCTGCTGCTGCTAAGTCGCTTCAGTCGTGTCCGACTCTGTGTGACCCCATAGACGGCAGCCCACCAGGCTCCCCCGTCCCTGGGATTCTCCAGGCAAAAACACTGGAGTGGGTTGCCATTTCTTTCTCCAATGCATGAAAGTGAAAAGTGAAAGTGAAGTTGCTCAGTCGTGTCTGACTCTTAGCGACCCCATGGACTGCAGCCCACCAGGCTCCTTCGCCCATGGAATTTTCCAGGCAAGAGTCCTAGATCCTAAACCTTGTAAATAGATCTTTTCATTCATCTTCTCACACCAGCCTAATGATTAATGAGACAGGCATGACTTTTATTCCCATTTTTACAGATGATAAAACTGAGACTTATGTTAAGTAAACTTGCAAGTTTCACTAAGTACAGCTTCCACAACAATTCATACCTTGGCAAACACATTCCAGAGCACTTCCTCTGGACCTTTTAACACAATACTTGCTGTGGACTCCTCCCACCCTGCCCCAGGACATTTTTTTCCTTGTTGTTCAGCTGCTCAGTTGTGTCCGACTCTTTGTGACCCCATGGACTGCAGCACATCAGGTTTTCCTGTCCTTCACCATCTCCCGTCCTTCACCATTTTTTCCTTGGGATTTCCCAAAGTGGAATTGCCAGTTCAAAAGTTCTGAGCAATTTTAGAGTATTCCAGACTGTTCTCTATACTCCAGATGGTTCTCTGTACACCCTGAACCAAAGTACACTGCTATTAGGAGGGTTCAGTAAAGGGTCAGGATCATGTCAAGTTTATTGATTCCTTGATTCCAATTTTAGAGCCTCTCTGTAGGACTTCCCTCACCAAAATGGTGTAGGCTAGGGAATACCTAAATATCATTCTCACACTTGACCTATTTAGAAGATCTTCCTTTCCCTTTTCTTAACTGTTTTGGTTGACTATCAGTACCTTGGAGGAAATAATGAAGTATTTTCCCTTAGTGGGGGTTTTTTTGGCTGTATTGTACAGCTTGCTTCGGAGAAGACAATGGCAACCCTCTCCAGTACTCTTGCCTGGAAAATCCCATGGATGGAGGAGCCCGGTAGGCTTCAGTCCATGGGGTCGCTGAGTTGGACACAACTGAGCGACTTCACTTTCACTTTTCACTTTCATACATTGGAGAAGGAAATGGCAACCCACTCCAGTATTCTTGCCTGGAGATTCCCAGGGCCGGGGGAGCCTGGTAGGCTGCCATCTATGGGGTCACACAGAGTCGGACACGACTGACGTGACTTAGCAACAGCAGCATAGCTTGCAGAACTTAGTTCCCCAACCAGGGATTGAACATGGGACCTCAGCAGTGAGAGCACCAAGTTCTAACCACTGGAACACCACGGAATTCCCAAGAATTAGGTATTTTGACCCCTCTTTTTTTAAGCAGATTTTTTTTCTTTATAATGATTACTGTTTTCTACCACAGAAACTTTCACTGAGTTACCATCCAATATGGCACCCCACTCCAGTGCTCTTGCCTGGAAAATCCCATGGATGGAGGAGCTTGGTAGGCTGCAGTCCATGAGGTCCCTAAGAGTCGGACACGACTGAGCGACTTCACTTTCACTTTTCACTTCCCTGCATTGGAGAAGGAAATGGCCACCACCCCAGTGTTCTTGCCTGGAGAATCCCAGGGACAGGGGAACCTGGTGGGAGGCCGTCTATGGGGTCACACAGAGTCGGACACAACTGAAGCGACTTAGCAGCAGCAGCAGCAGTATTCCTTTAGGTTTGATGTGACCTTTTAATAAGAAAAAGTCATGTTTCTGCATCTCTTATAAAATTCTACTGCAAATACTGCCCATTATATTACTCATTGTTCATTTCATAGTCATGTAATGACAATTTTCTAGAACTCAGTGTCAAAGTAAAAGTTTGTCTCTTCCCATAAAATCATATACTTTCTTTGATCAGACAGTGAAAATTATACAGCCTAATGTATCTTTTTTTATTTCTGCCTTGGTTGTAAGTATCTCTAATCCAAATGTTCAGCCATCATAATGATCCCATTCTGAGTTTCTGATATTAAAATGTAAGGTTGCCCTCAAAATAAAGCAATAAATCAATTAAAAAAATAAAATGTAAGCTTCCAAAAGGCAGAGATTTTGTCTATTTTGTTCCTGTTGAAGGGGCAGGCAGAGGGAAACAGCTCAAATGCTTTATATTGGGAAAGAGACTTTTTTTTTAGAAGAAACATCACATAACTCTGTGGCTGTTTAGGCCATTTCCATTGCAGTATAAAGTAACATCCTATCCTCTGAAGTGCTCTTTAAAAAAGCAAACTGCTTTCCACCGAACCAAAGGGTATAAAATAAAGAGTTATCTTGCCTTCTCATAAAATCGTTTCTCATTGGTATTTACATCATTCACGAATACATAAAACAAAGAGTTAGGATGAAGAAGAAAAAGAGATTTTCTGGGTTTTGATGTCTCTGTGGCTTTGTGTGGAATGTGGCTGAAATAGGGTGTTATTTCACCTGAAACAGCAGTCCCTTGGGTGCATTAAGCTGGAGGAGGTCCAGAAAAGGGTGCCTGAGAAAAATGCCTGGACCATCCTGAAGTCCCCCTGTTAGTACATGGGGTGCCCTTTTAAGGTGTCAGTTGAACTCTGGTCTCTTGCCTTAGCTTCACCCCTATCCTTTCACTACCAGCAGATGACCTGTTGACTTGGGCTCTGCTCACTGAACGCTGGCCGCCCCACCCCCTGCATTCCAGCGACCCTCTATCCGTTTCCCACTGCTCACCTTGCCCCGGCATTCCCCACCGTCACCACTCATCCACATCCTGACCTCTTGCTCTGCTTCTTCTTTGTAGCTCTGACCCCTCAGCTTTGACAGCTGACACTGGCTATCCTAGCGGGGCCATGCGAACCCAGAGACCCAGCCTTACTTAGTTTGGATCAGTTTCTGGCTCTTCCAGGCCACTGCCTTCCCTGGGAAGGGCCACATCTTCAATCCTGGGGTCACTGCTTCTATAGAGACCCATTCTGTCTTCTGAAGGCATGCTACCTTGTGATAAAGGTGGTACCACTGGCTGGAGCTTTCTTTATGCCTTTTTTCTTAGAGACTTGAAGGTGGCAGGCAGGGTCCAAGGTGACACAACTGGACACTAGTTAAGGCCAATGGCTGTAGCAGGAGTAAATCGATATACAATTATCTGAGGCTACTGAGAATTCAGAGACATTGATTAATAGCTTTGGGGAGAATGAGATGAAGGTCGGTCACGCTATTAAATGACAATAAGACAAGTTGCAAAGTTGATCCATTAACCAAAAGTTTATAACCATTGGCCAAATCACATGGTTGTATACACGCTTATTACACCTTTACAAATCCTTTATTATAAATTGACTTACTATATAGATAGGGAAAATTGGAAAGAGCCCACTATCTTTCTTGGATTGATATGAATTTTGTTCTGCTCTGTGAGGTCTGAGAAATAATATCTAAGTCCAAACACTGGATACATTCTTTCCCTTTTCTTTCTTTTTAAAATAGAATTTGAGTTCTACTTCTAATGTTATAAATTTTTCGTTGCTTCTTAAGATTAAAAAAAATGCTTTATGCTGTCATACATTTTAATCAAGTTTGGTTTACATGAGGCATAGAGAAATAACTTAAAAACCTACATAGAAGAGTCTGATATCGGATATGACAGCAGGAGTCAAGTTTAATCGCCTAGACTCGTGCTGTGTGATATATTCATCACTAGCCTTGGGTGGCTATTTAAACTTAATTTAAATTAATTAAAATTAAATAACATTAAACATCCAGTTCCTCAGTTGCAGTGGCCACATTTCAAGTGCTCACTGACCTCATGTGGTTGATGGCTACTGTGTGGGACAGAACATATATACAGTGTCCATCACTGTAGAAATTTCTTTTGGCCTTGGCTAACCCAGACAACTTGGGTTTGTGAATTTTTCTTTTAGATAAACATATAGTAAAATACTGTGGCCTCCCAGGTGGCTCAGTGGTAAAGAATCCACCTGACAATGCAGGAGACGTGGGTTTGATCATTGGTCCAGAAGATTCCCTGCAGAAGGAAATAGCAACCCCCTCCAGTATTCTTGCCTGGAAAATCCCATGGACAGAGGAGCCTTCCCAGCTATAGTCCATAGGGTCACAAAGAGTTGGACATGACTGAGCACACACATGTAGTAAAACATTGTATTAGTCAGTTCAGGCTGTCATAATAAGATACCACAGACTGGGTGACTAGAGAAACAGAAATTTATTTTCTCAATGTTCCAGAGGCTGGAAGTCCAAGATTAAGGTGCCAGAGTTGGAGTCTGGTGAGATTTCTCTTTCTGGTTTGCAAATAGCCAGCTTCTTGCTCTGTCTTCACATGGCCTTTCTTCTGTGTACCTACCTACAGGGGGAGAGAGAGAGAGAGATCTATTTCTCTTCCTGTTCTTATAAGGACACCATTCTATTGGACGAGGGAACCACTCTTCTGACCTCATTTAACTTGAATTATCTCCATAAAGGCCCTATTGACAAAAACAATAAGGGGATTTGGGCTTCAACATACGAATATGGGGAAACACAAGTTTATCTGTAACAAACTTTAAAAAGAAGGAGAAGGAAGAAGGGAAGAGAGGAGGAGAGAGGGGAAGGAAAAGTAGGTCAGGGCCAGATGTTGAGGGCCTCATTGCTATGCTAAGGAGTTGAAAGTCTGTCTGAAGCAGAAGGGGAAACTCTGTGAAGTTAAGGAGGGAGTCTACGTGATTGAAATGTTCATTTTAGAAAGAACAGCAAGTAAACAGTATGGAGGGTGGGTTGAAGTCTGAGGAGAGCTTGGAAGAACAGAGGCAGGAAGTTACTCCAGTGTTGAGTTTTCTCCCGTTTACCCAAAGGAAGCTTACTGGAGAGTTGAAAATGTTTTCTTTGAAACCTCTGGACCCTACAGGTGCAGATCCAGGATGAGGGGGCAGGTTTGGCCCCCCTAGAAGCAGGCTAGCCAAACAGTTAGAGCAGACTAGGGTCATAAATTTCAGGGTTCAATCTTGACTCCATCCTTTATTACCTATTGACTTAGAGTTGGTTCACTCAGCTTCTCTGAACATTAATGTCCTCTTTTGTTGAAAGGGATTGATTACACTATTTCATAGCATTGTTCTAAGGATTAAATTATGCAATGTAGGGAAAAACATTTAACACACACCCTGTTTAGTGTTTAGTGCTCAATATATTTTGGCTATCATTACTACCAGGGATATATTTCCCAAATTTACTCTCAAAGGAATACAGGCAATAGGGTTTTTGTTTGTTTACATGAATCTTGTCTATCTCAAGATTCTCTGTGTGTGAGTCTATGTGTGTATGTGTTCTCCACCACACAGCAATCACCTTTAAGACTTTTGAAGTCACCATCCTGTATCGGTAGAGTGAACATGAGCTTCAGAGTCACAAGAACTAGTGTCAAATCCCTTCCCTGGTGGTCCAGTGGCTAAGACTCAGTAATCCCAATGCAAGGGGCCCAGGTTCAACCCATAGTCTAGATCTGGAATCTAGATCCCACATGCTGCAGCTAAGAGTTCTTATGCCACAACTAAAGACTGATGATCCTGCATGGTGCAAACAAGATTCAGGAGAGTTAAAAAAAAAAAAAAGAAAAATCCCTTGTCTACCACTTCTCTAGCCCCGTGATCTGCAAGAGACATCTTATTTGAGTCCTGGAGCTTCCCTTGTGGTTCAGATGGTAAAGCATCTGCCTGTAATGCGGGAGACCCGGGTTCGATCCCAGGGTCGGGAAGATTCCCTGGAGAAGGAAATGGCAACCCACTCCAGTACTCTTGCCTGGAAAATTCCATGGATTGGAGGAGCCTGGTAGGCTACAGTCCAAGGGGTCACAAAGAGTCGGACATAACTGAGCGACTTCACTTTCTTTCTTTCAGTTCCTTATCAGTGAAATGAATATGATAGTACTTTTCAGTCCTTAATTTATCCACAGATATTTACTTATATTTACTGCAGAGTTGGACTATATAGAAAGCTGAGTGCTGAAGAATTGATGCTTTTGAACTGTGGTGTTGGAGAAGACTCTTGAGAGTCCCTTGGACTGCAAGGAGATCAAACCTGTCAATCCTAAAGGAGATCAGTCCTGAATACTCATTGGAAGGGCTGATGCTGAAGCTGAAACTCCAATACTTTGGCCATCTGATGCAAAGAGCTGACTCATTTGAAAAGACCCTGATGCTGGGAAAGATTGAAGGCAGGAGGAGAAGGGGACGACAGAGGATGAAATGGTTGGATGGCATCACCGACTCGATGGACATGAGTTTGAGCAAGCTCCGGGAGTTGGTGATGGACAGGGAGGCCTGGCATGCTGCAGTCCATGGGGTCGCAAAGAGTTGGACACGACTGAGTGACTGAACTGAACTGAATTGAAAAGCACCAGGCATTGGGCTGGGAATTCCACTGTAAGTATATCAGACACAGTCCGATGACATTTTTGAGGGGAAAGAGACAGTTATACTACAATCTTATAAGTGCTCTAACAGGTCAAATGTAGGAGAAAAGACAAAACTAATACTGCCCAGAGGAATGGCATTCCTGTCAATGCCTTCCAAGGATTGCATTCTGGTTTTCAAGTGGGGAGTTGAAGGATGGGGAAATGACAACCAGGTGAAGCAAGTAGGGGTGGAAAGGAGCAAAGAGGGGTGGGAAAAGCGCTCCAGACAGACATAAAAGTAGGCACAAAGGCCTGGAGCCAAGGAGTGCCATCTTGAAAAGTCAAAACCAAGTTCACCTGTCCTGGGCAGACTGTGGAAGGGTAGAGCTGAGAGAAGAGCTGCAGAGAAATCATGGGAGGGGCTTAGGGAGTAGAAAGACATGATCAGACCTGCATTTTAGAAATATGGCTTCAGCTGTAGCAGAAAGAATGGGAGGGCTGTAAGTAAAGGCAGGCTGGTGTCAGAGAGCTCTAGTAAAAGCCTAGTGCAGTGATCCAGGTGAAAATGTGCCAGGCTGAAGCAATAGCAGATACATAATAATAATCACAGCAAATTTAACACATATATCCAGGAATTGTTCTATGCATCCAGCATACACTAACACATACAATCCTCAAAACCAGAATAAACCTACGAGGCCAGTCCTATTAACATCTTTATTTTATAGAGGAGGAATCCATGGAATAATCTGCTCAAGGTTATACAGTGTTGGGATTGAACCCAGGCAGTCGTGCTCTAGGCAGGGCTCCTTTTGTGCTAAAATGTGCTGCTGAAGACCTAACAGATTTCTGAGATTGACTAAGAATTAAGGAATGAGGTAGAGGGAGGAGTCATAGAGATCTCGAGATTTCTGGCTTGTGACTAGGTAGCTTTTTGAGTCATTGTTTGGGCTGAAACATATACTAGGGAAGATCAGACTTGGGAGAAAAGATAAGGAGTTGCTAGTGAGACAGGTTGAATTTGAATTCCTAACGTAACAGCCATGGGCAGATATTCAGAGTATCATTGTACATATGGGTCTGAAGCTCAGTTCAGTTCAGTTCAGTCGCTCAGTCGTGTCCAACTCTTTGCGACCCCATGAACCGCAGCATGCCAAGCCTCCCTGTCCATCACCAACTGCCATGGAGTCCACCCAAATCCATGTCCATTGAGTCAGTGATGCCATCTAACCATCTCATCCTCTGTCGTCCCCTTCTCCTCCTGCCTTCAATCTTTCCCAGCATCAGGGCCTTTTCAAATGAGTCAGCTCTTTGCATCAGGTGGCCAAAGTATTGGAGTTTCAGCTTCAACATCAGTCCTTCCAATGAACATCCAGGACTGACCTCCTTTAGGATGGACTGGTTGGATCTCCTTGCAGTCCAAGGGACTCTCAAGAGTCTTCTCCAACACCACAGTTCAAAATCATCAATTCTTTGGCGCTCAGCTTTCTTCACAGTCCAACTCTCACATCCACACATGGCCACTGGAAAAACCATAGCCTTGACTAGACGGACCTTTGTTGGCAAAGTAATGTCTCTGCTTTTCAATATGATGTCTAGGTTGGTCATAACTTTCCTTGAGAGTTATTATTACTAAATTTTTTATTTTCTGGTTGCACTGTGTAGCATGTGGAATCTTAGTTCCCCGACTAGGGATAGAACATGCACCTGCTGTGTTGGAAGCTTGGAGTGTTCACCACTGGACCACCAAGGAAGTCTCAAGAGAGTTATCTGAACAGGAGTTATATATTTGGGACTCATTAGCATACAACCATGGGAATGGATTAGATGTCTTAGGAAGAATGTTTTGAACTAGAAAAGAAGATATTTTGAGAAGAAAGCAGAGGAACGCCAGTATTAATGAGTAGGTAAAAGGAGAGTCACTTATAATGGCAATTAGGAGGAACAGTAAAGAGATGGGAGGAATATAGGGAACATGGGAAGGAAAGAGACATTTTGAGCAGTACAGTGTCAAACGGTATGGAGAGTTCAGCAAAGTGACCACCAAATGTGAAAAATGTCCATTGAATATAGTCACAAGGAATTCGGTAGTGACCTTGGAGAGAAAGTTTCAGTAAACTGATAAGAACAGTAGTTAGAGTGCAGGAGCTGGAGGAGTGAATGCAGGGTGAGGATGTGGAGGCCACAAACACAAAGAATTTCAGGGACTTCCCTGGTGGTTCAGTGTTAAGACTCCCTGTTTTCATTGCAGGGGGCATTGGAACTAAGATCCCGCATGCTGAATAGCACAGTCAAAAAAAGGAGGGGTGTAGGAATTTCACCAAGAAGATTTGCCTATGAAGGGAAGAGAGCTATCTGGAGAGGGAGGTGGATTAAAGGAAAAAATTAATTTTCATTATGCTAGACATTTGAGAATATTTAAATATTAATGAGAAGAATCCAGGATAACCTGAGAGGCTGTGAAATCAGGAGAGGGAATTATCTGAGAACCCTTGAGAAAGTGGAGGGGGTGGATGCAGGACAAAGATGGAGAGTTTAGCCTAAGCAGTAGAAAGTTTTTTCTTTGTAACAAGAGAGATACAGAGAATAATAAGAAGCAAAATTAGAGTTTGTGGTGGGAAACATAGGGAGTTCTTGATGGTTTTTATTATCTCTTCGAAGTAGGAGGCCTTATCACTGTTAGAGAGTGTGGGAGACAGTGGAGTCGAAGTTAAGAGGAAAACAGAGAAGGTTTAAAACAGACCCAGGGATTTTTTATGGCATGGAAAATACTGTGTATGATACTATACTGATGGAGGGATGGATGGATGTCCATTATACATCTGTCCAAACTCACAGAATATACAACACCAAGAGTGAACCCTAATAATGTAAACTATGGACTTGGAGTGATTATGATGTGTCAGTGAGGTTCATCGACTGTAACAAATGTACTTCTCTTGTGGGATGTTGATAATTAGGGAGCACATGTGGGGGGCAGGGGATACATGAAAAATCTCTGTACTTTCCTCTCAATAGTGCTGTGAACCTAAAACTCCTCTAAAAAAATTAAGTCTTAATTCAACAACAACAACAACAGATCAGACTCATGGAGGTGGAGACCAACGTGACTGAGGAAACAGAAAAAATTCCCAGCAATGCATGAGGACCTATGAATTCACTATGGTAATAACCTGCATGTTTGTTCTAGTTAAGTGGTAGGTTTGGAGAAGACAGAGAGATCTAGAATTGGAGTTTTGACAGCTGAGTTCAATAGAAGACAATGGGGATTAGAGATGAGGATACTGGTAGGAGAGGGGCAAAAACAATGGAGACCACCCAAGGGACCAGAAGAGAGCAGAAAAGAGCTGATATAATGAGGATAGAGGGGAATTCCTTGGTAGTCTAGTGGTTAGGACTCTGTGCTTTCACTGCCAGAGCCTGGGTTCAACCCCTAGTTGGGGAACTAAGATTCCACAAGCTGTGAGGTTAGGTCAAAAGAAGAGACATTTAGGGTCTTTGAATTCTACTTAAAGAACAGTGTGTGATATGTAGCCTCTAAGATGAACCCCAGTGAGCCTACCTCATGGTATTTATGCCCTGGAGCAGTCTTCTCCTTTTGAGAGTGAGCTGGACCTAGTGACTCATCTAACAAACAGAAGGTGATGGGATGTTACTTCCGAGATTAGTTTCAAAAAGACTCTTCCTGTCCTCTATGTTCTCTCACTCATTGGCTCTGATGCAAACCAGTTACCATGGTCTGTGCCCTATGCAGAGACCCACATAGCAAGGAAATGAGGGCGTGAATCCTGTCAACAACTGCCTGAGTGATCTTAAAGTCAGATCCTCCCTTTGTCAGATAAGGGACCTTCAGATAAGACCACAGCTTGTGTTGACACCATGATTGTAATCCCTTGAGGGAACTTGTAGCAAAGGCACCCAGCTAAACCCAGCTAAACTCTGCTGAGATTCCTGACAAGAGCTATGAGATAAAACTAATACAGAGTATAAGAAGTAACTGAGTGAGAAGGGAAAAAGGATAGCAATTACCATCAGAGATGGGAGTGTTTGAAGTTACAGTTTCAGCTATGTAGCTAAATAGATGCAGAGATCCAACTCAGTGAAGATAAGGTCAAGGAGTTTGGAGGCCAGGGTACTGGATAAATCAGGTGCATAAATGTGGAAGTCATTCACGATCACTGGGCAGAGAAGAGTGTGCACCGGGTGTCAGTTGCAGTGAATGACAAGGTGACACTGGGGCAAAGAGGACAGGAAGCCTAGTGAGATGGAGAGTGCTATATCAGGTGGAATGAGCTGCACAAAGTTTTTTTGTTTGTTTTTTTGAAGACGATGGCAAATTAATGGCACGGAAGGAGCACTAGGGATCTAGGAAGATGCTGACTCCAAAACTGGACTCTGGGATAGGTGAAGTGTGGGAGAATCACCTCTTCTCAAGAGTATAAGGGAGAACTGTCCTCAACGTAGGAATAAGTTTCAAGATTAACTGGCATGAAAGTAAGGTTCTTGTCCCCTCATAGTTGGCACTCGACGAATATTATTCGTCTCTCAACATTCAGGTAAACATGTATATGCCTTTGCTCTGCGCCTTCCTCTCCCCAATCTCTATGCAAAAGACTAGGGCTAGGTAAAGGGGTGGGTTCCGGTGGTTGGAGGCAGCGTAGCTCTTCTTCACTCGGTCGACTGAGAACTTGTTAGCAAAGCTTTCCGTAACTTCACTGGCGCATAAGACATAGAACCCCGTAAGGGAGATTTTATTCCTTTCACCAAAAAACATTAATCGAGAGCCTAACATGTGTGAGACACCGGCGACACAAACACGAGCGAGATATATTCCCGACTACCGGGAGGTCGTTCGGTCACATTCGGTGTCAAGGCCAACACGGGTTGGTTTCACGCCGTTTAGACGTTTCCAAGTTCTCCCCACACTTTTAGCTGAGGTAAAATGTCGGAAGTCGCTGTGCACCAGAACTGAGATCCCTCCAGAATTTGGCCTCGCTGTCTGGCGTTCCCAGCTCGCGCTAGCGAACCTGGGTGCGCCCTCCGGGAAAGCTGACGTCCACGTGGGCTCCCCAGCCGCCCGCGGGGCGGGGCGTAATGGGCGGGGCCAGACCGGAGGGCGAAGCTGACCCCGCCCCTGGGGCTCCCAGGGCCCACTGCGCCCCGCGGCCAGATGCTGACGTGTCCTTTCCTTTCCACTACACCTCCCGACACTACCTACTACCACTGCCCCGGAAGTCCCGCCTCATACTTAGCCCATCACTGCAAATCAGCTCTTTCAGCGCTTCCTGAAGCGCTCGACCGGTTTTGAGACTAAGGGGCGGGGCTTCGCAAGCAGGGTGCCTATTGGCTTGGGGTCCAGCGGGTTCTGGGCTCTAATTGGCCGGAGGGCGGTGGCGCTCTGGCACGCTTGCGCGGCGAGTAGAACGTGTGGCGGTGGTGGAGATCGCGTCTCTTTCGCTCCCAGTCCTGCTGCTGCTCCAGTGAGCGCCCAGCGCGTCCGTCCCGTCCATCGCCCACAGCTGGTCGCCCGCCCGCTCCTCTCCGTGGCGGCCTCTCACCAACACCGACACCCACATTGACACGTCCTAGCGGGCCACCGCCTTAATCGCTGGTTTTCCATCGCTACACATGGCCTCCTCCGCGCAGAGCGGCGGCTCCTCCGGGGGACCCGCGGTCCCCACCGTGCAACGGGGCATCGTCAAGATGGTGAGAGCGGGGCCCGGGACACCGATCCCACTGGCCGCCACCGTGCGGGAGTCTGGCGCTGGCTCCTTCCCCTACCGACAGCTTGCAGTGTCTCCCAGATCCTCTTTCCTCTGCCCCTTCCTCACTTTCACCCGATCTCGGAATCCCCTCCCTAGACGCAAGTCGACACGGACTCCCCTTCGGTACTTTGCCTCCGGGACACCCTGGCATTAGGGGGTCACAGTGATTTCCGTGATCGCGGGACTCAAGTCTCCTGGCTTTTTACCGGGACAGATCGATTACTGATTAGTTAACGGGGATTTGTTGGTATCAGTCCTCCGATTCACCGTCCTTCAGTCCATTTTGGCATATGCTGAGTAGTTTGCAGTTTTTCGTAGATCCTAACGTCCGCTCTTCCAAGGAACTCTTGGAGTACTTGGCCTTCTTGAAGCTGTTATGTTTCCACCGACGCTCAGTTACGCCGAGTTTTCTCGCTCTCTGGCCCTCATTTCCCGTCTTTTTCCCTCCACCTCTTGCGTCAAGTCAGTAGTCCTGAGAGCTCTTCATATCTGTGCTCCCCCTCTCTTTGGCTCTCAGAGCCTTAGGCCGGTAGGAATCTTAGCTATCCTTGTTGTTCCCTCACTACGGATGAGACAACTTTGAAGAGGACAAGTGACTTGCCTAAGGTCACATGGTGGTTTGGGTTGGAGCCAGGACTGGAGCCTAAATGTTCTGATTCCCAGCCCCCTGCTGTTACTGTAAATTCTGCCTGATTATATGTCCCCTCACCCTCTACATCCTTGAATGGTGAATTTAAAACCTTGCAAGTTTCATTAAAAATTAACCCCCGTCATAATTTTGTAATATAAATTCTCTTGATCAATTGTCCCCTCTGTTGGCCTCCCCTCAACATTCCCCGGGATTGGAAACTGACATTTTTTCGTTGTTACCAGAATTTCTGGTTGTGATGGCCGCAGGCTTATAGATTTCCTTTCAGGCCGCAATTCTGACTTTTCCATCTGGTAATATTCTTTATGACACTTTGTCCCAAAGCTCTGCAGCCTTTTATAGTTGTAGAAAGTTTGAAAAAGATTGTTTTCTTGGCTCATTGTCTGTCACAGGATTATAATGTTTCTCAGCTTATGCATGAATTAGATTTTAAGATTCCCCACCCCCCACCCCGATATTCACATAGTCACTTCTTAGGCAGTATTCTGCCTCCAACTGAGATTCTTAGGCTTTTCAGTAGTGCGTTTCCCACTTATTTATACATAAAGGGAGAGCCAGAATTTATCAGAAATTGAGTGAGGAGGGAATTTCCAGGGTCCACATAGTTTCACCTCTCTGAAATATTGACCTGACCTATGAAAGGGTTATCCTGAAGTGGCTCCTCTTAAATTAGCTTTTCCATTTGCACTTATCTTCCCTTCACCGTAGGGACAGAGCAGTGCTCGGTGGTCTGGTAGTGGGATGGCCAGCACCCGGTGAATCTCGTCTGAGTTTTGTTCCTTTGCTAAGGCTTGAATTTTTCTTAAAGGCCCCTCTTACTTGTAGAGTGGGAGTGGAAAGGGGCTGACTATATTTTTGCTTCTACAAATGCTGGAAGTTTCCAGGGCATTTGGATTCCAATGGGGTGACCATACCTGTCTGCAGATTACCCCCATGGATACTGAATATCAATAGTAACTTGTTTATTAAGGCTCATGTCTTGTGCTGAGTTTTCTGTTTGTGTTATCTCATTTATAGTACTGAACAAGTGGATAGGATCATTGGCTACATTTTTACGGATATGTAATCTGAGGTTTCAAAAGAATAGTTTACCCCAGGACAGGTCCTTTTTAATCGGTAATGAGAGGCAGAGCTGGGACTTGAACCCAGACCCTGTTGGCCAAAGCACAGGCTTTTCAAAACATTTGTGGTTTGATGACTCTGACTCCAGGCAATGATTTTAACAGAGGGCAAGGCCAGTGATGCATGGCCACAAAATTGCAGGAAAGTGAAGCTGACTGTAATTGAGCCTAGGAGAGATTAGATGTTACTCCTGTCTTGTCTGGGAGCTGCTGTTGCAGTAAGTGACTTTATTTGGTGCTTATAGTCCTTACCATAAGCAAAGTAATGTGGTGTGAAGACACATTAGGGTGGGAGCAGGCTTTGAAGAAGGTGTTAAGAGTTGCCTGTACTGCTGTTTTTCTGTTTTCAAGCTGCAAAGGGGTGGGTGGGTGAGTTCCAGGCAGAGATTAGGGGAGGGAAGCTGGGTGAAGTGCGGAGCCACTGGCAGATTTGTGCCAGGCTTCGAAGCCTGTCTGGAATGAAAAATTGACCCCTGGCAAATGGCTGTGTGTGAAGCTCTTCTGCTTAGCGAAGTTGTATTTTCCTGGAGAGTAATTGTTTCCAGTGGTACCAGGAACTGCTTCGTAAGAACTCTGCGAGGGAAGATGGAGCTCTATGACAGAGGGAGGTGAGGAGGAAATAGTTTGATGACTAGGAAAAGAGTAATTATCAGTGACTGCTTTTCTGCCTTTGGGTTGAGGGGCAGAAACTGACCAACCAGACATGGGCCTTTCAGGCTGAGCCCTCCAGTTTTGTCTGGACTCAGGCTGAGCTGAAGGTCCGAAGTGGTCTTGGGTTGAAGTTTGCTGCAATGAAGAGGAATACTCATTCTTCCTCTTTTGGGTAAAGAATGGGTTATAAGGTGATGGAAGCTGCATGTTTCTTCTGGTCTCTGCCTTGCCATCTTAGGAAGTCCTGTGTTCCTTTTTATAAGGTTGAAGCAGAAAGAACCTGGGACTCAAGTAGTAAAAAAATGTTTGCATTTGACCAGTTTTTTAAAATGATGGTAGGGGCTGTGTCTGCTGTTGACAGTAGGAGCCAAGGGACAGAGTTGGTTCTGGAATATATTGGAGGAAGTGGGCAGTGGGTTGACACAATCATTGTGAGGCTCTTCTGTTACTGAGAAGGCAGTGAGGATGATGGAAAAGCTGAAGGTGGATTTATATATTTTTTGAATTGGGATAAGACTGGCAAGTGTGTGGGCAGGTGAAATAGAACCTGGGAAAGTAAATGTCTGTGTCACATCAGATCTTTTCTCGAAACCCTGGAGGATTCTATCTCTGGGTTTCTTGGGTAATTTGTTAGACTTTCTTTAGCTGTCTCAGAATATTGTCAGCCATGTTAAATAGAAGTTGGGAGAAGTCTCCGGGGTAGTGAATGTGAAATTCAGTTACCCCACTTAGCAGCTACTTAGAGATGGCAATTTTCTCTGGTTTTGCTGACCCCATTTATTTCTGTCTTGGGGGACAGAGCCCTTTTTGAAGTCTTTAACTCTCCTATCTTATGTCTGCATGTGTTTTCAAGAAGGAGCGCACAGCAGAGTGAATCTGCTGCAGTTCTTGAATCTTCGGTGCTCATCAGAAGCAGCCATGGCAGCAGCCTATCTCATCCTCTTTATGGTGTGGAAGGCCAAATCCCAATTCCCATTTCACCCCATCCCATTTGAAAGGGCAAGGAATCCCTCTGCTAATCTTTGGCTTTATGGTTAGAACAATGATCCTCACTAGATGACTTAAGTTCCGGGGCACCTAAAGAAGGAGATGGCTGTAACTTCCTCCCCTAATAGGAATTGTGCTGCCAGGCTGTTGGAAAGCCGGCTGTAGGCTTTCTGGTGAGGAGGTTAGTGGGAATTTCTCCAGTGTACAGCTTGTAGGAATTGCTGTCTGTAATTTAGATCATTACAGCTAAGTGTTTCTAGATTTCTGAGCTAAGAAGTATGTGTCTTCAGAGCATAGTGAGGACAGAGTAGTAGTCTGCTGATCTGCTCCTTCTTCCTGTGTGCACTTAGCTCAGGCAGACTGTGAAAGAAAAACACCTTTCCTAAGCTACTTAAAATACCCTTATTCTACCACTCAAAGGGACAAGGTAGGTGAATAACAGTATTTTACTAGGGCCATTTGCAAAGATTCCCAGGTGGCTTAGTGGTAAAGAATCTGCCTGCCAATGCACGAGACACAGATTCAATTGCTGGGTCAGGAAGATCCCCTGGAGAAGGAAATGGCCACCCACTCCAGTATTCTTGCCTGGGAAATCCCATGGACAGAGGAGCCTGGTGGGCTACAGTCCGTGGTATCGCAAAGAGTTGGACACAACTTAGTGACTGAGCACACATTTGCAAAGCAGTTGATGGAATAGGATGGAAGACTTTTCCCTCTAGTCTTAAAATTGTCTACCTCCCAGCAGGTGAGCATGAGTGAGTGAGTGAAAGTCGCTCAATCATGTCTGACTCTTTGTGACCCCATGGACTGTACAGTCCATGGAATTCTCCAGGCCGGAATCCTGGAGTGGGTAGCCTTTCCCTTCTCCAGGGGATCTTCCCAACCCAAGGATCCAGCCCAGGTCTGCCGCATTGCAGGTGGATTCTTTACCAGCTGAGCCACAGGGAAGCCTGCAGGTTAGCATGGTAGCTTTCAATCAAAATTGTAAATAAAAGAGCACTAAATTTTTGTTCTGTCTTAAAGACTTCCTGTCACTTTTCCAGTTTGAAAAAGAAGCATACATTTGGCTCTAGTCATGCTAACAGTGGCCACTGCCATGTACTAACTAATGATAGAGATGATGAGCAATCATATTTCCTTTCTCCAACGAGTTTTATTGATCATCTGTGTCAAGCACTGCCTGTGTATTGGAGAAACAGTGGTGAGAAAGTAAATCATATCCCTGCCCTTCCAGTTTATGGAGGAGACAGACAAGTACATAAGAAATAAGCATATGAGAGCGATTTCCAGTAGGGGAATGGGACTGAGTAGTTGGGAGTAAGGGAAGGGGTGGCTCATTTAGATTGGAAGGCTTCCTTCAGCTGAGGTCTGATGGACATGAAAGAACCAGACACAGGAAGAGTTCCTGGCAGAGGGAATTGCATGTGCAAAGATCGTAGATATCCATTGGTGATTTGATTATCTTCAGAATATTTACAGTAGCTTTTCAATTTCTTGAAGTTCAGTGTTCCACATACATGGTATGGGTTTAACCTGAGCTGTTAATGTACGTGTTTTAGGGTAAGAAAAGGCAGAAAGGCAGCAGAGGTGGAGGTGGTTCTGGTCTCCTGGTGAGATAAGTTGTTGTTTCATTACTCAGTCGTGTCTGACTCTTGTAACCACATGGACTGTAGCCTGCCAGGAAGCCCTGGTCAGATCAGTAGCAGACATTAAGTCTACAGGATAAATATAATCGATAGGAGACTGATTTAAAACAAAATGCTTGCTCTTGGTCATGTTTCTTACAGGGCCACGACCAGGGTTCTTTGACTTCCTACCAGCCAATCGTGTATTCCTGAGGTCACCACCTTTCAGTAAATAGGACCTAGACGAGAAGATAAATGCTAAGAACAGGCTCAACAAGAGTTGCATAGCATCTAGAACCTGATGAAGTTTATGCTTCTTGCATCATTTTATTACTACTTGGAATGTAGTAGCTCTGGCCTCTGGCAACACTTTTAACCTAGCAAGCTTTAGGTAATAACGATGTTGAAAAGCAGAGTAGCATGCTTCAGAGCTCAAAGTAATGGTCAGGAAGGAAGGGCTCATGCAGGGTTGGGGACTCCTGAGGCTGGGTTGTTCTCAGCGCTGGTAATAAGGAGGCAAATGATTTCGTGCGTTTATGCCCAGTTTGCTTGGAGAATGAAATTGGGGAAATACGTGAATATTTTAGTTCTCATTTGTTAAGTTCAAAAGAGAAAATTGCCAGGTTTTTGAATTTAAGCAGTTAAGGAGTCTCTATTGGAGAAGGAAATGGCAACCCACTCCAGTGTTCTTGCCTGGAGAATCCCAGGGATGGGGGAGCCTGGTGGGCTGCCGTCTGTGGGGTTGCACAGAGTCTGATACGACTGAAGCGACTTAGCAGCAGCAGCAGCAGCAAGGAGTCTCTGGGCTTCCCAGGTGGCGCTCGTGGTAAAGAACCTGCCTGCCAGTGCAGGAGATGTAAGAGACTCGGGTTCAATCCCTGGGTCAGGAACATCCCCTGGAGGAGGGCAAGGCAACCCACTCCAGTATTCTTACGTAGAGAATCCCATGGACAGAGGAGCCTGGCGGGCTACAGTCCATAGGGTCGCACAGAGTCGGACATGACTGATGTGACTTAGCATGCATGCATTTGAGGAGGAACTAAGGCCTGTTGTGAACCTCACTTATCAGCATGGGCCATCAAGCCAGCTGACAGGTATGATTCTAGCAGTGGTTACAGCAGTAGATATCCTTTGGAACCTGATGTTTAGATTTTATTTCATTTCTTCAAGGAAAATAATAGCTGAAGATTTTAGGAAATTCTTTGCCGTATCAGGGGCAAGGAATGAAGTAAAGGGATTCAGTTCTTACTGGGCTTATGTAGCTTTTTCTCCTATTTCTTTGGAGATAGATACCCACCCAGGTGTTTGTGTGTTTTTTTTTTTTAATATTTATTTATTTGGCCGTGCCAGGTTTTAGTCGTGCACACAGGATCTTTTTCTTTTTTTTTTTAATACTTTCATTTATTTATTTATGGTTGTGCTGGGTCTTTCTTTGTTGCTGCGCAGGCTTTTCTCTAGTTGTGGAGAGTAGGGGTTACTCTCTAGTCGTGGTGCGCAGGCTTCTCATTTTGGTGGCTTCTCTTGTTACGGAGCACTGGCTCTAGGGCGTGTGGGCTTCAGTACTTGCAGCATGTGGGCTCGGTAGTTGTGGCTTCCAGGCTTTGGAGCACAGGCTCAAAATAGTTGTGGTGCACAGGCTTAGTTGCTCCTCGGCATGTGGAATCTTCCCAGAGCAGGGATCGAACCTGTGTCTTCTGCACTGCCAGGTGGATTCTTTACCACTAAGCATTCAGGGACAGTCACACACAGGATCTTTAACTGCAGCATGTGTTAGCGGCTCAGTTGTGTCCGACTCTTTTCGACCCCATGGACTGTAGCCCACCAGGCTACTCTGTCCATGGAATTCTCCAGACAAGAATACTGGATTTCCTTCTCCAGGAGATCTTCCCAACCCAGGGTTTGAACCCAGGCCTCCTGCGTTCCATGCAGATTCTTTACTGCCTGAGCCACCAGGGAAGCCCTTAGTTGCAGCATGGGAAATCTTTATTTGCAGCATGTGAGATCTAGTTCCCCGAGCAAGGATGGAACCCCTGGCCCCCTGCATTGGGAGCGTGGAGTCTTAGCTACTGGACCACAAGGGAAGTCCCAACACCTAGTTTTTTCGTTTTCGTTTTTTCCCCACCCAGTTTCTGTTGCTATTCCTCTCTTGGGAGACTGACATATGCTTTGTTCTGTTCTTAAGGGAGAAATTGATACAGAATCACAGGTTGTGCACATTTGATGCAGATGGAGTGTTGTGGGGTTTCACTTACTTTCAGTGAGACTCGGTATGATAAATTAATGTTATGTTTTTCTCACTTAGCTTTAATATTTAGGGGAATAAAAAGAACAGTGGTTTCAGTTGGCATTTTTTAAAAATTAGGAAGTTAAGCGACTTACAGGAAAAATAAACCTAATGACAATTTAGATGTTGTTTTTGAGATGTTCAGTCTCTGATGTAAACTGGGCTGGTACAAATTTTCTCCATTTATGTGCTTATGGTGACTTTAAGGCTCTCTTTCCCCTCTATATGAGGTGCTTCAAGTTCTCTTTATGTGGGCAGTAGTCTGCTATGGTCTGGTAACACCAACCTCATGTGTAATAAGGGGAATTGAGGAGATTGGGGATCTGTGGTTCAAGTTAATAAAGCCCATATATTGGATTGGCCAAAAAGTTCGTTTGGGTTTCCCGTGGCAGCTTATGGAAAAACCTGAACAAACTTTTTGGCCAACCCAGTATTAACATTGTCCCTGGAAAGTAGCCTGGTGGAGAAGAGAGGTCATCACCCTGGGATTCAGGGGACACAGTTCTAGGCCAGCTGCTGCTGGTCTCGCTCTGGGCACTGTGGGGTAAGGTAGTACACCTTTCAGGCTCTTTCTTTTTTTATTAAATGAAGTGGTTGGACTCTGAAGCTCCTTGCAGTCCCCAAAGGCTGCAGTTGTATCAGAAACCCTATATTACATGTCTTTTAGGCATGAATCAAAGCTGAGGAATCTCATACCTTCTGCTAGTCTTCACTTTGAATTGATGCTTACCTTGTGGGAGACATATTTTCTGTTCCCACTGCTTGTTTTATTTTTATTTTCTGAGAAGGTAGTTTAGTTGAAATATGATTTTCTAGTGTGGAAGACCAGAATTAGAATTTGAATTAGACTAAATGACCAGTTACTGGAGTGGCTGGAGGGTGGGTAGAATTGGACCAGGGAGGTTCCTGGCTTCAGCAGTGGTGGTAGGATAGACTAGTGGGAGTGGTTGCTTGGGATCCAGAGGAACATGGTTCCAGTCGGTTTTATTAATGTGGTCTCACCTCTGCTTCTGAACACCCTGCCATTCTCCTGGGGCAGCAGGTCTAGACCTGAGAGAGGTGGGGATGATGAGGGCACTCTGGGAGCATAAACTCTGGGAGTTGATCCTGGCCCTTTGTCTGAGTGAGTCTGGCGGGAGCTTGGGGCTTGGTCGGGTTCTGAGCTCTGGTTTTCAGGCTCTGAGGCCAAAGCCTCTTCCTTTAGATTATTGTCATTGTCCTGCAGATCTTTCCCACTTCTGTTTAATGTGCAAGTATAGGAATCATCTAAATCTATTCTTGGTAGTTCCTCACAGGGTTTCTTTTCTTTTGAGTTTATTTTTTATTGTAAGCTTTCTTAGATTCTTTTCTGGGAGGAGATTTTGAGAGAGAGTTCCTAAGAGCCCAGTGATTTTCTAAACACATCCTTGCCTCAGGACCACCTGGAAGGTTGTTCTGAGGCACTGAATTAGAATCTGCACATGCGGCCTGGAGATCCATATTTTTAAAAAGCCACTCCTAGGTGGCTTTCTCTCCTGAAGAGGGACCCTTTGGGATTGATCCAGGGGCTGGCATTCGAGACCCATTGATCTTATTTAATTCCTGTGCTGTATGTAGTTGAAGGGTCAGGACATAAATGCAAAAGGAGTGTATGCTTTTGGGGCCAGTGCACCGGAATTGTATATGAGGGGAGATAGTAGCTTCTTTTTTTCTTTTTAGCACTTATCTCAATGGCTCCCAGAACACTTTGCATTGCTTTTAATCTGTGGCTCAATATTGGGCTGATGTCCCCAGGAGTCCATTTACAGTGACTCTGAGAGCTTATGCTAGGTCAGAACTGACAGCTGAGAAGTTGTTTTATGTGCCTGATTTAGGCCATATGCTCATTTTAACACTCATCTGCCACTTTTCCTTCTATTTGCGTAGATTCCCCAGATCTTCCTATAATTTGGCACCAATACCTTGGCACGTTATTACTGTGGAAGTCTTTTGTGTCATCCACAAGCATGAAGAGTCTCTGTTCCTCACTTTCTGCCCTTTTAATCCTACAGAACCACACACGTGGACTTTTTGATTTGTCTATTTAGATCCATCCTGTTTCTTGTTTATAAGCCCTGTTCTTAACAAGAACAACACCAGTAAAACCCCAAATGACCTCTTTGGTGGTCTTGGTCTTTAGTTTTTATTCCACTGGCTTGCCAAATATGGAGATAAAATTTTCCTATCGTTCTCAAGCCTTTGAAGGCCTGAGGTTGAAGGGTCACGTTTGCAGTTCCTTGGTGGCCTTTCCTTCTCTTGACCAGCTTTTCTAGTTCATCCCAGAAATCCTTCCAAATGCTCAGGTGAGTGCCATCCAGTGTTAGTCATTTTACAACTGTCGATGTTTAAAATTTAGACTTAATGCTTGCTCTTAAGACTTCAAACAGTACAGAACTATGTGAAGTTGAATGCAAAAATCTTCCTCCCTCTACCCTCCTTATGAATTTTCTCCCATTCATTCTCATCCCTGTAAGTAAATGTACTTCGCAGTTTTTTTATGCAGATTTATACACCCCCCCATTTTTTTTTAAAGAAACAGAAATGAGGTTATAATCAGTTCTGTAACTTCCTTTTAAAAATTAATTGTCAAAACTACTTTTCAGTGTCATGATTATATGTCTGTCTCATTCTTCAGTGTTTGAGGAGTGTTCCGTGGTTTGGATGTATTTACTTACCCATTTTTTTCTCTGTTGATGTGTCAACATTCTTTGATACATCTCTGTGTTTTTGTGTTAGCATTTCCCTAAGACAGATTCCGGGAGTACACTTCATGTTTTTGGTGGCTGCAGGGGGTCTTTATTTAGACTTTACCTTTTTATATCCTACAAGGATCATCTTAGATTCGACTGAGGGCAGAATGCAAGAATACTGGAATAGGTAGCCATTCCCTTCGCCAGGGGGTCTTCCCAGGAATCTCACCCAGGTCTCCTGCATTGCCAGCAGATTCTTTACCCTCTGAGCCACCAGGGAAGCCCAACAATCTCCTTACACTAATTAATCGTTTCACAATTGGTAGTCTACTTCCCCAGTCAGTACCCTTGAAAACCACTGTCTTCCCCAGTGGAGGGCAGGGTTCAGCCCCTGGGGATCATTAAATCACCATTGTTTAATTGCTTCAAGGCCCCCCAGGGGTTTTAAGGTCTTGAACTTAGAGGAGAGTCGGCTCTGAGGGCTCTAGCCTTGTCTACTCTCTCTGGGTTCTAGAAAGCTCCCTCGCTAAGAAGTGTGCCACTGCCCAGCTGCGGAGGACAGGAGGAGGTCAGAGGCAAGGTCCTGTGAGAGGCCTGACTTTTTCCCCCTACAGACTGGTATTAATGCATAGCTCTTCCTCTTTCTTTTTTTCTACTTGGATTAGAAGGTGGGGGTGGTAGTGGTGGTGAATCTGACCACATCCTGCTCCGAGAAACCCAGCCATTTTTTAGAGTTGTTCAAAGGCTGAACCGGGGCCAGCTGATTTCAACCCCGGAAAGGGTTTACCTCCAGTTTCCTGGGTTTCGGGTGTGCATGTGCCCCTCGTGTTTTTAGCATATCCGAACACTGCCTCTACTTTTTTTTAGTTTGAAAATCTTTGGGACAATCAGTTGTCTTTAAAAATCGTCGTATTATTTTAAAAGGAAATGGTTTCACCAATGAAAATGGGAAACCAGTATAACTTGCTAGTTACTGCTTACTAGAAAGCACCTTCAGAAAAACCCCACAATGAAAACAAAATAGCGAGTGTTATTAAATTCTAAACAGCATTTTGCAGAAGACTGTGTAACAGGTGGTAGAGATGTGCTGAAGGCTTCCTGCCTCTAAACTGAAACTGCATTTAATGGGAGGGATTGAAAGAGAATCGAAAAGAAGACAAGAGACAGCTCTTATTTACATATGAATATTAAATGCTGGTACACACAGGGATCATATACTACGGAAACCAGTTTTTCTTGTTTTGTTTTTTAAATAAGCCCACACTTTGGAAAACGGACACATAAATTGTCTCTGGAGACAGAACCGAACTGATTTTCTGGGGCGGCTGCGCTCACGTCATTAGTGTCACCGACTGCTGGCCCCGATGCCTTGGGCAAGTCCCTGACCCGTTACCTTCCAGCTTTGCCTGTAAATGAGCAGTGCTCGCCTCATGGGATTCTTGCTGATAAGATGAAAGAAGGCGGTATTCAGACCATTGGCTGGAGTTGTTCCCAGCTCAGACGAGAGTGGAAATGGAACTGACTGAGGCAACATGAGGGCAAGAGTGGCACCCGGCAAGTTTTGTAATGTTGTTATTTAGTTGCTAAGTCGTGTTCGACTCTGTGACCCCATGGACTGCAGCACACCAGGCTCCTCTGTCCTTCACTGTCTCCTGGTGTTGCTCAAATTCATGTCCATTGAGTTGGTGATGCTGTCTAATCATCTCATCTTCGGCCACCCCCAGTTTGAAAGACTGGCTCTAATTTTAGGATCATATTTTTTCTATTATTATTGGTATTTTTTGACTGAAATGTCCTTTATTTTATAAACAATGTGATGGCATTTGCTTTCTTTCATGTCCTTGGCACAAATAAGAAATGGATAACATACCAGTCCCTAATTTTGGCTTAGCAGAAAGGTAAATGTACGAGTACATGTCTAACCTTCTGAGCTTTGGAGGCATTGTTCATTTAACTGTTAGGAAAGCTTAAACAGATTTAGGAGTGCATGGAAAAGTGCAGTTGTGTGTGTGAATACTAGGTGGAGTTCAGTGACAGAGGTGAGGCTAGTCAGGCAGAAATGCATCTGGCAAAATTTTTAACTCCTTTGGCTCCTGCCCTCTCCTCCCTGCGACCCCCTAGCTTCTGGTACTTCAGAACTGGGCTGCATTCCATCTCCACCCCACCCTCCCTTCTAAATGATCAAAACAATATATTTAGGAAAAATTTGCCACTATAATATAAAACATTCCATTTTCTTTGCTCCAACGTGGACTAGGTAATCCAAATTTGAGCATTTTCTGGTCCTCTTTTGGAGACTGGGAGAGAGGAACCATGTATGTAGGATCAGCATAAATTTGTAATTTGCAAGGAACAGCGCCTTACCTGGCCTCCCACCTTTGTAAGGACAGGGCAACTTACATCCCAGTTTGCCCAGGGCTGTTGTCTTGGCATGACTGTCAGTAACACCCTACTTTCACTCTCACAGTGTCCCAATTTGAGTGATAAAATGTATGTTTAGTTGATTTGGTTATGAAGGGTCAAGTCTGGGGGGAATACTGGGTTGGCATAGTTCAGAGAGGACAGAATAAACTGAGGTTAGATGGTTCCATAAATCGCTGGGAGGATGGCCTAAGGTGTGGGGTGTCTCCAGGCTTCTTTGAAGCACAGGCAGCTTCGGTTTGATACCAGGCTTTGCACCTGATTCTGGGTAAAGCTTTTTAGGCTGTTGAGATAGGTGTCTGTCTCATTGAAATGCTGTTTAATAGAGGCAGGTAACCGTGTTTTATGGTGGAAGGGGGAACTCATGAAGTGAAACACTGAAGCTTTTCTTGGAGAATGGATGGGTTGGAAAAATCAGATGTCATATTTCAGGTCAGTTTCTTTGCTTTAAACCTCTTTTCTGGGGAGACGGTGAAAGTGACAAGTCTTGACAGAGGCAGAGAAATAAAACAGGGGAGATAAAAGACAGCTGAAATGAGTAGGTCCAGGTGGGTGTACTCAGATGTTCCTGAAGGCAGCTGCAAGCAACCTGCAGTCAAGGTACCAGTTGAAGGCAACGTGCCTAAAGGCCTGTTGGAAGTTTGTGGTAGAGAAAGGAATGAGAAGCGAGACGTTTAAGTCTGTTTCCAGTCTCTAGAATGCAGTGCTACAAACTTTTAAACTAGGAATTCTGTCCTAGGAGAGGGCATTGCTTTATATACAGCCTTTAATACCAGGGGCATTTTTATTTTTGGCAACCACCCAAAACAGTGACTTACTTTGCCAAATGTAATTTATCTGCTTACCTAATAGGACTGTCCCAGGTCTTCATGGAAAGTGGGGCATTTCTTCCTTCCGTTTCTTTCCCCTGTGTGTAGGTGAATGAGAGGGGAGACCTGGGTCCTGGGGCCCCGCTGAGCTCTATTATTCTAGGTGCAGTAATTGCTTGTGTTATTACTCCTGGCGGGTGAGCCCTTTCGAAGCCCAAAAGCCGGGAGGCTGCCTCTGTTACTTAAAAGCTGAGTTATCTTATTAAACTCCTCTCTTATGAGAGCTTTAGACTCTCCCGAGACCTCCCGCAGGCTCTCCGTGGGGTCCAGGCCTGGCTCCCGGTTCAGCCCTCCTGCCCACGTTAGTCATCTCCCTGCCAGCAAGTCACACAGGCAGGCGGCTAGGCTGCTGACTAGGCTGCTCGGCTTCCACTGAATTCTTTGTCGTCCCCGGATTGGTGCTCCTAATGAGCGTACCTCCCTTACTCTAATGTTGTAAGAAAATGTGCTTCTTTGATTATCAACAGGAGAAGCGGAAAACCAGTATAGAGAGAACAGTAAACTTGCGACTCAGATTATCTGAGTAACAACAGGGAAAATTGGGTTTTTGAAAGGAATTGATAGCACAGGGCTAAACAGTAAGGATGCCCCAGGAGTCTGAGCTGTCCAGCAACTTGCTCGTGAAATTTCTGTGCTTTATGTGTGAAAGACGTTCATTTATTTGGTAATACATTGGAAAGAGTGTGCACTGCCCCCCCCTCGGAAAAATAGGGTGAAAGGAATCATAGAGTTGGGCTTTAGTGACAGTATAGGGTAAGTGGAATATTACTGCATTCTTTTTTTTTGGCCTTGCTGTGTAGCTTGCGGTATCTTAGTTTGCTGGCTAGGGATCAAACTCATGCTCCCTGCATTGGAAGCACAGAATCTTAACCACCGGATGGCCAGGGATGGCTCTATTATTGGTATTTTCAATGAAAATGGAGGGACAGTCTCTCCTGGGCAGTAATTGTAAGTAAATTCCAGATCGTGGCCAAATGGCCTTCTGTTTCACTTCTTGAAGAGGTGTGCAAATCTGCATTATGGTGGAGGATGGGGTGGGCTGGGGCCCCAGCATATAGTGGGGAAGGAAGGACTCCTTGTCTTGTAATCTCCAGCTGTGTTAGGTAATAAGGGACTTCATCACACACTCAGAAGGATTTTAATAGTAAGGAGAATTCTAGGATGGAACATTAATTTAGCAATAAAGGACTCTGGTAGATTTGTGACATCCATTTCTTTAGTTTGACATCTCAAATTGCCTATCAACATTTCAAATAGGAAAAGTTTCCAGAGAAATATGGACAATAAAATGGGAAAATTAACACCTTTGATGGGTAGCATAGAAGTTACCTGACTTCCCCAAGTTCTACAGCCAGCCCTGCACATAAGCCAAAATAAATGTATTAGCTATTCTTACGCAACGGTTCATTCTGAACAGCATTCCATATTATGCTCAATAACCTAGCATCCCTGTTGCTGTCAGTTGTAAGAAAAAAATGCACGTGGCTTTATGGAAGTAAAACCTAAGGAGCAGTAAAGGCAATAATCTTGATTTCTCTAGGATGTTGCAAGAACTCGGATGTTCATTCATTTAGCTGTATCTGGCGCAGGTCTCCTGCCCCCGTTTTAATCATGGGGTTGTGGTTTGCTAGTTTGTATACTGTACTTATTGCTCAGTGAAGGCAGTGCTGTGAGGAGGAGAAAGAAGAGATGACACCAGCTATGGCCATCGAGGCTGGGAAAGCAGTAGCTGTGCCCTCTCCTGTTTATTTCTTCATTCATTCATTCATTCGGCTGTGCCAGGTCTTAGTTGCTGCCTTTTGGGTCTTCAGTCTTTTTGCAGCATGTGGAGTCTTCTTGTTGTGGTATGTGGGATCTAGTTCCCCGGCCAGGGATTGAACCTGTGCCCCCTGCACTGGGAGCTCAGAGTCTTTGCCTCTGGACTTCCAAGGAAGCCCCTCTCCTTTCTGAATCAGGAATCGTGGCTGCACTTCTCTCCTTCTTCTGAGCACTGGAATTGAGGAGAAGCAAAGAGAGCAAAAAGGTGGGGAGGGCTGGACGCACAGAGCCTGTTAACTGAGTAGTGCCTGGAATGCACTCTCTCACCTAACAACCTGAGTTTCACCTCCGTTCATCTCCGTGGGTGGGAGGAAAGGTCTTTGTCATCAGAACACTCTTTCTTGAGCTTCCTTCACAGAAGACTTGTCTTTGGGGAGTTGCCTCCCATACCAGCAGTGCCAGCACATTGATTCAAAAGAAATAAGACCTTCAACCTTCGTCTCACGTTTTCATAGCAGTTCTGAAATGCAGAGTGGGCAGGTATGCAAAGTGTATCTGAACCAAAAAAGGCATTGGTGATTTGAAACCCATGAGTAGGCTAAGGCCAGTTACCCTAGAAGTGTGTAATGAAGCATTTAAGAAAGCAATTGGTGACTTTTTAAAGTGCTTTAAAATTTCTCATAGTCACAAACCAAATCTTTGGACTAGGGTTCCAGTCTGCTATTGTTTGGTAAATGGTGTTACAGACTGCAATGTAGAAAATATTTAGAAGACATACCCTTGGAATTTTTAGCCCCATTCATGACAGGCACATGAATATTTCTAATACTTGTTGCACAAACAGTGCTTAGAACAGATCTTTACATCAAAGTCATAGAATCTAGAATTTGCTGTTTGCAGTGGCTGCATCGTGTTCTAACGGGGGTCAGCCTGGGGAGGTGGAGTGGATTCTGAGCCCCTTGGAGAGCGCCGGGAGCTGCCTTGATGGTTTTTGTCTTCTTCACTGAGCACTTGCTACCCTGTCTGTGTTGTTTGCCTCTGCTAATATTTCTCTGTGAGCTGCTTCTCTGGAGATGAAGTGAAAACATGTTACTCTTACTGCCATCAGCTTAGGCACTTAGATATGTTTTTGTTACCCTGGTATTTGGATATTGGCTTTGGGATGTAAGCCTATCAAGAGATCTTTGTCTGTTAAACAAGAATAAATAAAAGAACCATTGAGAAGATAATCCTAGAAGAGATGACAGCATTGGTTCGTAGTATCTCTTTGCAACAAGTAGGAAAAGACTGAAGAAAGTGGGAGGACAATTGAATGTTGAATAGTTAATTGGGAGATTTCTCAATGTGGTCTTGGATATAGATTTGAGTGGTTTCTGTTGACAATAGACCTGTTAGCTCACAGGAAATAATCGAGTGGTTGGAAATGAGTTAGGTAATTCTGAAAGGTGATAACAAGGGAAATTTGACATCTCATAATAAGAGGGCTGATGAAGAAAGCGGGTTGTTATCCCAGAGGAAACATGAATTTCTTAGGGGAGAATGAAATAATGCTGAAGACTGCTGGAGTTGCCTGAGAGAGGGCAGAGAGAGAAGGGTGGACTAAGTATTGAACTCTGGGAGGGGAGAATCTTTGAATGGAGGAGTAGGTGAGGACATGCTTGCCTGTAGGTCTTCGAGGGCGTGGAGTGGGGGTGGTTCCCTGGAGGGCCTTGGAGAACTTTTGGTCTACCTGTTGTCATTTGGCAGAGAAACAGGAAAAACAGTCTTGAGTGCAGTGCATGCTTTCAAGAGCTTGGCTCTCATTAGCTTCAACAGAAATCCACTAAGCTATGAGCTGCTTAAGGACAAGGACTGTGTTTTAATTGTTTTTGTCCCTTCTTTCCAAAGTCTAGCACTTGATACTTGTGCTTGATACATACTGGGACCATTCATTTATTCAGGAAAAAACACTTACTGAATGCTTACTTTGTTTCTGGTCTTGTTCCGGGCTCCAGGGCTACCATGGTGAACAAGATAGATGGAGTCCTTGCCCAGAGAGAGCTTGCACAGAGGAGTGGAAAACTGCTACTGAACCATTCATTATGCTATTTAATGTGGTGGTGAATTCTATGGGAGAGAAATACAGAGGCTCAGAGCATATACAAGCATCTAGCTGACATAGTCTGGGGAAGGCCTCTCTGAATAAAAAGTTTAAGCCAAATTTGCTGGAGGACCTGTCTGAGCCAGGCAGATTCCCCAGGCAGAGTGGAGAATAAAGGGGTGGTGGTGGTGGATTAACCTTGTGCGAACCCATCACCCAAGGATCTTGTTAAAACAGATTCTGAATCAGGAGGTTCAGGTAGGGTCTGAGCCTGTAGTATCAACAAGCTCTCAGGTGATTGCCAGTTTGTGAGTGCCTTCAGGAGCCTTCTGTGCATCTTCCTTCTCCCCCTTCATTGTTACAGTTGAAAGATGATGGGATTCAGTGTACTCAAAGCATAGTTGATTAGCTGTAGAGACTTATTGTTCCTGCCCTATCCCTGTGCTGGCTGAAAGTACTCCTCTACTCCCCTGGCATCTTGATCCTGACAGCCTGCATTGTAGAGAAGGCCAGAGGTGTGGTGGGCAGGAGGAGGAAATTAGGATTTGGTAAGGACAAGAGAAAATAAAATCTAAACTCAGGATCTGGTGTCTTGCAAATTAACACATTTCTCTTGGTATTTCTCAAAACATCTTTCCCTGTGTTTCTAGGCTAGAGAGAGGGACCTAGGCATCGTTTTTGACAATCAGATTCTTTTTTGATAATAAAGAAGGCCAACTCCCTGGGGAAAGAGATTACCATCAAGATTACAAGATTTTAAACCAAAAATACTTTGGCCACCTGATGCGAATAGCCAGCTCATTGGAAAAGACCCCGAAGCTGGGAAAGATTGAAGGCAGGAGGAGAAGGGGGCGACAGAGGGTGAGATGGTTGGATGACATCACTTAGCGACTGAGCAACAAACCAAAAATATGTATGCTGCTCTTGCCTCTGAGAGAATGTTCACAGTTACTCTAACTCTGAATGTTCACACATTGTATCTCAAAACTTTTGAGACATTAGGGGGTTTTCAGCTTTTCTGAATGTAAAACCTAATTAGATCACACATGCAGGTTTTTCAAATCCCCACTGGATAAACTTGCACTGGAAGGAAAAGGGCGTCTTCCTAAAATTCAAGATCCTTTTTGGGGGCCATAGCCTTTTTGAACTGTGTGCTCAGAGGTTGGAATTCTGTGATTGGAACATGTCTAGCATTTTATTTCATTTGGGAGAGAAACATGAAGCGATGATGAATGGATCATGGGAAGATACTGTCCTTGCAACAAAATAATAGTTTTGTCACTGAACTGAACTTGGGTCTGCTTTACGCACAGCAAAGCCAGTTTACTGACACTGGGTTGTGGTGAAGTACAGTGTTTATTGGGCTTCCCTGGTGGCTCAGAGGTTAACGTGTCTGCCTGGAATGCGGGAGGCCTGGGTTCGATCCCTGGGTCAGGAACATCCCCTGGAGAAGGAAATGGCAACCCACTCCAGTACTCTTGCCTGGAGAATCCCATGAAGGGTGGAGCCTGGTGAGCTACAGTCCATGGGGTTGCAAAGAGTCAGACACGACTGAGCGACTTCACTTTCACAGTGTTTATTTGTTGGGTGCCAAACAAGATTGCTTGTGCTCAAAACACCTGAATTCTTTGATGGCTGCCAGGAAATGAATTTTTTTTTTTAATTGGAGTATAGTTGGTTTACAGCATTGTATTGGTTTCAGGTGTAGAGTGAAGTGAATCTGTTACATTGATGGATACATCCACTCTTTGGATTCTTTTCCCATATAGGCTATTACAGAGTATTGAATAGAGTTCCCTGTACTCTACAGTAGGTCCTTAATAGTTACCTATTTTATGTATAGTAGTGTTTATCTGAACCCACTCCAGTGTTCTTGCCTGGAGAATCCCAGGGATGGGGGAGCCTGGTGGGCTGCCATCTATGGCGTCGCACAGAGTTGGACACGACTGAAGCGACTTAGCAGCAGCAGTGTGTATCTGTCAATCCCAATCCCTCCCTCATTTGGGGTGAGGGCCCATGGCCTATGACTTTCTCTGATTGGTTGGTGGTGAGGTAACAGGGTGATGTGAGTCTCAACCACTGACCCTCTGGTGACAGTCTACAGCCTGTAGTCACCATACTTGACCCGAGTAAGGGTCTTAGCTTCTGCAGAACTACTCAGAGATAAGTGTTGGGTGTATCACTTTTATGTTCAGATGATCACTTTTATCTTCTAATTCTTGTTCAGTCGCTCAGTCTTGTCTGACTCTTTGTGACTCCGTGAACTGCAGCACTCCAGGCTTCCCTGTCCTTCAGAGACACAGCACATGTTTGTATATATTATCCCTGGAGGAGGAACTAGAACTCTGTTTTATCACTGAACTGTTGCCATTACTTTTCCTACTTAACCCTTTTTTTCGTTTCTGCACCCCTTCACTTCCCTAATGAGTAACTGCTGGTGCCTGCTGTTTGGAACTCTGGAAGGCCTAGGAGACTGCTTTCGTGAAGGCCATACAGAGTCCTGCTCAGTTTCAGTTTGACTTTCATTCTCTAAGTTGTGTGTGCAGAGGGAGTGGAGCAAGAGAGATTTTCAGAACCACCAAGAAGATCTAGTTCTCGGGATTTGTTTGGTCATTGAGACTCTAAAGTGGCCGGTAGTATGGTTTCCACTTTTGAAAAAGGTGTTGCAATTTTAATTTAACATAATCTCAAAAAAGTTGTAAGAATAGTGCAAGTGACTCTTGTGGCCCTTTCACCCTGGTTGCCATATCCTCTTCTTTGTATTTATAACATACAGTCATCATTCATGGTAGTTGTGTCTATTAGGGATTTCTGCAGTGGCTCAGTGGTAAAGAATCCGCCTGCAATGCAGGAGCTCAGGAGAGGGTTCAACCCCTGGGTCAGGAAGATCCTCTGGAGGAGGGCACAACAACCCACTCCAGTATTCTTGCCTGGAGAATCCCGTGGACAGAGGACCCTGCCGGGCTACAGTCCATGGGTCTCAAAGAGTCGGACATGACTGAGGTGACTTAGCATGCATGCACATGTGCATATTCCATCAAGTCACAAGTACTAAATTAGTGAATTTCGAACCATTGCTTCTGTGAGAAATACTGAGTTAGTTCCTATGAGCCTCTGGTCACTAGATTTTCATCAAGTGATAGATACATGATCTTGTGTTGGGCTTCCCTGATAGCTCAGTTGGTAAAGAATCCGCCTGCAATGGAAGAGACCCTGGTTTGATTCCTGGGTTGGGAAGATCCCCTGGAGAAGGGATAGGCTACCCACTCCAGTATTCTTGGGCTTCCCTTTTGGCTGAGCTGGTAAAGAATCTGCCTGCAGTATGGGAGACCTGGGTTCAATCACTGGGTTAGGAAGATCCCCTGGAGAAGGGAAAGGCTACCCACTCCAGGATTCTGGCCTGGAGAATTCCATGGACTGTATAGTCCATGGCGTTGCAGACAGTTGGACACAATTGAGCGACTTTCTCTTTCACTTTTATTGTATTGTATGCTTCTGTTTAAAGTCCTCTTACTTAATATGTAGTGTTGATTCATTAACACTGAATATATGAGCAACAACACTGTGACTTGTACCTGAACGAAAATTGTCTAATATTTTCTTTGTAAGGCACATCACAACAGCTTTCTTTGTGCCTAGGGAAACTTCAGGACTGTGATGCCTGTGAGCCATTTTAAACAGCAAGATCACCACGCAAAAGCCCTGATGACTGCAGTAATTTTCCTTTAGCTTTAACAGTCTGAGTACTTGACCCTAAACATTTGGTTGAGGGGTCAAAGTCCTGTGATGCTCAGATGATCACTTTTATGTTCTTCTTGTTCAGTCCCTCAGTTGTGTCTGACTCTTTGTGACTCCATGGACTGCAGCACACCAGGCTTCCCTGTCCTTCACCATCTCCCGTGCTTAGTCACTCAGTCGTGTCTGACTCTTTGCGACTCCATGGACTGTATCCCGCAAGGCTCCTCTGTCCATGGGGATACTCCAGGCAAGAATACCGGAGCAGGTTGCCATGCCCTCCTCCAGGGGATCTTCCCAATCCAGGGATCAAACCCAGGTTTCCCACATTGCAGGTGGATTCTTAACTGTCTGAGCCACCAGGGAGCTCACCATCTCTGAGTTTTCTCAAACTCATTCCATTGAGTCCGTGATGTCATCTAACCATCTCATCCTCTGTTGCCCCCTTCTCCTCCTGCCCTTGATCTTTCCCAGCATCAAGGTCTTTTCCAATGAATCTGTTCTTTGCATCAGGTGGCCAGAGTATTGGAGCTTGGAGTCAGTTAATTTTTGGTTCTTCCTTTGCTTATTTTCACATATGATGGTTACTCTGAAAAACTTGACAGCTGGAATGAATTTTTTGGGAATGACACTTTGCCTCTGCCTGCCACATAGTTCCTGCTGAGTTCTGATTTCTGAGTGACTCTGGTTCCTCGAGCACAGTGGAGCTCAGCGTGGGTGGTGAGGACTTGGCTCTGTAGAGGATCATCGTGGGGTTTCTGGCTTCTAGGAACCTGAGCCAGTTCCTTCCTGGTGAGGCTTTCTTTGTGCAAGTTACAGGCTTGGTGTTTTGCATGTATCACCACTTTTTTGATGCATAATTCTCATAGCAAATGTTTAGTATTTGTAGTTTATTAGAAAGTACACTGGGAAAGGTTGTGTTCTAGTCCTGAAGTACCACAGTTTTTTCATCTGTAAAATGAGTGCCTGCCATGCAGAGCATTGTAAGGGTGTAGAGGTGTGGGCAGTAGAGAGGGAAGGGAAGAGAGACCACTGTGCCCTTATTTCTTGAGTATCTGCTAGGTGTCAGCTGCTGTGAGGCATCTCAATAACACAACCTGCAGAGAAGGTGGTGGTATTGTCCTCACATACAGATGAGAGATTATCACAGTGTTTTACTTAAGACTGTCTGATTTCACAGTCATGGTCATCTGAGGCTGTGATTGTCAAGACAGCTTTTTCATGTTTGAAGCTCACTGTGGCTCAGTGGTGGAGAAGGAAATGGCAACCCACTCCAGTGTTCTTGCCTGGAGAATCCCATGGACAGAGAAGCCTGGTAGGCTGCAGTCCGTGGGGTCGCACAGAGTCGGACACGACTGAAGCAACTTGGCGGTGGTGGCTCAGTGGTTAAAAAAAAAACCCGTCTGCCAATGCAGGAGACACAGGTTCGATCCCTGGGTCAAGAAGATCCCCTTGGAGAAGGAAATGGCAGCCCACTCCAGTATCCTTGCCTGGGAAATCCCATGGACAGAGGAGCCTGGCAGACTACAGTCCATGGGGTCTCAGAGTCGGACATGACTTCGTAACTAAACAACAATAACAATAGACTTAAGATATGATATTTATTTATGATAATCTTTGAGGACAGAGGTTCAGAAATCACTTCACTAGAGAGTGAGAATCTTGGGTAATAAAGGAGGGGAGTGAGATCATAGGTCATTTCTCTAATTCCTTCTGGTTGAATTCAGTGGTGGGAGAATTTACATGAATTTGGTGTTTACTTTAAATCCCAGGAGGAAATGGTTCTTTTTCTATGGTACATTTATTTTTTTCCAATCTTTACTTCAGACCACACTTTGAGCCATTTCATTTCTTTCTTTTTTCAAAAAATTCTGTCCATGTGAAGTAGCTTGCAGGATCTCAGATCCCCCTGCAGGAATTGAACCTGAGCCGCAGCAGTGAAACCACTGAATTCTAACCACTAGACCACCAGGAAACTCCTGAACCATTTCTTATCTCAATAATATTGACTTATTTATTTGGTCTTTTGGCCAACTTCTGTGCCAAGGGCTTTATTTCCTTGTTTAAGTTTCATGACACCTCTCATGGATGTTCTGATATACTTATCAATGAGGAAATTGAGGCTAATAGAGCCAGTGAACTTTCAAAAATCACCACTGACATGGATTTGATACTGAAACTGAATTCTTTTGTTGCTTACCACTGCCCCTTCTCTGATTATAAAGATGAGCAGTCTGTGTAACTTGAAGTGGTTGTCCAGAATTTATTTTTGCTGAGCACGTACCGTTTAGACTACCATAAAACTAGTTTTCATCTCACTCCCTGTCATAATGTTTTATATCAGAGGCTGGCAGGCTGACTCTGTGAAGGGCCAGGTAGTAAATACTTTAGCCTTTGCAGGCCATACGGACTCTGTAGCAACTACTCAGCTCTGGTGTTTCAGTGTGAAAGCAAGCAGATAGACAATTACATAAATGAATGAACGTGGCCATGTTCCAATAAAACTTTATTTATGGATGCTGAAATTTGAATTTTATACTCTTTTCATGTGTTACATAATATCTTTTTGATTCTTCTTTTTTTTTGAAAGCCACTTAAAAATGTAAAAACCATTTTTAGCTCGTGGGTTGTACAGGAACAGGTGGTAGGGCGGAATTGGCCAGTGGGCTGTAGTTTGCCGAGCCTGCTTTTTCTCATTCTGAAGTTTGCTTCCTTTGTGTCTCTTTTTGGGTGTTTTGTAAAATTGGGACTGTAAGCCTGCTTTCCCTGCATATGGCAATGTTTAATACGTGTTGGTTTGGTTTGGGGCAGCCAGCTCATGGAAGCTTTGCTGGCTTAGTGGCAGTTCCTGACACCTGCTCGGCTGGCACACAGAAATGGAGATTTTTAACTGAGGAAAAGATTTAATCAGTAGGTCATCTCACCTACCGTTTTAACAGATAGCAGCTCCTCAGATGCTTGTTCCTACATGTGACACAGTGGAACATCAGAATCGGACACTTCAGTCTTCCTTGCCCTGCCATTAATTTCATTTTAAGCAAAAGTCACCTTTACCTGTTTCACATACAGATTTTTCGTCTGTACAATAAAAGGGCCTTGTTGAGATGCTCTCGCTTAGCTGCGCTCTTGTTAGAGTCCCCTTTGAGATTTGAACTTGTTTCTTTCCAAACTGAGGTCCAGTTCTTGGTATAGCCGGCCCTGGAGCAGCCGTTTATGATCGTCTCTCCTGAATGAGTTAGTGCACCCAGCGCAAGTGAATGGGCTGCCACAAGGCCGTGGGGTCCCAGGTCATTGTGCCGGGCCCCTCTCATTTAGGTTTGCCTCTGGCTCTTGCCAGAAAAAAGAAAGAAGCTGGCTATGTTGGCATGTATGCTGGGAAAGACCTCCCAGGTCACAGGGCTTACAGTCCTCTGGGATTGCTTGCTCCTTGTCCAAATGACTTTTTAATTTTCAAGAAAGACAGGCAATAGCTGTGGTTGGAGGAAGCTTTTTCCTGATACACTTTCTGAGATTTTTCTCCAAGTTAGTTTTTTTTTTTTTTAAGTTCTACACTTGCCTTAATTCCATTTCTTTAGATGTTTTTTGCTTCATTAACGTACACCACAATTCTTCCCTGTCCCCTGAAGGCATTTTTGGGTGGAGAGGGCACCTTGTCTGGAGAAGAGTCACTGGCCTGCTCCTTTGTCCTCTGAGCAGCCTCTGGGTGGTGGCCTTGGCAAGCTTCCAGATGACACTATGGACTGTTTAGTTCAGTGGCCTTCTTGGTTCTTCTTTCTGTGCCACAGAGGGAAGGAGTTCATTCTACTTATCTCGAAGAAAAAACTTGTATTGTTTTTGGTCATCTTTCTCCTTTTTTGGGCTTTGTAGATTTCACTGAAGTTTGGCTTCTTTCCTGTGACTTCTACCTTGTTATTTCTTGAGGATTTGCAAGTTTACAGTTGCCCTTCATTCTGTTGGGAGTCACCATGCCTGACTTCTGGGTCTGAGTCAGCTGCCTGTTGGTGTTGTTCAGCTAAGGGTCTAATCTTCCTGCAAGATATGGAAATACCCCTTTGGTGAAAGAGACATTTTATGTCATATTAATGCACATCCATATTGGACCTTAGCAGTTATTTTAATTGAAATAAATATGAAAGTGAAAGTCACTTAGTTGTCTCTGACTCTTTGTGACCCCATGGACTATACAGTCCATGAAATTCCTCAAGCCAGAACACTGGCGTGGGTAAACGTTCCCTTCTCCAGGGAATCTTCCCAACCCAGGGATCGAACCCAGGTCCCCCACATTGCAGGTGGATTCTTTACCAGCTGAGCCACAAGGGAAGCCCAAGAATATTGGAGTGAGCAGCCTATCCCTCTACAGGGGATCTTCCCAACCCAGGAATTGAACAGGGGTCTCCTGCATTGCAGGAGGATTCTTTACCAGCTGAGCTACCAGGGAAGCCCAAATAAATGTACATACCCTAAAATTATTCACAATACTGTTAGAACTGTCTAATTCTAGAACATTTTTCATTGGTACTCAGAAGGAAAAGAAACCCTGGACTCACTAGCAGTCACTCCCTTTCTCTTCCTCCAGCCCTTGAGAACCCTTCATCTACTTTCTATCTCTATGGATTTGCCTCTTCTGGACACTTCACGTGAATAGAATTATTCAGTATGTGGCTTTTTTGTCTTGACTTCTTTCACTTAGCATGTTTTCAAGATTTATCCATGTTGTAGTATCAATCACTACCTTATTTCTTTTTTATTTCTGAATAATATCCATTTCACGGATATACCACATTTTGCTTATTCATTCTTCACTTGATGGACATTTGGATTGTTTCTGCTCCTTTTGGCTCTTACGAATAATGTTGCCACGAACAGTTGTGTACAAGATATTGTGTGGATGTATGTTTTATTTTTCTTGGGCATGTACCTAGCAGTGGAATTGCTGGGTCACAGGATAATTCTTTGTTTGACTTTTGAGGGACTGCCAGAGTGTTTTCCAAAGTGACTGCATCACAGTGTATCAGGGTTCTAATTTTTCCACATTCTTATCACCACTTGCTTTTCTCTGTCTTATTGATTATAGCCACCTTAGTGACTATGAACGGAGAAGGCAGTGGCACCCCACTCCAGTACTCTTGCCTGGAAAATCCCATGGACGGAGGGGCCTGGTAGGCTGCAATCCATGGGGTCGCTAGGAGTTGGACAAGACTGAGTGACTTCACTTTCACTTTTCACTTTCATGCATCGGAGAAGGAAATGGCAACCCACTCCAGTGTTCTTGCCTGGAGAATCCCAGGGACGGGGAGCCTGGTGGGCTGCCGTCTATGGGGTCACACAGAGTCGGATACGACTGAAGTGACTTAGCAGCAGCAGCAGTGACTGTGAAGTGATGATACGTCATTGTGGTTTTGATTTACATTTCCCTTACAACTAATAATGTTGAGTATCTTTTCATATGCTTACTGGCCATTTGTGTATCTTCTTTGGATAGATATCTGTTCAAATTCTTGACCATTTTCAATTGTTGAATTACGATATTTCCTTATTCCAGATACTAGACCCTTATCAGATATGTTTTGTGAATATTGTCTTTTCACTTTCTTGGTAGTATCCAGTGAAGCATAATGTTTTTGGTTGTTTGTGCTTTCTAAGATGGTGTTATTGCCTAATCCATGCATTATCCACCATCACGATGTTTTTTTCTAAGAGCTTCTTATTACACTTAGGTCTTTGATCCTTTGAGTTAATGTTTGTATATGGTGTGAGGTGGAGATCCAGCTTCATTCTTTTGCGTTTGGATATCCAGTTTTCCCAGGGCTTCGTTGTTGGCTCAGTGGTAAAAAAATATACCTGCAATGCAGGAGACTCGGGTTCTATCCCTTGGTTGGGAAGATCCCCTGGAGGAGGGCATGGCAGCCCACTCTAGTATTCTTGCCGGGGAAATCCCATGGACAAAGGAGCCTAGTGGGCTGTAGTCCTTGGGAGTCACAAAAGAATTGGACTAAACAACAGCAGTCCAATTTTACTGGTACAGTTTTTGTTGAGAGGTTCTTTCCCAGTTATCTGTGCACCCTTTTTGAAAAGCAGTTGACCATACATTTTTGAGTTTATTTGGGGCTTCCTTTTTGTAACATTTTGGTATTCATCAGGTGACTGTCCTTACCACCCCCCCCCCCCCGCCTTTTTTTTTAAGATTTATTTATTTATTTTTTGCTGTGCTGGGCCCTCGTGCCTGCGTGTAGGCTGTCTCTAGTTGCAGAGGGTGGGCTTCTCCTTGAGGAGGCTTTTCTTGTTGCCGTTCACAGGCCCTAGGGCGCGTGGGCTCAGTGGTTGTGGTGCACGGGCTTAGTTACTCCATGATGTGTGGGAATCTTCCTGGACCAGGGTATTAAACCCATGTCCCCTGCATTGCAAGGTGGATTCTTAACCACTGGACCACCAGGGAAGTCCTGTCCTTATTTATACTGGATCTTCATATTGGCAGATATGACTGAGATATTATTGTTATATCTAAACAGGCAGATAAACGCGTTAAGCTAGTCCTCCTTGTAGAGCTAACAAGATACTCTCACCTAGTAAGATATGATTTTTAAGGGAAGATGTTTGCTCTTGGTGCTGTGAAAAAAAAGAATTCTGGTTTTATTGACGTATTTATGGTTTTCTATGGGGCTTACCTGGTAGCTCAGCTGGTAAAGAATCTGCTTGCACTGCAGGAGACCTGGGTTCTATCCCTGGGTTGAGCAGATCCCCTGAAAGAGGGCATGGCAACCCACTCCAGTATTCTTGTCTGGAGAAGCCCCATGGAGTGTGGAGAGTGCATCCATGGGGTCGCAGAGTCGGACGCGACTGAGCAACTCAGAACATCATGTGGTTTTCTGTACCATCACTTTTTTTGCCCTAAGTGTAGTGTGGCTAGGTTTTTGTATCAGAGATTTTCTGTCTTTTGGTGTTTGTGGTCTGGGGGTTTAAGTGTTAAACCAAGTCATTTATCAGTAACTAGTGATGATTTAAGGTGGGGTTGCTGTTGCTGAGCAGTATTTCAGTTGCGGCCTATGAAGTATGTCACTGTTAGGTAACTCTCCTAGTAAACTCTTAGTGGGTTTGATCAGTTTGAGTCCCCATTTGCCTTCTCAGCTGACTTGTTTCAGTCTCTGTCAGCCTCGGACTCGTGCCCTGACGCCAGGTCCTCTGAATCACACCGCGTTTCTCTGTAACCTTTATTGGCAGAGCTGAGAACTGTCTAATTCATGACCTCAATCAAACTGACTCATTGTGACAGCTGTTTTCACAAACCTCCTGGTGTATCAGGTAGGGCTAAGATCAGATCATTTCTCTAGAATATGTCATTTTATTAATATAATTGGATAAAGCAGTTACCATATGAATTGCTTTTTATGCCCAATAAATTAGCAATTAAGGATAATTACCACATTCATGAAAGTTTGCAACATGAATCAGTACAGCTTTGGCAGAACAATTACCCCTGACAGTTTCCTCTCAATCTTAACGTTATTCTTCTGAAATTAAAATTCTGAATAACAGACAGTATTTTACTTGTTTATTGTTTATCTGACTCCCCGCACTAGAATGTCTGCTCTCCAGGAGCAGACATTTTTGTCTGTTTTAGTTCACTCGAGGCATGTTACTTGCCTGGAACAATGCCTGGCATATAGAAGGCACTCACTGCCACAGTGAGCATCTGTCCTTGGTAGGTTGACTTGGTGGTTGTCGCTTACATTTGTACCTTCAGTTGTATTGGGTTGGCCAAAAAGTTCATTTGGATTTTCCTGTAAGAGTTTATGGAAAAACCTGATGAACTTTTTGGCCAACCCAGTAGGTGTCACGCAGCCTATAAAGTCATCTCTCTCTAAGATTAATTCAATTGTGGACTGTTGCCTGAATGGCCTATTAGGTGCAAAAAAAGCAAGGAGGCTCTGACAGCAGTCTTCAGCATAGCTTTCAAGGTGAAAGGGGGGGAGTATACAAAGATTTTTCAAAATTCCTTCATATAAATTATTTACTAAAGCTCTTTATGGGGCTGGGATAATAGTTAGAGACCCATTGTCCCCCAAGGGTCTCGTCTACTAGATTGAGGGCGTTAGAGGCAACACCTTGCTGGTATTTAAGGGGAATAAGAGGGTACCTATCAGCCATTGTGTTCTTGAGCTTTTCAGCAGGCTTTGTCAGGCTTGAGAAATAAAGATTGTTTCTTTGCTGGGGTCAGTGCTCATTGCTCAGCCATGGCGAGCATCTAACTGGGTTTTCCAAGACGTACTAGGTCTTCTGGGAGAGCTTTATGAGTTTTCGTGAAAGCCTGACAAGAATCGAGGAATAGGCCTTTGAGACAGGAACTCTATGCTGTGTGCTCCTCAGTCCTGTTGGAGACTGTACGTGGATGATGTCAAGGCAGGTGTTCAATAGTGTGCTGTTCATCTGCCACTTGGTGAAGAATTGACTGTAAACGAGTCACTTCCAAGTTCTTTTCTTTCTTTGGCCCTTCTCATTTTAGGAACATCAGCCATCCTGTGCTGTAGTGTATCTGTTCTTTGGCTTTACTTTGTTTGAGGGCTTGTCTTTTTAAAGTGTCAGATCCCTGGGATGATGCCCAGGGCATGGGTTCTCAAGAAAGGCTGTTCGGTTGGAGGCTATAAGGTTTTGATTGCTGGTAACACTGGATCACAGAGGATAAAATGAAAAAATGACTTATAACTAGATAAGGAAGGCAGTCTTTTATTATGTGTGTGATGGTATAGCCAGGGAGGTGTAGACTACCGTGTAGACCAAGGTCTGTGTGCTTAAGTTATTGGGGATAATGAGATGTTACTTTTTTTTTTTTTTAATTAGAATGTGTGTATTTTTCTGACAGAGTTTCTGTAAGAAAGTAGGATAGATTCATACAGTGGAGTACTGTACAGCCACAGAAGTGAATAGTGTTTTGGCATGAATGGGTTTTACCAAAAAAGGGCAAAAGAAGGAAGTCAGTGATGGGTATACATTGCTGTCGGCTCAGTGTATATAGAGATTAGAAATAGGAGATGAGGAAGCACCATAGTGCATGGAAACATATACACAAAGCGTAACACTATAGAAAAGCAAGGGAGAGGTTACACGGTGGTTAGAATAGAGGTGGTGGTCAGCAAAAGGAGCTGCGAGTTAGAGGGACATGGCATCCAAGGTCCTGCCAGTGTTCTAGTTCTTCTTTTATAAATTTAGCTGCACTGGGTCCCCCTTGTAGCCAGGGGCTCTTCACTAGTTGTGGCACTCGAGCTTAGCTGCCCCACAGCATGTGGATCTCAAGTCAGAGATCGAACCCACGTTCCTGCATTGGAGGGTGGATTCTTCACCTCTGGACCACCAGGGAGTCCCCAGTGTTCTAGTTCTTAACTTGGGTGATGGTTACTTACTTGTTGTTTCTTATTCTTTAAGATGTAATGGATTGGCCAAAATGTTCATTCAGGTGTTTCCATAAAATCTTACGGAAAAACTCGAAGGAAATTTTTGGCCAACTGAATGCATATATGTTTAATGCAGCTCTTTATTTGTATTACTTGCCCACAATTTAGAGCATGAGTTAAGGTGGAGAGGCGAGGGAGACAAGTCAGCTAAGCAAATGACTATTGAAGTGGCTTCCCTTCCTATTCTTTTTTTCCTCTGAGTCAGCTTCTTTTCCAAGGACTGTTTCCTTTACAGAAAACTCTGTGGTCTAGTCTGCCATGAAGTTCTACACTGGCAGGGCTCTCCAGCCTTCTAACTATTTGTTCAGCAGCTGTTTGTTTTGAAACATGGGATTAAGCCTTTCAGCTCAAGCGAAGGCGCTGCTCAGGCCTCCCTAGTGATGAAATTGTGTAAAGAATTTGAATAGCTTGGGCGATGTTTGTCATTTATGCTGTGTGCCTTTTCTTCTCTTCTGCCACGTGAAACCATTTCTCCCTCCTCCCTGCAAATATTTGAAGTGAGCTTTAGAGCTCTTTCCATAGTTGCAAGTGGGTGGTATGCTAGACATCCTTCTTCAGAGAGAGCGAAGGAGCTATTGGGCTTGGGAGCCCCAAGGTCCTTCTTCGATTGCCCTGTTTTCATCACGGAGGTCGTGAGTTTTCTAGAGGCTCTCCTTTAGCCTAGGCTATTTTAGCCTAGACTCTGGGCGCTGTGTTTTTCTTTTAGCCTCGACTCTGAGCACTGTCTGCAGAGGAAGTACTGAGTCCTGGACTCTGGCCGCACGGTAGCCCTGGGCACCCTCGGGTCCTTCCGGCTGGTGTGAGTGGCGTGTCAAGGCTTCTTCCTTCAACATCCACTTTTCTCTGGCTTTCTTCCGTTGTTTGCTTTTCCCATTGTAGAACAGCTTGTATGGATGGAGAGATTGCTGTTGTTGCTAAGTCGCTTCAGTCGTGTCCGACTCTGTGCAACCCCATAGACGGCAGCCCATCAGGCTCCACCATCCCTGGGATTCTCCAGGCAAGAACACTGGAGTGGGTTGCCATTTCCTTCTCCGGATGGAGACATTAGCTTCTTGATAATTGAAAAGAACACAGGTGGTGGTCAGCTTGCTGGGATGAAATTACAAAGGCTCTTCTCCATGACTCACATGCCTCTTCACCCTCCAGTCTTTTCTGACTTTTCTATCATCTTGTTTAATTCTCATTTTTATTTCTGGGTCAGTCCCTTTATTATCGACCCCAAGGTTTTATGTAGGTATTTCTCTTAAAAAATTGAAAGTAATCTCGTTCATTCAGTCGTTCAATAAGTGTTTGAGTGCCGTGTACTATTGTAGATGTTGGGGATACAGTCGTGGGCCATCTCTGTTATGGCGATGTTACCTTTCAATGGCTAAATTTTTGTTTCTCCCCCGACCTAGGTGCTCTCAGGGTGCGCCATCATTGTCCGCGGGCAGCCTCGTGGGGGTCCTCCTCCCGAGAGGCAGATCAACCTCAGCAACATTCGCGCTGGAAACCTCGCCCGCAGGGCAGCTGTCGCACAACCGGATGCAAAAGACACCCCGGACGAGGTAGGTGCTTTTCCTCGTGAGCCTGTGGACCCTGGTGATAGTCTCCTCCTTGACTGCGCATTTGATGTCCTTTCTTGTATGTATATTTTGAGTATTTTTATGTCACAAGACTAGTGATAGACCCACAGTGGCATGCCTTGATTTATGCATTCACTGCCTTTAATCCCAGTAACTCCTTTCTCTTTTCCTCATATACTTTCCCGTAAGTTTAGAGCCTTTCCAGGTTTATTAGCCTTTTTAGGTTTACCGTCTTTCTCTTTGAACAGGTTAGAATATTTCCTAGATAGTCTCAGCTGTTTGAGGTTGGTATTGGTTATGGCCGAGCCCCTCATTTATGTTTAAATCCTTCACCTTCAAAATTCAGAGGGGTGCACAACAAAAAATAGAGTTCATCTCCCCGGACACTACAGGTGTTACTATAGTCTTGAGTCTCCAGAGACATTTATCATCCATATAAGCAGACGTTTAATGAAAAACATGTAGTTTTTTCATCTGTAATAAAAAGCATTTTGTTGGACTTAAGAAGATGATGAAACAGTATTCAGGAAATAGAGAAAAATCATCCCCAATTCTCTCATCAGCAATTAGATTCTTAATAGACAAAGATCAGTTATTTTCCATTGGTCTTTTCTCAGTAAGCACAGGTATTGGGAATAACCGTACTGTATCCGTCGGTTGTTCAGTGAGGATTAACCAAGATGGTGGAGAATGCTTTGCACGCGCCTATGAGCTACTTAACAGATGTTAGCTGTCGTCATCTGTGTGTGCTCAGTCACTCAGTCGTGTCTGACTCTGCGACCCTATGGACCGTATCCCACCAGGCTCCTTTGTCCATGGGATCTCCTAGACAATAATACTGGAGGGAGTTGCCATTTCCTCCTCCAAGGGATCCTCCTGATCCAGGGATCGAACCTGGGCCTCCTGCATTGCAGGCAGATTCTTTACGGCTGAGCCACTGGGGAGGTATGTGGCCATCACTCGTGCTGTTTAATTTCTGCAACTACACACACTTCTCATACGGTTAGCCCAAGTACTGAAGAGTCAGTCTCTTTCAGCACTTTTCAGATTTTGGCTGCTAAGTGCTTTTCTTGACCAATGTTTTGAATAGTTCTTTCCTTTCAGTTTTGTGTTGTGTAACAGCTTGCCTGCTTTGCACAGAAGAGTGTTGGCTAAAGCCAATCAAGCTTATTTCCCCAGAAGGAAGAAGCAGGGTCACCTCTAGGAAAGAAGGGTTGGGTTTTCATTTCCTGTTGCGTGGGTGAGGATCGAAGCCAGTTGGAGCTGGTTCTAAAATGTCTTAGCTGTAGCCTGTGCAACGGTACAATAAAATCTTACCAGGACTATCCCAGCTGAAAGAACACCATGCAGTCTGACCCCCACTCTCGTTAGTTCCTTATATTTCTGTGGCCGAGTTAATGGGTTCTTGTCTCTTCCACAGCAACTCAGTTTCTCCTAGCAACTCTTCAGAGGTCCCTGTGACATGAAGTGTTAGAAACCTGCAAAGTTCACCCTTTGTCAGCCACAGCCACTATTTCTCTGTCTAATAGTCTGGTCACTCCCTGCCTTGCTGTGATGTGGTTTCCCCCTACCATGCCCTTGAAGTTTCTCAGGCTCAAGTAAGGAGTGATGCCAACTAGTAACCCAGTTCTGAAAACACCCCCAGCTTTTATCGAGGACTAGAGATTCTGCCTTCTTAAAAATTTCTCTTCTCCATACTTGAAGCTTCATCATCATTGTTCTTTGTTCAACTCTGAACATGTACTTGGAATATTGAGAGAACAGTCTGTCTGCCTTCATTTTCCTGTCCTCTAATCCTTCCACTGATACTCTCAGATCTTTTTGAAACATAATTTCATTTTTTCCCTGACTCCATGTTACTCCCAGGTATTTCAGCGATTCCTCATCCCTGCTTGGACAGATGTAAATGCCTCAGCCTGGGATACAATCCCTTCTGTAATTTGGCTTCTAGTCTTCTCTCACTGAACCCACTCTGGTATGCGAAGTCCCAACCCCGAGGAAGTATTTGGGTCTCCTAACAGGCCACCCAAGTCCTGCCGGCTCATGGCGTGGCTCAGGCTACCCGCTCCATCGGCAGCTCTCTCTGTCTTGTGCCCTGGTGATCACCTATCATCTGCTCAGATCTAGCTCCCTGAGAAGTCCCTCCTCCCGTCTCCTTTCAATATCCCCTTTTGGTGCTGTCATCCTGCTCAGTGCTCCTGTGTCTCTTTACTAGATTGTCAGCTCCTCAAGGGGAGGGACCTTCTCTCATATCAGTGTTTTTCTGCCTAGTCAGTGCCTGGCATGAAGCAGGTATCCAGTGAGGAAGCATTTCAGTGGATAACAAGGAGAAAGACCCCAAGCACCTCCTTTTGAGGATCGGTAGATTGTGGAACGTGGCAAGGCTTTCTCTCGGGCTTTCCATTGTTTTGGAGCAGGTCTAGTTTTTTTTCGCATTCAGAGTCAAGAACGTTTTTGCCCATTTGCTTCCCTTTGTGTCACTGTCCCAAAAATTGTACCCTTGATTATTCTCTGCCTTCTTTCATGTCTGCTTTCAAAGAAACTTAGCCCTCTCCTGAGCTCTGTGGCAATGAAAGCAGCCCTGCTATGCGTCCCCAGCCACCACTGCCAGCTCCAGGCTAATCCCTGGCGTTGCCTGGCTACTCTAGGCAGCCTGGACACTGCATTTACAGCCACTGTGGGAATTATATATTTATTTCCCACAGATTTATTGTGCTCTCATTATGTGTGAAGCTGTACTTTGGTTTCATGCGAAGTACAGAAATGAATGTCACAGTCGTTGTGCGTTCAGTGGAGCCTTTGAAAGTTGGGACGGTGAGGTGGCTGGGCCAGAGAGGGATTAATTATATACACAGGTGGTACTGGGAGATGATGGACTAGCTAGCTTTGAGGTCTTATGTTGTTGTGGGATTTAATGTTGTTTCAGTAGTTTAGGAGTCTACCTGGTGCAAAGAAAAAATGGGAATTAAAATTCCATTCATCACAGTAGACACCAGAACGTTGTGTGGGTCTAGGAGAGCAAACTGCTAGATCACCTGCTATTGGGCATTCTGAAGGGAAGAGGCAGTTTTGAGAATCAGCCACTTAACAGCCATTGCTTTGTAGATGGAGCTCTGGGACATCACTTGACTAGATCACAGTGGTTCTTCTTATGGGGCCATTGTGGACCGTGTGGATGAACGTGTGCATGCTCAGTCCTGTCCAACTCTTTGTGACCCCATGGACTGTAGCCTGCTAGGCTCCTCTGTCCATGGGATTCTCCAGGCAGGAATACTGGAGTGGATTGCTGTTTCCTACTCCAGGGGAATCTTCCTGAGTCAGGGATTGAACCTGCGTCTCCTGCACTGGCAGGCAGATTCTTTACCACTGAGCCACCTGGGAAGTGGTGGATGAATGCTTTGAGTCCGCTTCCCTATATGTAGGGTGGTTCTGGGAGGCAGTGTTGCGATAGCCTTCTCCATGGGGTAGCCTTCTGCTGACTGTCCTCTCTGTGGACAGGACTGTCTCCTGGAGTGCTCTGTTGCATTGGGAGCAATGATGTGGTCAGTTGCTTCCCTGAATATCCCAATTGCCTCCCTTCCTGGCCTGTTCCTTGCCCAGTTATTGAATTTGCCCAACCCTGAATGGAATACAACTTGCAAAGGCTGGAAGATTAAAGAAGCTAGATCATTTTCCTTCCAGGATAAGTTATATGTCCTTCTCAGGACCTCTGGTGTGGCTTTCTCTTACTGCCCAGTGACTGACCAGCTGTGAAACAAGTCCTGAGAGAAGGGTGCTCCTTCTGCAAGCCTTAAAAGCTTTTAGTAATCCTGCCTACTTGGTAGGAATTGGAAGTTCCCCCATAGGGGTTAGCTATTTCTTTGTGAACTAACCCTTGATAAATGAATTTTTACCGAAGTCTTGGCTTCCTTTGGGGCACTTTGTTTTGTCAGAGCTCTTCATTTGGGGAAGCAGTGTATTACTGAACTTTGGGTATTAGTGTAGTACTCAAAACTGAAGCCTAAAAAACACAAAAACTGAAGCCTAGACATTCAATCTATGGCCGAGGATGTTTTTAGAGTAAGTGACTAAGGTGATAAAAATGTGCAAGGCTCTGTTAATTGGTTTAGTATTTGTGTCTGTGATGTGGCTGGTATTTGGGCTCATTATCAGTCATGAGACTCTCTTTGGTTACAGGTATCTACTTCCATTATTGTGGTATGGGACAAAGGGTGGAAACAGGAGATAAAAATATGGTGAGCTCCGTATTGCCTTTGAGTGGTTGGCTCTTTTGCTTATTGGTGCTTTGAGAAGAGTGCGTTAAATGAGTGAGCAGGCTTGTTTTTGTGTCTTTAAGAGCACTTACTCAGGATTAGTTCTTCCCAGAACTGTCCACAGTTGGTGTTGGCTGACAGTACTGGTTTTGTGAACATGGGCCCAGCAGGTTGGTGGACTGCCACCTTTAAATTGGATTCTGGTTTCTGGGAAGTCATGGATGTTTTTCTTCTAGAAAAGCTTCTTGGCTCACCCCGTGGAATAATCTTCATGGACTGAAAAGGTAGGCAGATGCTTCCTTTTCCGGTCAGTGATGGACTGTTTTGCCTTTACTATGCAGAGCCCATGTTTTGAGGCTCCAGGAGGTAGTAGCATGTGCATATTGTATACCACCCTGCCCTTTTGTATGTTAATTGTTTCTGCCCGTGAACTTCTGCAGATCATGTCCTCCTTGAACTCTTACCCTCTCCTTCCTCATTTCTGTTCTAAGGGAACTTAGGGCAGCGAGCTAGGTCCAGACTGTAAATTCAAGTGCTAGTGACCCCTGACTGCAACAGGGCTTCTTCAGAAGAGACATTTCCCTTTGTCTGTACCATCCCCAAGGTGATGAGGCAAAACCATCCTTTTGCACAGCATCTTCAAATCACATGGGGGCTCTGTTTGTACCCACTGTGGATGTGTGGCTCAGCCCTGTGTCAGGGTCTTTAACAGGTGAGAGCAAAGAATCACCGTTGTCAAGCTGATCCCTTACTGGGACCTGTTACTAAGTAAGAAGTAAACTGTAGTTTGGAAGACAGTTTTGGAGGTGAGGAAAGTCCAAGTGCTGGTGCCTGGAAACCGTGGTGCCTGTTTTTTGGGCTGGTGCAAGTTACAGCAACAATTAGACCTTCATTTTTTAGGAGCCCCTAAGTGTGTGAGCCCCCACTCCAGTGCTCTTGCCTGGAAAATCCCATGGGCAGAGGAGCCTGGTAGGCTGCAGTCCATGGGGTCACTAGAGTCGGACACGACTGAGCGACTTCCCTTTCACTTTTCACTTTCATGCATTGGAGAAGGAAATGGCAACCCACTCCAGTGTTCTTGCCTGGAGAATCCCAGGGACCGGGGAGCCTGATGGGCTGCTGTCTACGGGGTCGCACAGAGTCGGACACGACTGAAGCAGCTTAGCAGCAGCAGCAGCAGCAAGTGAGCCGGGCTGTGTGTGTTTCATTTTTTCCTTCTCCTCAGGGACTAGTGTGTTTGCTGGGTTGTTGAAGGAGTGAAGTTGCTTGGGTGTTGATTGTGTAGTGTGAAACCGGCCTGGCTCCTGAACATGGTGGTTCTGTCTTTCAGCCCTGGGCATTTCCTGCTCGAGAGTTCCTTCGGAAGAAGCTGATTGGGAAAGAAGTATGCTTCACGATAGAAAACAAGACTCCACAGGGGCGAGAGTATGGCATGATCTACCTTGGAAAAGGTGAGTAGCAAGGGCAAAAGGGCTCGTTTTTCTCCTAGTCTAAAGTTTCTCCCAAGATCAGTTTTCACCTGGTGGAGGTGGCTCTGGATGGTCGGCTGTGGGTCTCACTGGGAGGGTGCAGAACTCGGGGTACGTAGGTGCAGAGGAACGGCCCTGATCCGCCTGCTCCTTGTTCATCCTGTGCCCGCTTTCCTGCCTTGGTTTAGATGTGTGTGGACAGTGTAGTATTCGTTTTCTCCGTATGCAGGCCATCAGCCCGTCGAACTCATTGGCTCTGTGCTTCTAGGTCAGGGTGCTAATTGAATTCCTATAGATTTCCTATTGCATCTTCTGTTTCCTTTATCTGTCTTGTGGCTCTTCTTCTCCTTTCTTTTCTCTTTAAGAAAGCATGATTTGTTTAAGGCTCGTGGTTTTCTGCAGGCCACACGATTTATAATGGAGTGGAAAGAACGCAGGCTCCGGAGTGGTATGATGTAGGTTCCTGGCTCTTCTACTGTGTACTCTTACTTGTTTTTAGTCTCTGAGTCGTGTCTGACTGTTTGTGACGCCATGGACTATAGCCCGCCAGGGTCCTCTGTCCATGGGACTCTCCTGGCAGGAGTACTGGAGTGGGTTGCTGTTTCCTTCTCCAAGGACAGACTGTGCACTCAGTAAATATATTTGTGTGTGCACACACATAGGCCTGTGGTTTAGCTGTTTAACTGTAGCTGCCATTTGAAATTTAATTTTATTTATTTATTTAATATTTTCGGATGTGCAGGGTCTTTGTTGTTGTTGCATGGGCTTTCTCTAGCTGTGATGAGCAGGGTCTACTCTTCGTTGTGGTACACAAACTTCTCACTGAGGTAGCTTCTTTTGTTGTGGAGCGCAGGCTCTAGAGTGAGAGCTCAGTAGTTGCGGCACATGGGCTTCGTTGCTAAGGGGCACTGCCATGTAAAATTTAAAGTTGTATTTAGAAATTGGCTTTTTAAACTGATCTACGTGACGGAATGGATATAATTTAGCATGTTAATAATGCACTGCTTGATTTGATAAAACCTGGCACATAGGAGATGATTGATAAGTATTTACTAAGAGTGATTTTGAAATTATCTGCATCTTTCAGTTTCAGTGGCTTAATGGCTTAAAGTTTAATATTTTCACTCAGTTATTTTAACTAACTCTCAGTGCCAACTGCAATGAAACAGTGCTTCAGCTAATTAATTAGCATTCATACATTTATCCTGTTTTGTGGCTACTCTTTTTTTTTTTTTTGCTATATGTAGATGGATTGAAATAGTCATTTAACTGTAGTTGACTTACAGTATTATGCTTCAGGTATGTAGCTTCTGATTCTTTTCCATTATAGATTATGACAGGATATTGAATATAATTCCGTGTGCTGTACAGTAAATTCTGGTTTATGTGGTGGCTACTAGGTTTTTGTTTGTTTGTTTTTGGCTGTGCTGTGCAGCTTGTGGGATCTTAGTTCTCTAACCAGAGACTGAACTTGGGACCCTGGCAGTGAGAGTATGGGGGCCTAACTACTGGACCTCCAGGGAATTCTCCTGTGAATACTCGGAGGAGAATAAAAGAATATGAGAATTTGTGATTAACCTAGAAATTTTTTTTTTTTAAGGCAAAGATAATTGATTAATCTTCAAATTGTGGGGAAAATATAGTCACCCACCTATTCCGAATACCAGCCCCAATTGTGACTTGATCAGATTTGTACTTTGATTAGTAATAAGTGAGCATTGTATCTTTGTCCTACAGATTCCCCGTTTTCAGTACTGTATCCATCACATTTTGTTGCCTTCTTTGGGAGTTTGGCCCAGAGAATTGTGTTTTTCTCCCTTTTGAAGGAGCAATAAACTCATTTAGAAATGAGCCAGCCAAAGCCCTTTCAGAGTGCTCTGTGCCAAGGAGCTGTCTGAGAGCTACCGGGGTTGCTGTTGACCGGCTGGTTTTAGGGCCATTCACCTTCTTTGTACCTTGCCTTCGTTCTTTCTACGCACTGACCTATTGATACCTTACTGCTCAACTTTTCCCATAATTGTGGAGTTCTTCCTTTTGACTTCCCACTCTGTGGGATTATTCCTGTTGTTCTGAAAGAATCAGTGTAATATTTATTGATGGCAGATAGATGTGTGCATCTGTGTCTGGCCTCAGCAGTAACTCCAGTGCAAAGGTTCTTGTGATTCACATTCAGCTTCAGAACCTGAACTTTCTTTGTATGCACAGCATTCATCTCAACCTTTTGTGTGTGTGCTAGAAAAGGGGGCTTATGATTTGCCTCAGAAATTTGGACAGGGCTAATGGCAGGGCATTTAGGTTGGGTTTGGGCCTAGTATATAGACTTCTCGTTGCTTGCAGAATTCAGTGAATGCATGGCATACTGAATATAAATCTTACAGAATTTAATTCTATGCTGATGTTACCTATCAGCTAGACTGCTGTGTTTCAGTTTATCGAGGAGCTTGTTCTCTGCTATATTAAAGATTTTTATGTGGTGATTCCCTCATAGATGTCTTCTTTTATCGTTTTGGCTGACAAGCAGAGATTTAAGAGAATACACCAAGCCTAAAAGCTTTTTCAGTAGCATGGAAATGCAGTTAATGGTCCTAGTGCCCAGGTGGAACCTAATCGGGTTGTGTTTTTTGTTTCACTTCATTTTTCATGCCTGCTCTAAAGGCTGCTGTGTGAGATTGGAAGTCTGGACTCTCTCCCTTGCATCTCTTAAGAACACGAGAGTGTGTTTATCAAATGATGTAGCTTGTCTTGGTGGCCTCCTGGAGAATGGGACATCCTGAGAGGGACTGGACTCTGGTGTAAAACATAAATGGGCCACCCTAAGTGTGTCTGCCGTCTGATTGTGCAGGTGTGGGGGCTACCTTTGGATTCTGTTTTCATTCCTGCTGTGTGCTTGGCACTGCACATGGCGATTTACACACATTGAATTCCCGTAAGAACCCATCTAGACAGGCATTCTTCCATTTTATGGATGAGTATGTGACTGAGGTGCAGAGAGAGCTATGAAGTGGCAGCGTTTGTATTGGGCACCAGCCTCTCCTCCTTAGGTCAGTGTTATTTATCCTCTCCCTGGCTGCTACTTGTGCCTTGCTTTCCCGTCAGTCTCCTGGAGTTCCTGAGATTGCCTTTAGCTTGGGAGATACACTAAAAAATAAGCCCAGAGAAGATGTATCTCTGGGTCCTAGAGATGAGACATTTTGAGGGAGAAGAGGTTTTCTGAAAAACCCAACCCCAGCCTGCTGCCTTGTCCAGTTAGTGGGTAACACTAACTTGAAGAGCTGAGGGTGAAAATGGTCCCAGTAGAGCCCTTTTGCTATTGGAGATGGATTTAGACCCAAGATTCATGTCTCTTTTTTTTCCTTGTCAGATACCAATGGGGAAAACATTGCAGAATCACTGGTTGCAGAGGGCTTGGCCACCCGGAGAGAAGGCATGAGAGCTAACAAGTAAGTCTCCGCTGCTCTTCTGACTCTCAGAGTTCTTCCCTCTCCACCGTGAGAGCTGGGGGAGTGGACTCCACACTCGCTTTGATGCGTTTTCATTCCTGCCCCCTGACATAAAATGGGTAATATCAGGTGTTCTCCTGTCTTCTAAAAGAACATCCCTGCCCAGGTGTAGGTGTGTATTGTTCTGAGTGAGGAGGTTTCTCTGCATTCGTGAATGGCATTTGGTTTGTGTAATCAAAAACTTCTTGGCTTAGCGACAAAGAAGTGCTATGCTTCATATCATAAGAGTCAGTAGGCTTGTTTCTTATACCATTGATATACGGTTCCAGAGTATTTATCTATCCATTCCCCAGTATTTACTGAGCATGTATGTCAGGCTATGTTCTAGGCACTGTGAATATAGCAGAGAACAAAGACACTTAGCTTCTGCTAACGATTTAACCAGGAGACAAACAACAAACCAGTCAACAAATAGATGTACAATATTATATCAGGTATACAAGGAATAAGTAAATGCAGGATAAAGCAGAGTGAATAAATAAAATTCAAAGCAACACCTGCTGCTTGGAATATAGGAAAACTGACAGGGGCTGAGTGGTTCTGTTTTCAGGGAAAATTTCTGTCTCTCCCAAGCCTTTTATGTCCGTTTTAGCTTATGGATCTATAGATACTTAAGTAATAAGGTGCATGTATTTGTTGTTAATAGCAGTGTGAATTCGTTAGAAATGAGTGTTAGGTTAACGGACTTCCAGGTGACTCAGGTGGTAAAGAATCTGCCTGCATTGCGGGAGACCCTGGTTCGATCCTTGCATTGGAAAGATCCCCTGGAGAAGGAAATGGTGGCCCACTCCGATATTCTTGCCTGGGAAATTCCATGGACAGAGGAGCCTGGTGGGCTACAGGTTGTGGGGTCACAGAGTCAGACACGAGTGACTAAACAACAACAATGTCAGGTTTATAGTTGATATATCAGGTTCAAGTTCATCAGTGTTGGCACTTCAGAGGGATGGGGGTTGGAGTGGCTTTAACTAGCACATTCGTCTCTGAAAAGTGATAAGCTGCATCAATAATTTGGATGCTGTAGATGCTGTTTGGCTATTATGTTTTTGGCCAGATGGCTTATGGGATCTTAGTTCCCTGACCAAGGATTGAACCTGGGCCACAGCAGTGAAAGTGCCGAGTCCTAACCACTGGAAGGTCAGGGAATTCCTGCTGTTTAAATCATTAAGTCCATGTTATATTATGACTGTAACTGTAGAAGAAGCTTTAGATAAATATTTGCATGAACTGTGCCAATAATAGGGATGAGCAAAGACCAAAATGTACAATTTGCATCCTTCTTTGTGATCAAGTCATTCATCCTAGAGTTCTCTGATCCTTTCCAACTCAGAAGAGTCATTGGCTAGAGCTCCTGATTGGAGTGTGAGTGAGCATGTGGGAATTTGTTGAATTCTGACGCTTGTCTTAGGTGCTGTGTATGAAAGCATGCTGAAGCTGTATTTTAAGGACAGTTGCTGGCATTTTTACTGTTGCAGTGTTTTTTGGAATCCAGTTTGCAGCCAGAATGAAGAATTATAAAAAAGCCTACAGCAGTATTGTACCACCTCAGCAAAGAAATCCCTCCAGGAGTCCCAGTCTTTTTTTACTCCAAAGTTGTCTTGACTTCTTTTCTCAGTTTCAGTGTTTTTGCTTCTATCTCAAGCTACATTCCCCCCCACCCTGCCACCACCCCCGTCAAATTCTGACAGAAAATTTGGATCTCTGAAGATGATAATTGTCTTTTTTTTCCCTTCTTTTTTTAATGGGGAGGAGGGAAAGAGCCATACTGAAGACTTCTGGTTTGAGAAATTGTAGGTCATGCTCCCTGTTGAAAATCCCTACTGATCAAGGTTGGAGGGTCAGTTTCTCCAGATGCCTGTTGATGGAACGAGGTGTTGACATTGTGGAAAGGCTTTCCAGTGTTCACTTCAGCTCAAATACAGATGAGAGAGTGAAGAGTAGAGCCATTTCTGGGTTTGGTTGTTTTTGATGGCTTTATTTTTTTTTGGAGAGGGAGGGGGTCTATCTACTGGGTTTCTGCTCTTGTGCATAGTTTGGTTTCTTGTCTGATGAAAGAGTCGTCCATCTTCAAACTGCTTTTGCTTAGCTGGCCTTATGGCATGTGTAAGTAGTGTTGGGGTGACACTGTCTGTATAAATGATCCTCGTTCTATATTCCCCAGTCCCGTTCTGCAGATGACAGGGAGTGAGGGTGATTCTTAGTCACTTGCACTGCACTGTATCCAGCTGAGGTCTGCCTGGATTCTAGTTCTGAATCTGGGATGGTTAAATGAAACTCTCCCACCTGGAGTGGCTCCCTTGTAAGCCACCAGCTTGTTCTCTTGTAATCACTCATAGTGGCAGTACTGAGAAGGGTGGTCTTCAGATATTCTCATTAAATGCTGTTACAATTGAGTCTTTTGTTGGAGGGAATAAATCTGGAATCTGGAAGTTACATTCCTGGTAGGTTTCTGGTTACAGGCCTGGGTCTGAAACAATTGCTTTGTTTTTTCCAAGCAGAGAAGATGCTGTAGAAACCCAGAATCAAAGATGACCCTGATATTTCTCTCGTGAACTCATTAACCACACCTGTTTCTTCTTTTTCACGTCCCAGTCCTGAGCAGAACCGGCTTGCGGAATGTGAGGAGCAAGCGAAAGCAGCTAAGAAAGGGATGTGGAGTGAGGGGAACGGTTCACATACTATCCGGGACCTCAAGTATACCATTGAGAACCCAAGGCACTTCGTGGACTCTCACCACCAGAAGCCTGTCAATGGTGAGGCTGTCGGGGAAAGACAGATATGACTCAGGGTGATTTCTCTCTATTTGCTGTCGAGCTCCTTGAGGTTAATAAAACTGATTCTACTTAAGTACCCATGGAGAATTGTTAAGGGTAAAACAACACCATAGTATTTTGGAAGGGAGCTTTCCATCCAGTTCATATATGCATCAAATGTATTTTGCAGAGATTAGTCCTTTGCTGCTACAGAGTAGTAAATTGCTGGTAATTTTGCACACGGGGGATCTTCCTGTTTTCTCTAAAAAATGGCTATCTCTAAATACCACCTCTAAAACTTCAAGGTAGAAATATGTATTCTTTATATAGCTAAACATTTATGCATGCACACACGCCCCCCCCACACACTATATAGTTCTCAGTTCTACTTTGAGACCTTATTAACTTGCAGACTCAGTAAAATAAAATGATTACCAATCCTGAATTATTGTTAGTTTTTGCCAGGCACTCAGTATACAGGTGAGCAACCTGGCTTACAGATAACAGAGCTTAGGTATGGGCCAAGAGGTCCCAGAAGGTTCAAAAGATGTAGCAGTTGGTTTGAACCAAATCCTCCTGGAGTAGTTTGGGCAGAAGTCTGTGTGAATACTTGTGATCTGCCAGTGCTTCGTCACCTCCCAGAGTGGGGCTTTCTCCAGATTTGGAAAGAGAAACTGCGCTCCAGGCAGCTTAGGGGGCGTTGTTTCTCCTTGGCACGACCTGTGTCACTCAAGCCATTTGTTCTGTCCTGCAGCTATCATCGAGCACGTGCGGGACGGCAGTGTGGTCAGGGCCCTGCTCCTGCCAGATTACTACCTGGTCACGGTCATGCTATCAGGGATCAAGGTCAGCTCATGCGCTGGGCTACGGGCTGGTTCATGGAAGTGTTCAGTGATGGGGGGGACTTCGTCCATACCATTTCTTTCTAGTATGGGCTGTTAACATTGACTGGAGTACTTTAAACTTGGCAGTGGTGCAGTTCTAATTAGATCAAATAAGACTGTTTTAAGTACTCAGAGTCTGTTTGGAGGGGGCTGTGCAGAGATGGTTGAAACCTAAAGAGGAGGGGAAGGGAAGCCAGTCCATGAGATCACAAAGAGTTGGACACAACTGAGCAAATAAGCACGCACTTATTAAACTAAAGTTTGCTGACTGTGTTCTCTTAATGTAAAATAGCCATTTTGATTAAAGAAAAAAATCAGGGATTTAAAGTGAGGCCCTGGTGAATCTCTTCTTGGAAAGGGGTCATTTTCAAGTGTAATTAATGATGTTCTCCATGTTGTCATGAGTTTTATTTTATTTTATTTACCAAGAAGGCTGAGAGGATGATATTTCCAGTTGCTTTTTATCAGTATGCTTTTAGAAGGGTTGGAAGACCTCATTGGACACCTTTCCCAGCCCAGCTTTGTGGGGTTTGTGCTGTTTGAATCGTACCCTGTGGGCTGAGCATGCCCAGCACCCATGCCCCCACCTTACTTGTGCTTTAGTGCCCAACTTTTCGACGGGAAGCGGATGGAAGTGAAACACCAGAGCCTTTTGCTGCAGAAGCCAAATTTTTTACTGAGTCTCGACTGCTTCAGAGAGATGTCCAGATCATCCTGGAGAGCTGCCACAACCAGAACATTCTGGGTACAATTCTGCACCCGGTGAGTGAGCCTGGCAGACTGGCCCACGCAGGGCGGGGGTCCACTTGGGGTTTGAAGAGCTGCATTTGGCTTCTGTTCTTCCTCTCTGTGTTTAGGAGCCATTGAAGTATCTTGGTAAGGTTATAATCTACTGACTTTGAGACCTTTTTAGGGAGTTATCCGTTCTCTGATAGAATTGGACAGATTTGCAACTTTGTACTTTTAGAAAACTAATCTCAGTTGTGGTTGGGCTTATAAGGGGAGGAAGGACGCTTGCACCTATTTTCCCAGATGCTAGTCCTAAAGATTGCCAGTAAGAAAGGTGGGAGGCTGCCACATCAGTTAAGAAGTGGCAGTGGAACTTGTAGAATGGGATTGGTGAGGTTTGCAAGTAGGTTAGCTATTTGGAGTACAGTAAGTCCCTACAGAGGAAGGAGTTCAGTTCTGAGAGTGTATTTGTTAAGTCTAATTTGTTTGTAAGTACAACAAAGTTAGCCTTGGTACCCAAGTAACACAATTGGCTATATGCTGCTAGCTTTTACGCCTCTTTCCAGATATCCTGGGCTTGAAATGAAGATACTGTATTCCTGTACTCTATACAGTACTGTACAATAAAGTACAAAAAGCACAACCCCTTGTAGGGATGCACGCATGTGATGGTGTACACCAAACCTGTGAACTAACTTTCATGGCTGGACATGCAAACGCACGTTCACATCATTGAAAGTTTGAAACATGAAGGTTCACAGGTAGGGGTCTTACTGTATGGGTAGAACTGTCATGAGGAACTCCTCCTTTGGAAAAACTGTGTCCCAAGCCTTATTCAGTTGCTGCCTAATGTTGCTCTTGAGTAGGAAGTAGGTTAAGATCTTATACTTCTGACTACTGGGAGTTTTACCCTAGTGTATACTTTGGTAGGTGGGATATTTTTGGATGGGAAATTGCTTCTTAACACCCCAGTTTAAATAAATTGTCATTATTGTAACCCATATCCACTACCAGAATAAACTACTGTTCTTCTTTGGCTAGAGAATTCTTCCATGATGGCAGTTGTGGAAGGCTGGGAGGCTTGGTTTGGAATGTGCCAAGGTCATGTCTGTTTCTTCTGAAGTGCTCGCTGTCTGCCAGAGCCCTGCCAGATGGCTCTGTGTCACTGTAGAATGTGAATTGTAATTCACCGGGCAAAATATAACTGTAGTTATTCCCTTACTCAGCCTGTTCTTTGGCTCTCCCCTTATGAAAAGGGGAGTAAATGCTGATCTCAGGGAAGGAAATAATAAGGTATAATCTCCACTGAAGATTAACATCCTCTGTCCACAAGAAGAGCTATTGAAATGCCAATTCCATTCAATGCCACTAACATTTATCCTACCCCTGTTAAGTGCGAGTTACTGTGCTGGGTGCTGTGGGGATATGAAGCCAGGGCCGTTGAAGGGAGTCACAGAACAGCATCTCCCCTCATAGAGCTGGTTTCTTCATGAGAGAAATGACTCTACTTCTTTTTTTTTTTTAACTATAAAATAGATTGTGGCTATGTTAATCACGTCAGAAGTCAAGAGAAATGGATTCCCTTGCAACCGAATCTAATCTGTGCCTGCCTTATTTTTCAGAACGGCAACATCACAGAGCTGCTCCTGAAGGAAGGTTTTGCCCGCTGTGTGGATTGGTCGATTGCAGTCTACACACGGGGCGCAGAAAAGCTGAGGGCAGCTGAGAGGTAAGGCCTGTCGGGGAAGCCTTCTAGCCAAGGATCTAGGTGTAGGGGACTCCAGGGGAAGGGACCTCGGGGTCTTCTCTCACCCAACCATGTCAATGTAAAGGATTGGGGAAATTCCAGAAGAAGCTGGGATCTCGTAGAGGAATGACTGGCTTACAGTCTCCGGGTTCAGTGTAATTCAGGGCTGTCTACTGATTTTTCACTCAAACATTATTGGTCACCTGATTTGCTTTATTAATGTTTTCAGTTCACTTTTTTTCCCCAAGCCTCTCACTTAGATTTCAGGTTTTAGGCATTTGAAATGAAATAAACTTGAGGCTCCTTTGAGGACAATGAAATAACTTATTGGCTCCTTCCTGACGTGCAGGCTGGAGCCAAGTGTATGATGGAAAGACAGAGCCTGTGGGTCCCTAAATAAGACTATCAATGTTGCTGCAGAGCCTGATGCCCTAATTTATCGAACTGTATGCTGTAGTTATAAATGTTAATACAACTGTAAGGTGTCATGTTTTTGGCTAGGTGCCCCATAGTTAAAGCAGATGGAGCAATAACTGATTCCTAGAAAAATGATAATGGATATGCCAAAGATGGGTGGCCATTTCAGGTGTTTCCAGGTATAGGTGAACTTGAGTCTCCAGGTGGAAAAAAATGAAGCAGATAGATGAATAGAGATGATGTTCATAAAGTCCCACCCACTACCTCCCAGGATACGTTTAGGTAGAAGGCCAGGACCACTGGTGACATTCCACTCAAGCCTGTGTGGTTTATTTCAGAGTCATAGAGTTTACAGTTTTTTGCCTTTGAGGTACATGACGAAGAGGTGTGCAAGAACATGAATTGAATTTCTCCTTTCTTAGGTCTCTTACAGCCTTCTCTACTTGTAAGCAGAAATACTTAGAACTTTTTACAAAAATAGATTTTAATCTGGGCCATTTAATATGGCATACCTGACAAAGGTAGATGCTTGGAAAAAACACAGTATTTGTATACATTGTTTTGTCTTTTTATGTTCCCCAGTTAAATTCAAAAGATACAATATGTGTATCGAGCACAGCTTTCCAAATATCTCTGACTATTTTGTGATGCTTAATTTTTTTTTTCTTGTGGCCATTGTTCAGAATATCCTGTAGGTCTGTTTTTCTAAATTATTATTTTGGTTGATGATTCTTTTTGCATTCTTTAAGTTCCTTCCTCTCTTTGAAGAAAGGGAGTTCCAGTGACAGTGGTTTCTACATGTTTTATAACATCTACAGGAGATTTTTAAGATGGCTCATCATTAAAAAACAGATTTAGACCAAGGAATGCAGATCATATTTCAGTGATATGATTACTTGCCTACTGTTTTGCATGCTGTGTTAGCACTCGCTTGCATTGTCGGTAAATCTCTATTGAGGTATTTCACGTGTTTTTACAACTACAACATGCTGCTTTTGTCTTTTCTCATTTTTGCACTGCTTTGAAAAGCTGCAATACCATTTTCAGAAATAACAGTTTAATAGTTCCTTTGCCCTACATCCTTTTATTTCTAAATAAATACTTTGACAGTTTTTCACTGATATAAAATATGTGTGTGTGTGTGTGTATGTGTATATGTAAATCTTTGCACATATTCCCTGTCCCTCTCTTACTCTGACTCAAAAAGTCTTTTCTGGGCTTTGTGCTCTAAAACAAATGTTTACCAACATGATTTTTTAACTTTTGTTTAAATTCTGTTGGATTATTGTCCATTCTTATTCCTCATTAGATGCACTATAGTGACCATTTTGTTAATGTTTTCCATGTGGGATTTGGGTAGCTAATAACCTTTTTATATATTTAAATATTTCCTTATGCATTCATTTTATTTTATTATTATTTTTTTAAATCTTTTGGCCACTCTGTGTGGCATATGGGATCTTAGTTCCCTGACTAGGAATTGAACCCATGCCCCCTGTACTGGCAGCGTGGAGTCTTAACCACTGGACCACTGGGGGGGGGTCACAGTGCTTTTTTATTTTTGAAGAATGTTTGTCTTTCATGATCAAGCAGAGAACTCAGAGCACAATGACTATATCCTACTCAATCTTTGTAGCATCACCGACTCAGTGGATAAGAGGTTGAACAAACTCCAGGAGATACTGAAAGACAGGGAGGCCTGGTGTGCTGCAGGCCACGGGGTTGCAAAGAGTCAGACTCGACTGAATGAACAACGACCTTTTTTATAATGCAAATAGAAATGAGCAGGCTTATGCTTCTTAAAAATACTTTTGTTAGATGTGTGCACTGTTCCCTCCCACTCAAGAGAGCAGTTTATCTGTCACCCCAGCGCCTGGCATTTAGGAATCACTCAAGAGGTACCGTTTCACGCCAGTCAGAATGGCTGTGATCCAAAAGTCTACAAGCAATAAATGCTGGAGAGGGTGTGGAGAAAAGGGAACCCTCTTACACTGTTGGTGGGAATGCAAACTAGTACAGCCACTATGGAGAACAGTGTGGAGATTCCTTAAAAAACTGGAAATAGAACTGCCATACGACCCAGCAATCCCACAGCTGGGCATACACACCAAAGAAACCAGAATTGAAAGAGACACGTGTACCCCAATGTTCATCACAGCACTGTTTATATAGCCAGGACATGGAAGCAACCTAGATGTCCATCAGCAGACAAATGGATGTACATATACACAATGGAATATTACTCAGCTATTTAAAATAGTGCATTTGAATCAGTTCTAATGAGGTGGATAAAACTAGAGTCTATTATACAGAGTGAAGTAAGCCAGAAAGAAAAACACCAATACAGTATACTAACGCATATATATGGAATTTAGAAAGATGGTAACAATAACCCTGTATGCGAGACAGCAAAAGAGACACAGATGTATAGAACAGTCTTTTGTACTCTGTGGGAGAAGGCGAGGGTGGGATCATTTGGGAAAATGGCATTGAAACATGTATAATATCATATGTGAAACGAATCGCCAGTCCAGGTTCAATGCATGATACAGGATGCTTGGGGCTGGTGCACTGGGATGACCCAGAGGGATGGTATGGGGAGGGAGGTGGGAGGGGGGTTCAGGATGGGGAACACGTGTACACCGGTGGCGGATTCATGTTGATGTATGGCAAAACCAGTATAATATTGTAAAGTAATTAGCCTCCAATTCAAATAAATGTATTTTTTTTTTTAAAAAGAGGTACTTGATACACCAAAGAGCAAATTAATGAGCAAGGTGGACTTGTACTTTCTAGGCTTGAAAAATGGTGTGCCCAGACCCCAGCCTGTCAGCCGTGGGTTTATGGCATATATGCATGTGGGATTGTTTCAGGTGCTGTATAGTTTTCCTTGTGGTGGTCACACTTTATGCTGGTCTGATTAGCCTTTTCTCCTGGGTGCCTTGTCTGTGAGATAGGGTAGGGTTTTGCTCCTGTGATGATGGTGGATTCCGTTGCTGCGTTAGTCCCTCTGAGTGATCTGAATCCTTGCTTTGTTGCCAGGTTTGCCAAGGAGCGCAGGCTGAGAATATGGAGAGACTACGTGGCTCCCACTGCTAATTTGGACCAAAAGGACAAACAGTTTGTTGCCAAGGTGAGTCATTCTCAGCATCTGGCGCTGCACTGTGCACGCTGTCAGGCTAGTGATAATACAGAGATCTGAATAATCAGTCAAGGGCTGAAGCGTTTCTCTTGCAAGGCAAAGCACTGATGCGTGCATATGTGTGTGTGATTGCCTACACGGGTGTGTTTGTTGTACGGAACTTGGAAACTATAAGAATGTAAATTTCTGCTGTAGATTTGCATAACTTCATTAGAAATTAATGGGTTAAAATTGTGCACCTTGACCCTTTGAAATCTCTCATATGCTAGAGATTCTGTCTGTCTGCTTAGCAAATAACATTCTCTTAGATTGCTTGCTTGCTTTCTCGCTTGCCTTTTTTTTTTGTCTGTGCTTCGCAGCTTGCAGGATCTTAATTCTCACCAGGACTTGAACCCCGGCCCTGGCAGTGAAAGCACTGAGTCCTAACGACTAGGTCGCCAGGGAACTCCCTCTCTTAGATTCCTTATGCCCAAGGGTATAAGACCCAAATTTCTCTTCTTTCTGTTTTGAGAGTCTTGTGGTTTTTGATTTTTTTCTACTGTGGAATGTTTTTGTGGTTTTGAATTTTTTCTGCTGTGATGTGTTTTTCTGAGGGCTCTCCACTTTGCTGGGATGGATTTCTCTGAAGGCAACTGAACCACCGAATAGATTGTTTGGATCCAGCAGCAGTGCTGTAAAAGTGTGTTTTTTTCCGAAAAAAGCTTCATCACCGGGTTTGGTACCTTGAGCGGTAGAACCTATAGTAGACCTTGCTTTCCCAAAATTGCTAATGTTTTTAACTTATTTTTACTTTTGGCAAGACATGCTGGAAGCTTTGTCATAATGGACTTAAAATATCCTTGGATATATAACTATCCAGTGACTGTCCTAAATGTCCAACGGAGAGTTTAAGGTGGAGAGCCACTAGGTGGCACTGTCAGCCTGAAAAATTTTGGAATGCTTTCTCTTAGAATGGTAAAATTTTAACAAGTCTCCAAGGAATTGACTGAATTTCTTCACATTCTCTTTTATGATGCCCAAAGCAGTAGGTCACTGAGCGCTCAAGCGGCCCCTTTTCTCTCGTAGTAGATGGTCTGTCTCTACACCAGCTGTCAGGTTAACTGTAATTGTGCCTTTCAGTGGACGTTAGTTGAAGGAGCTCCTGGTTGGATTCTCCGTATGTGTCTTTCACATCTTGATGCAGATCAGAATGGACCGCTGCTTCTTTGTGTGAGGACCACACCAGCTTGGGAACTTGGACATAGCTGCTCTGCCAATTGGAACTTGTGTTTATGTTTTCCTGTAATCTATCCTAAGACTATAGAAGGACATAGCTACACAAGGAAGGCATGACCATTCACTCACCAAGGAGGCAGGCCTTCCATTTTTCACTATCATCACAACTCTAGTGATACAGATGACCCTTGGGAGAGTCTCGTTACACTGTACTGTCCCTACCAGCCCCTCCTCAGTTGAAACTGAATTGGTAGAGAAACCTGGAAGATTGGAAGGGTTTTGGACCTTGGCTACATGGGAAACTAAGGCATTGCTGAAGAAAAATTCTTCATCTAAAGGATTAGATGATTGAGCCAGCAGCTTTACGTTTATCCTAAGTATGATTTTATTGGTAACTTGAAAAAGGAAAGCTTTAGGACAAATAGAACATTCCTTCTGTTTTGAAAAAATCCAGGATCTCAGAATCTATTTTTGTCTTTTTTATTTTAAAACAAAGTGAGCCTTTTTTTTTTTTTTATTACAATGAAGTTTTATTTTTTACAATGCCAGAATAGAGATTATCTCTATAAGAGCTATTTGATTAAGGATCCTGTAGTATCCTAAACATAAATTTAGGTCATTGAGATATAGGCCTATTCAGAGGGTAGAGAGAAAAAGGTTTTCACTGAATTTTTTAACTCCTTCAGGATTATTTTTGTTTTTAAAACAGGAAAAAGCATAAAAAGAAGGAAAAACACACATACTAGATGAAATTACTATGAAAGAAAAAGTTGATCATACTGTCAATTGTGGGTGTTGGCAAACTCGCCCATGGGCCAAATATGGCCCACCATTGTTTTTGTGTGGTCTGTGAGCTAAGTGTGGATTTTATGTAGAAAGAAGGGTTTGTGGCACATTGGAATTACATGAAATTCAGATTTCAGTGTCGTGAGTAAATTGGAACATAGCCACGTCTCCTCGTTTACATATTGTCTGGAGCTGTTTTTGTGGTGTGGTGGCAGAGGTGAGAAGTTGTGACAGAGACCATGTGGCCTGCAAAGCCTAAAATACTTGTTATCTGGCCCTTTACAGAAAAAGTCTGCTGATCTTTGACCTATACCAGTCCTCATCAGAATGGTTTGATATGATATAAGGAGCTCGAGGCAGAATGTAAATCAAGGCCTTGCTGCTTTCATCAAGAAGATCTTGCTATGGAAAAAATGTCAGCAATGTTCTCACTGATGTAGTTGATTTATGTTCTGGTACAAGCGCCTTATCTCATTGCAGACTGGCAGTCACTTTTGAGTAGTACTGACTTGTATTCTTTTGTATATAATTTTTAAGTTGGTAAGTTTTTATTTTTAACATGTAGACATTTTTATTATTTTTTAAAATTTTATTTAAGTTCTCATGTCAGTGACTTTATTACACCTAAATTTCCTTAACTTTCGACAAAATGAGACACTGACTAATTTAACAGGCTACATACAGTCTTACAGGCACACTTTGTTATAGGAATAAATCTGATACCAACCATAGCAGGTTAGATTAGTGAAGGATTTGACAAATTTTAACTGTAAATTTTTTGCATGGACATTTTTAAAGAACTCTGTGGGCTTCTTAAGAGAAGCGTACTCTTTTATTTCCCTCTCGCTTGAGGCAACCATTTTCAACTCTTGGCTAATTCACGTCTTCGAATAAAATGTTCAGTTGCTTGCTCTTAATTTTTCAGGCATAACCTTTTCCTTCACACCATGGAAGATGAGGATTTAGTTTTTTTTTTTTTTTAATTTTATTTTATTTTTAAACCTGAAGCACTGTATTAGTTTTGCCAAACATCAAAACGAATCCGCCACAGTTACACATACGCTCCCCATCCTGAACCCCCCTCCCTCCTCCCTCCCCACACCATCCCTCTGGGTCGTCCCAGTGCACCAGCCCCAAGCAGAGGATTTAGTTTTTTCACACGTGGGTGTGCATGTACTTTTCTCCATGCCTTCTAATAGGACTATATCATAATTCTGGCTCAGTTAATATTCAGTGTTTACTTTGTAAATGCTAATCATTTCCAAGATATATAGCATGTTATGACTGCTTTTCATTTCCTGCATGATTTTTTGTTTTTCCTGGAGTTAATTTTTAAATTTTATGTATATATCTTTTGTATACTTACTAATTCAGCCCCCGCATTCTGTCATCTGTTTAAATCGTTTCTCAAGACATGATTCAGGTCATTATTTTTATCTTTTTCAATAGTACTTTCCAGGAGCCTTGTGACCTATAACAGTCTAGTTTAGTTTAGTTCTTTTTTTTCCTTTTATAAAGGTGTCTTCTTTGGATTTCTTTACCATTATCTTGAGTTTTTCTTTGCCTCACTCCTGGATTGGTGCTGTGTTTGCTGAATCTTACGGCTTCATTATGATTTACTACGTTATTTTGGTGACACACATTCTGTTAGCTTCTTGGGAAAAGAATGCTTAGGAGGTAGATTTTTTGAAACTGTTTATGTTTACTCTGTTATTACATTTGATAGTTTAGATGGGTGCAAAATTTTGTTCGGAGAAGGCAATGGCACCCCACTCCAGTACTTTTGCCTGGAAAATCCCATGGATGGAGGACCCTGGTAGGCTGCAGTCCATGGGGTCACTAGAGTCGGACACGACTGAGCGACTTCCCTTTCACTTTTCACTTTCATGCATTGGAGAAGGAAATGGCAACCCACTCTAGTGTTCTTGCCTGGAGAATCCCAGGACGGGGGAGCCTGGTGGGCTGCCGTCTATGGGGTCACACAGAGTCGGACACGACTGAAGTGACTTAGCAGCAGCAGCAGCAGAATTTTGTTAGAAGCTATTTTCTTTCGAATTATGAAAACATTGCCCCACTTTTATTTGTTAGGAGTTTTTGTTTGTTTTCTTTCTTTATTTATTTCTTTGGTGGCCTGAAACCATTCTAATCTCCCATCCCAGTGCTGTTTTTTATTTCTGTAAGCTCTTAGCAAATTCTTCTTTATTCTGAAATTTCAGAATGATGTGCTTTGCTTATCCATGTGTGATCATGTTGTGGTTTAAAAATTAAACCATATTAAAAATTAAATTTTAACTCTTTTGTTGTTGTTTTCCATCTAGTTTCTCTGCTATTTTTCTAGAATTTTTGTTTGGATGTTTAACTTCATGGACTAGTCCTAATTTTTTCTTACTATTTTCCATTTTTTTGTCTTCTAGATATCTTCATGTTTATCTCTCATCTCTTCTATTAGATATTTTATCATGCTGTATCTTAATTTCTAAAAGCTTCTTTGTTCTTTGAATGTTTCTCTTATTACTATTAAAAAATAACATGTAATACTTATTTCAGAGATGAATATCATCTGTTAGGATTTAAGGAATTAACAATAATTTGTTAAAGATTTTTCTCTCCCTGTATAGTCTGTGTTCTCTTAAGTTGTTTTTAATTCTCTTTGGTTATTTTGATCTCTTATTTTCCATATTAGAGACTTACTTTAGATATCTGGTAACCTTTGGTGGTCTCTCAAAGAACGAGGTATTCAACACTGGTTTAGGAGCAGGATGGGATTTAGGGTATCCATCTTGAAATCCAGGTGCTTCTTACATAGATTTTAAACCAGTCCTAGTTTTGGACCTTATTTTCATTCCCCCTTGAGATCCCTAATTTGATAGTTTCTCACTCTTGGTGAGTAGGGGAAGTCTGCAGTATAAATCAGAGAGACTCTTTTCTTTTCTCACCACTAGCTCAGATTTAGCTTTCGTGAGTCTGTATACAGAGTCAGTTACCACTAATTCCTCTGCTTTCCAGCTTCCAAGTTTTGTTGCTATATTCTTTTCTCTCATTATCTTTGTCCTTTCGGGCTTTGGCAAACAAGAAGACAAAACAAAATGAAAAACAGCCCCCCAAACCCTTTATTTTTGTGTAGAAGTATTTAGGGAGGGTAACAAAGTAAATATATGAACTTCCTTTATTGTTCCTTGTGTTCCATTGTAAGGCTGCATCGTGATTTATTTAACTAGTCCCCAGTAGGTCATTATTCATGTCATTTATCACTTTTCCATTATTTAGAAAATGGAATAAATCTCTACCTGAGTGGCAGTTATTCCCTTAGGAGTATCTGGAGCGTATTTGCCAGTAGCTCCCCAGGCATCGGTGACCAGTGTATGTCCCACGTGTGTGTTCAGTTTCAGATATGTTGTTAGAGCAGAGCTTGACCGCCGTTTTCTTAAAGGACCATAATAGTAAATATTTTAGTCTTTCTGGGCCATATAGTCTCTTTGCAGCTCTACAGTTCTGCCACTATAGCAAGAAAACAGCTATTGGTAATGCGTAATAAATTGGCATGGCTGTGTTCCAATAAAGCTTTATTTATAAGAGTAGGTGATGGGCCCTTGGCTATCGTTTGCCAGACCTTGTTGTAGAACACAAGATGTCAGCATTAAATGTAAAAGGGAAGATGATTTCTTTTCCCAAGCTAGAACCCAGCGGCAGTTTTGTAGTCATTTTGCCTAATTTTAAATATTTGTTAATGACAAAACTACTCTTGCAAGGAAACCTAAAAAGGTCCTAAGGTGCCTTGGGCTTTCCTGAACATAGTCTGGCAGTCCTGCAAATTTTTGCTGAAGGATTCTGCTCTGAGGCTGCTGTGACCATAAGGCCTGAACAAATAGAGTGCCTGCTGAAGAGAGGACCACTGTCTCCTGCTGCTGCTGCTGCTAAGTCGCTTCAGCTGTGTCCGACTCTGTGCGACCCCATAGACGGCAGCCCACCAGGCTCCCCCGTCCTGGGATTCTCCAGGCAAGAATACTGGAGTGGGTTGCCATTTCCTTCTCCAATGCATGAAAGTGAAAAGTGAAAGTGAAGTCGCTCAGTCGTGTCCGACTCTTAGCAACCCCATGGACTGCAGCCTTCCTGGCTCCTCCGTCCATGGGATTTTCCAGGCAAGAGTACTGGAGTGGGGTGCCATTGCCTTCTCCGCCACTGTCTCCTAGGTGTTAATTTATTCCCTATTAGCTCAGCTGGTAGAATCTGCCTGCAATGCAGGTGACCCTCGTTGATTCCTGGTTCAAGAAGATCCCTTGGAGAAGGAACAGGCTACCCACTCCAGTATTCTTGGGCTTCTCTGGTGGCTCAGATGGTAAAGAATCTGCTTACAATGCAGGAGACCTGGGTTCGTAATTTTACAGAGAACAGCTAAATAGCTAAAGAGCCTGCTAAAGGTGACCCCTGGGACCCTCTAGGTGACTTCTGGAACTGATGCAAAGCTGGAGATGGGAGTGTGGGCCAAGAGTCCCACTCCTGAGAAACTTGAAACTCAGCCAAGTGTTCTCTGGGTACATGGGGAACTGCAAGACTGGTTTCCGTTCTCCTCCTCTTAAGGAAGGCAGTGCTAGGGAACGTTCTCCTGTCTCTCCAGGTTAGCAGAGAGACGTGTTCACTTCACAGCGATTAGCTGAGCCTGCTTGAGACTTTTGTGCCTGTTGTGGCTTGCCAGTTTCCTGCTTGCCTTCCCCGTGGCGTTTTAGCTGATCTGTGCTGTTTGTAGCCATATGGTCCCTTGAGCACGTGGCTTGGCTTCCCTGTCCCTGCTGCTGGATGCTTGGGCCTTGCAGATTTCACAGACCTGAATAACACTTGGGGGTGGGGCGAAGGGGCTGAGTCTTCTCCCTTCTCAGCCTGGTTAGATAGAGGCGGCCAGCTTGGTTCCCTGTACCAGCTGATTGCTTAACCAGCAGAGCCCTGAACTAGGTGCTTTGAGAAGATGCAAAAGAATGAGAAGTGGTTTCTGTCTCAAGGAGCTTACCCTCTGCAGCTTCATCTGGGAGAACCCTTAGTTAGCTGTGTGATACCATTGACCGTGTCCAGTTTTGGAGGTCAGGTTATAAGCTGTCCATGGGTGGGGCACTGGTACCTATTTGGTTTGGCCCTGCTGATTTTTTGCTATGCAAAAATGTCATGGCTTTATATGGAATTCATTATCATGTCTTCATAGATGGTGGCTCAGTGGTAAAGAATCCGCCTATTAAAGCAGGAGATGCAGGAGACATGGGTTTGATCCCTGGGTTTGGAAGATCCCCTGGAGGAGGAAATGGCAACCCACTCCAGTATTCTTGCCTGGAGAATCCCATGGACAGAGGAGCCTGGTGGGCTATAGTCCATGGGGTTGCAGAGTCAGACACGACTGAGCAACTGAGCATCAGCACGCAGATGGTTTTTAAGCAAGGATACTTAGTATTTTTGTGTAGACTTTTGTATTCTTGTTTGGTAATAGGGAGAGAACAAAAATGACTAGCTACTCCCTTGATCTTTGGTTTCATGGCTTTCAGATGAAAAAGAAGTTCTGGGGATGTTCTTTCTGGTTAGGAAGGTGGCCCCTCTTAAACCAAAAAGGGATCAAGACTTGGTTTGTGGCTTAAATTAGCAAACAAATTTGCTGATAAGAAAATGGTTAATTTAGAAAAGATTTGTAAACATTTACCTACGTTTAAAATTGAGACTTTTTTAGAAGAGTTTTAGATTTACAGAAAAATTGGCAGATACCACAGGGAGGCCTGGCGTGCTGTGATTCATGGGGTTGCAAAGAATTGGACACGACTGAGCGACTGAACTGACTGACTGACTGACTGAGTTCCTACATTAGTGCCCCCCACCCGCCCCTCAGTTTCCCCTATTATTATCTGACAAGATTATGGCACATTGATTATCAGTAGTTACCAGTATTGATATATTATCAACTGAAGTCTGTACTTTAGTCAGATTTTCTTAGCTTTCCTCTGATGTCCGTTTTCTGTTCCAGAATCTCATCCTCAATAGCATGCTAAATTTAGTTGTCAGATCTTGTTAGGCTCCTCTTGCATTTGGTGGTTTCTCAGATTTTCTTTGCTTTTGATGACCTTGACAGTTACGAAGAGTGCAGGTCGGGTATTTTGTAGGCTGCTCCTCTATGGGAATTTGTCTGATGCCTGGCTTCCTTTTAAGTACCTATTAGAGCGTCCAGTTTGTTGGCTTGCGCTTAGGTGCCTAAGGGTATTGGCCTCAGCAGGTTGTGCTTCGTATCATGTGAGGATGCAGGGTGGAAGCTGGGGTTTTCTGGGGGCTCTGTGGTGAGCCATGGTCATCCCTGAGATAGGGTGGGTTTCTCCTGATGTCCCCCACTGCAGTGTTGCTTCACTAATGCTTCCAGGTTTAGCTTGGGGAGAACAGACCTGGCAGATGAAAGCTGGGAAGCAGGAGAAGCAGCCAATGTCCTGAGTTAGGAGAGTGAGAAGGGTGTTTGGTGTCTCCTTTCCAATGGCCCCATCAAGGGCTCTCACAGGTGGTGCCTGTAGGAGCCCTGTTTGAGCTGCTGTTGCTTTTCTTTCTGTCTGGTACTAATAACTTTGGCAGCTTTGGGAGGACTGGTGTTTGTGTCTGGAACTGTGCTGAGGGTCTTTCTATATGTTTCATAGATGCCGTAGGGTTTTGAGGAGCTCAGCAGCAGCAGCCCTATGCATTCAGCGCACAGCTCTTTAGATGGGCGCTGCAGATGGGGGGAATCTGGCAGGAGGCCAGGGTGATGGACGGATGTCCCCTGCCTCCGACAGTGCTCTGCCATTCTCCTGACCTGTGGCAGACCTTAGCCTGTGCTGTGTCATCAGTAAGCCTCTCATTTTTCCTTTTACAGTTGGGCTGTAAGAAATGCAGAGGGGATTGGGTCTAGGGCTTGCATCTCGAGTCCAGCCAGTGACCTTTTATTCTGTGTAGATTCTGCTCTTGGAGCATGTGGTCAGTAGGGGTGTGTGTGTGTTGACTTGAGGTCAGTAGTATGAGGAGGTGAACGATGATGTGGGCATACTTCAAATTGCCCTGATGGAAAGCACCATCAGAAACATCACCATTATAAATGTGGTCTGTGACGGTGCTGACAAGCAGGCTTTGGATGGTAATCCACTCTGCATTTGACTTATTGCAATGTGTGACTGCAACTACTGTTTGATTGCTTTTTCCATGTCTCTGCCCAGGAGCTGCTTGTTCTCCGGACAGTAATGGCACAGTTTACCCCATAAACCCCACTTACATGCACACACGCACAGACAGGCACCCTCACCCCACTTTTCCAGGAAGGCAGGCCTCGTTTAGCTGGCAGCATCAGAGCACACAGTTCCTGAAGAGGAGGTTGCTAATCAGGGAGATGCCAAGCAGAGAGAGTCTGCTGCTGAGGCCTGAAATTTACAGCTCCGAGAAGCCACTCGCTGCTGCTGCGGCTGCTAACACGTTATAAGGGGTGACGAATACCAGGAACTTGTCACCAGGGTATGCTTCGAGCCTCACATTCTGTAATCAGAGGGTGAAGGTGTGAGCGCTATGATACTTTCCCTGGTTTTATTTCTCTATGAGCATGACTAGGGTGTAGAGAATGTCTAGATGTTTCTCATGTCTTAATCATACAAAGCATTCCTATGTTTTTGGCAATGGACATTTTAATAGGAGTTGGTTTTGGGGGGAGAGGAAGGTGCAGCTTGATCCATCATTGAGATTTTGGAAATCCCGCGATGTGTATGCAGTTGAGATGCCTGACGGTTACCGAATCTGTTGGGCAGTGGTTCTGTACCTCCTCTGGAGGGAGGAGCAGTATTGGTTTGCTGTACTAGCTGTTGTGCTTGGTATGGCTTTATGGAACTTTTGGTTTGAAGGTAGGATAGCAGTATAGCTATGGATACCTTGTGGTCCCCTCCCCCACCTCCCTGTGCTTATAATCTAGGGGTCCCTGACCTCTGTGCCACGGACCGGTACCTCCTGTCAGATGAGCGATGACATATTGGAAATAAAGTGTGCGATAAATGTTATGTGCTTGAATCATTCTGAAACCATCCCCCCACTCTTGGTCTCTGGAAAAATTGTTTTCCATGAAACTGATCTTTGGCGCTGAAAAAGTTGGGCACCTCTGCTTTAATCCATTTCATACACATGTGGGATTTCGAAGGATCAGGAAATTATTAGCTGAGGTCTTTCTCTTGTGGTCAGTTGGCCAAGCCCCTGCTGCTGTCTTTAGGGAGTGAGGGAGATTCTATTATGGCGGGCATTTTTAGTTTGGCATTAATGTGTCTAGATGGTAATGGTAGCAGATATACTCTTTTTGTTTCAGTTACTGAATCCATATTCTTGGTTATATCTTCTTGGCTGTTTTTAGTTCTGCACTTAAAATGACTGGGCTGGTGTAAGGGGGTCTTTGTTTTGGAAGATTACAAAACCACCCTTACTACGTAATCATTCCTGACCTTGGCTTGGTCCTCATGTGACCACACATCATGTTTTTGATTACCCTTGGGCTTCACTAAGGTTTTCTGGCCAGGTGAGTTTTGAGTCTCTGGCTCTCTGGGCTTTAGTGTTAATTAGCCTTTGTGTGCGGAGAAGGCAATGGCACCCCACTCCAGTACTCTTGCCTGGAAAATCCCATGGACAGAGGAGCCTGGTAGGCTGCAGTCCATGGGGTTGCTAAGAGTCAGACATGACTGAGTGGCTTCACTTTCACTTTTCACTTTCATGCATTGGAGAAGGAAATGGCAGCCCACTCCAGTATTCTTGCCTGGAGAATCCCAGGGACGGGGGAGCCTGGTGGGCTGCCGTCTATGGGGTCGCACAGAGTCGGACACGACTGAAGCGACAGCAGCAGCAGCAGCAGCCTTTGTGTGATCCTCAGCTCTAAGAAAAAGGTTATAGCAGAATGGCTGTAGTTATCTGAGCCTGGTTTTTGCTGCATTCAGGTTTTACAAGTTAATCTTACACCTAGTTGAAACTTGAAGATAATTACCCCTCTCCTAATCTATAGAGCTCTTTCTCAGACCCTTTACTACTCTTGTGGTCCCTAGTCTGTTTTTCTCTATACCGCTTCCATTACTAATGGTATGAAAACCCCAGGTTATCTCCCTATCCACCAGCGGTAGTCAGCCCTCGATGGATATACAGCTTAATTCCAACTGTCATCTTTCTCTTTTCATTCATTCTGTTTGATGGCGCTTTCCTCCTGCTATTTCCTGTCATGTATAATTTCTCACTTGGTTTTTGCTTTTTTGCTCCTTCTTTAGATTGTCCCTGAAATCACTCCTTTTTTTTTTTTCTGTGTGATTGGCTGATTCTCAGGAAAAGGTAGTGGCTAGCCATTTTCAGGAATCTGCAAATAAATGGGTATATTCTGTTGTAAAAGGTTGTGAGCCTTCCAGGGAATAGTTAGTGAAGGCTCTTTTACTGTTTTAGGATACTTAGCAGTGTGATACCCACCATAGCGAAGGAGACTCTAGCTCCTTTTGTTTCACGTATAAAAGACGAGGGGACTTTTGCAAGTCTTCCCTCACGGTGGCAGCTGACCCTGTAGTTTGTTCAGCTACCGGTTTGCTCCTGATGGGGTCTGATTGAAGGTGGGGAGAGTGGGTTTTGATTCATCAGATGAAGTGGATGGTGACTGTGTTTTGTAGTCAATAGCTTCCTTGTAGTAAAGTGTTACTTACAAAAAACCCGAAATGGCCTTGTAACAAAAAGTTCTGAATATAATTGGGTGAATTGTAGACTGCTGGCTGAATTATGAGGTCTGGTTATAACCCTGATGTAGTCTGAGTGTGGTTTGGAGGAAATTTTATTCTGTGCACATTGGTGGAGTGTTCTGATAACCTCCACAGAGGAATATTTGTGCTTTTGCTGTTGAATAGATATCCTTGAAAGCTTGGGAGTTAGTTACTAGCTGAGAGTGGGGTCCAGTGTTGCTGTTTTGGGGTCCAAAATAGAGATGCCCATAGTAGTGCTCTGAAAAGGTGGCTTCCAGAGTAGTTGAAGTCATATCCTAGCAATCTAACGTCTCTGCCGGTGAGATCAACAACGGAGCATCTCCTTTCACATGCTGAGATGACAATACTTTTTGCCCTTCACTTGCCTTTGATTTTTCTGCTCTGTGTTGGGGCATCCTATTTTGGTTTTTTCTCATCTAGTGCTGGTACCTCCTAATCCAGCCCTTGCCTCTTTTCCTAGAATCATGTTGTGATAGGCATTTTGATTTTAACTTAGAACGTGTTTCAAGGAAAATCTTCAGTAGTACATAGAGACTAGATTTCTAGTTCTTAAGCTTTGTAGTTCCCCACAAATCTTGGTCAGGGCAAAAGATAAAAAAGCTTGGCCATCTTTCTGAGTGATACAGATCCTGCCTTGCTCAGAAATCATCATATCTCTCAGGTCGGCTAATAATAGGATAGTTTCCTTCAACGTTGTTGTACCGTAGAGAATGATGTTGGATCTGTCCCAGTGGCTGTTGGTGTCAGCCTTCTTCCTGTGACGGTGTGCCTTGCTCCTTAGCACATGTGCTGCGGGATTGGGCCGTTGCGGCACATTTCAGCATTTTCGCCTTCTTGCCGCCCACAGGTGATGCAGGTGCTCAATGCTGACGCCATCGTCGTGAAGCTGAACTCTGGGGACTACAAGACCATCCACCTGTCCAGCATCAGACCGCCGAGACTGGAGGGGGAGAATACACAGGTGAGACGAGAGAAGCAGCAGCACCTCTTTTCCGAAACCAAGAGGGAACAGCTGGACGATCAGTTAGATATGGTTCGTGTGTAGGAGAACACTAACAGACCAATAGTGTAAATCGCCGAAGTATTATTTCCTAGTGTTTGCAGCCTAGCTGCCACTGGGCAAATCTGTTTCTCTTGAACCACACTCACTGCTCTCCTTCATTTTTGATGGGCCCCACTGGCATTCCTCCCTAAGGCGCTTGAGAGGAGTTGGGTTGGTGTATGATAGGTGGTGAATGAGTCTTGTTAATGAGATCTTATTCTCTGAAGTTAAGGAGAGGAAGGGTCCGTGTCTCACGCGCATGATAGCAAGGCCTGTTCTGCTGGTCATTTTGATTTGTTCTGTGTTTTTGCTCTAGGAAGAAATAAATCTTCGTGTGTGTGTGTGTGTGTGTGTATATATTTATATATATATTGTCTGGGGTCAATTACTCATCTTTTCCAAGTGGCGACTAGAATTGTTAGTTGCACTGTTTTGTTCTGTTTGCTGGGTCTTCGGGCAGCAGGGGTGCTTGGCTAGCCGATGTGTACGATTTTGGTATGTCAATTTGAGAAATTATGCTTAGGATGAAAACTGTAGGCAGTTTTGTTTTAAATTTTGTGGTCATTGTCTTTCTGTTGTTACAGCTTATAAGAGACTGGGGAAAGGGATTGTGGTTGAACTTTTTTGTTTGTTAGGCTGTCTTAGTTTTGTAGACATCTTTTCCAGCACCTGTTTTTGCCTCCTGATAGCTCAAGTGTGTAACTGTGTGGATCGGTTATAACTGGGTCCTCAGTGAGAGCCAGTGCCACAGGCAAATTAAACAGTGTGGTTGAACTTAGTACCATGTGGTTTTTTAATGTATCCTTTTGTAGTTTTAGAGATGTGAAATTTGCCTTTCTGATGTTTTGCACGTACCCGTGTCTCAATGCATTCACGAGTTGAAATTCAGGCCCCATTTTCATTTGTGTGAGAGTTTATAGGCAGCCCATAAGAGTAAAATAAAAATATTGTGATTGTCTTTTGAATCAAATCATGCATAAGAAATCCATACAGGATGGCTTCTTTGAATGTCTGGCCAATCAGTTCATCTCCACCCCCCCACCCTCCCAGCCTTTTTTCTCCCATAGAGGAGGCATTTTAATGCAGCAAACAGTATTGTGGTAAGCTTGAGAATTTAAATGCACGAAAGCTTAGAAATGCCAAAATAAGGTTCTCTCAGTAACTGTAGCTCTGCCTCATTGCACAGAGTAAATATACATCTCCAATTTTATCAGTGTTGGGAGTAGTCCACACTTCTGCATCTGTGCCATGCAGTTGGAATTAAGGTTCCCACAGCAACCACAACTTTGGAATTCTTGAACGTTAATTTTTGTGCCTGCATCATCAGCCAAAGCATTATGTTAAAGTAGATTCAGGAGCTGAATTTTAAGCAGTTTTTAGGGATGTGGGGGTGTTACAGCAGGTTGATGGTGATAAACTACCACTGAGAAGTTTATGTTTTTGTAGAATCCTTTGTAACTTCTCAAGGGGTAATGGGTGGATTTCCCTTAGCCGAGTGGACAACGGAAAATTGTTGGAATATATTTCCTAGTTTAGGCAGGGTCCTGTTTGTAAAATTTCTTGCTCTTTACCAAGGTAGGTTATCAGCTTATTTCAAACTCTTGTTCATTCCTGAGATCTTCCTCCATTTTAAGAAAGCTTTAAGTGAGGCTCAGCTCTAAGAGTCAACATATGGGTTTTGAGTGAATTGAGGAATGAGTGCCCTTACTGGTTCATTAAATTCCTTTGGAAGATCTTGGTGAGGGTCACATTAGCGATGAATATAACCCCCTTTGAGTACAGTGATGGAGGTGCTGTGCGGAGCCCTGTTGTGGTGGGTGCTGGGGAAGTCTTCTTGGGAACAGCTCACTAGCCTCTTGAGCGCTCATGGATGAGAAGTAAGCAGGTGGGAGAAAGGGCCTCCTAGACCAGCACTGTCTCATAGATGCATAATGCAAGCCACAAATGTGAGCTCTGTGTGTTATTTAAAATTGTCTAGTAGCTCTGTTTTAAAGAACATTAATTTTAATGCAGCTTATTTGACCTACTATATCCAAAACAGTATCATTTCAACATTTAATGAATATAAAAAATTCATGAGATATTTAACTTTTATCTTTACTGTGTCTTAGAAATCTGGTGTATATTTTATACTTGGATCTCAGTTCATCCTAGCGTATTTCTAGGGTTCAGGAGCCACAGGTGTGTAGTGTCTATTGTAATGGATAGCACAGGTTGAGGAATTCTGATGAATAGGTTCATTGTCTTTGATCAGTCCTTTCCCACTTTGTACCAGATGTTGTGCTGGGGATGCCATGGGAAATAAACCCTCCTAAAACTACTCTCATGGAACTTTACAGTCTAGTAGGGGACATACGCACATAAGTGTGTTTATGTTACGTGCTGTGGAAGAAAAGGTTAGTGTTTATAGGCGTGCATAATCTGGGAAGGCTTCTTAAGGCCTGAAGGCTGACTAGGAGTTAGGTAAAAAATGGAGAGAAGACAATTTCTGACCAAGACAGCAGCAATGACAAGAATCAGATGAGTTTGGTCCTGGGGAATGGGTGGCCACTGTGGGTGATACACGTGTGGTATGATGCTCTGTGGTCCACAGTATGGGCAGGGCAGGGCACACATGTTCTGTGAACATTTCCAGGTACTCATGAAAAGAGACTGCGGGCCGTGTGATGAACTGCCGGCAGTTTTGTATGATTGGAATAGAGGATGCTAAATGCCGGGGTGGGGGTGGGGGAAGTGGGGTAGGAAGAAATGGGTTTGGGAGTTAGGCATGGGCCACAGGTTGAAAACATCTATCCCATGGTTTTTAGATTTCTTTTGCCTTGAAGAATTTTAAGGGACGACACCTTTCAGATTTGAGTGTGCTTGTGTTGGTGGCTTGCATTTATAAAACATGAAAGTAACTTTGCATCTATAAAGGAAGATCATGCTAGATGAAAGCTAATCTGTAGCGAGCGGTTCTGGTTTTGTTTTTGGTAAAGCTCGCCTGGAGGCGAAGGGAGTGGGAAATGCAGGGTTGTGGGTTTGGCTCTAGCAGCCTCTACACTTAGAGGAGTCAGAGTTCTTGCCTTTCTACTTCCCCTGGAACTCTCACAGTGAGTGGAAGACCTAATGCTTATGTTAGATTTACAGTATAGGTGTAGGAATAGGCATCACCCAGGGATCCCAGCCAGGCTGTAACTATGTGTGTGTAATGACGAGGCAAGCAGGAGTCCCTTTGGAGTCTTGTTTTCCCTAGTGTTCTTTACCGTATACAGCAGTTTCTTTACTACAAGGGCAGTCCAGTCAAGTGCTGAAGGTGTAGATGTCAGGACATCTGTGAGGCCACATCGTACCCTTATGCAAGTTAGAGAAGACCGTCCCTTGCTTCGGGCAGCCTCAGGTCAGGGCACACGGCTTGGCAAATAGAGTGGAGGCTGGATTTCAGCTCCCATTTTTCCTCCGTCCCCCTGGCCAGTGTGTACAAGATGATGTGGCTGTCCTAGTTAGAACAGCCCTGATGGACTCTCCAAAGAAAACGTCAAGGCTGTGTTTTGGGAACTGGAGGGTGGTCTCGTAGTTACAGAAACAAAGGATGCTTGGCCATTGTTTGGAGATGACAGATGGACCATGGCAGACACTGAATGAAACCCTTAGGAGATTGCCTTCTCTCGAAGTCTGGGACACTTTTGGGAGAGGGTGTCAGTGGCTTTGAAATGGAGAAAAAGTAACTTGGCAGCTTATGGTATTGGAGCTCATTCTAAACAAAAGAGCAGAGTGGAGAAGGTGCAGATGAGGGAGTGGGAGGAGGAGAGGTAGGGGCACGTCTCTGCGAGCTGGAGCTTCTTCACGGGCAGGCGGGTGGCATGCAGGGACTCCTGCTATGCACAGCCTCCTTCCTCCAGGCGCCCAGGTGACGACCCAAGGGGGCTTGTTGTTCAGGTGACAATGGGGAGATGCTTCTAATGTTGATCTTCTCCATACCCTGAAAACTCATGTGGCATCAGCTCACACAGATCTTCTGAGACATCTCTATATTGTGAAGACGGTAGTGCAAGTTGGATTTTCCTTTTTTTTACATACAGAGACAAATTCATTTCTGTTACATTATACATGAAGGCAAGGAGGTTTTGCCCAAGGCTAGCTGTACTTCCACTCCCCCCTTTTGGTTACTTTCTAATTGCAGCCAGAGGAAGGGCTCTGGACAGAAGTGCATGATCAAAGGAACTGCTTTCATTCTCTGCAGCTCCTTTCTAGTAGTACGGAGAATTCAGGAGTAGCCATGGCTCCCAGATTGTGGTTAGAGCTTGATTTGTTGCTAGAACATGCTACAGAGTTAGAAGCTAGAGAGTGTGGTGTCTCCCTGAGAAGGAGTACAGTGTCGGATGCTGTGGATTCTGTTTCTGTGACACCAAAGTATTGGGTTATTCAGAGAAGATCCAGTGTTAGCTCTTTGGAGATGTAGCTCTTTCGGCTGAGATCCTGTTTGGACATCAGTTTGTGGTATTCCTGTGGACCTGAACATGTATCAGGATTTCTCTAAAGGTGTGGTGTGTGTGCTAAATCTCTCAGTTTTGTCTGACTCTTTGTGACTCTGTGGATTTTAGCCTGCCAGGCTCCTCTGTCTGTGGAATTCTCTAGGCAAGAATACTGGAGTGGGTTGCCATTTCCTCCTCCAGGGGATCTTCCCAACCCCAGGATCAAACCCACGTCTCTTACATCTCCTGCGTCGGCAGATGGGTTCTTTACCGCTGCGCCACCTGGGAAGCCCTCTCTAAAGGTGTAGTCTCTGTTATCCAGTTGTTTGCCACAGAGATACAAGTGCTTAATCTTGGAGAAAGGCTGTGGGTTTTCCGAGCTACTGCTTAAAGGAGATAACACATTGTGGAATCTCAGGACTTCCTAGAGAGCTTTTGGCTTTGATCTAAAGCTGGAAAACCTAGTGCTCTATTGCCCAGGGCTGCTGTGTGCTTTGTGTTACACTTGGAGTGTTAATGACAAAGGAAATACAGCCCTGGGCATCCGATGAAGGGGCTGACTTATTTCCCCATGAAGTCCAATCATGCAGTGCTTTTGTAGTGGCCAGCGTCGCACGCACACACACACACACACACACGCACACGCACGCGCGCGCGCGCGCGCACACCCTCTGGGAAGTGGGGAAACCCTTCCCTCATCTCATGTGTGGTTTCATGCTTTCAACTTGTATTGGTTTCCATCACCATGTCTTTCAGCGTCTTCCCTTGAACTAACTTACCGCATAAGTGTTCTTTCACAGCAGGGCCTCTAAATATTCAGACCTGGGCACTGTTGGATGAGTTTTGTTAAAGCTGCAGTCTGCCTAGTCTCCCAGAGTCACTGCTGCCTGTTGGGGGTTTTGTTTCCCAGGCCTGACCTCACTGGGTCTGCCCTGCAGGCAGATGACGGGAGACTAGGGCTGCAGGCAGGCACATTACTAGTGATGCCCTGCAATGCTTAAGGGCATTTCCTCAGAGGCAGGGTGGTTGGGTGGTAATACTCCCTTTTGCAGAACCCCAGGGTGCTTTGCTATTTAATCATGATTAAAAGTGGTTTCTCAACCTATTCCTTTTAGTTTAGATTTCTGAAGGCTCAAGCTTTACCTGGGACCCTAAAACAGATGATGCTGCCTCTAAGATGCATACCAACAGGAAGCTGTGGGACTACAGTCCCTGCATGGAGCAGGGGCACACCAGTAAACTGTGATCTCAGTGTGTGACTGGGATCATAAGGCAAACAGCAGGTTGGGGAGGGACTTCAGCCTGGCATTGAGCACCTTGGAGAAAAGCAGAAGCTCTTTGAAATGGATCTAGCATCTCACCGGTTTCTAATGGAGAGATTTGGGGACTGCAGCAAAGTGATCAAAAGACACAGAATGTGTCAGAGCACCGGCAGAGGCATTCTGTACCTGTTTCAGATTTGTTTGATCTGAGTGTTTTTGAGAGGAACACTTGAAACTTCTTTGTTAGAGGACTCAAAAAAAAAATTACTATTAGGAGACGATGGCTTGGTCTTAGCTCATCTATTTAAGATTCCGGGATGGATGTATGCTGTTGTTTTTTAAAGATCAGTACCTGTTGCTAGGCTGGTGCAGTCACTGGGGTCAAGACATTTCATATTTGAGTGGAGAGAGAGAGAGAGAGATATATATATATATATACTATTTATTTTTATATTTTTATATATGTATGTATATATGGACTTCCCTGGTGGCTCAGATGGTAAAGCGTCTGTCTACAATGTGAGAGACCTGGGTTCAATCCCTGGGTTGGGAAGATTCCCTGGAGAAGGAAATGGCAACCCACTCCAATACTCTTGCCTTGAAAATCCCATAGACGGAGGAGCTTGGTGCAGGCTACTATCCATGGAGTCGCAAAGAGTCGGGGACGACTTCACTTTCACTTTCATATATATATATATATATATATATATATATATATATATATATATATTTGAATGCTTAGTCACTCAGTCGTGTCCGACTTTTTATGACCCTTTGGACTGTAGCCCACCAGGCTTCTCTGTCCAGGGGATTTTTCAGCAAGAATACTGGAATGGGTTGCCATTTCCTACTCCAGGGGACCTTTCTGACCCAGGGACTGAACCCACGTCTCCTGTGTCTCCTGCATTACATTCAGATTCTTTACCCACTGATCCGTCAGGGAAGCCCCATGTATGTATTACAGTTCAGTTCAGTCGCTTAGCCCTGTCCAACTCATTGCGACCCAATGGACTGCAGCATGCCAGGCTTCCCTGTCCATCACCAACTCCTAGAGTTTACTCAAAGTTGAATTTAGATAGAGCTATATCCAGAGTTTCCTAAAATGTACGTTTCACTGGTCTGTATAAGTGAATTAAATCCTGGAGAAGACAACAAATGCCTATTTCCCTTTGATTTAGTTTTTTTCTCTCTATTACAAATTATATTTTCTTTTGTTCCTTGTAGTTAACACATCCCCTTTCCCATGATCTTGCCTCTCCCCTGCAAATAATTTTTGGGCAAGTTTAACAGTCTTCTAGTGGATCTTTCTGGTTAATCCTTCCCCAAGCCATGTGCATTGATGTCTTTCAATCCCTCTCTCTCTCTTCTCCCTTCATTTAATCATCAGTATTACACACTTCTATATTTTTAATTTACCTAAGTCGTCCCAGCGCTGCTTTGTTCATATTTATTGCCTCTCTTCAGTCCTGTGAGCTGCGGTAATCTTCTCTTGTTTCCAGAGTTGACAGCCCCATCGTGTTTACTGTCCTGTGACCATTGAACACAGCTGCTGTGCTGAGGTAACCCCCTTTCTTGCCCTGGTTTTTGAAATCCTCTTTAGGCCAGATATTTCCATACACAGTCCTTCCCTTTCTCTGTATCCTCCTCTTCTGATGGTTCTGTCCCAGCCCGCTTCCTGCCGTGAAGCCTAAACTCCACTGTCGGCAGGAATGGTATGGTTTTCTCAGAGTGGTGTGGTGTTCTCGGCTTCCTCTCCCCTCTACTTCCAAAGCTTGCAGAGTGCTGTGGCTACTGGAGGCTTTTAACAGATGTTTAAATCGATGTGTCTGCTGAGGCTGAAGACCTAATCCATACATTAGTTTTGAGTGGCATCATTTTTAGCACTCCCAAACCATCGCTAATTCCTTGACTGCTTCTGCTAGCCATGGCAACTTGAACCAGTGTATTGGTGTCGAAAGGCCCCAGGAGAGAGTTTTTGCAGTCGGTTTTTTCCTCCTTCCTAATTGGATTGCTTGTTTTGATGGTCACGTCACACATGGCTTGGTTTTCTGTAGGCACTTCCTCTTCCCCACTCCTGGTTTCAATCTAGTTGCCGCCATTGGGGTGACGAGCCCTGCCTCTCTCTGAGCAGTGGTTTTCCTCATAATAGTATTTCATTAGCGCAGGGCAGATTGGGTTCAGGCCACCAGAGGGGTTAATTTCAGGATTTTAAGTGTTTTGCAGATTGGTCCCCAACTGACTTTCTTTTAACACATCTCCTCTTACTCAGGCTTTCCCAAATAATCCGTCTTTCATAGCAGTTCAGAGGTCTCGATTCATTGGAGTTTTGGGGTGTGCTTCCCCCCGAGGACCGTCTTTTTCCTGTGTCGACCTTGTTGGTTGTCAGATTATTTCTTTGCATGGAACTAATTTTAAAATCAATTAGAGAAGCTTTCCCTTCATCTTTCTCTCTTTATTTATGAGATACTGATTGCAGAGCTACCTACACTGTGTTTAGATAAATTACTTTTTTTTTTTTTCCATAACATTTATATTCAAGGCGAGTTTAGTGCAGCCATCCAGTGCCTTGCACTTCTGCAGGCCAAGGCTGTAGGTTTCATTCCTTGGTGGACTAATTAGCTTTGTACTGGGAAAATTGTGTTCAGTTCAAAAACCCCAAACGTTCCAGTTCCTCATGTATTATAGGCACTGTGGACCTGGGAAATTATTTTGATTAGTAAGATGTTTGTAATCATAGAAGCTGAGTCTCAGATCCTGACCAGCATATGCCTGGTGTGGTCACAAGGTGGATTTTAGATGGATGGTGGCTTGTGGATGAAGCAGCATCAGGTCACTGCTGGGGAAAAGGCTTTTCAGACTGAGATGAGAAGGGAAAGCTGAAGGCACAGATGCTTGCTTTCCCCCCCTGAAAATGACAGGTCTATTGCTTAGGCATATTTTTAATGTCACTTTTCATTTCAGTCCTCCTTTGAAATCCACGGCCAGTTTATGGGTTGTTCACATTTTATAGGCCTTCATCTCACTACCTCTTGTGATCTGAGCCTGTTTTTGACTGCCGTGTTGGTGACTGCCTTGGCACAGTGCTGCTTCACCAGGAGGAGCTCCATTCGGATTAGCTGTGAAGACATCACAGAGACTTTATGCTCCTTACTTTTTCACTTCTCTGCTAGAAGCCAGCGGATGTCATCTCCTTTATCCTCGTCTCATTGTATTGGGGCCTTCGTGAGGCTAAACAGAAACATCCCCTTTCTGGGGTGTCTGCTAAGTCTCCGTGTTCAGATGTCAGTCCCAGAATTTGGTTCCTTTTGCTGTCCTGCTGGTTCTGGTTAACCCACTGAAGGGATGCCTGAGCACACAAGCAAAAATAGCAATAGTTGCCAGCTCACTCCCTGGCCCATAGTTTTTGATACTCACATGTTTGTGTAATGTCTCATTGCATTCTTACTGGCTCCCCGTGGTTCATAATTGGGGCAGAATATACTGATACTGGCCTTTCTGAGTTGCCCGCTCTACACACTAGGACATCTTCCCCTTCATTACTAGGGGGGCTGGTAGGAAGGTGTGGCTTTCCTTTTTTGTTTTTTTAAATGTGCTGTCGTCTTCTGTGAGATGGTCTGGAAACAGGAGCAAGCCACATCCTTTCATACAGAACTGCCTTCAGCGTCTGCATATGCAGCTGGAGGTGCTTGTTTTAGAAAGCCTGCCCTGCAGAAGCTGTCGGTAGGTATCTGCAGAGGGGCTGCTGGTGTGCCGCGGGCCCAGGCTGGCTCCCTCAGGCCCTGGCTGGAGCAGGAGCCTACGGGTGGGGGTGCACATGTACCGCCCACCCTGGTCTTGCTGGCCCCTTCGCCCTCCTGGTGCGGCCTCTGAAGGAGCGTGCTGTGTTCTGCATGGGATGGGTGGCAGTTAGCTCCCCTGGCTGGTGTGGCCACTGGGACAGCCAGGACTGTTAGGACAGTTTGTACCCTGGTGGCTCCGACTGTGAAGAATGCGCCTGCAGTGCAGGAGACCATCCCTGGGTCAGGAAGATCCCATGGAGAAGGGAATGGCAGCCCACTCCGGTATTCTTGCCTGGAGAATTCTGTGCATAGTAAAGCCTGCCGGGCTGCAGTCTGTGGGGTCACAAAGAGTCAGACACGACTGAGCAACTAACAATTTCATTCTATTCTTAACACTTTGTACTTTAAGAGGAGGGAGACTTGACATTCACTCAAAGCAGCTTATTTTATTTATTTCTTATTTCTTATAAAGCACAAAGAAGTCATCTCAGACCTTTGCTAATAAACTAACAGCTCAGCGTTTTCTTCCAGAAAACATCTGGGTTCCTCCCTGGCCTTGAGCAAGCTCTGCCTCAGTTCCCAAGATCCTCTGCCATGCCCGCCTCTTTGCTCTTAAGCCTTTTGGCTTCACCTCTTCTTCCCTCACCCGCTTCCAACCCTCTTCTCGTGGAGGAGTGAATGCTTCTTTCAGTCTAGATGCTCCTGTTTGCAAACCGAGTTACAGTTACTCCGGAGGTGCTTGGACTCTATAGTATCAGCGTTCCGGAAAATGTAAGCTTCTCAGTTGAGAAGCCATAAGGGTAGCTTCTGTCTGTAACACCCTTGGGCCCCTGGTTATTATTAGGTATTCATAAAATCCCACAGAGGGAGAATGGTCATTGGGACTCTATTTGAGAGAAATGTCTCCATCCTAAAAGATATAGGTTAGTCCCAGGGTACCTGGGGTAGTAAATGGGACTTGACAAACTGAAAATTCAGTGCAATCAAATCCTACAGCCTTTCATCTCTCACCCTCATCGCCCAGGGAGAAATGAATTCCCAGGGCAGAAGCTGCTAGTGTTGAATATCTCTGTCTTGGACTATAATTGAATGTGCGCAAGTGGGAACACGCTCTCTCCTTGCTCCTGTGGCCACCCTGGAGACTCGTGGCCTGTTTTTCTGTGTCTCTCCCCCTCTACCCACCTCCCCTACCCCTTCCCCAATACACTATCTCCCTCTCTCCCTCACCACAGGGTCCTCAAAAGTTTTAATGCAAGCTGGTGCCCTTTCTTTTGTTTGCTTTTACGTTTTGACCTGGAAGTATTTCTGCAGGTATCTAAATGGTGAGAGTATAGATTTGTGCTCCCGCTAGTCTAGTTTTCCTTTGGATTTCTTTCGGTTACCTCTCCCAGTCCCTGCTGGGGTGCCTCCCATTTCCCCTACCACACCTGGAGCTCAGAGAGGGAGTTTGTAAACCTTTTTTAAAAGATACATTTGACTGTGCTAAGTCCTAATTGTGGTGCTTGGTCTCTCTAGTTGTGGCACTCCGGGCATGTGGGCTCACCAGTTGTGGTGTGTGGGCTTAGCTGCTGTGCGGTGTATGGGATCTTAGTTCTCTGACCAGGCACTGAACCCACATCCCTGCTCTGCAAGGCAGATTCTTAACCACTAGACCACCAGGGAAGTATACTTTGATTTGAATGATGAAGTCACTCCAGGCACAGGCTTCTTGGTCATTCTGTTACCATTACTCACACCTTCTAAGGAGCTCCTGGCTGTCCCTTGTATCGTCCTCACCCTGAATGTTGCTCTGAAATCCTGTAGGCGGGGTTTCGGATGCTGCGTGAGCTGGCAGGGGATCCTCATTTACGCTGTACAGAGTTGAAGTTCACTGTCACCCTTCGGCTGCCTTGCTTTGGGTTCAGCCAGAAGGAGCGGCATCTTTCACCTGAATTCACAACTTAAAATGTGAACAACCAGACTGGCTTGCCCTGGTTTTCTTGGATAACCACATTTAAGCTGCTTATTCACTGTAATTTTAGGTTCTAGAAAACTTCATTGACACAATTGAAAGCAGGCCAATATCCCTCTGCTCCAAGAATTTACATGATTTATATCCTTGTTGGTCAGTTCTCTAAATCGATAGATGGTAGGTACTGATTGGAAGTAGGCGCAGTCGAGTCTGCTTTTAAATGAGTGCTTGAGGCTGTGCGGGGTGCCTGCAGCAGGGCAAGAAAACGTCCTTCTGACTTCCTTGTATTCATGACACTTGTTAAAGAACAGAAAGGCACCCTCTATTCAGCACAATTGTGATAGGTATAGGGACCATTCCAGTGGGGTTTTGCAGTGAAAGAGTAAGATTGGGCCCTGAATGCCACAAGAAGGAGGGACGTTTATAATCAAAGCAAAGAGTGGGGCTGGGGGATGGTGGAGGGTGAGAAACCCAGTCAGATCTCCAGGGTGATCAGATCTCAAAGGTGGGGAGATCTGGCTAAAGTTTGATTGTTGGTAAAATAGGACAGTGCAGGGGTGAACACAGTGCCAGAAGGCAGGGCCCAGTTGAGAAGAGAGCTCAGAGGAGCCTGAGGAGTGTTTGGTCAAGGAGAGGATGGCATTTATGATGTCAGGTTTCAACCTTGAAAGAAGGTTTCGAAACCCCTTTAGAGGCTGTGGTTCACTTCTGGGGTGCCTGTGGGAGGAAGCAGGCCTCAGACAACGGGGCTTCAAGAAACTTTTCCCAGCGGCTTTCTCATTCCTCTTCCTTTGCCGTCTTGACCTTGCCCTCTCTCCAGCTTGGTCCTCGTTATTACTTTGGTGGTCTTTGTCTTTGGTGGTGGTCAGGACCTAAGAAGGGAGTTTCCCCTTTTCTTATTAGTCCACGCTGAAGTCCACGCTGTCTTCTCTGCTCAGTTACAACCTCCTGCCATGGCTAATTTGGGGATGTAGAGCCCCTCATGGTAGTAGAAGTAACTGAGCTCAGTGCAGCAGGCGACTTGAGGGTGTGAAATCTGAGGAAGCAGGTTTTGACTCGCCCACCCTCATGCTTGTACACCTTTAAGTGTTGTGGTGACGCTGAAGTGACTTGGAGTTCAGAAGCCAGGGAGGAGGGACTCATTGCTATTTCTGGCTTCTGTTTAACCTTGGTCCATCTCTTCCACCTCTGCCCCCTTCCTTGCTAGGAGAATGATGTTCATATGTGTGGTTCAAAGGTATCCCCTGATGGAAAGTTCTACAAGGGCAAATCATTTGACTGTTAACTGTTAAATTCACTGCAAATATGGCTGCCAGTGTTATTGCCTCTCATTTGCTACAGATGAGCTCTGGCCTTCTGGGTTTGCACAGGACTGCTTTGAGGACAAAGATTAAGTGGCTCTCTGTTAATGCCGTATCTTTTAATTGAACAGCCGACTTGCAGTGTGGATAGGGGTTTGCCACAGCCCTTCTCTTTCTGGTTTCCCTTTCTCCCTTCTCCCTCCAAGCCCTGGCTCAGAGGCAGAGGCATGTACCTGCTGGTTCTCACATGAAATCCAGGCTTTAACCCCAGAGTCAAGGCTAGATCAGTTTTCCCAACAGTGTAGTTTATAAGCTACCTGTGTTCAAATCTCTGTGGTTGGAGCCTGGAATGTTCATTTTGCACAATTGCCAGGTGTTCCTGTTGTATTTTAGTTTGACACTAGTGTTCTAGCTTGTTGCTCCTAGCAGGGGAAAAGTGGGGGTTTACTTTTCCAGGATTTTGGTCTCTGACAGAACTATTTTTCTTCCCGGAGCCAGACTTAGTTTGTAATCTCTCTGCTGTTCTCCGAGTGAGCTTTTCTCCCCCCAGGTCTCAGAGCCAGCTGTGAACCAGATGTGTCCCTTCTTAGCTTAGAACATCTCCTGAGGATTTCAGTGAAAGGAGATACGAGAGTTCCGCTTGAAGAAATTTGTCTGCCTTGGAGGATGGAGCTCCCTGGGGAGCAGTGGAGTCTCTTAGGGTCTATGATGTACCCTTTGAGCTGATGTTTAGTTGCAGGGGGGCCTGTTGATGATTCTGGGTGACCTTCTTGGTAAAAAGCGAAGAGGTTTATGAAGTGGTGCCCTGTTAGAGCTGGATTCACACCTTATGTAAGGTGGAGGATAGAGTGTCGGATAAAGAGTATGCTTGTCCTCGACACGTGCAAGCGGCACGCAAACGAGTGGGAGAAGATCCAGGTGTTTCCTGGCACATACGGTGGAGTCAGGAGCTCGCTCACTGCTCAGGACACAGCCATCAGAAGATCCTGAAGAGGCTTCTGAACCGAGACAGGCGCATGTTCAGTGTGGGGTTATGACAACTCTGTGTTAAGGCTGAGGAGGAGGCAAGCTCATTCCTGTTTTAAGGTCTTAGGGAAGGTCGTCTGCTCAGCTCAGCTTCTGTTTAGGGCTCCGCCCTGAGTTTTTCACGTTGAGAAGTGATGTCTGTTAGACTGGTTAATTGATCGACACTAAAAGAACTCACAGAGATATGGTCTGAAAGTCACTTTGTGGATATGTTCGTTCATGATATGAAGTCCAACTGTCAAGAAGACCGGAAGGTTCTTAGGTGCCCAGGTCTTTTCTCTCTCATATGGAAGTCTGTTTATTGTCCACAGAGTTGGAAGTGCAGGGGTTTGCTGGATCCTGAGGAAGGCTCGGGTGCCCTGGGTGCCCGCGTGGCCCAGGCAGAGTGTGGGGCACAGGGCCTGTGCTAGCTCCATCCCACCCCTGTGAGAGAGACAAGGAGACAGAGACTTGGGAAGATTTGAGAACTGGTTCAAGGTGCCTTTGCCAGTAAGCGGAGGAACCACAATCACAACTGAGATCTGTTTTACTTGTCTTCAAGTGTGCCTCTTGGACTTTCATATTGGCCGGACAGGTTGGTGACCCTCTCCCTTACATTGGGTGAACTTTCCTCCAAACTCTAGTTTTTTTCAGAATTTCTGCCAGCTACCAGAAGCTGCAACTGGTTGTCTTCGCAACGCAAGTTTTCTTATTTCAACTTATTTTTACAAATGAAAGTGTTTTCCTACAACTGTTTTGGAAGTACCATGATGGATACCAAGAGAGATTTGAATTTACATTTATGCTGAGTGTTTAACATCAGAAAAGTGGGTGAACTGTGTCACCTTAATGTTTTTGTCTTCTATATGGAGTTTTTGTGGCAGTAATTCCACTATTTGGGAATAGTCAGGCCAACTCCATGAAGAGATTGGATTCTCCCTTTTTAATAAAGTGTATCGGTACTTGTCAGCTTTGTACAGGTTTCTGAGCCCTTTGAGCCTCTGCTTCTGGATCTTGCATTGTATGCGCTCAGTCATGTCCAACTTTTTGCCACCCTCCATAGACTGTAGCCCGCCAGGCTCCCTGGTCCATGGAATTTTGCAGGCAAGAATCCTCGAGTTGGTCACCATTTTCTTCTCCAGGGTATCATCCTGACCCAAGAATTGAACTTATGTCTATTGCGTCTCTTGCATTGGCAGCCGGATTTTTTACCCCTGCGCCACCTGGGAAACCACTTTCCCCGGCCCCGCTTCGCGCCCCCTCTCCCCGCCCCCCCCAGCCGGCACCTGGATACTTGATTATTTTCACACCATAACCCCATTAGATGGCTTAAGTTTCTGATTTCATTTTTACATACATTCCCTACCATAGACATTTTTTTCCCCCTGTTATAAATGAAACATATTCACTTTATAAATTTTGGAAAATTTTTAGAGAAGAAAATATAAATTATGTCTCACCATCAAGAGGCAACATCACCACTGTTAATATCTCACAACCTTCTTAGCTGCTTCTGTGTTCATGTTTTGTAGCTGAGCACTTCCCCTGGCCTTTAGATAATTTTCTAAAACTTGATTTTTAATGGCTGTGCTGTTTTAAAGAATGCGGATCTATCGTAATTTACCAGTTTCCACCAATTTTGTGAAGATAAGTTGTTTCTGATCTTTAGAATTATTCTCATTCATAAAAGAGAAGGTTCGCCTGGAGTAGACAGTAGGAAAAGGTCCATTCAGAGCAGAGGCTGCTCTTGGGCGGGTTTTGCTGTAACAGTGCAGGAGATTCCCACTGCAGATGAGCTCCCAGAGGGGCTGATATTTCACCCTGTTGACAGGAGACTCTCTAATCACCTAATTCCTTAACTGTTTCTGTTATTTAGAAGCAGGCTGTGGTCCAGGCCCTTTGTGTCTTGTTGCCAGAATGGTTCCCTCCCCACCCCACCAGCAACTGAACTTGCTGCTTCTGAAATAAAGCGTGGAGTAGATGGTAAATCTTCTCCCGGGGACCACCGCTCTTTTCTGTTGCCCTGGCTGGGATGTGGGGAGACACTTGAATGGGAACACAAAGGCTCCTGTGGCAGCTTTGTGAGCGCGGCTGGCAGTGTTTATTTGTTTCGTCCCACGTGCTGCTCTGTCAGTGACTTCCTTCCACTATGCGTGCCCTTGTGCATATTTACACAATTACATTGTAGGTTATTACACTGCAGCCTATTGTGATAAAAACGATTATCCCCAGGTAAATGTATAGGAAGCAGTTATATTTAACTAAGCTACAACAGCATCGCTGACCAGTGATATTATACTATTGCTATTTTAAAGCAGTATTACCAACACTGCCGGGCTTCTCAGGTGGCGCCAGTGGTAAAGAACCTGCCTACCAATGCAGGAGACATGGGTTCCATCCCTGGGTTGGGGAGATCCCCTGGAGGAGGGCATGGCTACCCACTCTAGTATTCTTGCCTGGAGAATCCCATGGACAGAGGAGCCTGGTGGGTGAGAGCCCATGGGGGTCACAAAGAGCTGGACACGATTGAAGTGACTTAGCACACACGCACCAACGGCGCCACCCTGAGGAGGGTGCTGCTCCTTCAAGGTTCAGGAAAGGAGACACATGCAGGTTCTCCGCTGCTCCACTGTCTCTGTGTGAAACCTCAGCACTGGCTACAGAGTCTTGTCTGATCTCAAGAAGTGGTGTGTTTGCAGAGAGGTCAGGCTCAAATCACTGAGGTAATGAGCTGCAGCCAGCATCTCAAATATACTCTCAGGCAAAAGGCAGCCATTGTCACCCAGGTCCAGGTGTGCTGTGTGCTCTCCATGTGCCTGTCCCTCAGCAGCTGAGCCGTTGCATTCTTTACCTGGCCAGAAACTCTGATTTGGTGCCTTGGGTACATCAGGTGTATAATGCAGTGACCCAGAAGTTACTTCACATGGTTAACATCTGTATGTATAATCAGAAGACAGTTCCTCTCAATTGTTCAAATGCACTTTTATTGCATATTTTTTTTATGTGTGTTTTCTCTGAGGATCAGTACTTGCTATGGGCAAGTTTCTCCCCCACCCTCAAATCCCTGCCTCAAGACTGGGCTGTTGTTTACTCCCAGGGGGTCCTCTCGGCCAGGGACAGAACAGTTGTGGTCACACAGAGCTGTTTCTTTCAGGATCAGTTTCTTGTCTGACCATCAGCAGAGGTCAGAGGACCCCAAATTAAAGTTGCATCTATTTACTATTTGCTGTTTATGTATTTTTTCTTCATCTCTCTCCATCCTTTCGGGATGATAAATCCTGGTCCAGGGAACAGAGGAGACCAGGGGAGGATGGAGGGATAAGAGCTGAGTTGCCAGTCTGTCGGAGGTGTCCTGTATGACACATGCTCCTCCCTCTTCTTTCCTCCACTTGATAACTTTCTCCCTGTTCCCCTCAAGCTCTGGAGGGCTGCTGTAAGAAATGGTAGAGGGCTTTGGAAGGACACTTCCAGGCTTAGTTGTGTCCGTGTGCAGGAAGTGAGTGGAGAAACGTTAATTTGTGCACAGGTGTGTCACTTGGAGTGACATTGGCTCCCCCTGGTTTGATGTTAATGAACCCGAGAGCGGTGGGTTTGTGGTGAAATGAGGCTGCAGTTTTCTTTCTGAAGGGAAAGAACAGGCCAGGCTGGTGATCATTTGTGATACTGTGTCATGTGTGTGGGTTCCTCCCTGTGGTCCTGAAGAAGAAATGAGTATATTGGCCATTTGAAAAAGTAATTTTAGCTCATAGACTCCTTGTCTCACTTGAGTAACTTTTGGAAAGTGTAATATTTTTCCCAAATCCCATTAAATGTTAGGCACTCTTTCTATATTCCCTTTACTGTCCTTTAACTGATTAGCAAAATATTTATGTGAACCCCGAAGGCTGATTTATTTATTTTATTGTCTTTTTTAATAACGTGCTTCTCCCCAGTGCTGGGTGCTTTCTGAGGGCCAGGCAACTGCCATGATTTCTTTGGTAATAATCATCTGCCGGCTTCTGGCCTGCACCGCCAAGGGACAGCTTTGAGCTCTTCCGATTTAATGAAGCCTCTAGCTGTCCCTCCCCCTGGGTAGGTGGTAATAAATCCACCCAAAATGCCCCCTCCAAAGGCCAGTAACTCATAGAGTGTATATAGCTGATCAGTGGATAAGACTTAGCATCCTGACCCCATTCCCCACCCCCTGATCCCAGAAGGACCATGGAAGAGATGTAGAAATGAAAATGCCATGTAGCAAATTGGACCCAGACCTCTTGCTCTGGGGGCTTTTCTTGTCCGAGGCGTGAGAGTTTCTGTTACGATTAATTTCCTGGCCAAGGTGTTCTGGAAATTTCCTCAGCCTCTGCCTGGGTAATTGCTGATAATCATGGTCTCTGAGATGCTGCTTTGGAAGGAGATGACAGATCTTGGGTTCCAAGTCCTGAAATCACCATGGTGAAAAGATTGGTGAGGAAAGAGCCTCTGGGTGGGGAGACACCCTTCCCACATACACCCTCCCTCCTACCCCTACCCACAACCCCCAGTATTTGCTAGTCGATAGCACATCAGCAGCTTTTGGCAGATCCCTCTTTGTTGAGCCAGTGTTCAGGTTGCTCTCCATAATTAAATTCCTTTTGTTGCCTGCAAGCACAGATCTTAGGTGTTAAGATTCAGGGTAAAACAGGTTTCTGCAATCTCTCCTACTGTAAGGATAACTGGCTATATTTGTTTGTAATGGACACATGCTTGGCAGTGCCTCTGTGTTGGGGTCTGGGGTGGGGGGAGGGTTGGGCTGGAAATGGCTGGGGATCTTTTATTCATCAAGCATCTTTTGAAGGCAAAAGGCTAACCAAAAAGAAGACCGCAGCTTGGGTATTTTTTAAACACTGTTTTTTTTTTTTTTTTTTTTAACGTGTTGATTTGGAATCATGGAAAGAAAAGCAAACACAGCTTGGAACACAGTAAAAGATTAATGAGAAACAAAGCCATGAACTCATCAGTGTCTCAACTCCACTAAATTACAGCCCCAAAGAATCACAGTAACTCATCTGCGTGTCATGGAACAGAACCGATTATGGTCTGACTCTGTAGCAACACGGCTCAATCAGTAGAGCAATGCAGAGTGGAAATGTTAAGTGTCGATGCTTTTAATGCAGAGATTTTCAGCCCTTGACTGCACATCAGATCATCTACGGATCTCTAAAGAACCTTATGTGCCCCAGGTCTACTGAGCCAGAATTTCCAAGAAGGGGTCCCAGATAGCTTCTCTCTCCTCCTGCCCCCTTCCTTAAAGCTCTTCAAATGCTTCTGATGTGCCACTCAGGTTGAGTACCACCTTTTTTGTGTGAGGGTTTCCTGGGTGGCTGTCGTAGATATGGGAATCTGGTGAGATGGATTCTGAGTAGGGGGGCTTATGGTTAAAAGCAGTGGCATCTAACCTAAATAAAATCTTATAGCTATAAATTTTGTTAAGTTTGCCTTAGGAATTGCTTGAAACAGTCATTCTTTTAACAGTTTGGGGAATTTTCAGTTATTTTATAATAAAGATGTTGTAGCCACTCATTTCTTGAAAGTTGAAATATTTCCCTTCTGGAAAGCTCTTTCCCTATAAAACATTATTGCATATTCTGTCTCCTCTGGAGATAGGGAGAGAAAATCATTATAGTTGTGATATTATTGTGATTTATAACGCACTTATCTTTTAGTCTGTGTCCCTGTTTGGCTCTAAAGTTGCCTTTTGTTATGTTAATAAGGCGACTTTGGACTTCACCCGGGGATGGAGAGGGGCTGGTTGCTAGGAAAGCCAACCTTGTGATTGGAAAATTGGCCCTTTCAGTCCCACCCCCTGACCTCAGTGGGAGGGATGGGCTGGAGGTTGGACCAATCGCTAGTGTTCTATGATTTAATCATTCATGCTTGTTTAAGGAGGCCTCCATAAAAACTTAAAGGATTGGGTTTGGAGAGCTTCCAGGTGATCAAACACTGAAGAGTAGAGAATGGTGAGGGCTTGGAGAGAGCCTGGAGGCTCTGTGCCCTTTCCCCATATCTTGTCCTGTGCATCTCTTCCATCTGGCTATTCTTGAATTTTACCATGTTAAACTGGTTATCTAGTAAGTAAAGTATTTCTGGGTTCTGTGGATGGACGTGAGTCTGAGTGAACTCTGGGAGTTGGTGATGGACAGGGAGGCCTGGCGTGCTGCGATTCATGGGGTCCCAAAGAGTTGGACACGACTGAGCAACTGAACTGAACTGAACTGGTGGACTGCTCCAGCAAATTAATCAAATCTAAGAAAGTTGTTGGAACTTGTAGTTTGTAGCCATTCGGCAAGGAACACAGGTAACAACCTGGACTTGTGATTGGCATCTGAAAGGTGGGGGTGGGGACGAAATCTTGCAGGATTTTTCCCTTTACCTGCCTCCAGGTAGGCCTCCTTACGGAGAAGGCAATGGCAAGCCACTCCAGTACTCTTGCCTAGAAAATCCCATGGATGAAGGAGCCTGGTAGGCTGCAGTCCATGGGTTCGCTACGAATCAGACGCGACTGAGCGACTTCACTTTCACTTTTCACTTTCACACAATGGAGAAGGCAATGGCAACCCACTCCAGTGTTCTTGCCTGGAGAATCCCAGGGACAGGGGAGCCTGGTGGGCTGCCGTCTGTGGGGTCGCACAGAGTCGGACATGACTGAAGCGACTTAGCAGCAGCAGCAGCAGCAGCAGCAGCAGGTAGTATCAGAATTGTGTTAAATTGTAGGACACTCAGCTGGTGTCAGAACATTGCTTGGTTCCTTAGGGACTCCTACACTTCCACCCCACCCCCTCCCTACACATTAGACTTGGCATGAGAGTTGGTAATCATTAATAGTAATAATGTCTGGCTTTTTTTTTTTTTTTTTGTCTTGTGATTTGGGCCAGTGGTTGCCTTAAAAGCAATAGTGCATCCTGATTTGTTCACAATTTCAATTTATGTGGGAAACTTTGATTTCTGTCAGGAATGCCTGTAACTTTTCAGATACTTACGTGTTTCACCCCAGAATTGGCTTATCCTATGTATAACTTTCTCAGGAAATTAAGATGACTCTTTTAAATATTTGAATGTGATTTTGTTACCAACCTGGCTCCTTGAACTGTTTTATCAAGAGAAGGTTAAGAGGCCAGACACATTTAGGGGCTCTTGCTGCAGCAGGAGGGAGCGAGAGCAAGAAACAGGTATGCTTGCTTGCTTCCTGGGGCCGGTGGGTGGGTTGCTTGTTTCTTGAGGTGGGTTGAGGGCGAGCTGGTTCCTTAACTGGGGGGAGGCTAGGGGAGGATCAGTGGCTTGTGCAGAAGGCTCACCTTGGGTGGTCTGTTGTCCACCCCCTTGCGGTGCTGTGTGTAGGCATCCAGAGCTTTTGCACCTCCAGTGGTGGCAAGTCTGTGGCCTCTTTGTATCCTGTTCGTAATTTGCCCCTGCTGCACACAGTCCATACATGCAGTTACTTTTAGTCCCTTATAGTTTCTTTGTATTCTATTGTTCAGAGGCCGTTTGTCCACCTGCGAGCACTCAGGTAGAGGGTCCCAAGTCCTAGCCTCAAATTTTTTTTTTCTTCTTTTTTGGTTACTTCTACAAAGTAGCTTCTTGAAATGCCCCTTTGATTTTGTCCTCTGTTTATTCTTTTTCTTTTTTTACTTTTTGGCTGTACTGTACAGCAGGTGGGATCTTGGTTCCCAGACCCGGGCTTCCCAAGTGGCTTCGGTGGTAAAGAATCTGCCTGCAGTGTGGGAGACCCGGGTTCGATCCCTGGGTCAGGAAGATCCCCTGGAGTAGGAAATGGTGACCCACCCCAGTATTCTTGCCTGGAGCATCTCATGGACAGTATACACGACTGAGTGACTAAACACTTTCACCTTTACTTTCTTTAGCCAAGTGAAAGTGCAGTCTTAACCCCTGGGCAGTCAGGGAACTCTCTGCTCTTTTTAGCAGAGCCTTGCCTTAAAGTTACGTATGGGATTTAACGACAAAAAAAGCCCAGGAGTGAACCAGAACCATCCGTCTCCGGGAACGCAGCGCAGGCTTTGTTGTACCACAGGGGACTCTTCTCAAACAGATTGTAGGTGCCTGAGTTTGTCGTTGTGCTTCTTGGCCAGCACTTACCCCCCTCGCCTTCGCTTTTTAACGTTGCCTAAAGCTGTGTGTCTGTTATGGCCCTTATGAGAGACCATATTTTTCTTTTGTCTTCTGCGGGTGACTTTAAAAGACCATTTTGTTAAAATGAAACTCAGTAGATTTTTCCACTTTTGAACTTTGTTCCTAATAAATGATAACACTGTATTGTTTAGGATTCTTTGCGGGGGGGGGGGGGGGGGGGGGGGGGGGGGGGGGCGGGACTTGGATATGTTTAGAGGCCGCACAATTAATTCCCACATTGTTTCCCCTGAGTCAGGTAAGGGATTCCTTATTGTTAAAACTAATACCCTGAAATTGCTGGGCTCTGCGGTCTTGTTCTCCATTGTTCTCAACTTGAATGCTACCCCTGTGGGGTTGGACAGTTTCCCAGATTGTCTTTCTGGTAATCTGAGCAGAAATACTCACCACCTAGCTTTTCTTTAGCTGGAAGATAAGTCCTACAGGGACTTCAGAAAGGTATTCTAATTTTAGGTGAAGAGGTCTATTTGATGGGCATCTGGTGGCTGGTGTGGCAGCCTTAGATGAAGGATGTTGTAACGTTCGGGTCAGTGTGAAAGTGGGCATGAAACTGGGACTGAGCCCAGCCAGATCCACTGAGACCAGAGGACGCCCTGTGCCTCCGAGATGTGTCTTTGGGTGATGTTTAAATTGCTTCAAATTAAAGGGTATTTCTCATTCTCCACTGTCATGTCACCAAAGGGCAGAATTAGTGTCATTTTCAGCAGCTTTGAGCTTCTGGAACTGTCATTCTCCCTGAGGGTCACTAGGGGTAGTAACTCGGCATTTCACATTCTGAAGAGGCAAGAAGCTTCTCTGGAGGACTTAGGAGACTTAACATTCCAGCTCCACTGAACCTACTCATCTGTGTTGCAATATTTTTTTTTCTTTTTCTTTTTTTTTTGAAACCCTGTAGTATGAAGTTCATATTAACTTGTCATACTTAAAAGAGCAGTTTGGCAGGGATGGGGTTGGGGAGTGTGGCAGGCACCATGTAGTGCTCTGTGTATGAAAGTGCTCTGCAAAGCATGCATCATAGGGGTGTTTGCAGTGACTAGTCATTTTCTAGCAGTGCAGTTCTTCTGGTGGGTACTTAGTCCTTACTGTGAACAGTGTATTGTGTTGGGGATGAGGGAGGGCTACAAAGGTACAAGAGGGAGCCTCCACGGTCAGAAATTCACAATCGGGTAGTGGAAAGAATTCCAGCACAGGTTAAACAAGGCAACATATGCTCTCTGCTGGAAGCGATGCAAAGGAGACTCAAAGGAGAGAGAAATAAGGTTTGACCTGTTCTTTCCACTTGGGTTTTGGGGATGGTCCTGCTGGTGCCTCTGATGAGGTGGAAACCCAAACAGAGGCCTGTCTCTGACAGGGATATGGCGCTAACACGTGTCACCCCGCTCCACCCAATGTTGTTTTTACTTCAGGGGCTTCAGTCAAATCCAGTGTTGTAGGACCCAACCTCTCATCCCAGCAACTATTTAAGTTCCCTCTGGGTTGGAAAAGAAAGATGATGGACAGGAAAGATTGGTGCAGAACTTACTGCTAGGATTGGAACTAAATTCCATGCTGGTCAGAAGCCCCACAGACTCATAAGGTGTTGGTCATCTGTTGGATATCTTCCATTTGAAGAGGTGCTTTGCTGTGTCCGGGAACCTTAGCCTGTAAAGCGTTTTCCCATGAAACTCTGCTTTTTACCTATACATTTTGTGAAGGCCACTCCTAGGCAGCCCTTGTCGTTTTGCTGAATGTCAGCAAGCATTTACTGTCACTACTCAGATGCCAGGGAGGAAGGTGATGTTTTTACTTTCTAGCAGTAGCCCCCGGCCTTTCGGTAGCTCTACACTGAAAGGTCAGCACCCTCTCTCTCCCTCTCTTGTCTCCTCTGTCCTCACTGTCATCTTTATAACTTGTCCCTCTGGAAGCTGTTTCTGTGAAAAGCACTGGAGCCATATTTTACAGAGAATGTATTCAGTAAGTCTGAAGGTTGTTGTGTTGAGATGGTCACCTTGGTCCTCAGGAAGAAGTTGGTTATTTATGGTTTCTGGCTTTTGGAAGAAAGTATTGACTTTTGGTGTGGTGTTTTTTTCTTTTTTGATCACTTTAACCATGTATGCCAGTCATTCCTGGACTGTCTTACAGCTTGAGAATACTGTAATTTTGAGTGGTTTGCCTATTGAAATTGGCCAGGATAATCTTGGTGGTTTGAGTGGGAGAAGTCTCACCTGCTGTTGAGGTTCCTTTTCATTTCGCAGGCCGTGCACCTGTCTTTTATCAACAGCTATGTAAATTGCACATAGATACAAATATTTTTCAAATGTGTAATGATGCTGGTTTTAATGAAGAACTTGGAGTTGCCCTAAAAACCCTTTAAAATTACATTTGTATGTGGTGTTTTTTAATGATAGTAGATTATAATCTTTCACGGTGGTGATTAAGTTATAAGTTTAGTCAAACATCTGTTTACTTGGCAAAGTGATCATGAATATTCCCTTTGCAATTATGCTGATTTAGGGAAGATCTATATTTATAATTAATAGATATTGAAGGTGTGCTAAATATACTTAGGCTCCTCTTCTTTCCTAGTTCCTCCATGTTCTTTTAATTCATTTTGTTCTTTTTTGTAACCTTACCTGTTGGTTTGCTTCCCTTTGAGTATTGAAGGTATAATATTAACTCATTATTGACCATCTGTGGCCGGTGATTCTCCTTTTGGCCAGCCAAAATTCATTCTGTTATTTCACTAACGCTTTGCGGCCTATTAGCTTCAGAGGTTATACCTGACACACCTGTAAAGTCTTCAAATTTTCACGAAATGTGGTCTTCAATTCACTCTTCTGTAGAAGCAAAGGAGTGTTCTCCAGAACTGTGAGTTTCATTTTCACTTTCCTATCAGAATTAGTCACTGAGGTTTTTTTGGCTTTTTGTTGGTCCAATATTCACATCATCTGAATCAGAACTATATTCTGAAGAACTGTCATCTTCTGAGACACTAGTATAAATGTCACTTGGACAATTAGAAAGTATCTGTATAAAATTCTGAATTCTTCACTCAAAATTTCGCAATGCATCATTTTTGAAAATTTAATGTTTTTAAACAGAGTTGGAGCAAAACCCTAATGGAGCAAACTGAATGATAATGACGATCAGAAGTTGTATCACGAACCCCTGATCACTTTTAAGCTCTAACAACTTTGCACAGTGATGTTAATTGTATCACTCTCTAAAAACGTATTGCTATGTCTCCAGTCAGTGACATGTTTTTAAAGAATCAGTGTGCTTTACGGTGAAATGTTCATCTGCTGAGTAAGTCAGTTTTTACCCTTGACCACCCCTGCATGACCTAGGTAGAGGTGTTGCACAAACAGTGACAGGAAGTAAATGTTACTGCCTGAGAAGACACTTGTCTGTCTCTTGGCCTGTCCTGCACAAGAAACACTTTGAACTGGGTTCTCGCGTGAATCTGTAAGTGATGTGCTCATTCCCCCTTAGCTGTCCCATCTTTTCTCTCAAAAGAATCACCTGTGTGTGATCAAGAAAATAATATACGTGGTCAAGTCCTTGGTTAGGTTATCACTTTAAATCTTGGTCCCCTTCCGGTAAATTCAGATGTATAGGTGGAGAAAGAGAAATGATTTCTGTGGAGTGCCAAGTGGATAGTGGAAAGACAAGAGTTTGGAGAGAGAATAAATAGAACTCTTGCTTATTTAAAACAAAAAGCCCCCCCTCTGAGTGGTAAGGACGCTCCTTCAGGTCAATTCTAAGAGGGCCACAAGTGCCACTTTTTTCTCCAAGCCTCGTCTCTGTATCTTACAAATTGTGTAGTCCCTGAGCAGGCTTTCCTTTTTTAAACTTTGGTTACATTCATAAACTGATATTTAGGGAGATTAATTCCAAGAACCTTGAACTATAGAAAAATAGTACTGTTAATCCTTTAAACACCCTCGATAAGTAGAAAGATACTCATGGTAAGATGCAGTCACCCAACTGTGTGAAGATTAGAGAAAAGGATGAAGACCAAGGACTGAATTTGTCCTGTAGATTCAGGCTTTCCCCCCCTTGTTTCCTTTAGTAGAAGCTTTAAGGATGTTGTTATGTCTTATTTTCAGAATTTTAATTGCTTTGGTTACCAGAATCTTCTGTGTTATATGCCTCTTGTAGCATGCCATCAATGATTTGTAATGTTGCAGAGACATATATTCTTAGCACAAGGGTTGGTCGGTTTGGATTCCATTTCTTTTATCTGTGAGGTTATGACTGATGCACTTTCTGTTCTCTTTCCAGTGCCTGCTACAGATTTACCTTTATCTTCCTGTCTGGAGTGAGTAGCTCCATCATAGACATAGTTAGATCTGTGTTAACGCTTCCAAGTGCTGAAACCTCGCAGAGTCTGATCAGTAGTAGTCCTGGATGGCCTGAGCCACTAAGGATCTGAAGAATGAGGGCGGCATCAGGCCTAGGGGCCAGCAGGAGAGGCCCCCTCATCCCCCCTGCCTTAGCTCCTGTATGTCTGGCCTCCCAGCAGGTGCTCAGAGGGTGTTCTCCACCATCACTGCCAAAGAAGCTGTAATTGAGCACCTGAGTGTCGATGTTTTTTCGGCAAATAGAGGCAAATAGTAAAGTACCTGCGAGAAATGGTCATGGTAGAGAATTACACTTTTTTTTTTTTTTTTTTTAGAGATCCCTTTTTGTTTCAGAGCACAGTCTCTGCCTGCCATTGCAGTGCCTTGCAATTTTAGAAATAATTAAAAAACTGTCTAGTATTGGTCATAGCATTGTCTTAGAGAATCTGGCAGAGGTCTTCGTTTTCTTACACATTCCATTCAGCTCTTTCTCGCCAGCTAACCTGGCTTTGGAGCCCATACGGTCTTATATCCATTTCCATAACAACTGGTTGTTGTCCCTTCAGCTGTAGGGATTGAGATTTGAGATGGGAGGGAAATAGCAGGAACCAATGAAGGCTTAAATGAGAAATCGGTTTGTAATGTCACACATTCATCAGAGGAGGGCATGAGAGATGGAAAGGAAGAATGGAAACACAGACATCCTGCTGGTGGAGTGAAGTCTTCCTCCTTCCTGATTTTCTGAGCCTTATTTCACTGGGAGATGCTTCTGACTGCCCTGTATGGCTGCCCTTTTCTTTTCCTTGCATCCTCTGAACGCAGATGCTGTGAGTCTGGTGGCGCTTTGGGCTAGACAACTGATGGCTGGCTTCTGGTAGTACAAAAATACCTCTTGATGCACTGGCTTCTGTGGCTTTGTTGATGTCCAGTCCCTCTTCCTCTCCGCCCCCAGCAGTGACTGGCCACTTTGAGCCTGTGATCAGGGAGTTGCAGAAATGGCTAACAGGCTGCTGATGTTCCCTCTCAGAATCTCAGCCTGTGCTTGTAACATGTAACTCTAGGTAATCAATATGGCTTTAGAGGCAAGGTGCGCTGTCTGCTTTACTAGTGCATTTTGTTCTGTATTTTCTCTGGTCTTAAAAAATAACTCTCTTAAAAATGTCAGCATAATAAACACTTTATACCTTTGCATTCAGTACAGATAAAGTATCTTTTGTGTGTCTTGAGTGGCAGAGTTCATATAGAAATGGAGGGAAAATGTGATTTCCAGAGCTCTTTTCCAGGTTGGCCAAGTTCTTCAAAGTGACAAACATCTCTGTCCCTTTGAAATTTGTAGAAACATTGGAGCGCCCTCTGATTCCACGGCCAGGGTCCGTGTGTCCTGTGCTTTGGATAGGAGCACACACGTGCTGCACAAAGGACTCAACGTGTAGGACTGCCCGTGCAATTCCAGCCCTTGTCTCTCTGAGGAATCATGGACAGGAAATCATTTTTGCTTCTGTTTTTCACTCCTTCAGATAACAACACTCGTACTCACAGGCCAGTTAGCATAATGCCTTGTTCCAGACATGCACAGTGTTCCAAGGAATTGGCGTTGGGAATTGAGGGACGGTCTGTGGTTTTGTGTACTCTGGATATGACTTGCTCTAGCTATAGTCTGTATACTCTACATGCTGTCAATTGAGCATGGAATTCAGTATTACAAATCAGTCAACTATTATCTTTAAATACATTTGAATATGGACATGACTGAGCAACTTCACTTTCACTTTTCACTTTCATGCATTGGAGAAGGAAATGGCAACCCACTCCAGTGTTCTTGCCTGGAGAATCCCAGGGTCGGGGGAGCCTGGTGGGCTGCCGTCTCTGGGGTCGCACAGAGTTGGACACGACTGAAGTGACTTAGCAGCAGCAGCTACAGTCAAGAGGGAAATTAGAGTCAGATAATCCAGAAACTTGATGCTTGGCCTGGAAAATCCTTTAGAACAGCCCCTGCCCCGCCACCCCCCGCCTACTGACAGCAGCTATCAGAGCCTGGCTGACACATGGGAGAATACTGAACATCATGGTTTGAGGAAATGCCTCTTGATTGTGTAGCCCACAGCAGGGTGCTTTCTTACACGGACTAATTTTTCAGGACATGCCACTGTCATGATGTTTAGCAGTGCTTTAGCTGAAAGCAACTCATGCCTTTCCATCATCAGTGTCTCCGCCTTGTGTTGTCACTTGGTCTGCCTCCTGTTTGTTTGCCTTTTATTTGACTAATGAAACTCTTGGTTGACAACAGGGGAGAACAGTGTGTCTTGATGATAGAATTAATATATTTTTGTATGATGACCCAAATGTTACTGTCCCCCATTTCTTGCTCCTTTATGTGTGTGTTTTGTTGCTTTGGATTAGAAAACATCTTGATCTTCTGATACGTTTCTTAAGTGCCTAGGTATCAATTGCCCAAGTCAGTGTGTGCTAACTTGTTTTTTATAAATTAAAGCAAATTTTATTGGAGTATAGTTGATTTACAATGTGTATTTCAGGTGAATGGCAAAGTGTTTCAATTATACATATATCCACTCTTAAGATTCTTTTCCACATGGTCATTACAGAGTATTGAGTAGAGTGCCCTGTGTGGAACAGTAGGTCCTTGTTAGTTATCTAGGTAGCCTGTTCCTTTCACCTTGTTTCTGACTCAGTGGAAATTCAAGCTTGTGTGAAAACAGGACAGCAAAGCGAGGTTTGGGTACTTGGAAGAGCCATTCCATCTTGGCTGACTGTGCCTGCGATCCTTCTGCTCTCCTAGCCTGGTAATGTTCATTTTGTGACCTCTTGTCTCCTGCCTTCTGACTCCATGCAGACAGACCGTAATACTTAGGAATATGATTGCCCACACTCGGTCTTTGCACCTTTCTTCGATATGCCTGAGGTGTGAAGCTGGTGTGGATGGCAGTACGCTTTTAGGACACCACTTTCCCTCTTTAGGTGCTGGACCATAACCTCCTTGGCCAGGTGTGTGTATCTTGCCTGGCAGTTACTGTCTGATTTGATAGCCATGAAGTCTGTTACTTCTCTAATATATGGCAGAAGTAATTTTAAAGTCAGTTTACAGGTTTTCAAAAGATACCATAATTACATGTGTGAGAATTAAGCTTAACATACCTCGTGAGACTGGAAAAGTGTTTAGAAGCCTTCCTCTAAATTATAATCTATTAGTAGTTGACCAGCAAGGTTAAACACAGTTTTAAAAACTGTGTCTTATAAAACATTCCCACTTCAGTAGAATATATCACATACCTTCATGAATTAGTTGTTTAGAGATTGCTGTAGTTGTTAAGAGGCAAGAGAAAGTGTTTCAAGATGTGTTGAAAGAGGCTTAGAAGAAATGGGAGGGTAGGGAAGCGAAAGGTGCAAGGCATAAGTGGCTGCTGGGCCTAAAGTTTTTCTACGGAAATGGCATATAAATCATGAATGCACCTGGGAATCATGGAGGGCCTTTAAAAAATGAACAAAGCTGCAATGACAAAAAGAGCGTGATACAGCATCCCTCCTGTTTAGTTGCTCGGTTGTGTCTGACTCTCTTTGGGACGCTATGGCCTGTAGCCCACCAGGCTCCTCTGTCCATGGGATTTCCCAGGCAGGAATACTGGAGGGGGTTGCCATGCCCTCCTCCGGGAGATCTTCTCGACCCAGGGATTGAACTTATGTCTTCTGCATTTGCAGGTAGAGTCTTTACCACCTGAGCCACTGGGGAAGCCCAGCACCCCTCCTAACTAACTACAAATATCTGAGGAGGGCGGGAGGATATATAGACATGGGTGTAATAGATCTAAAAAATCTTCGCTGTTAATTCAGATGTCTGTGTAGCTTTAAGAAGATAAACCTGCACAATGTTGCTTAGAACCAAAATTGAAAGCTCTTGATAGCTATAGTAAGGGTAGTTTGGGCTTCACTCTGTGGGTTGAGAAGCCTTTGAAGATTTTTGAGCAGGTCTTGTGATAAGAGAGAAAGATAGGCATATCCAGAGTGCCTTTTATTTTTTTTTAACTTTTTAAATTTTATTGGCTATGCTACACAGCATGTGGGATCCTAGCTTTCTGACCAGAAATTGAACCTATGCCCCCTGCAGTGGAAATACAGAGTCTTAACCACTGGACCACCTGGGAAGTCCCTCAGAGTGCCCTTCAGATGGAAGGAGGAGACACTACAGTGGATGGTCAGTGAGGGGGCTTTGGTGGTTTGAACAATGAGGTATGGAGACTGAATTAGGTGGCAGACACAGGAAAGGAAAGGAGGCCAGAAGGTTCATGCCAGGAAGAGTCAGCAAAGTTCAGTTGTTTGATTAAACCTGGGGAAAGGGTAGTTAAGTTGTAGATCAGTGGATATGAATTTGTCAATTGAGACTTCTGATTTTGCTCTGGGGTTATAAGGGTTCATTAATGAAATTAGGTGGATTAGTAGATGTGAAGCTGGTTTGGGAGACTGGGTAACCCCAAGAAGTTCTGCCTCAGGTAAGTTGGCACACCCACAAGTGGGAATGTTCACAAAGGGAGTTGGAAATAAGTGAGGTGTAACTCAACAAAACATGTGATGACAAAAATGTTTGACTCCTCTGCGTACAGCTTGGTTAATCCAGGAAAGGGTTACACATACTGCAGATGGATCAAGGAGTAAATCCTAGAGAGGCTTGAAGGTTGGGTTGGAGAGGATTTAGAGGCACTCATGGGCCTTCCCTTGTGGCTCAGCTGGTAAAGAATCCGCCTGCAGTGTGGGAGTCCTGGGTTCTATCCCTGGGTTGGGAAGATCCCCTGGAGAAGGGAAAGGCTATCCACTCTAGTATTCGGGCCTGGAGAATTCCATGGGCTGTATATAGTCCATGCTGTTGCAAAGAGTCGGATGTGAATGAGCGACTTTCACTTCACTTCAGAGGCACTCATGTGCCAGTTCCCAGGAATAGAAGGATGGAGACCTGAGGGGAGTGATGAGGAAGATATGAGGAAACATAGGCCTGCAATCCTTTCTTTAAAAATCATTAGGGTCATATGTATTTGAACTCAGGAGCAAAGGTTATATGGTCCAAATAGTATTAATTCCATACTGCCCTCAGTGGGGTAGTGGATAGCAGTCCCACAATTAAACAGATTAATATCTGCAGTGAAACGTGTGTGTTCACACTAAATGGGATAAAAGACTTTCAAGTAACCTCACATCTGTTCAGGTGAGGTTTTGCAGCATGTAAGTTCAGGTAGGGTGAAGATTTACTATCAAATATGTTATAAAATGCAAATTTGGGCTTTCAGAGCCCCTTGGAGTTCACAGTAGTGAACAAGGGGTTTTAGACCTGTAGTTTGAGGTTTACTGTGTTAGAGAATTCTGACGAGGAAAGGATGGCACCAGCACCATCTGCCTTCTTACCGCACTGCCACACTGCACGCCCCCCCGCCCCGCAACCCCACCAAAAGCAGAAACAGGCAGAAAGTCAAAAGTACAAGGTAGGAAATAACCTTTAAGAGATGAATTTGTACTGGTATCTTTGGACACCACGCTGGGCTTCCCTTCAAGTTAGTCATCCTTCCGGGGTGTATATAATGGTAATAGGTAGTTATGTGGGTGGTGGGAGTCTTTTGATTTACCAGTGACTTTGATGAGGGAGACCACTCTAGGCGCTTTATTGATGTTATGGAGGCCAATCTGAAGAGTTATCAACAGTGTAAACAAACATCCATTTTAAAAGGCTGCAGTATTGTTTATTGGTAGCAGGTTCTGTCAAAGCTTGTTCAATCTCTCCTCTTCAGTTTTACCTCAACTTCCAGTCAGGAAGCATTTTCACAAGCATTTTTAGCTCCTGTAGGTGACTTTCATAGATCCTGGCTTGACTGTGACACGTAAGACATTTGGTATCGTAGCCCGTGGGCCAGGACAGTCTTGTTGTTTAGTTGTTATTTCGTGTCTGACACTTGGAGTTTCGTGGACTGTGGCCTGCCAGGCCCCTCTCTCTGTGGGATTTCCCAGGCAGGAGTAGGTTGCCATTTCCTTTTCCAGGGAATCTTCCCGACCCAGGGATTGAACCTGAGTCTCCCACATTGGCTGACAGGTTCTTTACCACTGTGCCACCAATAAAACCCCTCGGGCAGTGCAGAGATCTGTGTTGTTGAGAAGATTGGATGAGGAGTAGGAGCTTGCCTTTTTGCCTGTGGACCAGCCCGTTGTTTTCCTTGGTTTTATATATATGTCTTGAGGGATGAGTTAGAATGGGGAAGGTTTTTAAAGGCAGACAAATTTATTGATTTTAAAAAATACAAAACTTGGTGGAAGGAACCTTGGGTTGTAGCCTCCTTTGATCTAGGGACGCTGTTTGTAGAGAGACAGGCCTCAATGTCCTCATTTGCTTGGAAGATAATGCTGTTGAGCTTCTGTGGGACTCATAGCAGTATTTCCACTCTGACAAATCCTTGGTGAGGACAGGCTTGGGAAAATCAGGAGTGTCCTTGCAGATTTCCAGGATTGTCATGAACAAATGACCCTTTCTCATTCCTGGTTCCTCAGCGCCGTCTGGAAACTGGCCTGGTCACAGGCAATTGGCTGTCCAAACAGCGTGTGCAGGTTTGCAGCCAAAGCTCTTAGCAAGGCTGAGGCCCGGTGCTTCCCCGGCCGACTGCCCACGGGAGCGTTACCCGGCATGCAGCTGTCGCCTGCATCTCAAGTAGCATCCGAGTGTGCGACCGACGCCAGCCCTGCTCACCGTCCTTTCTGCTCGCTTCTCTGTGACTATCTGATCGATGGGGCCGCGTGCTGGCGGGGACCCAGCTCGGCCAGGCATGTTGTGGGCTGTAGCCTTCAGCCTCGCCCCTTCTCATCTCCTCCTCTCCGTCAGCATCCTCAGAGACTGCGTCCCTGATAGAAGCAGAGAGTTGATTCCAGCAGGGACTGTGGATGGCGCATGCTGGTCTCCATATAAATCGAGAGTGGGTTTCCTTCAGTTCTCTTGGTGTCTTGTTTCTAAAAATGAGCGTGTAGAAATGTGGAGGGTAAACCCTGTGTGGTGAGTGAGTTGTAGAACCGTCATCATGTTTAGGTTCACGAGCCATTCAAAGCCACGCATTTATTAAATACCTGTCGTGTGCCAGGCGTGGGAAATGTGAAGCTGAGCCAGCCCGCTTCCCTCAGGAGCCCCAGCCAGCCCCTGGCTGCCAGCAGGCTGCTCTGCTGTGTTCCTTGGTGGTTCCAGTGGTGAGCTCTGGGCTTCTACACACTGTTTCCTTGGGGGAAGCAGAAGGGGAATTGAGAGAGCATAAGGAAGGGGTTGGCACATTTTTTTTTTTCCCTGTAAAGGGGCTAAATAGTAAATATTTTTAGTAAATATTACGCTTTGCAGGCCATTCAGTTTCTGTCACAACTATTCAGCTCTGCTGTTGTCGCTGAAACCAGCCAGAGACACCACCTAAATGGTGGCCACAGCTAAGTTCCAACAGAACTTTGCTTATGAACACTGAAATCTAGAATTTTGTATAATTTTCACTTGTCTCCAGATACTCCTCTTGGACTTTTCCCTGACAAATGTAAAAACCATTTTTAGCCTACCAGCCACACAAAAACAGATTCACAGCGAAGCAATGTGGCCGGTGGGTGGAAGCTTGTCCACCTGCCCCTGGTGTAAAGTGTTGGGCTTTGGCCTCTAGCTTGGCCTCTTCTGCTTCCGCTGCTGTCTTGAGAGCTGCTCTTCAAGACAGCTGGCTTAGCATTGATCAGGTGCTTTTTTTTCCCCTCCCCTGACCTTAACTCTTGTTTATGTGGTTTGGCTGCTTGGAGACACTTGGTATTGACCCAGTAGTCTTAACTCACTCTCAGCTTTGAGGGACAGGTAGCCTCCCTCTTCAGGGCTGCAGAGGGCCAGAGGTTCAGCCCCTCCTCCTGGATCATGAATTCCTATCACATGTCTCAGCTCAGAGCTTCATGTGGAAGAGACTGGGTTCGGAGCAATGTGTTTTAAATTCTTACAGGAGTACTTTGTGCTTTCGGGAGGGTAATCAAAAGGGAGACTTTTACTAACAGCCATCCTGATAATAAAAAACAGTATTCTTGAATCTCTTGAAGAGCAGAGGTCGTGTACAACAGGCCCATTGGAGCCGTGGATGCTAGGAGCCAGGTGTTGTGTGTAGGTGTGCTAGGCATGAAAATTGAGATGACGTTTTCTTGTTTTAAATTGAAGTCCCCCTCCCCCAACTCCCAACCTTCTGCCTCCAGCCAAATTCTTGCTTATTCTGATTATTGATGGTAGAACAGGACTGGGATGAGGGCAGGACAGCAGAGGCTTGTAAGGGCACCTAGACATAGCGTGCATCCTGTTTCTGATAAGTCTTCTGATTCTTTGGCAGAAAACCCAAAGTTTACAAGCAAAGTAGAGTGGACCAGTCTGGTCTATACATTTTCTTCCCTCAATGTCATGTTCGTTAAGGATTATCCTCCATTGTTATGTTTGTTAAGATGCCGTTTGTTGTATCCTGCCTTCTGAGGACTCTGAAAAATATTTTTGACGTTGAAATGCACTTCAACTCTTATTTTCTTGTGAACTCGGACAGCTAATGTAATTTTGTGCCAACCGAATCCTGCTAAAATGGTTACCTGTTTGTCCTTACCTTACCTATCCAGATGACAGTGAGAAAGGAAAATTTTGACTGCTGAAGAGCCGAAATAGTTATCTTCGTAAAAATTAGCTTTCAGTAGAGCCCCCTTGACAACTCGGAGCCTATTTGTTTATATTTTATTCACACTTAGCCCAAAGAAGATTATCAATTAGCAGTGAATTGGATCTAACAGCCTTACAGCAAGATAGGAAGCAGAGAAAGATGAAACAGACATTAGACACTCTGAATATGATGTGTCATTTTGTGCCACACTATTTTCTGTTTTGAGGATAGAAAATGATTTCGCCGTTGGAATTGTATAGATTATCTTCTTGAGTACAAATGGGGCTCCAGTTGAGGAGGTCAGATGGAGTAAAAGAATGTTGCCTTCCTAAAATGAGCCGTCATTCTGTGGAAGATGTTTTTCTGCCTCTCTGGATGTTTTGTTGCTTTTCACTGTAGCGTCAGTATCCTGATGGGGACCAGATTTCCTATAGCTTTTATTTGGTCCACTTAAGCTAAGTTCTGTTTCAGTAACAAAAGCTCAGTAGCTTTCAGTAATAGAGGTTTATTTCTCATTCATATGTCCATCCTAGGTAGGCTGTAGCTGTGAACCGGATTATTCATTATCTGGGATTTTACCAATATCATAGTGGAGCGAAAAGAGGAAATGGCAGTCAAGCACTGACTTCATGGCGATCGAAGTGGCCCCCTCCACATTGAGCAGAACAGCCATGTATAAGCCCTCCTTGCGGAAGGGCCCTCTAAGCCACATGGCCAAGTCTGACGGTGAGATGGGAGATGATTTTCTTCTCCCAGAGAGAAAAAGGCACTATTTCAGAACAGTACCACATGACCAGATTTCTCCAGCCCCAGTGTGGAACCCCTAGTCCTTCACTTTGGGAGAACTATTTTTAGAGGAGGGCAGGGTTTATTTTTTTTTTAAGATTGTATTATTTTGGCCACTCCATGCAGCATGTGGGATCTTAGTTCCCCAACCAGAGATCAAACCTGAGCCCCCTGCACTGGTGTAGCACAGAATCTTAACAACTGGACCAGGGAAGTCCCTGGGGAACATTTTTGGCCTGCAAAACTTTTACCGGTCTGATGGGTCAGTAACAATAAGCATTAAAAGATAGTATTCAAGTTGTGGGTCTTATTTTTATTAGCCCTTTCACTTCCCAGAAAGCTTTATTTCTTTTAGACCTGGATAAATCCCTCGGGGTCCACAGACTTGTTCTGATTTGCATAGCTGTCCTTAGCTCTGGGGCCGAGTTGTAGCGATGATCTCTGTCACCTACAAAAAAGCAATTGGAATATGGGCTTCCATCTGCCACCAATTTGTGTTTTGGGTAAGCGATGCCAAGAGGTATACTCTGCACCTGATATCTACCTCCTTTCATCAGAGATACCCGAGTAGGTTCCTTTATTCAGTGCAGCATCGCCTACCTTGGGTAGCACGGAGCCCGATGGAGTGACCACTAGATGCCTACCTGTATGCAGTTGCCCCATGTGGAGGTACATGATGGAAGCGAAAGCAGAAACACCTTCTGCTCTTCAGGTGGGGTTACACGTGCTCTGCCCTGCAATCTTTGCTGTAAAAGAATAACATTTGGTAATTTCATATGAGCCAAGCATTTTAAAACCTCTTGTAAAATCTGACCATAGCTTTTACCCTTGCCAGACTGTCTGAAGATCAGAAACAGTCGAGTTTGTCTTGTCTTTTGAGAAATCCCAAGCGGTCCTTCCGATGCCTGGCAGCCGTAGGGGCTCTGGCTCAGGGAGTGAAGTATAAAACCTCCTTGGTGGCTGGTGAACAGTAGGCTGCATGCAGAGTTTCTGTGCTGTGCCCTTCAGAGTATGCAGCAGCCGGCTGCAGACACTGCTCTCTCATTTGATGTGGTGGCTCCGTCTGCGAGCGGAAGCTGCTGGTTTTCAGACCGGCTCCCTGTAGGATAATGAATTGTCATGCCTCTGCTGATTATCTAACAAGTTTGTACAACGTGTAACACAAGCTGACAAGACAAACAATTTTATTAATTTAAGCCTGCTGCTAATGGGATTGCAGCAGTATATGAATGTAGGAGTATTAGATACACATACAAGAGTATCCAACCCCACAAATAGTCATCCTCTGCGTTTGGTAATGGGCAGAGTCTATTCATTGAAAAATAAAGTTTGGTATTTCCATTTGTCCTTAATAAAATACTATTCATTTGAATGGTGAAATACTTAGGGATGTTCAGGGATTTATAGAGCTCAAATCAACGGCTCAAATGAGCCGTTGTATCAGCCTTTGAAGTACGAGAGCTAATAGATGCCGGTGGGCAGTAGATAAACTTCTGGTTTTTACAAACCAATTACAAGTAGAGGAGCTTTTGTCGTAAATCTGTCTGGAGTTTTGGTCTTCAGCTGGGAGAGTGCTGGAGCCTATGGGGAGACAGGCTAGACTTTCACAGCCTCTGATCTGCAGTATTTTCATTTCAAATTCTCATATTCTTATATATAAACTTGACAATTTGAGGCCATTGAACCTTGGGTTGTTGGCTAGAATTGATTAACTGTGTTTATGAAAGGAATGCATCATCCAAGAGAGAGGGTTAGTTCAGGCAGATAAGAAAAGAGGTTTCCTATGAACTCTGTGTAATGTGATTTTTGGCTTCTGAGAGATGTGTTCCCAGCATGGAAAATGATCTGGCCTATGAACCAGGGAGTTTCAGACTCCACCAGAGTACATGGATGTGGGGATAATTTCAGCAAGCATCCTTCTATTTCAGAGACAATAAACAGGGGCCTTTGCTTTCAGGACCCTGGGTAAGGAATATAGCAGCAGAGCAGGTTCCCGTCAGCCTCCCAACATCCAGACGTTTAGAGTGCAGGCTATAAACCGTGCCAAGTTAATGCGGCAGGCAGTCAAGAATTTAGGGCACTGGTATTTTAAAAAAAAAAAATCATTAAAAAAAATCATAGTAAATCTAAAGCAGCGAGTGATTGAGGCTTTCTGCCCTAATTGTGTCAACTGTATGCATCATTCTGTTTGGGGATTATCCAGTGTTTGCACCCCAACAGTTGTGGTGCTGCTGCCTGTTCATCCTCCTTGCCTCTCTCCCTGGTGCCTCCCTCACATCCGCTTTCCGAACAGCTTCTGTACTTCAGACCTGTGTATTGTCTTAAAGCAGATTGCCACAGGGCAGGGGGTGATAGCAGGCAAGTTCTTTAAGTGCATTTTGTAGAATGTTTAAAAAAAAAAAAAATAAGGGAACAAACTAGAGAATCCTAGTCAATATTTCCCGTTTTGTCTTTATTCTTCTGAAGCAGAGGCTGTGTTCCCAGAGTGTCGAGTCTCTGGTTCTTCCAGTGTTCTTCCCTGTCCCTTTGTATCTTAGACCTGCATGTCTTCATTTTTTCTTACCACCACTCTCTGCTTTAGCCATTCCTCTCGGGATTCTTCCCCTGCAAGGCTTATCGCTTCTCAGGTACAGAGGCAACATAAAATCTGGGCTCCTCTACCTTGTTTACTTGCCCCCAAACAAATTAGATACACAGCTTCATTTTCTAAGAGGTAGAATTGCCATCTGCTACCAGAAATAACAATATTTGCATAATGGTACAAATACCAAGTAGCTTTTGGATTCTGCTCCTGTTACCAAGTCCAAACTCGTGCTACTCGTCATATGACAGGTCAATAAACCAAGAGATGAGTTGTTGGGGGCAAGAAACGGCGACTCTTTGGAAAGCCAGGAGACTTAGAAGGTGGGTGGATTAGTGTCCCAAAGAACTAGAATTCAGACTTCTTTTATACTAAAAACGGAGAGGAGAAAGTCCTGGTTCCGGCCAGACTCTGGAGGGAATGTGTACATTTCTTTCTTTTTGGAGCCATTATTCATAGGTAGGCATGGTCAGGATGTTTCTTGTGAACTAAACAAAGGCAAGTTAGCTCAACACTCATTACCTAGGAGGCAGGGTTCCTAGAGATGGCCCTACATATAATTTAAGAATAGGCAGCATCCCATGAGCGAGTGATTAGCCTGTAGTAGGATACAAAGGTTCTTCCCTCTTAACATTCATAGTACTGATATGCTTTTCTTCATTAAGTTGTAAATGGTATTACTTTGCCTATCTTTGCCATTTTCTGAAAGCCATGTTCTAAAAAGAAACCTTTTTGAGGTTAAACACTCAGTCATGTGTAAAAGGTGTAATAAGTGTACAGCTTGATGAATTGTTAGGTATGTGTACACCCGTTTATCTACTACTCAGATCAATACAGTAATTTAGCATCCTGAAGGTGCCTATTCCCAGACCGTGTGCTCCGTGTAAGGTAACTGCTGTTCTTAAGGGCTTCCAGGATAGCTCAGTGGTAAAGAGTCTGCCTGCCAGTGCAGGAGATGCAAGACACAACAGTTTTTGATCGCTGGATGGGGAAGATCCCCTGGAGAAATGGCTACCCACCCCAGTATTCTTGCATGAGAAATCCCATGGACAGAAGAACCTGGCGGGCTCCATGGGGTCACGAAAGGGTCGAACCCGACTGAGTGACTAAACAACGAACCACTGTTCTTATCATCACTGATTAGTTGTGCCTATCTGTTCTTGAACTTCACTAAATGGAATCATGCATTAAGTACCCTTTTGGGTTTGGCTTATTTTATGCAACACTGTGCCTATAAGATTTATGTGTATAATATTCCATTATATGAATTAGCCATAGTTTGTTTTTCAGTTCTATTATTGGACAGTTAGATTATTTCCAGCTTGGATGTATTATGATAAAATGCTGATGACCATTCTTTTATATGCCTTTGGACATGCACATCTATTTTTCCTGTGTACCTAATAGTGCTTTTGTTTGATCACAGGGATGAATGTGGATGGATCTGAACTTTTTTTTACTTTACAACTTCATTAACCTTCCCTGCTTATTTATTCCTTGAGAGACTTGATACTGAAGGGAAGAATGGACTTGAAAGGATTAGGCTAGTTGAATTAGGCTGGTGTCTGAAACCAGCCCACCACTAGTTCTGAGACATTAAGAGAATAACTAACTTTAAATCTGTTTCTGAATCTGTGAGATGGGTGGTACAATGTCTAGTTACTGTGTAATCGCTTAGTCCTGTCCGGCTCTTTGCCACCCCATGGACTGCAGCACTCCAGGCTTCCCTCTCCTTCACTATCTCCCGCTGTTGGCTCAAATTCATTCATTCAGAGATAATGCATAGGGGATATTTATTTAACACACATTCCCCTTTTTTTTTTTACTTTCTAGAAAAATCTAATTGCCTGCTCATAGCTCTAATGAAGAGGAAAATATTTGTTTGACTTTAGCACTATTAATTTTGAACTTTCCTAGCTTTGTCTTGGATAATCATCTCTGTGCAAACGTGACAATAAGAAAAGTTAGTAGAGAGGTTAACGTATAACTTTTATGTAAGAAATCTCAAAAGGCACCTTTGCCATGTTTTGTTATCCCACCTTTTTGCTATTAAGGGACAAGCCTCTAAAATTTTAACCTAATTATCTATTCAGTAGTTCTTTTAAGTGCTAGCTTTATGTCTAAAGGGCTTCCATGGTGTCTCAGAGGGTAAAGAATCTGCCTGCAATGTGGGAGACCCAGGTTTGATCTGGGTAGCCCACCAGGCTCCTGGGTCCATGGGATTCTCTGGGCAATAGTACTTGCCTTCTCCGGGGGATCTTCCCAACCCAGGGATCGAGCCCGGGTCTCCCACATCGCGGGCAGATTCTTTATTGTCAGAGCCACCAGGAGTGGGACATGACTGAGCAACTAACACTTTTACCTTTTTGTATAACATTTTCCTCTTTTGGTTGTTGCTTCCTACCTTCAAACATTGAGACTCTGTGTGTCCAGACGTGTACTAATAGCTGATTTTGTAATAATACGGACTTGATGAACTACAAACTGCATTGTAATCATAAACTCTTCCGAACAAATTTGTACGTCATCACAATGTTTTTATAGCACAATATAATTTTTAGAGCACATTTTAAAAGTACATAATGATTTCAAAGATGGATTTCATGTGATTGCTCTCCATGTATATACCTTAACGAGGGCTTCTGGAAATCACTGTTTTCATCTTATCTCCATATGGTTTTCTAGGCCACCTACCATTGCCATTTTGGTCTACTACCATTTTGGTCATCGTGTATAAGATTAGCATGGCGAAGAACTTGAATATTTTGCCTGCCTCTAATTACAGCTCACTGTCCCTTACTTTAAGTTAATCATCTCCAAACCCAAACAGTTTCTCTATGTGAGGGATGAAAAATTTGGAGGATAAAAGTGCTTTTTAACATTTGTATGTAAGTTCCTTTATCAAGCAAATTCCTAGACTTAAGGGGTTAATAACTAATGTTGTCCATGCTTATCTGTCATTTGGCCAACTATAGTTTTGTGAATTATTTTTGGTGAATTTTAAGGTGGGAAAGCTTTGGCCATCAGTTCATCTGTGGCCGTTTGCTTCCTCATTTAGCTGAGGAAGCGTCAACTAAGGGAGGAAAGCTAAACAAATATGTGCTAAGGATAGATGCTTACAGAGACATAGACATCTGAAATATGCAGTCATGTTTAAACTGTTCTTGTTACACTTAGGAGTCTCTTCCATTCTATTAGGTGCTCAAAGCTGAAGACTTTAAGTTCCAGTTTTGATTGCATTTCTTTATCTGTGGGGTTTCCCAGGTGGTGCTAATGGTAAAGGTCATACCTGCCAGTGCAGGAGATGTGGGTTCAGTCCCTGGGTTAGGAAGATCCCCTGGAGTGCAGGAGGTGGCAACCCACTCCAGTATTCTTGCCTGGAGAATTCCATGGACAGAGGAGCCTGACGGGCTACAGTCCAAAGGGTCGCAAAGAGTCAGGCACCACTGAGCACCGCACATGGTTCAAAACTAGCATCTCTCTGGTCTTACTAGCTGTTTGAACTTATTCAACATCCATTTTCCCCTGAAAGCTGTTAAAATTAGCTTCAGTTCCCTGCCAGAAGCAAGTCTTCCTTTTACTTGTTCAAAGTCTTTGTGTGACTTTTAAAAAAATTACCCTATTTCAGGTTTTCTTTGAAGGCACAGATCTTGTGGAGCAGGTATGGTTGGTATAGGATACTGCAAATGCTTGTACCTAGATATGTTGTTGGTCAAATCTATTGAATGTTTTGAGTGCCCTCAAGACTTGTGTTCCAGAAATTGAAGATTCAATTGCAGATCTTTGATGCTCAGAAATATGTTGGAGTCTCTTAATTGTTCTTGTAGGATGGTGGAAAGCGCTTTGGTGTGAGAAGAAATCTAGATATTCATGATCTTCCACTTGCTTTGTGGTTGCAGGTGACACCTAACCTCATGGAGCTTGATTCCATTATCTGGCAATGGAAGGGTTTGGAGTAGATCAGGAAGAGTAGGGCAATCTCCTTAAGGACAGGTTGGTAACCACTAGTTTGCTAAGGCTTCCATAACGTACCACACACTGCTGCTAAGTCACTTCAGTTGTGTCCGACTCTGTGCGACCCCATAGACGGCAGCCCACCAGGCTCCCCTGTCCCTGGGATTCTCCAGGCAAGAACACCGGAGTGGGTTGCCATTTTTTTCTCCAATGCATGAAAGTGAAAAGTAAAAGTGAAGTCGCTCAGTCATGTCCGACCCTCAGCGACCCCATGGACTGCAGCCTGCCAGGCTCCTCCATCCATGGGATTTTCCAGGCAAGAGTCCTGGAGTGGATTGCCATTGCCTTCTAGATGGCTTAAATAATACATTTATTATCTCACCATTCTGAAGGCTGGAAGTTCCAGATCAAAGGTGGCACTGGGGTGGTTTCTTTTAGGCCTGGCTCCCTGGCTTGCAAGTGGCTGCGCTCCTGAATCCTCTTCATATGGCCATACCCCTGCATGTGTGCGACCCTGGTGGGTGTCTGTCCTTCTCACCTCTTATGCTGCCACCAGTCAGATCAGGTGAGCGCCCTTGCTAGGTACTCTCGTCTAACAGACTCCAAGTACAGTCACATCCTGAGGTTCAGTGTGTGAATTTGCAGGGGAGAGATCTTAACTCATAACAGTCATGTCAGTGTATCAGACAGCTTAGTCTGGCGGAGAAGATTTTGCCTTAGACCTTGTCTCCCGCTCAGATGGAGCTCCGCATTAGGCTAACACATGATGCTGACTCTCATCTGCAGAAAGCTCGACCCTCTTAAGCAACTTCTAAATTGAACTCCTGGTGGTTTCCTGTTTGTAAAATCCTCTTTATTTTCAAGGAATAATTGTGAAAGAAATAGGATATGCAATGGCATAATATCCTTTGCTGTTGAGACCGAGCATCAGACTGGCTAAAGATGTGGGTGGCTTCATAAAATGTGCATAATCTGCATCAGAGCTGTCACCCTCTTAAAACTCGATTTAAGGAAAGGACTTGAAGAGCCAAGCTTTGTATCTGAAGATGTTCGCTGTGGGGCAGTCTCTCAGAAAAGCCAGAAATTGTCTAGCCAGAAGTAGACGCTAGCTTATATAAATTCTTGAATATTAATGGTGTATTAAAATTTTTAATTGAATTATTATTTCAGTAAAGTCATAAGTGTACAGTTTGAATTTTTACATTTGTATATAATTACTCATTCTAATTCTGTATCTACCAAAAATTATAAAGAATATATTTCTGCTGGGAAATTCAGGATACAATGTTAAGCTGATCAAAAAGGCATAGATCATTCTGTTTGTACCATTATAATTGTACAAAAATCTAGACTTAGGATGGGACTGAAAGGAAACTGTTTTTAGAGCTGCTGCTGCTAAGTCGCTTCAGTCGTGTCCGACTCTGTGCGACCCCATAGACGGCAGCCCACCAGGCTCCTCAGTCCCTGGGATTCTCCAGGCAAGAACACTGGAGTGGGTTGCCATTTCCTTCTCCAATGCAGGAAAGTGAAAAGTGAAAGTGAAGTCGCTCAGTCGTGTCCGACTCTTAGCGACCTCATGGACTGTAGCCTACTAGGCTCCTCCGTCCATGGGATTTTCCAGGCAAGAGTACTGGAGTGGGGTGCCATTGTTTTTAGAGCAGGGTTAAACAATCGTTTGGGGAAAAAGGAAAGTGGATGTTTTCATTTTGATTTTCTTTTTACTAGATTTGTCTATGCAGATGACACTCCTGTTTAAAAGAGTTTTGATAAGGCAGTTTCACATTGTGGCTCTCCTGCATTGGGCCTTTTTTATGGCATCAGCAACTAGTTTAATCTTTCAAGTCCCTCTAAAAAAGTGGTTCTCAATCTTTTTGGTTTGAAGACTCCTGTATAAAAAACTTTTAATAAACTTTTTGAGGGCCCCCAAAACTATTGTTTATATAGATATATATTATATTTATTGATACATTAAATACATATTAGCAGTGAAGATGGAGACGTTTAAAAACATTTAAGTCATTAAAAATTCTGTTATATGTTAACACAAATTTTTATGAGAATTAACTTCTCTAAAAAATGAGGAGTGACACATTACTGTTTTATGCAAATCTGTTTACTGTATGACTTAATAGAAGTCAGCTCGAATCCTTTCAGCTGCTGTATTTTCTTTGTTTTGATATGTTGTTTTGGTTGAAGTTTTTGAAGAAATTCTAGCCTCATGCACAAACAGTGGGAAAGGGAAGAAAAGAGAGGAGCCAGGAGTCTCTGGTTTACATTTTTGAGAACTGCTGCTCTAAAACAACAGTATTTCCAAAGTAGCATTGTAAATCCTGTTGAATGTACTACCTGAGCCTTGAGAAAATCTTCTGGCTTGAAGTGTGTGTGACTACAAATTTTGTGAGGTACCTTCAATAAAGTAAAAGTATCATCTGAAAGTCTGTGTCTCTGACAGTCCACTTATTTTGTTTGCTTACTATGAAAACTTAGATGGAAATAATAGCCCTAAAAAGCAAACACCTTCTCTGATTATACTTGGGGAAGATAAGAGATCCCTGGAATTTTTAGCCTACCTCTGTTGTCAGAGAGCAGAATCCTGAATCTAAAATCATGTGTCTTGTTCCTTGTTTAATATCTAATGGGAACTTTTTTACTAAACATTTAAGACTCTGCCACTGTTAAAGTTTTATAAATATATCACTGGCTCCCAAACATGTTCAGGTGGCAAGTCTCCTAGAACTCATGGCACATAGGAATGTTTGATACTCTCATTTTGATTCAGGATAATTCTCCAGGTAGAGAACACATTATATATAAGTTATATAAAATCAAGCATATGTGTGCACCAAAGTATTCATTCTATTAATAGTAATTAACAGCAGTGTTAACTTAATGTTGGCTCGTTGATTTATCGATGTTTGACATTTGATAGAAGATGCCCTTCTTATCAAAGAAAAATGTATGGACAGAAATCTCAAACTGAGACTATTAGAGTTACTAACTTAATTTTTGGTAATGTTATTTTTAGTGGTGATGACACTTTTTCTACATTGTTTGAGAAGCACCCATATCCTAGAAAAGCAGATTGAGACTTATTAAAATACAGTGTCAAGGCCTATTAAGTCAATTTCAAATAATGATAAAATTACTTATGGGATAAGACTTAATTAATCCCAATCTGAATACTACGGCTTTTGCAACAGTATGAAGGTAGCAGCTACCTTTTTGCCTATTGAGATAAAGTGTTTCATTTCTCTTGCTAGAGGAGCTCTCTCCCACCCTTTTGCCCATTCCCGCATAATACGTGCTTTCACTCTGCTTTTGGCTATTAGCTCCATGAGTCAGCGCAGTGTGTGTGCGCATGTGTAAAGTCCTTTAGTAGGATGATTTGGCTTTTCACGGTCCTTTTCTCTGGATGCAACTTCACATCCTCACTGGGTTTCTGATATTGCTCTATTGCAGATGCTGCTGAGGGTTTCCTCTGCTCTGGGCTACCATCTTCGGTTTGCTTGGTGTAGAGTCAAATAACAAAACCAGACCAAAGCAGAACCTCGACATGCATGGAGCAGGCTGTGGTTTTATCAGAATGTCTTTTAATGTTTGTGTATTTGAGATATTTTTCAGAAATTTTGTCCTTATTTCCTTGTTGCATTTCTGTATGCAAGCAAAGAATTTGGGATGAGAAAACAATAATTTGTTGGTACCAGATGATGTTCCCAGGACTGGTTTGTAGGATCAGATGTGAGTTTTTCAAATTGGAACCTTTTCTAATGGGCCCCTGGGAAATGTCTTAGCTAAATTGCAGCAGTGACTGGTGAAGTCGATCGAGGTAAATTGCTCCCATCGCTGAGGGTTCAGAAACCAGGCAGTCGAAGCTAAAATTCCAGGGGCAATCGGGCAGAACTATTGCAGATGGTTTCCTCCTTGAATAGCAAAGGGGGCTGGTGTCACTATTGATGAATGAGAGGAAATTAAAGCCTGATTTTTTTTTTTTTTCTTGCAATGAATCGATAACCTGTTCCTTGGGAGGTGAAAGAGAAATTTATGAAAAGACCATCAGAATCAGTTAGGTGATTCTTCTCAATATTGGCTACAAATGTTAGAACACACCATGAACATATTGGGCTCTCTGTTGCTTAAGAGAAAGGTACCACCCAGAAACTTGTGTATGCCCTCAGCGACCTGAGAGGTGGAGGGAGTCCTTAGGTTGTTGCTAGTTTGTACATGATGGTCAACTACTGAGCACTTCCAATTTGCCTTTAGGAAAATGAACCTGGCTGGTTTTGACTGGTTATGTATGGTGTTATTTGAGAATTGAGGTTATCAAGAAAGTATTTGTGATTGGTATTCTGAGGGTCTGGCTCATGTCTTTCCCACACACCTACTCTGTATTTGAGAAAGTCCTTCAAGTTCCCTGAAAAATGGGAAGAATAATACATCACAAAAGTGTGTGATGCTCTCAAGTCTTTTGTAATAAACTCGGTGCTATAAACTGTCCATTGTGCTGAATCCCTGGTAAGTGCAGAGAAACACTGAATTAAGGTCTGGCCTTAAATCCTTAAGCATTGAGAGGCCAAGGCCTTCCTGAGCTGTGGCTCATTCAGTTGATGGGAGGGTACATTGTGAATGTCTGGGAATGCAACTTTTTGTGTGTTGTCTGTGCAGAGAATTTCTCATGTTTTAGTTCTTTGTCTCTTGGAAAATAGTTCATAGACATTTTAGAAGCCCAGATCTTATATTTTTCTAGGGGGATTAAGGACTTGATAACTTCCTCAGTTGGTGAAAATTCTGTAACTGTCGCTTGTAAAGGCTGAACTTAATGTAATTTAGGTTTGCCACTTACCAAGACCATAAGATCATTTTTTGACTTGTTTTTCTTTTCTTACCTAAGTATGTGGATGTTTAGTCAATGTTCCTATTTTAATATCACTTGGATGAACTTGGCATCATATATTATACAACTAAAATTCATGTTTAATGCCAAAGGTGGAAATGGCCATGGAATTGCTGTGATGGTATCAACTCTTGGCCTTCAAGAGTTAAGGCTTTGGATTACTGATGAGTTGATTCTAGTTTGTGTGAACTCTCCTTCTACAGATCATTGCTTAATAGTCCCTGTCTTATTGCCTCACAGAATTATTCTTGCCAAGATTTTGGTGCAAGTAAATATTTTCCTGTTTTCCTCACTACTCTGTCCATGTCTAATTTAGGCTGAGTTCCTCCAGGCTCTAGTGCCTATATTCTGTGGTTTGTAAAGTGCTGTGTACTTTTATAGCCTCTATAAATAACAAAATATAGCTCATGGCAATAACACTGTGGCACCCTACACGTTTAGAGACTGTGTGTAAGAGAGAAAGGGAGAGAGAGACACATTTATCTTGAGTAGAAAATGTCTGGCATGCAAACCTATTCATCTCAGACACATCCGTACTGCTTCTGATTTTTGTTCATTTATTAGTAAATGACATTCCTTTATCTTTGGGACATTTGATGGTGAAACTAGGTGTGATGCTGGTCCCTTCCTCTCTCTCTTTTTATCCTCTCCCTCTTTTAACATAACAAGGTTGAGGAGAGAAAGGCTGTTTGCCAACTCGGTGAGATTTCCAGCCAGATGCTTGTGTGCTAGGGGCTTAGCTTCCTATCCTGGTCTTTCTGTTTTATTCTTCAGTGGATCACTGCAGATGTCATCACATATTTGGGAGATGTGAAGCTAAAAGGCTATTTCTATTAGCCCTGTCAATATAGTTTGATAAAATGCAAATGTCTTTAAAATGGTAGACTTCCAATTAAAAGGTTCCAGCAGGGAGTCTGTTTTGATAATGAAAGTGATTAAGAAGGTTCTATTTTTTCCATTGGTATGAATATTCAGCTAAAAGAGCATGGATTTCTCTCTGTAATTGGACTCTGCTAATGAGGTTCTAATAACTCTTAGGTTCTAATAATGATTCTAACAAATCTATTCACTATCTTCAGTGAATAATACTGGACCAAGAAGACATAAAATCCAGATGATGGTGGCATCATACAGATTTTTCATTCCAACCATCTCCTCTTCTCCCTCAGTCTAAGGAATGACTGGGAGTTTAGGGTTTTTCAGTGTTTGGAATTGCCTTCAAAACTTGGGATTTATAGGCCTACAGGTGTTGGTTTTGATGTGAGAAGGGAAAGGACAGTAAACACAGCTACAACTGATTATAGACTGAGCTTTATCTGAAGACTAATTTCTAGAGCATTCCGTCTCTTTAGACCCGGTCTTCCTTGTGTAGCCTCGAGCAACAATATGGAAGAGGATTTTCTGGTGAAACTGGATTGAATAAATGGATATGCTGTAGTGTAATCTGAGATATATTTTTTATTTTATTGAGGTATAGTTGATTTACTGGGACATGTATCGAGCCAGCATAGTTATCCAAGATGGCTGCCTTGTTTCTCTCTCAGCACCTCATCAACAGCCTGACACCCTTCATCTCTCCTTAATAGGGTCAGTGTTTGGGTTCTCTGTGATTTTCATAAGTCTGTCCTTTCACTCTCCGTTTTTCTACCTTTTCCTTTCATCGCTCATTCTCTGAGAGCCTGTTTGCTTTATATCAGTTTTCCCTCCTAACAAACTTGAGGCAGAGCATAACCTCTCTAGTACAAGAGGATTAAAAGGCATTCGAGGGGCAAATAGCCATCCTAGGCATGTTCAGTGACTCAGGATGCTTCCCCATTTGCTTTTTGTTGTTGTTGTTGTTGTTGTTTGGTGAGGAGGCACCAAGAATTCAGCTGGGGGAGCATCTTGATCTCTAATCCATAATCTCGTTGTATATGGTGCTTTGTTAGTGGCCCTCTGAGTGGCATGAACAAAGAGGTTTTTTATGTCTTTGATTTTGAGGAACAATTTTTAAATGAAAGGATAAAACTAACTTAAAGCTTTGCAGGTGATAAGTCTTTGTATAAGAAAAAATAGTCTTTCTCTTGTTTAAAACTTGTAGAGATGGTATTCATACTCTCTGCAGCCAGGAAAATAGGAATTTTTTTTTTTTTTTTAATTTCAATTTGTCAAGAGACAAACTGTTGTCTCTTACTGGGGACTGTAAGTCTAAGGTCATAATATGAGATAAAATAGTGTATAGTGAAAATGACCCTTAAAAATCTCTTCCTCATTGTCATCTTGTGCAGACAAAGCAGTGCTTTCAGAGTGGTCAGGACCAGTTTAAAATCAGTCTTTTCTGAGTGGAATTAGGAGAGAACAGGGATAGACAGTAATGTTTAAAGTTATAGCTACCCCACTCCCACCCCACCCAACCCCTGTCTTTCTCTCTGAGAGAATGCCAGTTATATTCCAGTAAGTTAAATAATGTTTTAGAGACAAACTCTTTGTCTTCACTGTACCTCTGGAGTTCATAAGGACCTGCCCCTGGAGAAATAAACCCCAGAAGATTCCATGAGGAGACTGAAGTGGGGATAGACAGAGTCTCAGTGTACTGCTGGGGACAATGTGTCAGCGCCGGACCCCCAGCTAACAGTGGTCACGAGGGATGCTCGGGTTGGTTTTCCGAGGCCCAGAAACATCAAGTAGAGTGTTTTGAAAAAGTGGCAGTGCTGAACTCTGCTTTTTCAGGATGGTAGGCTGTCTGTACCGGAGAAGGCAGTGGCACCCCACTCCAATACTTTTGCCTGGAAAATCCCATGGATGGAGGAGCCTGGTAGGCTGCAGTCCATGGGGTCGCTAGGAGTCAGACACGACTTCACTTTCACTTTCCCTTTTCACTTTCATGCATTGGAGAAGGAAATGGCAACCCACTCCAGTGTTCTTGCCTGGAGAATCTCAGGGACAGGGAAGCCTGGTGGGCTGCCGTCTGTGGGGTCGTACAGAGTTGGACACGACTGAAGCGACTTAGCAGCAGCAGCAGCAGGCTGTCTGTACAGGCCAGGCCAGTCTGCTTGTACGCCCAAGGCAGGCTGTAAACATGCGTGTCAGCTCTGTTGGATGTTGTGTGCCGTTATAGGGCGGCTCTCTACCCAGGACTACTGATTGCTGACTTCTGAAGGCTGTCTTAGTTTCTTTCTAGCAACATACCCAGTTGATTCTGGTTACTTGTTTTGGGGGATGGTCCCTCCCTGGTCATGCTTCCCTGGTGGCTCAGTGGTAAAGAATTCATCTGCAATTCAGGAGATGTGGGTTCGATCCCTGGGTTGGGAAGACAGCCTGGAGGAGGAAATGGGAACCCACTCCAATATCCTTGCCTGGAGAATTCCACAGACAGCAGAGCCTGGTTGGCCACATGGTCACAGAGTCGGACACGACTTAGTGACTACATCACCACCATCACCCTCCCTGGTATTTGTTTTGCCAGGTATATTCCAGCCAGTTTATATTTCTTGGCCGGGTCTGTTCATTCCATGCATCTTGTTACCGAGAGGGTCCTTTGAAATGTCTCTCCGTTTATGCTTACATAATGTTGGCAGACTCTTAAAAAAAAAAAAAAAAACTTTCTTTGTATATATGTATTTTAATATGGGATTCCATATGCATTCATCTTGTATCTTCTCTGTTCCTCTTCCATTGCAGAGGCAGCTGTATTAACTGGAACAGTGCCCTTCTGTAGCCCACTATTGGAGTGTGCATTGCTTAATCCTCTCCTGCTTTTTTAAACTCGCAGCCTCTAATGAATGAAATAGTTTTTGACTCTTCCTGATAAGGATATTTATGGGTCAGACGGGCAGAGTTCCACCGAAGCACATTAGTGTCTCCTTTGAGTGGAAGCATTTATGTAGAGGCGTCCTTGTGTATGGAGGGAAATGGCAATGCTGTGGGACCTCTTGCTGCCCCAGCCCTACTTAGGTCCCAGCTTTGTGTCACTCACCTTCATCAGCACAAAGGGTTCCAGGCAGTGGATACTAGGTCTCAAGCCTACAGAATTATTATGTTCGCTTATGCTTCATTCACTCATTGCCCAGGTATTTCTCTAGCAGTGCTATAGAACTTAAATATTTTTTACTATCATATTAGTTACTGAGGGGGAGGGATGTTCAGAGATGTTTTTGAAAGTAGGTGGGATGGGTTGAGTCAAGATAAAATAGAAATAAAGACAATGTCAGGTAGAATAAAAATGTAACAGGAAAGGCACAAAAGCAAAGAACTAATGAAATTCAGAGCAAGAAAGATGTTTGAGAAATAGGTGCCTGATAATGTTAGAACTGGTATTGGTGATAAAGAGCACATACCATTTTGTATCTTTTTCCCGGTGCCAGGCAGCAGGTAAGAGTTTTCCTGCAGTAATTCATACTACACAAACCAAAGTCCTATGAGGTGAAGGTTTTATTTTCTTTATTTTGCATATGAGGAAACTGAGCTTGGTAAGAAAAGTCACCTTGCTTGTGCAAGGTCAAACACCTGGTAATTGGAACCCTTGGGTATAGACTCCAGGCCTGGCTCAAGGGCTGTACGTTAACCACTACATCTTGCTGTTTAATTTTTTTTTTTTTTTTTTTTTTTTTTTGATGTTTCAATTCAGTGCTTTATCTAGGTCACCAGTTCTTTCCATTAAAAAAAAATGTGAAATGAATGTGTTGAGTAATTTGTGTTGTGCTGAATGCTTATTGCTATTTCATGCTATACACTTAATTGCTTCTATATGCTTATTGCTTAATTACATAAAATGCAGTAGTCCTTTTATCATCTTTCTGCAAAACTGCCCTTATTTATTATGACTTAGGCAGATTAAAAAAAGTGTGTGCTAATTTAATTTTGGTAGTCAGAGTTCTTTTTGGTAATGTTGTCTTCGTGAATGCTCTCATGTCTCCTGGTCAGAGCGTGTGTCTGGTCAGAATGCAGCTCTTCAGTGTGGAAGCATCAAACAGCTGTCACTGTGCAGCGTCTTTTCCAGGCACCAGGTTGACATCTGGACTCAGTATTTTGGTATAAGAGAAATGGTTCTTGCTAATCGTGTTGTCACAGATCATGCATCAAACAGAGCTGGGGGCTGTGTGTTTCTGCCAATTGCTTTTCCATCATTATTCACCCCAGCTTAATGCAAAGGAAATGATCAGCTCGGGGGCCACCGGGTAATACTTGGCATACACATGCTCTTGGTTTCCCAAAGGGCCAAATATAAGTTTATTTTCCCTAAATGGGTGTAAGTGATCTGGATGGGTGATGTTCAGCTAAGCTAGTCAAGTGCCTCCTACGTTCTTTTCTATATGGTTGCCACAATATTGTCTTAACTCTTAAAGGTTTGAGTGATTATAATGGATATGAAGGATACATAATGAATGTTCGGGGTAGGAATAACTATGAACTAGCGTTTGCCAATACTTGACCTTATTGAAAACACACTGCATTTCCTGAATTCTTAAAAGGTATCTCCCCATTCGCAAATTTTAACATCTGGTTTCAGGACGAAACTTCTAGTTATATCTGACGGCTTTGTCTTTAATGGTGTATGAAATAATGTGTCTTAAAATAAGCAGGATCCGAGATTGAATTAAACATGGTAGTTCTACCATGCACCATTGTTTGGTTCTAACCCCCACCGTCCTTCCTATTTCTGTTGACTTGGTAAATTGCTTCGTTTGTTTAGAACCCCCCGAGTTCTAGTTCTGTCTGGCCTGGCCATTTGCTTAAAAAGATGTGTTATTCATTGTTCATCATTGGTGCTTTCCTACCCATTGGATAATACACCACGTAGCACTTCAGAATTCCTGTGACATTTGAGGCTTGTAGGTGATGGAAAAGATGGTGTCTAATTTAAATGCACCAGAAGCATAGTCTTCACAAATATAGTCAATGCAAAGGGACATTAGAGGAGGGGAGTGGAGCATCTATTTCAGTGAAAACTCATTTAGATTTAATGCTGTTTACCTTCACCAAGAGAAAGGAAGAATAGTAGCTGTGTCCTTGAATCTTAGAGACTTAGACCTTGAGGGGACTTGTCTCACTCATCAGAATTAGATTTGAGTAGCTCAGGCACATGGTCCTTTTCCATGTGTACAGAGGTTTGGTATTTCATCACCCATTCTGTAAGACTACCTTCCTATGCTTGCAAAACCTTTATAGTAGACAGTGGCCTTTGAACTCAGTTCTAGAGAGGCTTTTTTTTTTTTTAATGTGTATCTTTAAAACATGATATTATGTTTTTAGGTATTTTCCATTATTGATGGTGATTTTTAGGATAGGAAGAAATGGACTGTGTTAGATCTAGTGCCTGCTTATAACAGATCTAGATCCATTCCTTAAACATTCACTGTATTTTGCTTAATATTAGAGGTCATCACAAACATTCCCCGTTTCTGTGTTGCCACAATGCTGATGCATGTTAAAAGGGTACGTAAAAGAGGCTGTTTTGATACTGTTTACATGCTGCCTAAAAATAAGCAAATTATGAAACATGTAGTTTTCCTTTTTTTAATTACGAAGTAATATACTAAACAGACGTCTCCAGGCACTGTCTGGCAAGCAAATCATATGAACCAGAGACATATGCTTCTAAAATCAGAATGAACCCTCGGTCATCCATCTGAGAGGTCATTTGAATATCAGACAACTTATACCTTAATCTTCACTATCTTCCTTAGTGTTATGATTAGTTTAATCAGTTTCAGTTAGTGCATATATTTTACTGTTTAGCAATGAAACGGTTTTCATTTGTAAATCTAAAGGATAGGAATCAAATTTTTATTATGTTCTGAATTATGCTAAGCTTATTTGATTTGTACACATTAGACACCGAGCAGAAAAGAATGTTTGAACTGCAGTAAAATCCTTTACTCTTAGCTCTATTAGAATGTAAGTGTACACTGTAACAATAGTGTTGTGCCAAAGTGTGAATTAAGTGTACCAACACATGTTATATTAAAGATCATAAAACGTCTTTATGATGATGATGGCTTGAAAGGACAAGACCCCTTTAGAAGCAAATTGATGTCTGACTTTACAAAGAAAAAAAATAAAGGTTTCATTTATTTCATTTCCAGTTATAAAAATAGTCTCAGTGCCACTCCCCATCCCCCCAAATTCAAGCAGTATATTTGTGAGTGAACATTCTTACTAATAAGAGGGAGTTATGAATCAAGGATGTTTGTTGCAAATATTTTCCATTGAAAAAAATGAAATCAATTTAAAAATTATCAATCAGTATAAATATTTTGTTAGCCATTTTGAGGTGTTTTGATTCAGTGTGAAATGGCCACAGATATGTATATAGAAGTGAAAATATTACTTGTTACATTAACTGAAATCTCACTCCTTCATTATTGTGTACTTGAAGAGAATTTTACTATGTTAGATATTTGCCCCCCTATTGTGGGTTAAGTTGTGACCCTCCCGCAAGATATGTTGAAGGTAGCACACTAAGAACCAACGACTGTGACACTGGATCTGTGAAGACCTGACTTTCAGGTCTTCATACCTGGTGAGGCTGGGCCCTAGATCCATGAGAGGGACAGACGCAAACAGATGCAAGAAAGCCCTGTGACAGAGCAGAGGGTGATGCAGCTGCAAGCCGAGCATTGCCGGGGACTGCTGGCTGCCGCCAGAAGCTGGGAAGAGGCAGAAGAGGCTGCCCTGGAGCCTTTAGAGGGCGCATGGCCCTGCCAACACTCTGAGCTTTGAACTTTGGGCTCTGAACCAGGAGACAGAAAGTTCGTGTTGCTTGGCACCATCAGTGTCGGGTAATTTTTGTTAGCCCTAGAAAATGCATACCTGTGTCTCCCCACTCTTTCTTTTTTATTTTATTTTATTCTTTTTTAATTTTATTTTATTTTTAAACTTTACAATATTGTATTAGTTTTGCCAAATATCGAAATGAATCCGCCACAGGTATATCTGTGTTCCCCATCCTGAACCCTTCCCCACTCTTCCTTTAAACATTTTATGTCTTGTGATGAAGAATGACTTTCCCTTTTTTTTTGGAACAAAAACTACACACTTGGCTTTTAAGTGAGCATCATGTATGTCAAGGTATGTTAACCTGGATTTTTGAAAGGTTGCTTTGAATCGTGAGACTGGGCGAATTTCCGGACATTGTCACCCGTCCTGTGTACAGGGGCTCCCTTCATGCCTCACCCTGGGAGCACCGTGGTTGCCCTGCTGCAGTTGCTCTGGTTTCCCTGTTTACAACACTTCTGAAGCAGCTTTCTCTTTCCCAAGCATCTTGGGATTCTAAGTGTGTAACATGTAATGTAGAACAGAGTTATGTGGTCTGTTTCTTTTGTGTGACCTTTTCATATGATCACGGGCAGATCTCCCAGCTCTTGTTTCTGGAAAATAAGAATCACTCTTTAGATAAACTCAGTGGGTGTAAGCTTTTTACAAATGTAACTAAAACCTCTATACAAACTATATCTCTGTAGATCTAAATTTGTAGTTGTGGCCGATGTATACATGTTAGTTTATATTTTGATATTCATTACTGTTCATGAAACAGCTCTTTTCCTTCTGTTTTTACAAACCACTTTATTGGGACATAATGGAGATGAGGAAAAGTGTGAAATTTGGAAAACTTTGAGAAATGCATATATGCCCATGGAATCATCACTGCAGTCAAGATTGTGAACATACTCATTACCTGCCCCCTAACCCCCCAAGTTTCTTTGTGTCCCCTCCTATCCCTTCCTATGTACCCCGCAAACCTTTAATCTACTTTCTCTCATTATAGAATACTTTCATTTTCTAGAGCTTATATAAATGGAATCATATAGTATCCACTCTTTAATCTGGCTCCTTCACTCAGTTAAATTATCTAGAGATTCATCTATATTGTAGTTTGTGTCAATAGTTCATCCTTTCTGTTGCTGAGCAGTATTCCATTGTGTGCATATACCATGGTTTTCGCGTCCATTTACCTGTGGTGGTCATTAGGGCTGTTTCTAGTTGCTTCCAGTTTTGGGCACTTTACGTATAAAGCTACGATGGACATTTGTGTATGAGCCTTTGTATGGACATATATTTCCTTGTCTCCTGGATAAATACCCTGGAGTATAATGGCTGGGTCATCATGGTGATGGTAGGCACTGTTGCATGGAATGCTTTCCCATGGTTCTTTCCCTGGGCTGATTAATACTGTGCTTGACCCTGTGTGGATTTCAGAGCTCATCTCTCTGTGCTGCTGTCTTTTCCCTAGTCCTTTGTGCCAAGACTCTAGCTGCCATGATCTCCCCCAGACCCTTGTCCGTCCTCACTAGAAGCTCTAGGCATTAAGCAATTGTAGGAACTCATTTGTGTCCTGTCAGGGATCACTATTCTTTGTCTGTTACCTATCTTATTGGAAACCATGTTTCAAAATGTTTGGGTTTTTTTTGTTTGTTTTAAGCAGTAGGGTAGGTATAGTCCTTGTTTCATTTTTGGAAGTTGCATGTTTTTATTGAATTACTGCACTTTTAATTTTAAACACACATATATTCCATTAAACAAATATACTGTTTTTTGATTATGCCCGTGTTGCAGATTTCTTTTTCTTAATAGCATTAAATATGTACTTTTCTCCCCATTTAGGATTATTTAGTTTAGAAATGCATCCACAAGGTGATACATTAGTATGTAGGTATAACCCTAATTAGTAGGTTAAAGGGTATATAAGCTAATTTTCAGAATGTACCCCATAAATATTTAAACTTTCCTACATAAACCCAGTTTTTGTTTAGTCTGTTCTTTTTGCTTTAGATAAACAATTTTAGAATTGTTTTCATCTGCATATAAGATTACTAGTAAGAATGTGTGTTTTCATATAATCTACATTTGATTCCCCTTCATGTAAATCATTCATCTCCTTGATTACTTTTTTTGGAACTACTTTTATTTAAAAAAATTATTTTGTTGGAGTGTAGTTGCTTTACAGTGTGATGTTAATTTCTGTTGTACAGAAAGGTGAATCTCCTTTGATTATTTTGTTATATGTCTGTATCTTCTTACATGGCTTTCAGATGGGTTTTATTATTTTTCTATATTTAGACACTTTTTAGTACATTTTATTTTGTAAAAATACTGTTTAATTCTGGATCATTTTATATCTTTCCTCAAGTGGGCTTAAATCATAAATCTTTCTCCATGCTGTGTCATGTTTATTTGTTTAATGCTTAATTATGAGATACAATGGGACGTTCATTGTAATATCTTGGTGAAATAACCAAAGTGGTTTTTAGAAATCAATTCTTTCGGTAGAGGAGTGATTGGTGTCCCCACTCATTCTAGCCCAGCTCAAACTATATTTTTCAACACCTTGCAACCTCGGCTTTTCACAGTCTACTGCACTGAGACAGTTATACAGATATTCCAGAAACCTACCAACTTTCAAGAGCTTCTTAATGACAAAACACTGTTTTGTTTGGTAGGTGTAGTGAAGAAATGAAGGAGAAAGACTGTCACTGTGTCGTTTAGACATGTGAACGCAGTGGGTGGTCTGAAGCAGTAGGTGTTTCTGTTTTGTTTTTGGACTCTACCTCTTTTTCTTTTCTTCTCAGTGTTGAGTTGCTAAGTCATGTCTGACTCTGAGACCCCATGGACTGCAGCACGCCAGGCTTCTCTGTCCTTCACTATCTGCTGAAGTTTGCTCAAGCTCATGTCCATTGAGTCGGTGGTGCCGTCTCATCCTCTGTTGTGTCCTCCTCCTGCCTTCAGTCTTTCCCAGCATCAGGGTCTTTTCCAGTGAGTAGGCTCTTCACAAAGGGTAGTCAAAGTATTGGAGCTTCAGCATCAGTCCTTCCAGTGAATATTCAGGGTTGATTTCCTTTAGGATTGACTGGTTTGATCTCTTTGCAATCCAAGGGACCTCAAGTGTCTTCTCAGCACTACAATTTGAAAACATCAGTTCTTCAGTGCTCAGCCTTCTTTGTGGTCCAACTCTTAAAACCATACATGACTACTGGAAAACCATAGCTTTGCCTGTACGGACCTTTGTTGGCAAAGTGATGTCTCTCTTTAATATGCTGTCTAGGTTTGCCATAGCTTTTCTTCCAAGGAGCAAGCATCTTTTAATTTCATGGCTGCAGTCACCATCTGCAGTGATATTGGAGCCCAAGAAAATTAAATCTGCCACTATTTCCACTTTTTCCCTATCTATTTGCCATGACGTGATGGGACTGGATGCCATGGTCTTAGTTTTTTGGAATGTTGAGCTTTAAGCCAACTTTTTCATTCTCCTCTTTCACCCTCAAGAGGCTCTTTGGTTCCTCTTCACTTTCTGCCATTAGAGTGGTATCATGTGCATATCTGAGGTTTATTTTTCTATAATTTATTTAATATTTGTATTAGGGTATAGTTGATTTAAAGTGTTGTGCTAGAACAGTGGTATTCCTTACAATCAAGAGTTCAAGGGCTTCCCCTGTGGTCCTGTGGTTAAGAATCTGCCTGCCAGTGCAGGGGACACAGGTTCAGTCCCAGGACTGGGAAGATCCCACATGCGTTGAGGCAGCTGTGCCCTTGCAGCACAGCTACTGAGCCCAGCTCTAGCGCCCGAGAGCAGCTGTTGAGTGCATGCACTGCGACTACAGAAGCTCAGCCCCCTAGAGCCTTGTGCTTCACAAGAGAAGCAACCACAGTGAGAAGCCCATGCACGATACATAGAGGGTAGCCCCCTCCTCCTCAACTAGAGAAAGCCCTCTCGAGGCAATAAAGACCCAGCGCAGCCAGTAATTAAATAAATTTAAAAAAGAGTTCAAGGCATTTATGTCTGGGCCACAGGGAGGACGATGTTGGGGGTGGCAGTCACTTTCCAGACTAGCGCTTATTCAAACGTGGCTCTGTTTAAATCCAGCTCAGAATAGAAATTTCTGCTCAGGGACAGATTAATTTTTAGAAAGTGTTGGCCTTTTATCCTTTGGGATCTGTGGGTTCGGGCAAAGCACATTCTTACTCTGTTGAACTTTGGTACATGTCTTCTGAGGATTTTGCATGCTCCCCTCCTGACTTTTATCCTTTAGGCGCCTTTTTCTCCTTTTTCACAAATTGTGGATTTTGTAACTGTTAATGATGTTATCTCCAGCAACCCAGCTTGTTGAGGGATGTCACAGTCCTTGCAGCTTTGTTGTAAGATCACCTCACGGCACTTTCTCACCTCTTAGCACCTGCTTATAACAAGTGCATACATTCCCCTATAAAGAGGAAGTGAGGCCTTTGTATGGCAGAAGTGGGCTTGAACTTTATTGTTGTTAGACTGATATCTTAGCATTATATTCAAAATACCATCATAGGTTTAGCAAAAATAAATGCTGAAAAACTCCAAAGAAGAGTTGATAAAGTTGTTTGACATGAGTGAGGATTTAGTAAAGGAAGCCACTTTTGGATCAATATTTAGCCTGTAGCACAGACTTGGGTGTCTACATTTTACCTACTGACTAGGTTACTTGTAAGAGCAAATTTGGGTGTCCATACTTGGGGACAGTGACAGGAATGGGCAGTAAGTTAAAGCATAGCTACTATACTGGATGATACTGGGACATTCTTGACTTCAAAAACACATAACCACAGTATACTCCAGAGTACAGTGTAATTCAGGGTGTTGAAAGGGAAAAGCCCAATGTATGCCAGCTTACAGAAGAAGATTGGTTGACTTTTGAGATCCCGTCGTCCCCTACTCCCTCCACCTCCCCACCGCCCTCCTCCAATGGCTCAGTAGTAAAGAATCCGCCTGCAATGCAGAAGACACAGATGTGGATTCAATCCCTGGAAAGGGAAGACCCCTGGCTCCCTGGTGGGGGTCCCAGACTCGCCTTCCTGCCCAGCAGGGAGCACGGGCAAAGAAGAATAGGGGAGGGGGCAGCCCACAGGATGAGTCCAGAAAGACCGAGGGGTCAGGGATTCCTGTGACACTTATTGCTAACATACTAGACAAATCTGAAACTACTCAAGAGCTGGAGGCACTGTCTACCCTTCTCCCTGCCCAGATCGCAAGACCAAATCCAGCTTAAGTCTACACTACCCCTCAGGTTGGGGCTTCCCAGGTGGTTCAGTGATGAAAGAATCCACCTGCCAGTGCAGGAGATGCAAGAGATGTGGGTTCGATCCCTGGGTCGGGAAGATCCACTGGAGAAGGAAATGTCAACCCACTCCAGTATTCTTGCCTGGAGAATTCCACGGTCAAAGGAGCCTGACAGTCAAGAGTCCATGGGGTCCCAAAGAGTCTGACATGACTGACTGCATGCACATACTATACCAAAGACAGTTTTGACTATTGCAGAACATAATGAGTCTTCCAACATTTTGTGGGAGGAGAAAGACACTGTTTTTATTGTCCATTCTCTGTTCCCCAAAGACCTTGCTGAAAAAAGGTACCTTCCTTTGCTCGCAGCCATTCTTGCTCAGCCTAGTGGCTCTGTTGGCTTTTCTCAGAAGTTTGCCCTTGACGTTGCAGTCTATCCCTTACCCTCCATGGAGGGGTTGTGTGTGTTAGTCCCTCTGTTGTGCCCGACTCCCTGCGACTCTGTGTGCTGCAGCCCACCAGGCTCCTCTGTCCATGGGATTTTCCAGGCAAGGATACTGGAGTGGTTTGCCATTTTCTTCTCCAGGGGATCTTCCCTACCCAGAGATCAAACCCAGGTCTCTTGCACTACAAGCAGATTCTTTACTGACTGAGCTACCAAGGAAGCCCCCATTTGGGGTTTCTTGACCCAAATTGGCCATGTTTGTCCACCCCCTTGCCAATCCCTTTTATGTGTGTCTTCAAATCGCTTGCCTTGTCCTTGTTATGTTGTTACAGTAATTTCTGAAATGAATGTCTAGAAAGAGGACAGTTTGCAGTCAGAATGATCTGGGTTTCAAGTCTGTGACTTGGTAATGACTAACCTCAGGTGAGGTGTTCAGCACCTTTAAAATGATGATGTTGTTGAAATTTTGGTCTTTGTGAAAATTAAACGGGACTCACATGGCGCCTTACGTATTGCATGTTCAAATATTATGTAGTTATTAATTGTTCTTGTCAAGCTTACGTAGTAGCTCTGGCTCACTTTGGAGTCCTAAATAAGAAGGTGCCTCTGGCATTTCATTTTGTACATCCATCTCACTGAGAGCTGCTGATCACTTTCCTTAGGTCAGATGGTTTTTTTTTTTCCCCCCTATTGAAAGACTCAGACTTATAATCTTGGCTTTCACTTTGATGGCCTAGTCTCAAGTGTCATTTTAAGTTGATTTGTTATGCTAATGCCTTAACATATAATGTGTTTCCTAATTAGCCCACATGTAATAAGGCCAGGTACCTGCCTGCATACTTGCATGCAAAATATTCTGTGCAAAATACCCTTGGCTCAGCTTCACACCATGGGGGAGATTGTGGCAGCCCATGAAGAAGTCTGTTCTCTGACTTGAATGGTGGTGACATGTTACACTAGAGTACATCATGAAAGCCTGGGATCCATGGTGATGGGAATCATTTAAAACGGGTTTGAACAATGTGCTGTTGAACCGAACACCTTGTGAATAGTTCTGGTCTTAATTACATCTTTCCTCTACCGCTCTAATAGCCTCTTCACTGTCCTCCTTATCTCCAGTTGTCCCCCGTCTAATCCCACTCTATATATGGCTGCTATGTTAATCTTCTGGAAACATACCTCTGATTCTGTCACTCTCTTTATCCTCAACTTTTTAAAAAGCTTCCCATTTCCTGGAGAAAAGGGCTGAACTTCTGAAATCTCATGATGTGGCCTACATTTCCAGACTTTCTTTATATAACACTTGCTTTTAGAGTGGGTATTAACAGTGGGAAGTTGGAAATGTGTACAGACATTGGGTGCACATCACTGGGAGATGTTTTTACTGGGTAGGGGACTTAAAGTGCTAGATGGGATAGTCCTACCAATGGAAGATTTGGCTAGAACCACAGTGGGACATCCATTGAGGAAACAGCAGGACTTTTGAAAAACTCAGATCTATTGTGTCAGAAGTAATTTCTCCTGCTCAGCTGCCACAGCACTTTACCCATGACTTATTTAATGGTGCCATTTTCTGTTTTGTGCTATAGGCACATGCCTTGTCTCTCTAACTAGAATTCTAGCTCCTTTGAGGGTAGATTTCATGTTTGTGTCCCTAGTATATGCATGACGGTTCCTTGCAGACCATGAACACTTGTTTTATTTAGTGGATGAAGTTTATTCTTGTTTGAAAGCAGTGACAAGTTCAGCAATTGCTGCTTGTTACTTGAAAATCTTCAGTAAAAGGGGGTGAGGGAGTTGTGGTGTCTCATGTTTTATAATAATTCTCCTGATCACACTGATTAAAATGTGGTAGCTTCAAAACTTCACTGGCAATCCAGTGGCTACTACTACACACTTCCAGTGCAGGGGGCGTGGGCTTGATCCCGGCTTGGGGAACTAAGATCTCAGGTGCTGCATCGTGGCATGATCAAAAATTAGAAGGGAAAAAAAATGTTTTTAATAAATTAAAATGTGATAGCTTCTACTTGTGAACTCCAGCCAACATGTGAAACAGAGGATTGTTTCGTCTTATGGAGAGTAGTATCTTATTCTTTGCAGGAAGCAATAGGATGTGTGGCGGAGTCAGAATCCCTTTTACCAGTTACAGTGTTGGAGTATTAAATTGTCAGTCTTGGGTCCAATCTCCCGATGTTAAAATTATTATTTGTAACTGACTTGTCTGAGGTAAGAGTCTGAATCCCTATGGAAATCATCTCAGCACTGTTGTATTTGTTAGTTTTTGACACCTCTAATTTGTATTTAGAATCACCTGCCTCTTCAAAGATGGCTTCCTTTGGTCATTTTTCTTCTTGACATAATGAAAGCCTATCCTTGTGTTCTCTGTTTAGGGTTTAACTCACTGATCATAATGACACCATTAGTCTTATCTCTGGCTAGAATTCTTTTCAGTGCCTTAACTGGCAGATTAGACAGTGCAAAGAAGAAATCCTTAATTTTAGATCCATTTTTATCTAGTTTGATCATTTAGAAGATCAGAGCAACAGGTGGTGTAGTTCATGAAGAATGAGTTTCACAGTGCAGGGGTATTTAGTATCCTAAGCTGCCCTGTGGCTGAAAACTGAGTTCTTTATTTTTCTGGCAGCATTTCGTTTTATGAAGTTTTATGACCTCTTTGTTAGGCTGCACTGCAAAGAAACTGTAATACTGACTAGTCGGTGAGAGAGTTTACTAGGTTCATTCTGTTGGACATCAAGGAGTAAAAAAGTAATTCTGTTGGACCAGTTATAGGGAAACATCCTTAAGCTTAATACAAAAAAAGAGCTTTCTAAGAGAGATGTTCAGTAGGACTGGGCTGTCCCATGAAGTTATAGTTTCTTTTCATCAAATGCCTTGACACATGACCTGAATAACCAGATGGTAGGAACTGTGGAAGGGGTTTGACTGCATAGAAGGCTACATGTATGCTTTTAAGTTCCCATCCAACCCACAGGCCCTGTGATTCCGTGGCTTATAATTCATGAAAATAAGCCTGATTAAGTCCCCATAGAAACAATGCACCTGTCCTTATGTCTATATATATTTATCACAAGCGCAGTAGGTGGTTCTTGATGAAGTTTGCTTATACCATGTGGCGATGGTCCTGCCTTTTCTTTTTTCCTTCATTATGCTAATTAATATAATTGAGCTGATATATTAAGAAAAATGGAAACTGGTTTACTGCCTGTGATATTTAGTTCTCTTTTTAGTTGTAACTCATTCCAGTTATACCAAGTTGCTGGGGTGGAAGGGATAGCAGCGTTTGTGGTTCTTTAGGAATTAAGAAAAGCAGGAAACCTTTTCTTTGGAAGTTTTCATTTGGAATAGAAATCAGGGTCAGAACCGTATTTCATGATTTGACTTATAAATTCTACTTTTTATCCCAGGAATGACTTTTGGCTAGCCCTGGAGCAAATTAGCCATGTGCTTATATTTAATAGAGCTTTCTTTTCTCTTCCTAATAATTAAAAGCAATCAAAATGAAACATCATTCCAATAATAATGAAAATATTTGAAGTATGTTTCCATTTGTAATCTCACAAAATATGTGATAACTACCTGGCTTATTCACAAGAACCATTTCACAGAGAGGAAGCCCAAGATACTGAAATTACAGAATTATTTGAAGAACCAAGTCCACATCCCCATCTCCACTTAAGACAAGTTCCCACAAAACTCTCAACAGTTCCTTCCAGGTATTTTTGTGATCAACTGGCAATATCTGTGATGCTGCTTAAGGCTGTGCATCTTTTATAAAGGAGGCAGAGAATAGTTCCATGCCCTGCCTGGCAGGATCCTAAGTAACAGTCAATACCTTATTTACCTGTCTGATTTCCTGTTTCCTGATCGCCTCTCCCAGGCCAGGGAGATTAATTTAAACACACTGACTTCCTTTATGGTCGTGGAGGATGATTACTGTTGGGGTCTGATTGTTTTCCAGAGGGGGAAGGGAAGTTAATTGTAAAAGATCTTCATCAGAGTAGTAGTTTCAGTGATACACGTGTATGAGTTTAAAAACCAGTATTGGGGCCCTGCATCCTGCCATGGGCCTGCAATCTTGTGCCTGTGATTCTGATAAGATACTGGTTTTCAGAGATGTGCAGTTCCTCTGAGGTTAAGCACTTTGAGCTGTTGAAAGATGGCTTATTTTTTCTATTTAAACCTCATTCTGTCATAGGTTACAATCCTTTGGGGGCAGATACTGGTTGTTCGTTTGCTGAAAATAGAGCTTAATTGGCTACTGTACAAAGTACTGATTTTTAATTTGGCAAGAGTTGTAATTCAGTCCACCTATGAGGTCCTTAAGGTTGTATGGAAGTGAGAACACATAATGAAAACCCCACCTGGAACTCTGCTCCCGTGCAAACCAAGTATATAGACGTCTCTGTGTGATTGTGGGTGTGCACAGTAGAGCTTCTGCCATTTGTGCAGCTGGAGCAGCAGTGTCTGCCCCACCTCTGAGGAGTGCCCGTGGACGCGTTCACCAAGTTTTTCAACTGCTGTCTATGTACTTGCTGTGGAAATGTGGAGGACTTGAGCTGTCCCACAGATGAGGAATTATCTTCCTGATTTGGACTTTAGGGTTTCCTCTTTTGCTAAATAGGAAAGAGACCCATTGAAACAGTATAGTAATGTACATGGTCAGTGATTTTTCTCACGTATAATTCAACAGATATTGCAGAGGTGTGAGTTCTTTATGATAAGCTCCTGCTCATAGAAAACTGGGGATGAGTATCAATTCTGGCTCTGTTTCCTTTATTTTATAAAAATTTTATTTATATAAAATTTTGGCCACACCACACAGCATGTGGGATCTTAGTTTCCCCCACCAGGGATTGAACCCTCAACCTCTGCAGTGGAAGCGTGGAGTCCTAACCACTGGGCCGCCAGGGAACTCCTGGCTCTGATTCTTCTAAAGGGCAGTTCCCTCCTCACCCTCTGAGGCCGCACGAGGCACTTTCCAGTGGATGTGTGGAGTTACTGTTCCCAGCAGACCTTGAACCAGATGTGCTTGCTGTTGCAGAAGTGAAGTCTGACAGCTGCTGCCTAACCTCTTCAAGATCATTATTCCATCTACTTCAACCTTTTTACATTTTTGAAGCCTTATTAGATATGAACAGTTTTTGCCAAGAGGAACTGGCTGCTTCTCCCCGTTCACTGATGAAACACTGGTCCATCAGACCGGGATTAGCAGAAGGTTGGGTTTCTCCTTTCCCCTGATGAATATTTGTGTTCACAGAGAAACAGCAGCCATAAGCACCGTTGTTTAGAGAGACTGGGTGCTCTTAACATGTTGATAATCAAGGTTACCAACTGAAGAGGGGTGGTGGTAGGCCAAGCATACTTGTGTGTTTCTGGGGACTCTTACAGTAACCGAACTTGGACGTCACCTGAGCCTTTCTTTGCTGTATGGCTTCATGTGAGATTTTGTGAGTCATTTATCATCAGTTATGAAGTATTTATTGAGCACCTACTGTGCCCAAATCTTTTTATGCTCTGCCTTGAAGACTTCTTAAATTTTCCCTGATTATATATAACATGCTGTGGTTTGGATAATTAGTGTTCATGAAGGTGCATGCATACACCAATTATTTTGCTTTTTTTGTGTATGGAGAGGAAACACGTTACATCAAAGCCTTTGGGTTCTTACCTAATGGCTTACCTTCTTACTTTATGGCTAATGGAACCGTATCTAGACAGCATTCTAAGTATAAAGGGAACAGAAAGATACTGGCTTTTGAGTTTCTCTGTGTGGGTCATATTGTAGTGAGCCAGGCACTTTATACATAGTAACTGATTTAAGCTTCAGAATACTGCCTCAGGTTTCCTCTCACCCTTGCTGTTGAAGTTTTCATTCATTGCATTATCATTCATTGCCAAGCTTTGGGGCCCCAGTTTCAAATAACACTCTCTTCCGTCTGTCTTTCCACACTGCTGCTCAGTTGGTCTTTGTAAAATTCCAATCACGTTCTTCATTTTGTAAAATGGTAATATTCCAGTCTCTCCCCTTCATTTCTCTGTTCCAGAGGTTAACATCTCTGCCTGACAAACAGCACCAGGCCCTGGCTAAGCTTTCCCCTGGCTCCTTATCCAGCGTTTACCTCCTGTTTGAACTTTCCATTCTTTCCTGCTGCTTCTCTTGTGTCTCTCCCTCTGGAAAACTAACTCATCCTTCCAGTTTCAAAACTTGAGAAAGTGCCTCACCTCTTCTGACGTTATTTCTTAAAAGTGAACAACTAATTCCCAAAGCTTAATATACTTATTTGTGCGTGTAACACATATTTTTTAATAATAATAAACAGTCCTCCAGTCTGGAATAGTTGACATTCAGTTCAGTAACTCAGTCGTGTCTGACTCTTTGCAACCCCATGAATCGCAGCACGCCAGGCCTCCCTGTCCATCACCAACTCCCGGAGTTCACTCAGACTCACGTCCATCGAGTCAGTGATGCCATCCAGCCATCTCATCCTCTGTCGTCCCCTTCTCCTCCTGCTCCCAATCCCTCCCAGCATCAGAGTCTTTTCCAGTGAGTCAACTCTTTGCATGAGGTGGCCAAAGTACTGGAGTTTCAGCTTTAGCATCATTCCTTCCAAAGAACACCCAGGACTGATCTCCTTTAGAATGGACTGGTTGGATCTCCTTGCAGTCCAAGGGACTCTCAAGAGTCTTCTCCAGTACCACAGTTAACATTAAATTTGGTCAAATTCAGACTTGATATATTGTTGTCTTTTTTTTTTTTTTTTTTTTTTTGAAAACTGGGGTAAAGTTCACTCCCAAGCCCTAATTTCTCAGACTTGTGTTTTTGAGTCTCTTGTGTATGAGGTGAAATTGACAGAAAGGCTGGAAACAGTGAGGATGGGAATGAAGCAGGGAACATTTTCAAAGGTTCTGTTTACTTAAATATAGAATATTGGAAGAGCAGTGAGAGTGGAAAGAAGTGAAGAAACCTGCTAATCATGCAAAGGGGCTGACTTAAAGGAGGGCATTGTAATTGACCTAGTGGAAGGGAAGAAAGAGTTAAAAGGGAAACTAACTGGAGAATGAACAGCACTGAGAAAAACTGAGACATGAAGCCCTCCCCAAGATTGTCTAATGTCTACTTGAATTTTGTGAGCTGGTTCCTGATTATACAGAGATAGAAATGATATTGATTCATCTTGGGTATTCTGATGCGTGCTCTTCAAAGAGGAAGGAAAGGCCATTCTCTGTCCAAGTTTTATTAGTGATGAGATGACATTCTTTAAGAAATATCACCCATGGTGGTCACTGGGGAACTTGAGCCATCTAAGCCTTTTGGCCTAAAAGTAATTTAACAAGTCAGTATCTTTCCGGATGACTGTAATTGCTAGACGTTCGATAGGCATGAAATTTAGTTAGCATTCTTGCTGTTGAATTGATTTTTAATGTTTATTTGCAAAACCATAAATGTATGTCCAAAGTCTTGAGTGCTTTCCCAGGGTTATCCATTGTACACTCCCCAGATATGAAATATCAATTGTACAGGCTAGCAAAATGGTATTTAATGGTGGCTGGCAGGATAGTGTTTAAGGACAATATGTATTGGATACTTAAATTTTTCTATTATCTGACTCTTGGCACAGATCATTGAATTTAAGTTGTACTGAGATTGCGGAAGATCTGGCTGCCTTAATAACCCAAGCTGTGCAGCATGTTTATTTGGTCTCAGGACCTTCCTGTGTCTTCTGCTTTCCAAGCATATACAGAAGAAAATAAAACAATTTTGGTTCCTGTTTTCACATCTACTTGTATTAGGAAAGATGTCTTTTAAAAAATGGTAGGGACATTTTCAGGACGCTTCTTGAAGCCTAGGGCACACCGGTTTTTTGTGATTTGTTGACATCAGTCATTTCTTTCCCCCCTTCTCTACTGTTTGCCTTCTTTGATTATACCTCAAGATCCAAGGTTTTCACTGCACTTCAGTTTAAGATTTTGAGGCTAAGTTTGGTCAAGCTACAGCTATAAAGGATGTTCTGTTTCATACCCATATCATTTTGTCTTGAATTTCATTTAAATTGATCATTGTATTTTAGGCATATGCAATGTCTTCTTAATGGCTTCTTGGATAAAATACATTGTTCAGTTAGAGAAGTAAATGAAATCATCTGGGTTACCAAGCATGACTCACTTAAAATCTCATTTGGAACAATTTCTCTGTCCACCCTTTGTTAACCATATATCCTGCTGGTTCTGTAGTACTGGGACTTGCACAAGAGTTAAACCATGGAGATCTGGATTTGGGGTAACAGTTCCCACCGTCAGTTCAAGGACTGTGGATAGATCTCTTTCCTTTCTGCTTTTTCTTTGATTTATTTTTGATTTTACTTTCATCCTTTGCGGTACGTTTCTTAACTGCTTGTTTATTTTTTCTTAGAAAAGTATGAGCATATGCATTAAACTACAAGGAATTTTGGAATGATTAAATGGATATAATATCATATACATAACCCATAGGGGTTGTCTGAATAAGATTCCCCTTTATCATAGGCCAAAATTTGCATTTTTGCTTATAGTTTCTCCACCATATCTTTGCGAGGGTGCCTCTGGGACATACAGTAAGCTTCCCATCCTTGTGCGTCCATCTGCTTGCCGGAACCCTTTCTACTTAGTCGTCTGTCCCACCACTCAGTTTTTAGGTTACAGTCTTGGTACAGAACGGCAAGGGGTACTATCTGTTACTGTTACCATTGGATACTGTATAAACCTGTTGGGAAAATGGTATAAAAAATTAAATCCTTCAATGTTTTCTTCATCCCTATATTCTTTTTATGAACAGTTTAGCCCTGCTGATGCTAAATTAAATAATGATAATCTGTTAACTTTACAAGCACATAGTTTAAAGGCACTGGAAACAGGAAGGGAAAAGGTATAGCTCTTTGTAACTTTTCTAGAATGTAGCAAATACAATTGACTGTTGGTAAACCAATTTGTTATAGAAGCACTGGGGAAAAAATTGTAAATAAAATGATTTTTAAAGTTATAATATAGAGGAGTCTTTTTAAATCACAAATAATCACTAATATTCTTGGGGGGGAATATGTTATGTTGGGACTTTTCTTTTCCTGCAGTAAATTTTAAGCCATGCTACTTGATTTCAATTTGGATCGATCAACAGAAAAGTGAAAGTGAAAGTCGCTCAGTCATGTCCGATTCTTTGCAACCCTGTGGACTATACAGTCGTGGAATTCTCCAGGCCAGAATACTGGAATAGGTAGCCTTTCCTTCTCCAGGGATCTTCCCAACACAGGGATCAAACCCAGGTCTCCCGCATTGCAGGCAGATTCTTTACCAGCTAAGCCACAATACAGTCAGCTAAATATTTGTGGATAGGACAAAGTGTTAATTTACCAAGTGTGAACACATTGCCACTCGGTAATTAATTCTCTATTCTTTGAAAATTGTTTCACGCCATAGCTTTATTGCTAAAACCTGTAATCTAAATATTTCCTGTGGATTAGGCTAGATTAAATTGTTGTTTGTCCCATCTGTTCAAAATTCATGTGGAATGAGGTCCAATTATTTTGTAGTTACATTCTGATTTGGTAGGTTGAATGAAGTTCTAGAAAAGACAGGAGAGATTGGAGGGGCCAGTGGAGTTAGTAGGGTTGTAGGTTGTGGTGATGGCAAATATTTGGTGGCAGGAAAGGGCAGGGCACAGGTTTGAGTCCTCTTCTCCCCAGAGTCTGGTTCTATCTGGCATTTTAGAGTAATAGCAGACATAATTGCCTTCTGATTTTTAAGGTTGTGTGGCTTTCTCGATAGTAATGGGAAAATGGTTATTCATTTGAGTGCTGTTGACCAGTGTTGATGTTTTAATGTCTCACAAGTATTTCTGTTATCTGTCTGCTGATACCGGGGGCATCTCTACTCTGAAAGTTGGGGCTTCATATATTTTCCTTCTCTCTGTTCTTTCCTGCTTTCCTAGCTCCCAATTTGGATTAAAACTTAAACAGCTTAGGCCTCGAAGAAATAAGACATTTACACAATTGGAGATTTATTACTTTTGAATTTTTAAAAATGAACTTTAAAAGGGTTCTTTTATCTTTTTAAGGTTTCCAAGTACTGCCCATGTCTGAGGAGACTAACAGTCATCCTGGGGGAGGGGAGAGCAAAAGAAACTCCTCAGAACATTCTCTGAAGAGATCAATCTTCTATTTCCTTTCTGTGACCTGATTTGGTGAAGATATTTCCACCTCAAAGGAGCATCTTAAGAATACCATATATTCTCATTTTTAGGTGAATGGATGCAGCTTTGATGTTATCCTGCCCTCGCTTGAATGTGAATGTTAAAACATGGCAAATTTTCGAGGAATCATAGGGAATTGATGTATTTTATGTAACATTTACAGGCTGATGGGCATTTAGAGATAGAAGGAATGTCATTTAGACCTGGCCACTTTTCCCTCCCTCTTCTAACAAGAGGAAATTGAAGCCCAGAGAGATTAAGTAATTTTATTCAACAAACATTAATTGAATGTGTTGCATATGTCAGACCCAATCCTAGAAGCTAGGGGCTACAGAGATGAATAAGTTTAAGTCCCTGTTGGAAATAAATACATAGTTCTCAGATCATACAGTTTGTAATTAGAAGGATAGGAAGTAGAATATTTATGAATCACTCCGAGTCAGATCTTTATATGATAATTGTCAACTCTCTGTGCTTCCCCTTACGTTTAATTTATTAAGTCGTCCAATAAAGATGATTTGCACCTATTTACTTATTTTGGGGGGCTAAATCTGGGGGTTTCCCTAGGCTTCTTCGCTTCTTTTGTCTTCCATTCTTTCTTGTAAGATTAGTGGACACTAGCCATCTCCATTTCATCAACCTGCAAAAGCTGACTGAAACTGACTCTTGCTGAAGTTTTATTGGCACCGAGTGGCCGCATCTCAGTCCTTACTGTGACTGTTTTGAGTGTGCTGTCTCTGTCTCCTCTTCTTCAACTCCATTCTCCCTTGGTTCCTTGGTGCCCCAATTCCTGCCTCTCTTCCTTTTTCATTTTCCCTTTGCATTGCCACTGCCACCTCTTAATTCCCTGAATGGGCCACACTTTCCCACATCTCTGTAGCATCTGGTCATCCTTCAGACTCGGCTCAGATCGCATCTCCTCGGGAAATGCTGCTAACCTTTTGAAGAACTGAGCCCCTTCCATTTCTTGGCTCTTCTTTTTGCACCTTGTATTTCTTTATGAATCCTGTAATTTTGTGGTTTGTAAATCAACCTTCTCCTTTTGAGATTTTTATTTGTCTTGAGAACAGGGACAGTTTTCCCTACAACTGGCACTTGATGCCACTTTTAAAATATACTTTAGTACAGAATGACTTCTGTAGCTCAGCCCACAGCAGCCCATCCCTCTGTTTTTCCAGCGCTTTACTGGGGTCTTTGTGCTAGGCCAGTACTTCGCTGCCAAGGAACAGCCTGTGGTGACCTGCTATTAATGGTAGATTTATAGTGCTATCAATTGTCAGTATATTAATTCACTTAAGATGCTAAAACATAACCCTTAGTTATACTCAGATCGATTGGCAAATCTTTTTAAAAAATTCATAAATTATACATGCATTAACTTGAGCCTAACTCTGATTAAATCTTAGTTCATAATTAGTGTGAGGCAACTAATAAATTTTTTACAGGTAAAATAAGGGGTTCTCAACACAGTAGTGATTTTCTTGCATAATGCATTGTTTCCACGTTTTATTATAACCTAAACATTTATGATTCCGGTGTGCTGAGCAGCACCCCATCCTACCTGTGTATCACAATTAAACAAGAACATACAGATTGGTTTTCCCCAGTGCCTAATTCTCTGTGTCACGTGACCATGATAAGACTTTTAGACCTCTTAATAAAATGATCCATTTGCTGAGATAGAGTGTTTTTCTCGTTTCCCCATTTCATTTGGGTTGCTGACCTTTTATCCTTGGCTGTACACTTGTCCTTGATTAAAATTAGATCAATAAAGCTAAATCAAGGTAAAAAGAGGAATATCCTCAGTAGAGTAAGTGACCATATATTACCATTAAACTGTTCAGAAGGAAATACCAGGTGGCTTTTTGGTTTTGTTTTTACTTATAGCCTTTTATTTCTGATTTGTACTGATAACCAACCATATGCATTATACCTTATATTGTGAAAGTATGCCAATAGGGATGTACATTTTTTTTAAGCTGCTGGTTCCAAATTTTGTGTGTGTTTGTCTTTTCCAGTAACCTCTTGGTCTTGGGTGGCGTTCAAATCTGTAAGATTTATTAGGTGAACATTCTGTAGCTAAGTGGCAAGATGTTCTGGCTTCTCATTAGCAGTGACCCTGGGTAGTTTTCTCACAATCAGCAGCATTTGTTGCTGCCACCCAGCAGCCCTGTCACCTCACAGTGAGGCAGAGCTGGGTGCTGGGTGAGGAGGTCACCTTGCGCACATCTCCACTGTGGGGAGGGCTCTTTGTAGGGAGCGCTCAGGCCAACTGGTTCCTCTTTTCTTTTGCACGTGAACTCCACTCCTGTAGCCAAGAGCTTATTGCTTAGAAGAAGACTTTTCTTTTGCTCTAAACTGGAGAGGTATCGTAGAGTCCTTAGATGCCTTGTGATAGACTTCAGCAGCCATGGCTTTTGGAGTCAGTTGAGAGTCACTTAAGCCAGAGAGCCGGGCATGCTGCAGTCCGTGTGGTTGCAGAGTCGGACACATCTTAGCGACTGAACAACAACAAATGAGGGTTCGATTTGTGCCCTCCCTATTTTCTGCTGTTGTGAGCTCTGGTCTAAATTACCCGAGCCGCTTTTCCTTCATCTGTTAAAAGAAATTGTATTTGCCGACTGTTGGATTCTATTGAGGATTAAATGAGTACAGTGGAGTTAAAAAGATGAGTCAGATGCTGTTTTTAAGCTAAGAAGTTTCTAATCACCTATGAGCTATAAGAAGCGTAGATACTGACTTGGGCCAGATGAACCATGAGAGAAAACAGGATATTTGAGAGAGCTCAGATGGTTTCCTGGGGATGGTGGGTGGCATTTGAGGATGGCCTTACAAAGTGTTTGGCATTTTAGTAAGCAGAGTCTTTTAGCACTGAGATAGCAGTCACATTCAGGCACTGGAAAAAACATAAAAAGGGGAGTAGAAGATTCAATCATGGGCTTGTTCAGGAAGGAAACAATTTGGAATACAGTTGTTGGGATCAGAAGTGGGCTAGCATGTTTGATTCTTTCCATAATTAATACCTTCTTGTAGCTATGTAAAGATCAGAATTCATATCTGAAAAGTCTCATGTTTACTTGGGTTTTGAATTTTTAACGTGCTATGGCTTCTTGCCACTTAAATCAGAATATTACCTTCATTGAATTCCACTTTTCCTTATGGTTAAGTAGCATAAAATTTACATTCTCAACCATTTAAGTGTACAGCTCAGAAGTGTTTAGGGTATTCACGTTGTTATGAGACAAATCTCCAAAACTTCATCTTGCAGAACTGAAGCCCTTGTACCCATTAATCAGTTCCTTTGCCCCTTCCCCTCAGTCTCTGGTAACCATTATAGCTCTACTTTTTTTGACAGTTAACTTGAAAAGAAGTTTCTGGAACTCACCTATAACATTGCATGATAAGTCATATGACAGCAAATCTGGTGCTATTTATCTCTTTTTTCCGTCTGGCTATAGTGGAAAGATGACCTTTTGTGGGTGTTCTGTGAATTTGGCCACCCTCACTAACCCTCACATTGTGTATATGTGTTTCTTCATGCAATATGGTAGCCTCTCTGACACAGTGAAAGTTTTTACTTTTCCATCTTTTCCAGATATATACTCGTTATGGTTGGTCTTTAAAATCATAAAATGATTGACTACTCATGAGGGTCCAGCAAACTGTTGGGGAAAAAAAAAATAGGGTACATTGTTCTCTTACTGCTTAAATTCCCTATCTTGTGGACTCCATGGATTTGACACCTACTGGTTTGGAAGTCTTCCCTTTATGCTGATGTGATGCTTGTGCTGCCAGCTATTAATACTGAAGCATTTCTCTTCATCAGCCATTTTAGCTGTGGAAGCTCTTTGTGTGCACTCCAGCCATTTTTCTTGTGGGTTTGTGTGTGTGCACACGTGCACATTTTACGTTGTAGGTGGTCCTGCTCTATGGGGATTGGCCAGGTAGAAGTATCTGGAACAGGTAAGAGGCATTATTCTCTCAGGAGAGAGTTGATTATCAAGAGTTGGACTGGTCCTCGCTGGTTACAAATTTTGTTTAGTTATATAGAGAGGGTGCTTTTGGCCACTATGGTAGTAAAGAAATCACAGCAGTTATTTTAACAAACAGCTTGACATAAAGAATTATTAACTAGGAGTGGGAATACTAAAAAGGCAAAAAGAGAACCATAAGGGTTACATGGAGGTTTTAACCACACCACACAGGTAGAACCTTTGGACACAAGTGTGAGATTGAAATGTGAGAACTCAGGCCTTTGGAGGATGGACCCATTGGAAGAGGGACTCAGATCTCTGTTGAGCCAATGAAGGTAGAATGGGAACTCCGTGGACCTGGGACCCAAGCCTTCCAGGAGGGGGTGCCAGTTAATTGTTCTGGTGACTCTGAGAGGGTGTGTTGAGGGTGTTTTTTGGAGAGGTCAGGAAAACTGCAAGCTGGAATCAGTTGGTGCTGCTGGAACAAGCTGCCATTGCAGAGAAGAACTGCTCTGGAGAAGCTGACTGAAAAAGAAAAGAGTTTGTCCGTTCTTCCTCCTGTCCAGTGTCCCTTTGACATGCCCTATTGCAGAGCCCAACAGGGAACCAACCAGCTGGCTAAGCCATGGCATGTGTACATGATGAAGTTGCCTTTGTACCTTGCTGCATCTGAGTGTCTGTGCTGTTCACAATTCTGGTAACTTCCTTTGCCCATATTTCTTCATGGTGGTAGTAGGTGACAGATGTTATATTTTTCTTATTGATGACAGGCTACACAGTACGAGCGAGTCATCTTTGTAGGGTTAGAATGATACCTGTCATCTTTGTAGGGTTAGAATGATACCTGTCTTAAAAAAAAAACCACAGGCCCCATTGTGCTGAGCATTTAAACACAGACTGAGAGTACTTTGAATTTGTAGATAAAATATGTGGCACTGGACCTGCAGCTGGATTCAGATCTGGGAGTGATGCAGCAGGCAAGGCAGGAGCCGTGTGTCTAAAAGGAGGCCTTAAGCCATGTACTTACATAATTCAGTCCCGGTTTTTTGAACTGGACTACAATGTATTGCACAAATTTGACTGGAAATCTGGCTCAATTAGAGGTTCCACTGGCACCAGCTAAATAATGGTGTCATACCCAGCATCATTGTCCCCTCCTGTGTTCTTACAGGAAGAAACTTTAATAATTATTATTATTTTTTAACACGGTGGAGGAGGGAAGGCATTCACCAAGAAACATTTCTCTAACAAAACAGTGTTCTTTTCTGAATGGGCTCACCCGAGCCCGCTGTCTGTTGCAGAGAAGATTGCCTTCCTATTGCAAGAGATTTCTTTTCTTTTCCTCCGGGACCTTCTCCCTCTTCTAGAATGGTGGGAGGGCCGGTGGCTCATGGCCGCGTGCTGGATGGGTTTCATCTGGCCTGCAGCCTGTACTTTAAGTAACGGGCTTGTCTCTTCAGAGGGCACGGGCTCTCCATTTTTAGCCTGGGAATGAAGGGTGAGAAATAGGGAGACTTGTCCTCCATTACTAGAAAACAAGATTTGGGGCCAACTGGTTAATTATGAGCTTCCACTGAAAAGGAAAGATGTTCCATAGGGGCTGAGCGAGCTGAGATATGTTGGTCCCCGTGACTTTCCAAGATCTCTTAGACCGCAGACCTGCTCTGGTCCTTGAAGACCCCCATTTTCCCTTCTGCTTTTAAACTCTGGTTTGTTATTTGTAGACCTTTTTTTTTTTTTTTTTTTTTTTTGGTGTCTTTTCCTATGTTAATGTTAATTTATGTTTGCAATCCATCTTCAGAACTAGTAGCTCTGTAGAAAGAGGGCCTTACTAGAGAGACACTAGTTATTTTTATTCTCGGCCTCCTTTGCTCATTTGAGCAGCACGTGAACTTTGGCCACCTCATGCGAAGAGTTGACTCACTGGAAAAGACTCTGATGCTGGGAGGGATTGGGGGCAGGAGGAGAAGGGGACGACAGAGGATGAGATAGCTGGATGGCATCACCGACTCGATGGATGTGAGTCTGAGTGAACTCTGGGAGTTGGTGATTGACAGGGAGGCCTGGTGTGCTGCGATTCATGGCGTCGCAAAGAGTCGGACATGACTCAGTGACTGAACTGAACTGAAGAGTGCGTCATTCAGCAGAACCTCACACCTCAGTGTTGTCAGAGACTAGCCTTTTGAGGACAAAGGAACAACTCTACAGTCTTTATCCTTTTCTTTTTCTTCCATCTTAACCACAAAAAATACTACCCAGGCTATTTGGGCTTGGTATAAAGTCAGATTGATGAATTAGTTAGGAAGGTAGGCTGCTGGTACTTTTGAGCCCACATTAAAGGAATTATCCCTTTTTATATTAGGGCTTCCCTGGTGGCTCTGGCGGTAAGAGAATCTGCCTGCAGTGCGGAAGACCTGAGTTTGATCCCTGGGTTGGAAAGATCCCCTGGAGGAGGGCATGACGGCCCACTCCAGTATTCTTGCTTGGAGAATTCCATGGGCAGAGGAGCTTGGCGGGCTACATTCCATGGGGTTGCAAAGAGCTGAACACAACTGAGTGACTAACACTTTCACTTTTTTCATATTGTAGCTTACTAGCATTATATGTCTGAGAAGGCAATGGCACCCCACTCCCAGTACTCTTGACTGGAAAATCCCATAGACAGAGGAGCCTGGTAGGCTGCAGTCCATGGGGTCGCTAAGAGTTGGACACGACTGAGCGACTTCCCTTTCACTTTCCACTTTCATGCATTGGAGAAGGAAATGGCAACCCACTCCAGTGTTCTTGCCTGGAGAATCCCAGGGACGGGGGAGCCTGGTGAGCTGCTGTCTATGGGGTCGCACAGAGTCGGACACAACTGAAACGACTTAGCAGCAGAAGCAGCATTATATGTAGTGTTGAACTCTCACGGTCTTTTTGTTTTTGTGTTTATAGTATCAGTTCAGCTTTACTTGAATTATAATGTATGTTCTGTAAGGATAACCACTAGCTAGTGGTAGTTTGCAAGTGTCTTATTTCGCAGATCACAAGTAATTGAATTCATTATGTCAGATTTGTAGAGAGCAGAGGATTGCCTTGAAGTCTTAACCAGGTAAAAAGAAAACACTAAGTGTTCAGATTTTGTAAAATTGCTTTTTTCCCCCCCTAACATAACACATAGAAACTGTCAGGAGTACTGCTTTTGCATTACTGCTTGCAGCGAGCCTAGTTTTACGGCTGTACAGTGAGATATCTAGTATAGAGTCTTTTTAATCATTATTCAGGAATATACTTATCTTCATGTAATACTGAATCATTTCTGGTAATAGTTGCTGGAAGGGAGAGACATTAGAAATAGTTCACATTCGACTGGTGCTATATGAGAGACATTCATTACTAATAGTAATGGATCCACAGTGATACTGCCTCCTCTTTTTTTGTTGTTTTTTTAAGTTCTCTTTATGTACTGACCACTTCCACTTATTCCTCTAATCAGAAGTGCAGTTTGAGTTTTTTTAAAAATAAATATTTTAGCAAGGCCTTTTTTGCATCCCCCGTCTTATTCTCTCTCTGTGTTGGCATGCTCTAGGAAAATGGCACTGTACTAGGCACTTCGTAGGTATTATTAAGATCAGTTCTCCTCTCACATAAATCATCCTTCCTGTGGTCTGGTAGGGAAGATAAAGCCTACAGGAATTAATTAAATTACAGTAATACAAGGAGCAAAGTGATTAGTGCTGTAACTTCTGCGTATCTCTTCTGTTGCTTGATATTTTAGCATTTGTTAACATCCATGTTAGATGTTGTAGAACTTTAGCTAAGTAGCTTCTTAGTTACACGTGTAGATCTGTTTTTTTCCCACAGGGTTCTTATTACCTGAAATAGTCCTTGGATGTGAATTTAAGAGTTGCCTGATGTTGTATTAGTACATAGGTTTAGTGCCTTCCTGATTCTGAGTGGACTCTGAAGTCATTTTCCCCTGGGTTCTGTGCGTTCAGGTTATTCTTAACTGGCTTACTCTTGGGAGGAAACTGAGGCAAGCCGGGAGGAGCTGCTGGTGCAGAGTCATTGTTGAGAGCCTGGGCTTCTGTTCATTCTCTGGGTGACGGCGAGCTGCCCACTTAACTCTTGATCATTTGTTGCCATCAGATGCTGGAGGGATGTTTGATTTCAAGTCCAGGACAGCGCTTTCTGTCTGCCTTCAGGAGTGCTGAACTTGAGCTTTGTTCTCTTCAAGGATCTAATGCCCTTTCTGTCTCATTATCCCAGTCTTGGTGCTGCATCCTCACCATTCCCCCAACTCGCCCTTGGAGCAGATATTTATTTTCAGATTGCTGTCTGGGTGGGGGAAGTTTTTGTCCCCTGTGCTGGGAAAAGAAGATGGGCGGGGCTTTCTCACCTTTTTTTTTTTTTTCTTCCTGGGTCTGGAGCCTCCTTGCAGCTGGTTACATAGCTTCCTACTTGGGAGCCTTTGCTTTGGGTCTTGAGGTCTGTGCAGGGCAGTGTTGTTCTTATCTCTTTTTCACCTGGCCAGCAGAATTTGTAGCTGAGTGAAAATGTTGGTTGCTCGGTCGTGTCCGACTCTTTGAGATCCCGTGGACTGTAGCCCACCAAGCTCCTCTGTTCCATGGGATTCTCCAGGCAAGAATACAGGAGTGGGTTGCCCTGCCCTCATGCAGGGGATCTTCCTGACCCAGGGATTGAACTTGGAACTCCCACATTCCAGAGAGATTCTTTACCGTTGGTGCCACCAGTAGCTGAGTGAAGGCACCCCATATGGTTTGCTACTTGGATAATTAGCCCTTACAGCCTTAACAGTATTTAAAATCTTCACAGCGTCTTGATAGTGAAAAAAAGCCTGATGTTTGGCCTCTTCTGTCCCCCCACCCTCCCCTGTGCTTACTGCATCAACACAATAAAGAGCAAGAACTTCTGAAAATGTTCTTAATCGGCGATGTAATTGTGTAGGAGAGCCATCTCCAGAGACAGATGTTTAACAGACCCTATTTATGTTTAGGGGCTCCCCTGGTGGCTCAGACAGTAAAAAAAAAACCTGCCTGCAGTGCAGAAGACCTGCGTTCAGTCCCTGGATTGGGAAGATCCCTGGGAGGAGGACATGGTAACCCAATCCAGTATTCTTGGCTGGAGAATCCCTATGGACAAAGGAGCCTGGTGGGCTACAGTCTCTGGGGTCGCACAGAGTCAGACACGCCTGAGTGACTAAGCACAGCACAGGTGGCAGTAGTGGTAAAGAACCCTCCTGCCAGTGCAGGAGACATAAGAGACCTGGGTTCGATCCCTGGGTTGGGAAGATCCCCTAGAGGAGAAAATGGCAACCTACTCCAGTTTTCTTGCCTGGAGAATTACATGGACAAAGGAGCCTGGAGGGCTACAGTCCATGGGGTTGCAAAGAGTCGGACACAACTGAAGCAACTTAGCACGCAGCACACACTTACCTTTAAGAGGGATTTTTTAGGAGGAAGAAATAGAGTTAATTGAGAAAGAAAGCATCTTTTTCTTTGAAGCGACTCCTGGGGAGTATTGGGTACTTGAATCTTCTGTGTGTGCTCCTGTAGATAGTGTAAGATGTCTTCCGTTAGATCAAGGTGGTTATGATTTTGACCCTTTCCCTACAGCTGCTGGCTGTAGATTTCCATCTAGCTAGATCTGTCTTTTATAAAAATGTGCTATTGTATGTGTTAAGGATAATAAATAGTGGATATCCCTGTGGATTCTGTATCCTGGCTGCCAAGGGAATTGAAAGGTCCTTGATTGTAAATATGCCCAGGGCATGTGGTAATGTTACTATTTTAAGTCTATAATTCAAATGGAAATCACAGCCTTTTGTTTATTAACAGAGCTTGTGTGGCAGGGCAATTGGGACTGGTCCATTTACCTTTTGAAATTTTATCCATTTAAATCGAATCGTGTCAGTTCTTATTTTAATTCAACAGTCTGTTTTAAGATCTTCATAGAGTATAATTCTGCTTGGCTACTTGTAGTGTATTTCAAGTCTCTTTAAAACAAACAAACAAACTTGGTTTTGACCCTGGTTATTTGAGAGCCCGTTGGTAGTTAAATTATTCCCTTCTGCCTCTTGGAAAGATACATCTGTGAAAGAATATTATTTTGAGAGAAGGGGGAAAAAAAGAAATTTAATGCATTTCTTATGAGGAAAAGAATGGCCAATTATTCTGCCTCTGAGAGAAATAAAAGTATGAGACATTGGGAGCCAAGGGAAAAGCTGACCAAACCAGGTGTTGAGTTTTCCTATCCCTAACCATTTTTAACTCTAAAAAGGCCCTGACATTATAGAATAATATAGCAAACTTTACTTTTTCTGCCTTGATGTCATACCATGTTGCTCAGATCCTCCTCTTTTTAAAGACACAGCCTTGCAGATAAAGTGCCTGGGCACTCATCCTCGACCCTGTTTCTTTCCTCTTGTTTCTTCCTCTGCCTATCCTGCATCAGTAACCAACCATTGACCTTCATTTCAAGGTATTTTTGTATTTTGGCTGTTTACATAGCTCCAGGAATAATGTTGTTTTTTAGTCTGTATTTAAATCATTATCATTCTGCAACTTACTTTCCTGCTCAGTGTTGTTTTTCAGATTTGTTTTATTGTGTTGTTCTCATTTAGACTAACTGCTCTGTGTTCTGCTCTGTGATTGTACCATAAACATGAGCACTGCCTTCCTTGTCTTGCACGAGCCAGGCTTCTCTTTGGTATATGCCTACCTGTAAGAAGAATTTCCTGGTATTTTTGGTATCTCATCTGGGAGACAACCCACTTGCAATGCAGGATACCCCGGTTTGATTCCTGGGTCAGGAAGATCCCCTGGAAAAGGGATAGACTACCCACTCCAGTATTCTTGCGCTTTCCTGGTGGCTCAGACAGCAAAGAATCTGCCTGCGATGCAGACATTAGTTTGAGACCTGGGTTTGATACCTGGGTTGGGAAGCTCCCCTGGAGGTGGGCATGGCCACCCACTTCAGTATACTTGTGTGGAGAACTCCCATGGATGGAGGAGCCTGGTGGGCTACAGTCCATGGGGTCGCCAAGAGTCGGACACAACTGAGCAACTAAGCACAGCACAGCAAGGAGAATTTCCTAAGTATTAGGGATGTATATCTCTAACTTCAACCTCATAAGAGTGTGTACATGGAGTAGCACCATGTGAATATGCCATAGTGGCCAAACCATATTATATTCCCATCGGTGGTTACAGCATACCCATTCCCCTACATCCTCATTTTTAGAGTTTGACAGTATAATCAATGTCCTACATTATCTCAGCTTAGGATGCCCTGATTATTAATGAAGTGATACCTGTCTTCATATGCTGAATGCCTCGCTGCCGTTCTTTTTTGTTTGTTTGTTTGTCTAATTATTTTATTTTTTAACTTTACAATATTGTATTGGTTTTGCCATACATCAAAATGAATCCGCCACAGGTATACATGTGTTCCCCATCCTGAACCCTCCTCCCTCCTCCCTCCCCATACCATTCCCCCGGGTCATCCCAGCGCACCAGCCTCAAACATCCAGTATCGTACATCGAACCTGGACTGGCGACTCGTTCCATATATGATATTATACATGTTTCAATACCATTCTCCCAAATCATCCCACCCTCTCCCTCTCCCACAGAGTCCCTAAGACTGTTCTATACATCAGTGTCTCTTTTGCTGTCTCGTATACAGGGTTATTGTTACCATCTTTCTAAATTCCATATATATGCTTTAGTATACTGTATTGGTGTTTTTCTTTCTGGCTTACTTCACTCTGTACAATAGGCTCCAGTTTCATCCACCTCATTAGAACTGATTCAAATGTATTCTTTTTAATGACTGAGTAATACTCCATTGTGTATATGTACCATACAAATGAAGCAACTTACAAACAACTAATCTCAAAAATATACAAGCAACTCCTACAGCTCAATTCCAGAAAAATAAATGACCCAATAAAAAAATGGGCCAAAGAACTAAATAGACATTTCTCCAAAGAAGACATACAGATGGCTAACAAACACATGAAAAGATGTTCAACATCACTCATTATCAGAGAAATGCAAATCAAAACCATTATGAGGTACCATTTCACACCAGTCAGAATGGCTGCGATCCAAAAGTCTACAAGCAATAAATGCTGGAGAGGGTGTGGAGAAAAGGGAACCCTCTTACACTGTTGGTGGGAATGCAAACTAGTACAGCCACTATGGAGAACAGTGTGGAGATTCCTTAAAAAACTGGAAATAGAACTGCCTTATGATCTTGCTGCCATTCTTTAGTGAAATGCCTGTTCATACCTCTCGGCCAATTTTTCTGTTGGATTGTTTCTCTTGATGATTCCAACTACTCTCACTACCACGCGTACCCACCTAACAGTATCTGCATCCACACACTTTGGGTGAATTATTGGAGCTCCTGTGAAAAGCCACTCCCTCCTTCCCTATGTAAAGACATTGCGTTAACAGCTCTATCCTCTTCATTCTGCATTATCACTTACTGGCTTTCCATGGGAACTGTGCCTATGATTTCTTCCCTCTAAAACCAGAAACCGAAACCCCTTCTCTTCACCCTGCTTCCTCCGCCAGCTACCACATAATGTCTTTGTGTTTTGTAGCAGAACTTTCTGAAGTATCACATGTACTCACTTTGTCCACTTTTTCTCTTCCCATTCCCAGTTCCTGTCAGGCTTTCCTACTGCTTCACCATAATTAATCTTGCCAGGTTACGGATGACCCACACTCAGCTTAATCCAAGTGGATTTTAGTCACTTGCCTCGTGCGTTGATACAGCCGATCTTTCCCTCCTCAGTTCACTTTTTTTCCTTGACTTGGACAAAACATTGGTCTTTTGTCCTGCTGAGATCACTGATTGCTCCTTCCCAGTCTCCTGTTTTTCATTCCTTCACTTATTCCTTACCTTTTAATGTTAAAATGCCCCAGTCCTCTGTGCTTCTCAGTCTCTTCACCTTAAATACCACCTATATGCTGCTACTGCTGCTGCTGCTGCTAAGTCGCTTCAGTCGTGTCCAACTCCGTGCGACCCCATGGACTGCAGCCTACCAGGCTCCTCCATCCATGGGATTTTCCAGGCAAGAGTACTGGAGTGGGGTGCCATTGCTTTCCCCGCACCTATATGCTGCTGCTGCTAAGTCGCTTCAGTCGTGTCCGACTCTGTGCGACCCCAGAGACGGCAGCCCACAAGGCTCCCCCGTCCCTGGGATTCTCCAGGCAAGAACACTGGAGTGGGTTGCCATTTCCTTCTCCAATGCAGGAAAGTGAAAAGTGAAAGTGAAGTCGCTCAGTCGTGTCCAATTCCTAGCAGCCCCATGGACTGCAGCCTACCAGGCTCCTCCGTCCATGGGATTTTCCAGGCAAGAGTACTGGAGTGGGGTGCCATTGCAACCACTCCCAAATGTAAGTTACCAGCTCAGAGCTTTTCTCCAAACCCACACTACCCATGCAACACCTCAACTTGAGAGTTTAGCATGCCCGTAATTGAACTCCTGTTCTTACCCCCCTCTCTCTACCTGTGGTCTTCCTCATCTCATATGATAAACCCACCACCCCACCAGTTACTCCTTTACCTTTGCTCATGCTTGACTTCTCCTTTTTTTCTCTTCTCACATTCCATCTACCCACTTTCAGAATATTCCCAGATTCGAACCACCAGTTCAGACGGTAAAGCGTCTGTCTACAATGCGGGAGACCCAGGTTCAATCCCTGGGTTGGGAAGATCCTCTGGAGAAGGAAATGGCAATCCACTCCAGTACTATTGCCTGGAAAATTCCATGGACAGAGGAGCTTGGTAGGCTACAGTCCATGGGGTCGCAAAGAGTCGGACACGACTGAGCGACTTCACTTCGCTTCAACCACTTCTTCCTCTCTTACTGCTCCTTCTTGATGTAATCTACCATCATTTCCCACCGAGATTAATGCCATAATCTCCTAATCAGTCTTCCTTTGTTTTCTCCTTTCTTTGCTTTAGTGTTTGTTCTGAGCACAGTAGCCAAAGTAATTCCTTTAGATGTTAAGTCAGATGTGTCTTTGTCTGTTGTTCTTCCCTCTTGCTCTGTGCTGTAGCCACAGTGATGCCTCTGCTGTTCCTTCAACCCACCAGACATCTCCTAACTCGAGGCCTTTACATTGGCTGTCCTCTCTGCCTTTCTCCAGATGACTGCATCCCATACCTCTTTTGAGTCTGTTAAAATGTAATGTGATGAGGGTAAGCCTCACTGAGAAGTTAATGCCTGTGGCTCAGTATTCCAGCTCTCTCTCACCTGGTTCTGCCTTTCTCTTTATCCGTTTCGCTTATCAGCTAAGGAATCTGTGCTTTGGCCCATCGGTTTGTTCATGATGCCTTTTAGTAAAGAACTCTAAAATTTTACTGGAGTCACATTTATCAATCTGTTCATGGTTTGTGTTTATTCAGCCTTGTTTTAAGAGCTCCCCCAGGATCCTTGGGTCCAGCAAAATTTTTGGCTACCGCTTTTTGGCTGCAAGATGGGCTGGATAAAATTTAGGCCTGAGATGGGGTTGAGAATAAAGACCTTGATTAGTGTGTGTTAGTCACTTAGTCGTGTTAGTGATCCCTTCTGTTCCCTCCAGATGAGTGTTGACCAGAGACCTCATTTTAGGAAGGTAACATCCTGAGGGTGGGGGAGGATGCCGGGCATGTCTTTGGATGCTGAGATGCTGATATTGGGCTTCCTCCCCAGCCAAGAAGAGGTAAAATGATTGAAGTTACCTATAAAGCGAGTCATTGCCAGGCCTACATAGTCACTTCTCAGGATGAACAGTGATTACAGCACATACTGGTTTGTATATTATCCGCCCACCAGAAAAATCAAGCATTCTTTTCTATTTTTATTTATTTATTTCTTTTTTAGAAAAAGCATTTCCATGTAGATTAGAATCTAAACTAGACAGTCCATTTTAGCAGGCAAGATTCGGCTAAAGTCTTGTTTTCTCAGAATACATTCCATACCTCAATTGCCTCTTAGAGATTTCAAAGGCTTTTGTGTACCTGGTAATTTGGAGGAATTGCTTTTATTTTGTAGTTTCTTAGGGACTTCTAATATCTCTCTTGTAAGATGTTTACAGATGTCAATAGCTACTAGATCTGAAGGGTTAGAGTAACAAGATCATTCTGTTTTCACGTGTGATATCTTGTTTTCTGCTTGTGCTGTTAGTTCTTTCCTACGTTCATCAGAGACATATAATCAGACTCAAGTTGCCCTGCTTTTTATTGGGATGTTTGATGTACTGTTTTCTTCTTCTGAGAGTGTCTAGGCTCAGCCCAGTTCTGTCAAGCCCCTTTCTTGTTCAGGCTGCCATGTTCACACATTGAGGTGTGTCTCCTCCCATGGCCCTTATTTGAAATGCTTATGGAAACTGTTTCTTACCGTTCCTCGTTTTGGAGTTCCAGTCAGGGAACCTTGTCTTTACCTCGGTGGTGTTCCAGAATAAGTAGGGTAGGCGTCTGATACCAGGTTCTATGGCATATCCTAAGGCTGTGGAAGGGAAATTTTGGTTATTTTGTTTATGTCATTAAAAAAAAAAAGCAAATGTTCACTTGGTAATCACATACCTCCTCCCCGAATAGATTGCCCTGTATTGCTAGGGGAATAATATGAATACATTGGGACTGTTTTGCTCCTGATGGCCGATTCTGATAATCAGTGGTTTTTGTCTTTATTTAAAATTCTGTTCATTACTGACACCGTATCTTCTGTCTAGCAGTCTTTCTTACACTATGAATAGTGCTGTCATAAACTCTGCTTTAGGGCTTCTCAATAGTGACCTACTATAAGGAAAATTCAGTGTTGGGTTATTTCTTTAAAGAAGTTCATGGTTAGGGCTATACTTATTAGGCAGCAGTCATGCCACCATATGACTTGATCAGAGTTTAGAAATCCAAGTTGTTCCTATTCAGAGTGTGAATAGGAACACCCCAACTCGCAAAAGTGAAAAAGACTCAACTTCAATTCTGAAGGAGTCTTCACTTCTTTGAGGGGCACTGCAGTGATCCTGCTGCCTTTATTTTTTAAGCCAGAGAAATGAGAAGACAGTTGGTACATATGAAGCTTGAACTCAAAGAATTGTTCATGTCCTTGGTGATATCAGTGAACTGAAATGTTTAAATGATGTGTTCTGGAGGCCAAGTCTTTCTTTGGGTCTAGGGGAAAACCTCTATTTTGATGCCTTTGACCTCAGGATGAAAATGATAAGTGTTCTTAATTTGAGTGTAGTTTGCTGCTTAAGAGAATGTAATTTGAATACTTGAAGTACAGAATGAAGTATATAGAGGTCTTGTGTCAGGTGTATAAGAGATGGCAAAGCAAACTTGAGCCCAGATGGACTAATCACACAGAATGGGAAGCAGTGACATGCATCTGGGTTGGAGGTTATTGCTTAATTTTCTCTGATTTTTTTTTTCTCCAAATATCTGTTCATGCAGATGGCATACTTGTTCTCATATATCATTCTGCATATTTCTTTTGTTAGTACATCCAAGTATTTGAATATATACTCTAAGAGAGGTACTTGGGTCTGGGGTCACAGAGGACAACAGAAATGGACATGATCTCTGTTCTCATGGAACTCAAGGGGCTAGCGGGGGGAAGCATTAATCATACCAACCAATCTAGCCAGCATCTCCCAGTTTCTTATTCACATGCTCTAGTCCTGCATACCCTGTCCTACCCCACCCCCAGACTTGTCAGATTCCTTCTCCTTTATCCCCTCTGTCCATTCCCCTGTCAGGTGCTGTTAATTCATTTCTTAAACTAGTTCTCACGTCTCAGTTCCCAGGTATGTTGCCTTTATCTGGACCCTCTCTCTTCATCTCAGTTGTTTTGCTCAAAACACCTCTTTTGGGGGCAGTCTGAGCTCCAAGAAATAACGAAGGGATTGATTGCAGTATTTGTTGAAATACGGTTTGTTCCTGCCTCTCTCGGAGAAGGCAATGGCACCCCACTCCAGTACTCTTGCCTGGAAAATCCCATGGATGGAGGAGTCTGGTGGGCTGCAGTCCATGGGGTCGCTAGAAGTCGGACACGACTGAGCGATTTCACTTTCACTTTTCACTTTCCTGCATTGGAGAAGGAAATGGCAACCCACTCCAGTGTTCTTGCCTGGAGAATCCCAGGGACAGGGGAGCCTGGTGGGCTGCCGTCTCTGGGGTCGCACAGAGTCAGACACGACTGAAGTGACTTAGCAGCAGCAGCCTGCCTCTACTTTTGCTTGTCTTGCTTTTTTCCCCATCTCTAGTTTTCTTCCTAGTTCATTCCTATCCTGCAAACTCATGTTACGTCCCACCGTGTCAATGAAACATCTCCCGATTACTTCTTTCTTTCCACTTCCCTGAATTCTAATAGCACTTAGTCCCTCGTCTGTATCACATAATTCAGCACTTATTCAAAACTGCTTCATGTTACTTCATAGTTACAGGATTTCTGCTATTATTATTGGTAGGTCACAAGGATTTTAAGTCCAGGATTATAACATACATTTACATAGTGCTTTGTCTGGGGCTAATAGTTGGTACGTGCTTAATAAAGGCTTATAGAGTAATAGAATGAGATTTATAGTATATCTGTAAATATTAGAAGGGCCCTGATAACTCAGCGAGCTGCTTTTATGTTGCAGTTTAGATAGCTGTTTCCCTGTTGAGGAACATTTAGGTTGTTTCCTGTTGCATAAACAATTCATTGCTTATTTTTGAGCCTGTCATTTGTAAAAGATAATTTTGTTCCCTGTAAAGCAACCAAATACTTAATCACTCAGTATATATCCAGCAGTTATTCAATATTTGTCATACTGGAAAATGGAGCCTCCTTCAGGTGCATTGTCTGTATCTTGTGCTCTTGGCTGTGTTTCTGTCTCAGTTTTTGCTTTGATTTCCCATTCCTGATGTGATATTTTATTTTGCTTTAAGGATAAGAACAAGAAACTCCGTCCCCTCTATGACATTCCCTACATGTTTGAAGCCCGGGAATTTCTGCGGAAGAAGCTCATTGGGAAAAAGGTAAGCGATGACAGAAACCTATTTGTGAATAGTTGTGTATTGTTTTAAGCTGGGCCCTTGTGACGGAATCCCAAAGACCGGCAGATAGATGACTTGCCTCCCCCAAGTCAAGCGATTTTGCTTTGATACAAAGAGAGGAGTGCCTCTGTCTCAGGAAGTGACATCCCTCGGGAGAATTCTAAAATTGGGGCCCTGACCATAGTGTGATTGCCAAGGCACTCACAGCGAGTTCTTTCCAGGGTCCAGGCTCAATTCCAGTTTCAGTAATTGCATGTTGCCCTGAGCTCCATTCACTTGGCTCTCTGCTTCTCTCCAGCCACCTCCATCAAAAGCTGGGGCTGTGGGATTTGCTAGGGAAAGAAGGTGGCTGCTCTTTACTGCTTTCCCTGTTTCTGTGGAGAAGAGGGAGCCTGCCTTGGTGCAGAAGAGAGCATGGTTTCCTGGTGGTTCTTGGGGAGACTTTCTGGTGGAGCCTGGAGGCCCTCAGAGGGCATTTCCTTGGGTTGTCAGAGCAGAATGTTCTAGGAGCTGCAGAACTTGCTGTTCTGTCAAGCGGATCATTAACCTCTGATCTTCCCCTGACTTTCCTTGACCTCCCCACCCTGCCTGTGCTGGGCATTTCTTTGTGTACTGGGTAAAGAGAGGGAATGAATTGGAGTATTTCCTTTGGTAATTGAGAGAAATTTGTGGAGAAGGACTGTGATTTGTCTTCTCCTTACTTTGTTTTGGTGGGAATTCTTCCAGGAAATGTTATGTTTTTGGCCAACTTTTGTTGTGGGTTAAGAAAGGCCATGGTTCTAAGTCTGGCCTCAGCATGTCGAAGCCATATTAGCATTCATTACCTCCATGCAGGTTTTTAAATGATGGGAGTTGTGAGAGGTTTGTCAAAATAGTGTAAAAATAAATATAAATATAAGCCATTTTATTATAAACCATAGTCACTAGAATGATAAATTATAACAAGAGATTTTGAAGCTGGGCATAAGATGAAATTGCTAATTTTGAGGCAGAGACAGCAAACTGGGTTCCCTAACATGAGTATTAAATCTCCTCAGGTTCCTTCAGAAAATAGGCTCATTTGTCATTGTATAAAACTTGACAGAATGTTGTATTCATTCATGAAGTGTAGTGCAAATGATGGCTTTAAGCCTCTTTCAATTTCTAGATCTCCTGTTATCTGATCGAATGTCTAACATCTCTATTTCACCAAGTTGATACCATATCACTCATTTACTGGCTCATAAACAATGGCATAGAGACAAGCAGGGAATCCTATTCCCCACCCCGCCAGCCCCGATACATATGCATATCTATTGAAATCCGTCCAAGAATCACCTTGAAAGGGGTGGCAGTGCATATTCACTTCGTGGGCAGCCAGTTGTGTGGCCTGTGTTATGGCCTCCACCTGCTTGGTTTGAATATTGCCCTCCCGGATTCTGCTTCATCTCTGGGAGCATAGATCACAGCTCAGGGTAGCAGCTGCTAAATGGTTTTAGGTTAGTCCAGGGCCCTGCTCTCAAACACTGTGTGCCTGCTGGGCCTTTGTAAAGTCCTCTGTCTCAGGATAAAAGGACTAACCTCCAGTGTCAGATTTGGTGGCAATTCTTAAGCAATTAGTCTCCTTCTTGGTGGGAGAAACCTCATTTACTGGTGCCTCTGTATCAGAGTTGATTGGATTCTGTTTGTGCTGAGACCAAGTTTTGTCCCCCACGGTGACACTGTATAAATGATGAATACTGTATCCCCACATAGGGAGAAGGACGCAGCTCAGCTCTGCTGGGCTAGAACATTCCTGATGCAAACTGCTTTTCCTGACTCACCACCTGAAACCACTTGCCTGTCTTCTGGGCGCATCAGTTGCAACAGCAAACACCCATGTGCTCTGGAGTCTGGGAGCAGACAGGGCAGCGGCTGCCTCAAGGGGGTGGCCCGCACATCATCACACATTTCTGCCAATTCCCTTCAGACCTCTGCAGCTGTCGAGAGCAGCATGTAGTGATTAAGAGGCACCGAGAGGGTGCATGCGGGCCTGTGTGTGCCCGTGTGCACGGAAGCTGATTAGGGCTGCCTGTCACAGCTTAAGCAAGATAATGGAGGTAAAAATCATCTTCTCTGCCCAGACTATTATTTGACCATCCCAGAGAGTCTATAATAAGACAGTTTGGAGGGATTTCTAGAATGTAGAGAAATAAGATTGAAGGTAAAGTGGTGCAGTGCTTTGTTAGATTCAGTGGCCTCCATTTCAGTTATGGAAATGCACTTTGGTTCACTCCCCAGATTTAATTCTGGCTAAATGCCTTAATTAAAGTAACCAGGCACCTCTCTGAGTCTTGGTTTTATCTTTTTGGAGCTGGGAATATTATTTGCCTTTCCTCTCTCATGGATGAGAATCTGCCATAAAACTAGTCATTCATGTTTTTCCAGATGCCTATTAAGATTTTGTTTTGTTTAGTGATACTGCTTTCATGTAGAATCTAGCATAGCCTGACTTTTTCAGGTGAGGTCAAGAGATGTAATCCATGGGCAACTAATTTGCCCTTGCCCAGATTTGGGTGTTACCTGATACCCACTTCCACAAAATGAGTATGCGCTTGTGTTAGAATATATATTTGTGTGCATGTTTGTGTTTTGTGTGGTTTGAGGAAGAGGTAGAAGATATGTATATCCTGGAAGAGTTTCGGAAGCTGTCTGAATTGCCACACTGCCTGGTCGAATGCCCTCCCCATCCCCCTGTTTACCATCTGCCATCTGTGCATTCACTCAGATTTGACTCAGGGAATATGCATGAAGGAGAGAACTGTCTGACTGATTTCTTCTGGGGTTCTTCATGGTCCCAGTGTAGTGGACACATGGGATCCTTGGTAACTTCAGCATGTCCTGTAGTCTTCCAGAATGGTATCCTTACTTTGTGTAAGATGATGAGATTGTGATGCCCTTCTAAGAGAACCAGAGCTACAGTCCTCTTCTAATCGAAAGAACAGTTTCTTTCCCTGTGTATTTTTTTTCCTTAATATTTAGAGATTGTCAGCCCTAGGAAAGCAAGAGTTTGTATGTCTAAGTCATTTTACTCTCAGTGGAATAAGGTGATGGTAGCTGGGAATCTTCATTTGGAATTTTCCACAGCTATTTCATAGAATCTCTAAATATTTTTTAATCTGTTTAATACAGCATTTACAAATGACATGTGAATCACTGTAACTTCTATCCCTTGATTGTGGAATTTTTGTCACCATGGGAACCATTGTGTTCAAAGTTGTAACTTGTTTGGACCATTGAAGGGTCAGAAATGGTGGATGAAATGAAATTCCAAAAAGTGATGAAGCTCCAGCCCTGGCAGTAGAAAGTTGCTCAGTCCAGGCTGTCCTGTCTCTAGAAGTTCTACCCCCACCCCTGCCCTGCACCAGTTCATGTATTCCCTAAAGAGTTCACCACTGTTTTCATTGAATAAGTAAATTGGGGAATGAGGCACATTTGTAAACCAGTAGCTGACTTTGTGTGCTTTTTATGTCATTAAAATTTGTTCTGTAAACTATGCAGACTCTTTTTAGGCACTCAAAATTAGGTAATTTTCTTGATAAATGCAGACATTTGAAAAGTTATTGGGCTATAAATTAGGGAATTATTACTTTAGATTGTTCTTTTTTTGGAAGCCTATTTTACTTGAGGGTCATGCTTTTATGGGGGGGTGGGTGGGGATGATTTCTGTGTGTGCCAGATTTAACAATTCCAGCAGGTTCAAGACTGAACCTCATGAAAAATCTGTTCTCACTTTTTAGAATGGTTGGTATAGTATGTAAACGATATTATCTCTATTCTGAGTTAATGTACTTTTATGAGCCAGGCTGGCAACCCAACCACTGTTAATAGCCTTGCTTCTCTGGGATAAAATATTCTGAATGCCTAAGTCGACTATAGAAGATACGGCTCATTTGTTCTTCACTGGCTACCTGTGCATGATTTTCATGCCATTCCAATATGTATGTATGCTACATACATATTGTATGTATTGTTGTTTTACAGCACTTCATATAATGCTCATTTTAGCTAAAAATTTAGAGCTGTCATTTATTGAGTTGGTTGTTCCTGGTAGACACTGAATTTTGTTTTCACTTTTTAATATCTTCACCTCTGCCCTGAAAGATATATGTATCATTCCTATTTTATAGACATAGAAACCAAAACTTACCCCAGATGTCCATGCTCTTAATGATGATTCTGATGATAAAGGGTGTCCGGAAAGGCCTGCTTTCCTCTTGTGTGTACTGACTGGTGTGTAGATGGCCAGGGTCAGGGTGCTTTGGGGGCATGACCGTCCTTGTGTGTGACACCCTACCTGCTGTGAGAAGTTGATTCTCTGCCGCCACAGCATCCTTGTCCACAGATAGCTGCAGGTGGTCAGAGCACCAGGGATCAACCCTCTGAATGCCTTCAGCCCTCTAGACATTATCTCATGAGTCTTTGAGATGTCCCTGTGAAATGATGTTTCCTCAGATTGCTCCTCCGAGAAGCCTGTGTCAGATTACATGATCTTCTTCAGTTCCACAGACAATGTGAGGTCATAGCAAACAGTGTTAAGCCAGTGTGGAGCTCGATTTTACTTTCTCTCCCATCTTCTGGCAGAGGTGAGGCTTCTGGGAGAAGGGAAAGGGCAGGTTACTTTTTTCTTTTTTAATCTTCGGCAGGGCCCCCCGCAGGTTGAGGAACACACTCAGTGCTCCAGTCCCTGTGTGAGCACGGGACCCTGAGGAGACCCCGTGTAGCTTTCCTCAGCCGACGTGGCACTCAATTCAGCCGGTGGGTGCTCTTCAAGGGCGTGGGGCTTCCTTGAGAATTCATTTACTCTTCTCACAGGCTGCGTCGCAAAAATACTTTTGCTGTGTGTTAACTTAATCCCCTGTGTTAAGTACAAAGCTGGCAGTCTGGAGATTCTTGTTCTTAATTACCTCTGATGCAGTTTAGTTTGGTTTTTATAAACATTTCCTTTGTCATCTCCACATTTTTCACTTCATATTAATGTGATTCACTCACGCCATGGAAAAGTCCTCTACATTAATGATCAAAACAGGCCCTAGGGTTGAGTATGCATTGTGATTTAAATTGACAGGTTTATGTGAGGTTGCTTGTCCTTGCCTTCTCAGTGCCAGCTGTTACCATCAGTGTGGCTGTAAATTTTTTGAATAAATGGCTGAAGATATTCACCAAATCGAGATGTTTTGAATTGGCTCGTATTTTCTGACCATACCTTTTCCGAGTAAGACTTCTCCCACGTGGACTGGACGAGAGCATGTCGGTGCACCGCAGGAGGCCAGGGGTCATTGGAGATGCCATTGACCTCTTGGCTGGACTCATCAGCTCTCTTGTCTGGTGTAGGTAATTAACAGAAATGACCGTAGGGTTTCTGGAAACTCACTTGTTCCCAGCAAGGTAGCATTCTCCTGGCTGCCACTTGAGAGCTCTTCTTGATGAGCTCTTGGTTTTGTTTTATCTGTAGGTGGGGCAGAGTACCTCTGTGATTTAGAGACCGTCAGGGTGTTGAGCTGAGCATGTAGCTCTTTGGTGAAGTGTGGTATTTGTATCAAGTATATTCTTATGCCTTCTTCAGAAAGGATGTCTTATATAAATGAAGAAACCAGAAATTGAAACTGCATTCCTGAAAATTTCTTCTGTAGGCTTACCTGTGGGAAATGGTTTATTAGATACCAGGATCCTCAAGATCTCCTGTCTCTGGGTACTGTTAGACCTTACTGGGTTTAAAGACCTTCTTCCCTGGACTCCCAGGTTGCTCGTAGGTTTTGGTGAGAGTCCTTATATTTATAACTGATTGTCAGTTGGCTTGTCTTAAGCCACCCACTCCTGATCTTTTCACCCAAGATTCTGAAATATCGTCCTTAGGGCTGGAACTTTCCATGCCTGTTCTCTGCAAACTGGGCTTTTATTTTAGGGGGAGATTTGTGCTGAATCAGCTCAGCTGTGTTTGGGGGTAGGGAGAGGACAGGCTTTTTTTCCCTACTTTAAAAATAACCCTTGTGTGCCAAAAAACCCTATAAAATATGCTGAATTGCAAATCTTCCAACTTCCTATACCTCCTGGTTTACAGCGAATAGATTCTTTTGAGCTTGGGCTCAGTGGTAATGTACAGAATATCTTACAGTGTGTGGAAGGGAGTAAAGTGAGACTACCCAGACGTGCTCTGTTGAGAAGCAAACCCAACTCTTTTTATCTTTTCTCACAATATTTTTTCCCTAGTAGTTCCGTCTTCTAAGGGTTTGTATAGGGATAGTACATATAAAGTTTCTAGGAAGAAAGATTTTGGTATATTTGCAAAATCAGACATCATTCCAAAGTAGTGAGTCCAAATTTTAGGCATAGACTCTTTAAGATTTCTTTCTGTGGCCTCTGTTTTTGATGTGTCCAGAAAGTTAGGCTAATATTTCCAGTTGATTGAGTATCTTTCCTAAGGACATGGAACAACTTGTGGGTGTACAAGAGGGTAGTATGCACAATTGTCTGGTTCTAAGGTGGACATTCCGGAGAAGGCAATGGCACCCCACTCCAGTACTCTTGCCTGGAAAATCCCATGGATGGAGGAGCCTGGTAGGCTGCAGTCCATGGGGTCTCAAGGAGTCGGACACGACTGAGCGACTTCTTTTTCACTTTTCACTTTCACACATTGGAGAAGGAAATGGCAACCCACTCCAGTGTTCTTGCCTGGAGAATCCCAGGGACAAGAGCCTGGTGGGCTGCCGTCTATGGGGTCGCACAGAGTCGGACACAACTGACGTGACTTAGCAGCAAGGTGGAAATTCCTCCAATTCATTACAGTTGGGTGACTCAAGTGGCGTCTTGCTGCTGCTGCTAAGTCCGCTTAGTCGTTTCCGACTCTTAGCAACCCCATTGACCACAGCCTACCAGGCTCCTCCATCCATGGGATTTTCCAGGCAAGAGTACTGGAGTGGGGTGCCATTGCCTTCTCCCAAGTGGTGTCTTAGGGCTTCATAATTGAGGTCATACGGTTGTGAGCTCAAAGGCTATGTGCTCCTTGTTTTAATACATTTAAAATCTGAGCAAAGGTTTTATTCTTACCGATTCAAGGTCTTTTGTTGATACCTAGAACTGCCTTCTTGCTTCCATTGACTAGTTTTCTTTCCTCTGGCAAGCTTTCAGATATTCCTGTGTGTGTGCTCAGTTGTGTCTGACTCTTTGAGACCCCATGGACTGTAGCTCGCCAGGCTTCTCTGTCCATCGGATTCTCCAGGCAAGAATACTGGAGTGGGTGGACATGCCCTCTTCCAGGGATCTTCCTGGTCCAGGGATCAAACCTGTGTCTCTTGGGTCTCCTGCACTGGCATGCGGCTGAGCATTGCAGTTCTGCCCTATAAGGACTGCTGGCTTGGACAGTCTTTCCTGGTGGTGTCATGATAATAGGTGTAGTGGGCTGAGTAGTGTCCCCTTAGAATTCGTGTCGTTTTGGAACCTCAGAATGTGACTTTATATGGAAATAGTCTCTAAGGATGTGATGGGTTACAATGAGATCCTACTGGTTTAGGGTAGGGTCAAAACCCAAAGACCCATGCTCTCATCAGAAGAGGGTAAGACACAGATGGAAGGGCATAGGACAGTGGAGTTGGAGATGTAAGTGACGCATCTTCGTCTGTCTGGCCAGTTGATTCCTGACTGGAGTTCCCATTCTTAAGTTTTGTACTTTAGTGATAAGCTCCTTTGAAAAGTAATCCATCAGTTGGGGTTTTATGTTGATGTTCTTTCACCTCTGACCCCCTGCCTGTCTTGTCTTTCTTGCATTTTTTTCTTTCCCTCCTTTCTTCTCCCAGGCTTTAATGCCTGTGATCTCCAGACCAGCTGACAGTTGATACAGAATAACCAATACTTGGGCTTCCCTGGTGGCTCATTGGTAAAGAATCCATCTGCCAGTGCAGGAGATGTGGGTCTGATCCCTGATCTGGGAAGATCCCTGGAGAAGGAAATTGCAACCCACTCCAGTATTCTTGCCTGGAGAACCCCATGGACAGAGGAACCTGGCAGGCTACCATCCCTGAGGTTGCAAAAGTCAGATACAACTTAGCGACTGAAAGATGACTACGACAGCCATTACTTGAGCACATTTCTAGTGTTGTTGGCAGGCTCACCCAAAGACTTCTGCCTTGTTTCCCTTCCTTGAAGAATCAGTGCTGACGTCTACTTAAGAAGGCTGCTATAGTCACAGGGCTTCCATCATTTCGACTTTGATCATTAGCATTTTGAAATATGGCACACCCTGGGAGAAATCATTCTGGCAGGAGCTTTTGATGAACTATGCTCATCCCATTTAAGGCTGATGAATAGGACATTAGGAATAATTAGCAGAGGCCTGGTCTGCAGTGCCACGTGAAACAGGTCACTTGCGTAGGTGTGTGCCACGGGGAGCTGTGCCTGAGTTTCTCCTGTCACTATAGGAATCTCAGTTTTTGTCTTCAATCTAGTCTTTTTGGACTAGATAATTTTTCTGTGGCTTTGCCTTCCCTCCTCTTCTGGCTGTAAAAAGTGATTGGACTGGGCTGGGCTAATGAGTAGGTGGCCCTATTCAGAAGACGAAGGTTGAATAGGCTTATTCTCTTTGAGGACTGAGCCCCTAAAGCTTTGGTCATGCCTCATCACTTGATCGTATAAGAAAGCCAGAAGAGGAAGCCTGGTGAAATCAACTCATTTTTATTATTCAGCAAATAGTTCTTGAGCAACTACTCCATACCACACCTTGTTCCAGACATTGGGGTTTAAACCTTAAAAACATCTGTGCTCATGGAACTAATAGTCCAGAAAAGCCACATAATGGTTGGGTACCTTTTGGGAGGTAAAATGTGAATAGAGTATCATCTCTGTCACAAGCTGCCTACAGTCTAACTGCGATAAGATTGCATCAAAATGTGCAAAGTTGAATAAGAATAGATTTGAATATCTGGTGAGATAAGAAACATGTCTCTTGGCAAGATTGGATTAATATTAATGTGAATTATACAGATCACAGTTGTCTTTCAGAGACAGGAGAGGTCCCACCTGCTGTGTGACCTCATGCGCTCAGTGGCTTCAGCGGCCTGTTACATATGAATATTTCTACCCTTTGGTTCTTTCTCTGCCTTCAGATGTACTTCCAACTGCTGAACACTGGATCCCCAGATAGAGATGCCAGGAGAGAGGTGTCAGCTATTAGGTCTAAAATGTAGCTTTTGGCTTCCATATGGTTTTCTTCTCTGCCCACAAACCGCCTTGGTACCTTTGGCTGCTACTGCTGCTAAGTTGCTTCAGTCATGTCCGACTCTGTGCGACCCCATAGATGGCAGCCCACGAGGCTCCCCGTCCGTGGGATTCTCCAGGCAAGAACACTGGAGTGGGTTGCCATTTCCTTCTCCAATGCATGAAGGTGAAAAGTGAAAGTGAAGATGCTCAGTGGTGTCTGACTCTTAGCAACCCCATGGAGTGCAGCCTACCAGGCTCTTCCGCCCATGGGATTTTCCAGGCGAGAGTACTGGAGTGCGGTGCCATTGCCTTCTCCTAGTACCTTTTGGTGGTTTTAAATATTGTCACCACCCAGCCATCATCCCAAAGTTTAGTATTGGCAATCTCCCCATCCCAAGTTCACCTCATTCTGCCATAGTTATCACTTCCAAATCTTCCTTTACCCAGTGTTACCCATGGCTATGAGTCTGTATGCTCCTTATCTCCCAGTTATTGCAACTGTGTCTTAAGCGGATCTGCTCCTTCTAGTCTCTGCCATCTTTCACAGTGCTGTCAGAATTGCTTTCTGTGTTCACAGTCGTGGTCACCTCACAGACTCGTGTACCCAGATGCCTGCAGGAAAGCTCCTGCCTCCTTAAATGAAGAGAAAAGAAAGCTGGTTGTGTATAAAATATCATAATGTCATTTAGGGATGTTTCCATTTCCAGTCTCACTTCCTACTCTACCCTCCATATGATACATCATAAAGAACTTCTCACCCTTGCATCAACGTGCCGAGCCCTTTCACAGCTTCCTGCCTTCACACTTCTTTTTCTGTAAGGATCTTAGCACGGTCCTCTATTCCTGGCTCCCCATGTAATGTTGGGGCCCCTCCACCCTGTCATTCCCCTGTGCTGGTTTCTGGAGTATCTGTTCCCAGGTCTGACCTCCCTCCCTCACCCCTATCAGGCAAAGAGCCTGTCTGACCTTTTTCTTCAGCTCTCAGCTCCTGATGTCAGGAATCACATTAGGATCCCCCAGTAATAAGTCTCTACAGAAGCAGTGGAATTTGTCCTCCACCTGGCAGTTCTTAAAAATCGGAAGTCTTTAGATATAGAGAAGGGATGTAGAAAGCTCATTGCATAGCTCTGAGCTAGGCAGATGGTTTTTCTGTCACCTGTCTTCTTCAATTTCCTCATTCTAATATAGACCTCGAGCCCCACTCCAAAGAGACTTCAGGCGTAGCTCTGTCTGACAGATAAAACCATGGCCTTACAAATAGGTAGAATGAGGATGTTTCTCGTGTGTTTTCCTGGATATGAGTTGTGGTTATGAACTGATGACTCCCCCCAACTGGCAGTGTGCCCGGGGGCTGTTCCTGAGGCAGCCGGAGCAGCCGCTCCTTGGTTCAGGAGGCCTACTTTGGGGCCGTTTCTGCGTCCTTTTGAAACCTGTGCAGCATTTGTAATTTGTTCTCTTTAAAAAACAATTTTTGACAGAGAGGCTTACTCAACTAGTAGGCAGTAAGTGAATATTTTTCACTTGAATCCTTCATTACGATTTTAAACCTCTAAATGACAGATGTTTGATGGCCCCTGACTGCTGCCTGCTGTGCTCGTTCCCAGGGACGTGGGCTCCATAATGTCCATCTTCCCGAGCAATAGTCCAGATGAATTGGAAATAAAGAAGTCCCTGACTGGCTCCACTTAGCCATTTCTGCGACGTATGGCTTGCCTTATAGCCTGGCAGGTTGCTGCTGAGCCCGGCTCCTCAGAGCCTGTCAGGCTAAACTTGGATGTGAGGAGGAGGTGGAGAGGACTGTTGGGCAGGAGAGGCCAGTTGAGCGTGGGGTTTTCCTGCTGGAGGCCCCCAACAGGGGGCCTGTAAACCTCTGACACCCCTTAACGTCATTCTAATATAGACTTCGAGGGAAAGGAGGAGAGGAGGGAAGTAAATAGCGGAGTGACCCGGGCCCTGATTAGGAATTGGTTGAATGTTGCGGTGAAATCTTGCCACATGCAGCTAGACAGTGGCAGAAGCTTCTTTACTCTCCTAGTGAGTCTTAAGAGCTGAGAGATGCATCCCTAACCAACCATATGGTCTGTGCATTCTCACCGCCTCTGTTTCTCCATTTGTAAAATGGGCATGGTCTATTTCAACAGCTGTGACTCCTCAGGTGTGCAGGTATAGCGAAGCGATGGAAGCAGCCCCCTGCCTTAGGGGGTAACTTTTGGGGTAGGGCACAAAGGGTGGACCCATGTAGGCTCCTCGGGATGTGAATAGAAACTAGCACCTCAAGTGCAGCCCTGCGGCCGCATCCACAGTTATCAGCCTGCATCACAATGAACAGGAGGGATATTTTTGTGACCTCAGAGGCCAAAAGATACACAGCTGAAGATTGTGTGTGTTCAAATTCTTATACTTGGGGTGATTTTCTTTCTTTCAGTCTGCCTTGTTTTCTTGATCTGTAAAATACAAAGGAATCTGCCTTTCAGAAAGGGTCATTGGTCATCCTGGTATCTCTGATGAGACTCTTTGATGTAATGGGCGTCTCCCGAGTTGCCCAAAAAGTTCGTTCGGGTTTTCCTGTAAATACAGCCAACCCAAATACTGATCACTGTGTAGTTTTCCCGGTAGGGAAAAGGGCAGGCTAATTTCCCTTGCCTGGGCCAGAGGTGCAAAAACACCATTGCCTGCTACCCACGGACATGAAGTACACCTAGTCCTTGTTCACTTAACCCCATGACCTTGGATTATGGTTCCTTTTATTTCCTTAATTTCCTTGTCAGCAAAAGGGGAATGAACATTTTTTGCCCGTTTTTGCTGAATTGATTGATCTACTTGATCTTTTTATAGTCCTTTGAGTTTAATTTTTTGACACCAAAGACATATTTTACTTCAAATAACAATATAATGTGAATACCTGCAGTAGCCAAAACACAAGATTTGAGAGGTGCGTTTAAATGGGTGAAGATAAATCTCTACCCCCTGTATGGCGTGGCTTTAATTATCCTTAACCTACCAGACTCCTGCTTCTGTAAGAGAAAGCTCGGAGATTGAATTCATTCTTTTCCCGCTATACTTATATTAATGTTATGGTCAGAGTATTTTTTCTGTCTTTTCACCTGAAATTTAAAGTTTAAACTGTTATGGTTGGGGTCACAGTTTTCCCAATGGGGATAGCGCCTCTTTGCTCCCTTTTCCGAAACCTGTGTCTTCAGCTGATTGTTTTTATCGTTCATCAGCTTGCTACATTTGGTGAACATGGCTTTGGAAACCAAATGTGTCAGAATGACTGACCCCTTGAGGCGGCCCAGAGCCTTTTCACATTTTCTACTAGTTTCTTCCATTGCCCGTGGCGGTGCCAGCCATGGGGAAGAAAAGCGGTGTGTGGTTTGAACTCCGCAGCATGGGAGGGTTTTTGAAGATGAAAGACAAGGATAAGTCGTGTTGCTGTTCTTCAGAGCTGCTGGTTTGGTGGTCGCTAATCGGAGTTTCTGAAGAGAAAATGGTCGTATGATCACTAAGTCTAGATAGATTTATTGTGTCTCTCTTGCCGTTCTGAGAGTGAATGTGGTATTGATAGCCTCTCGTATTTTTTCCTTTTCACACACCTACTCCCTCTTCCTTTCCTTCTGTCTCTAACCTTCTGGTGGTTTCCTTCTTCCTGCCTCTTCTGCCTTCCATTTTCCATCCCCCTCCTCAGAGGTGCTCAGACCCACAACCCGAACAGCTTCAGAATTCCAAGCTTGTGGTGGCTCTCATGGTCCAGTTCACACGCCCATCTGCCGAGCTGTCTGACCTGGCCATTGCACTGGATCCCTGGGACCTTTTGGGCCATAAGAGGGAAAAAGTGATTTGCTAATGTCATCTTTTCTTGTTTCTGTTCTTCCTCCCAGCAGCATGGAACTTGGTCCATGATCAAAGCTGACAAAGCATCAGCTTCTGTCTGAACAAGTTCACTCAGTTTGCTTGGCGGTTCCAGTTTCTCCCTGGGCTTGGGCCGTCTCGGATGAGCATAGAATTTGACAGGCTAGGTGACGCTGTGTACATTTTAAGTTACCTGCTTGAACCATCGCTTGCTCTGTTTTTGGAAAAAGGAAAGCACGCATGAGGAAGAAACTGTTGGTCACCCCTTCTAGCCAGGACTGGGCCAGTATGTGTGTGCTTGCTAGGTGCTTGGGTGTTGTACTCGTTAAGAAAGGAGAAACTGTTTGGTTGACCGTGGGACCTGCTTCCAAATCTGGGAACGTGTGTCTTCTCTGCATGGTTCTCCTTGCAATTGATATTTGCATTTGTTTCTCCCCTGACTCCAAGCCATTGTCCCTGTCCTTCACCCTGTGTGTCCAGGTTGATTTGGGGGTTCTTCTTTCCTCCTTTTCTTGCAGAGATTCCTCTTTGCATTGATATGTATCTATGGCAAGGCAAAGATACTTTTTAAATTTAATTTTTAAACAGCCAGGAAGCCATAATTTGAAACATTTTTTGGTTGTTTTATATAACATGTTCTTTACTTTTTTAAAAAAAATAGATGGAGGTTTCATTTTTAGAAAGGACGTATATGGATAAAGCCATGCATCTTTTTTTATTTTCTCCTGAAGACTTTCAAAGTCAAATCAAGAAACTAAATCCTCTTTGTTGTTTCATTTGCTGAAACAGATATTTTGAAGTCATTTGGCAGGAAAGCCAATATGGAAACACAGGATATTTTTGACAAATTATTGTATAAAATAGGCAGACCCTTAAATTAGTTTACATATCTTTTAGGCATTTGTTGGAAAGTCAATAACATTGTTTTAAGTTTTTGTGTGTGTGTGTGTGGGGGGGTTGCGTTACTCTTACTTTTTGTGTTAATTGAGTAGGTAATACGTTTAAAACTCAAAATGCTGACAAAGGCTGTATTAATCAAAGAGTTCCCTTCTACCCTGGTCCTTCAGCAATTCAGTTTACCTCCTCAGAAATAACTAGTATTATCATTTACTTGTAAATCTTTTCCAGAGATATTTTAGGCCAATATAGACAGATGTGTTTGTGGGTGTATATTCTTCAAATACTAGTATCATAAATAGTTAAAATTTCATATATATTGCCCAAAATGATATCTTTGCATTTGTATTTCATTTTTATGTGCTTAAAAGTACTAAAGAGTTTTTGTTGTTTTCTCTATGACAATAATTTTTCTACTTGAAAGTGTAAGTATGAATTCAGCTAATATTGGGGAGAATGTCCATTCGGTATGACAGTGTATTTTGTTTTTGCTGCTTTGCTATAAATAACACATACTGCCTGTTTTATCAGTGACAAAAGCAACACTTATTCACTCTAAAAAAAAAATTTCTGAAAGAAAAGTTAAAGCAAAAGGAAACTACCACCCAGGGTAGCATCTGTTAATGCTTAAGTATGTATTATTCCAATCTTCTTTTTATGCATTTGGGTATTTGCATAATTTTCAACTTAGCTAATAATTATATGGTACTTAGTGTTTTGTAACCTTCAATATGATGATTTCCCTGTATCATTTAAATAGACTCTTACACATGAAGTACTTTTATTATTTAACATCAATTGAGTATTTAATCAATATCCTATTTTTGGCTATTTGTCGCGGTTTAGCATATGGACTTTTGGAAGCAAAAAGACGTGGGTTTGAATCTCTGGGGTAGCATTACCTAATCCAGGCCTGTCATGAGCATTAAATGAGGTAATGTATGGAAAGTACTTACTGCAGTGCTCGGCACATTGTAAGAGCTCAATCGATAATCGCAAAGTACTGAGTCAGGGCTTGGGAAAATGAAGAACAGGGAGCAGTATATAATACGACAAATAAAATGTGAGGTTGTTCTATTCTGTGTCCTGATAAGGTTGAATGAGAGAAAAGGAAGATGGCCATTCATTTTATTTTCTTCGACCTCTGTTGGCTTGAAAACCAATCTTAAGAAGATGACGCTCAATTGCTTGCCCTTCTTTTTAAGAAAACCTTTTTGATCCACAAGTGCTCAGTGGCCCTGACTTGTATCTGCCTGACTCATAGAGGAAGTGGGGAGTAGGCCTGGGGAAGGAAGAGCCTGGAGAGAACTCTTAACATCCAGTTTGCTTCTTTTCTGAGATTCCTCGTACATTTTTTATAGCTTGATAGAGTTTCCATGGGAACTGGCAGGAGATCTGATGAGAACTTAACTTTCTATGACCCAAAGTAAGCTAAATAAAGGACAAAATATGCCCCAACCAGCATTTTTTTTTAGCCCCCAGTCTCTCTGAGAGTCTCAAACTTGAAGTCTCTGTCTCCTGAACTTACCTATCCAAGAAACACAGCTGTTTGATCATTAGTTAGAAATAAATGTTTGATTTCCTTCTTTTCAACTCCCAAATGAATGCTCAGTTAATCTAACACTTCAAAATATTATTGCCACTTTGATTTACTTTTAAAAGGTTGAATTTGGAGATTGATCACATTTGCGATAATACTATGAAATAGGTTCATTCCTAACCGCGTAGGTAGCACATTTTAAGTACTTCACTATGCTTCAGGTGATTTGTTATTCTTTGTATTATAGAGTGATTCTCCGTTTCTCAGAGCAATTAATAAGTTATCCTAGTACTAAATAGGAGAACAAAATGAGGCAAAAATTTGGCTTTATTAAATGATGTAAGTACACTGGTTATGAGTTCGTGTCATATTGTCATTTCTCCATAGTGTTACCCTTAAGGTTTCCACTGATTCTAAATGATGTCCTTTTTACAATAAAGTACATATTAACCAAAATTGATCAAAATGAATTCGGCCAGGTACATCCTCAGCAGTATTGTCATTTGTTGGTCTCTCTCCCCCCGCCCCCATTACGGGCAACTTCTTCTAAGGACTAACTAATTTAGGGATAGGATTTACATTGGCTGCATAGCCTAGAATGTAAATTCTGATCTACATTCATTTTATTTGTGCTAGTCTTGTCATCACATAGTAGCATTCCCACTGCTAGGAAAAGATGGATTCCTATACAGTTTCCACAGATACAGGTCTCCATCTGCATTCCCATTGGTATTTTACCCTTTGGAGCAGTGGAGTGTCTTCGTTTCTAGTAGTTCTGCACATCTTGCTACTGTTGATCATCTTATTTCTTTAGTTCTTCACTTGGCAAAGCTTTTCAGATCTCATTCTTGACCCTTCTTCTTTGAGAGGGACCCCATTGACTTTCTTCACAGGTTAAGTATTTACCAAATATTTTCTCTGGTTTTTGGAATGTTGTACACAATTACTATAGACTTGTAAGTTATTTTTGAAAATAGGGAAGTAGGAACATGCAAGCACCAAATAAAATCTTATCAGTTGGTTCTAAGCCCCTGGAGAATGGGACCTGGGAAGTCAAGTCTCTCCTGTTATCAGTAGCACACACGCTATGCTTTTGGCGAGTGTAACTGTCGTCACTTTAGACCACACTGTTAACTAAGATGATCTTTTGTTTTCCTTCTGTGATTTTTGTTTGATTATAAAAACAATGTATGTTTGTTATAAGTTATAAGTTTGGAAAATATAAAAGAAAATTAAAAGTAATTCAAAGCACTGTTAGCATTTTGAGATTTTCTTTGATTCATACACACACAGATATAAATAAACCTATATGTCAATTGACAACATAACCTGAACATTTCCTCACAAACTTAAATAAAATTTCTTGAAGTGATAATCGCAGTGGTTGTGTAATTTTATTTCATTTTAACTTTTTTGAACTATGGTGCTGTGGCTTTATGTTTTGATAAACATGCCATACTATATAATCAACTAGATTCACTAGCATACAAAATCAGGCTTCTCCATGTGGCTGGATCTAACGTGAACGTGAAGTCACTCAGTCGTGTCGGACTCTTTGTGACCCCATGGAGTGTAGCTTACCAGGCTCCTCCCTCCATGGGATTCTCCAGGCAAGAGTACTGGAGTGGGTTGCTATTTCCTTCTCCAGGGAGGGTGGATCTAAAGTTAAGGGCAAAAAAGCTTCTATTTATATATAATTTATATATAATTATAATTTGTATTTAGTAAGTCTATTCATTGATGTTGAGTGCTTTATTTACATGGGGTTTGGCCATTTAAGAAGTATAATAGCTTCCCTCCTTTTAAGTCCCTTAGATTTTTCTCATTTAAAGTCAGACATCTGTTTTTTGAGATTTTAACTATTGAATTTTGAGCTTTTATTTTTTCTCCATAGATTTCATTTAGTCTAGGTCTTAATGCTTAATTTTAACCTTCTAGTATTCCCATATTTTAGAGCAACTAAGCAATAGGATAGGTTTTTTTTTTTAATTTTGTTTTTGATATTCTTGCTTATATAAATCAATAGGAGATATAGCAATAAGCTGGATAGTTTTGGAGAAAACCAGAAACAATAACCAAAGTTGGAAGTCTTTCTCAGCCTTCTCATGGATTCCTCCTTCAGCCACCTGCACTGTATCATGTATTTAAGGGGAGCTTCTCAGACTTGTAAGACCTTGGGCTCTTAGACTGTAAATTTCTCCAGGCATATAACAGACCTAATTTACTGAAATGACTTTTTATTGTGGATTACTATTCTTGTAATTTCAACTTTTATTTGTAGGATTTAGTGGTTATAACTTTTATTGAATTGCTGTTTAAGTTTGGGTAATTCATATAACTCCTCTGAATCTGCTTTTTCTTACATAGTGATGTATGCTTGCCCTAGGTAATAACTGTGATTACTTTCATTTGATTTAAAATAAAGTCATTCATTTTACTTTATGCCTTAAAAGCTCAGCTAACTAAGAGTTGGGATAAAAAAAATAATCTCAATGTAATAAAAATTTTAACTTAATCATTAAAAGTAACTTACTACTGAGATATATCTTCCATTTTCAGTCTTTATAATAAGCTAGCCTGTTCCAAATTCTATGAGTTAGCTGTTTTGTATTGCAGAAGAGACCCCTCTTGCATAATTTTTGGACAGATTATATAATCTTCCTGAATAACTGTCATGTTATAAATGTTATTAATGTGACTCCCCCTGCTCCACAGCCCAGCCACCTCTTAGCAGTTAAAATACAGTCTCACAGTGTTCAAGAGAATCGAGAATATGTATTTAAAAAAATGAAAACTCTCACAGATTACTGATATATTGTAGAATTATTAAAAATTGATTATATTCATTCTTTTTTTAGGTTTGGGAGTTGCTTATTAGATCAATGCCAGTTATTGGGTTGCGCAAAAAGTTTGTTTGGGTTTTCTTGTTACAGTTTATGGAAAAATCCAAGTGAATTTACTGGCCAACCCAATAATTCTTCTCTTTCCCCTCATTTGCTCCAGATTAGGGTATCTCTAACGTGCCTGTCATTTCCTATTAACTATGGGATTTTTCCCCCTAGACTTTTGAGCCTCATACCATTGGATATTTTATTGATTACTGTATTATGCTTATTGTGATATTTACTTAAAAGAATTTTTATCAGATGTCACTAATAGAATGCTCATTTTATTAAACGTTTCAATTTATAGCCTTCTGTCTGTTACAACCATTTGTTATGCAGGATCTATGTATAAGAGGGTCACTTCATTTGATTTAAACATACCTATGCATCTTGGTGTATCTTTTACAGAGAAAATAGACAATGTATTCAATATATTATGGACCCATCCTTTCTTTTTCACCTAAGGAACTTGAAATTTTTAAAATATATTTATATGCATTACTATTCTGTTTGATTTTTCATATATATATATATGAAATTTAGCATGTATATATTGCAGTTTTGTCTGTCCTTTTTGTAATGCAGTAAGTTTGATTTCTATTTCCTACACCTACTAGATGTTCTGAAATGTTTTGAATGAAATGAAATGATTGGGCTTCAGACCATTCTTTTGAGATTGTTCAAGAAGTCTCTCTTTGGGGTAGTTTGCCTAAAGATCTTGGCTACTGATTGATTGCAATAAACTCTTGGCTATAGACGGATTCCTCGGTTGCTGATTTTCTAGTGTTTGGAGGGTGGTACTGTGGTGTGATCCAGGTGCTTCTGTCAGGATTCTATATATGCTCACCAGGCATTTTCCTGTTACCCTCTAGACCTGCTAGAAGTTTTAGCTTAAAATTCTTTCCCACAGACTTGTCTAAACTTCTGTGGTGATGCTACAGTGGCAGAATATTGTTAAATATCCTCATTATATTCTTAGGCTGGTCTTTTGGTGATCAGATTAGTAAATTTATAGCTCAGACAGTTATGTAATGACTAAACCAGTTTTCCTATTTTGAGTTTATCTTACGTGCTAAAAGACATGGGGACTTTTCTTTAGTAGCAGAAGAATAAAAAAATCTTTCTGTGCTAAGTTATGGAGGAGGGCTCGTTGGGTCTTTCTGTTTATTCCTGTCCTTCTGTGCTGTAGAGTAATTCATTGTTCATTTTCCACTGTGGAATTGGTGCAGGCTGGAGAGGAATTGGGTCAGCTGGTATGTAGACAGTCACATAGAAACGAGCTCACATGACCCGTCAGAGAGTGATACATTGCTGTGGAAATCAAGGATGTATTCAAACAGGCTAAGTCATGAAGATACTAGGATCCTTGAAACTGTGTTACAGTCTGGTTCATCGTGAGTGAGTGTGTGCAAGCAAACTGGAAAGCAGATGCAGCCAGTGGGAGGCTTAAAGCTTTACAGGGATTTCATACTTTGTAAGAATATTTCCATAGGTGGTATCTGTGTCATTTTTGCCATTTTAAACAGTGCCTGAGAGCCTGTGCTGTTTGTCCTGAGCACATGATCTGTTGGGAAGAAGATTGCTTTCCTTGGAAAAGGCTGGCTGGTTGTTTGTTTGGACCATCTCCCCAAGACTTAGGCCCTGAAAGATTTCTTTTTCCTCTTAACGAGAGAATGGTGCTTTTTATTTTTTTTTTAAATGGGTTTGGTTGAAGTTCTCTGAACTGGACAGGTTGGGAGATTCAAATATTTCCTTTATGTGATTTGACTCCAATGGTTTAGTTATTTGTGTTAATGATAGTAGCTTTTCTGCATATGGCATCAGATAGAGCCTTTCATCTCTCAGCTGATTCTCAGTTATATTTTCTTGTTATAAAAAATAAGATTATTTTTTATCATTATAATGAGATTTTATTAAAGTGGTTCTCAGTGCACTTGCTGTTATGGCTGCAGTCTCAAAAGTATATTTTTATGGATAAACACAATATGGTATATGAACACACTATATACATTCTGCCATTGAAGGAAATAAAGTACTGACATATGGAGCAACCCGGGTGAACCTGAAAGCATAATACCACGTGAAAGATAAAAGACCACTTATCGTATGTTTCCATTTAAAGGGCATGTTCAAAACAAGCAAATGGGAAGAGGCAGTAAGTAGATAGTGGTTGCCAGGGGTTGGGGAGTGAGCGCTCAGTGAGTAAAGGGTTTTTCTTCAGGATGATGAAAGTGTTCTGGAATTATAACGGTGGCGGTTGCACAGCATTGTGGATATAACGAAATTTATTAAATTGGTGTACTGTTGACTGTTGGCAGAATGGCTGCTGAATGAAGGACAAGGAGTAGTTGGTGTTTCCTTCTTGATGTTGTTGCTGGTTGGCGTTTTATCCAGTGAGTTAGTGGTGGGTGAGAGTGGGGATGGGGGTGGCTACTGAAATGTGTGAAGAGTCCCCTCATTAAGAGAAGCGTCTACTTGTCTAGGGATTTGCTAATTCGTAGAAGTGCTTTGCATAATTACCTTTATGTTCTCATTATAAATGGGAAAGCAAGACATTTAGTTCACATGCTTGATTGATTTCACATTTGTATGTTCGCTGTCTTTTGCTTAAGAAGATAATATCAGGTTTTGAAATTTTACTTTTCTTCTTTTTTGGAAACTAGTTCCCAATTTGTTGACTAGATGTGGTAACAGGCCTTAAACTGATATTTGCTGGTTCATACAGACGGAAGCTCTACTAACAGGAGCAGTGATGGTGGATGCAGTTTAGTGGTACACCCAACATGTTCTGTCATATTTCATCACCTTCAGATTTATCTGCTGCTGTGAGACAGTGTTTCATCACCGCTAGTCCTTAAACCCTTTGCTGATCTGTGCATTATGTTAGGGGCTTCCCTGATGGCTCAGCAGTAAAGAACCCACCTGCATGCAGGAGACATGGGTTTGATCCCTCAGTTGGGAAGATCCCCTGCAGGAGGGCACAGCAACCCACTCTAGTATTCTTGTCTGGAGAGTCCCGTGGACAGAGGAGCCTGAAGGGCTTCAGTCCATGAGGTAGTAAAGGGTTCGACATGACTGAAGTGAATGACCATGCACACACACATTATGTTAGAGCTAAAAATGGAAACCCCCTGGGTTATCATCAGGCTTTATTGACTGTACCATGATGATGAAGGGAGAGAGAATGAATTTGGTTTATCGGAGTAGAAAGCCTGTCTTTCTTCTCTACTAATGGGAAATAGGGTTGCAGGACATGAAATGAGGATGGAACACAGCCCTTCAATGAGTAGCCCTTGGACGGAGTAGAGGAAGAACAGCAGGGGAAGTCTACTGTAAAATGTTGGTGTTAGTTAGTGGTCAGTTGGCAAAGTGGTATTTTATGTCGTACATCCTATGAAGCATCACATAGCTACCTCAGCTGTAGGAAGTGCTGCAGATAGTTAGAACAAACATGGGCCAGTAGTATCAGATTTGTCAGTGATCAGCGTGCCAAAATGCAGTTCCTTGTTACGTGACAAGTAGGGGAAACATATGGCAGGCAGGTGGCAGCGGCAGCATCATTATCAGCACACAGTGAGATTGGCAGTTCATTTGCAGATGGTGATGCCCACCTGCCATGGAAACAGTGCACCACTGGGCACCCGGAAGTGTCCTTCTAGCAGTGTTCTGCGGCCCTGCAGCATCCTTATTGGTTGGACTGATTGGTGACCCTGGAATCACCCTGGGAATTAGTCGGAAATAAATGTTCAACATTGAAATCTGGTTAGAGGAGGCCAGTTGTTGTTTTTTTTTTTTTTTTAATTAAAGTACATGTTTCCGTTGTCTATTTTATTCCATCTACCACTGGTTTATATTTTTAACTTACCTATTTATCCTTCAAATGTAATTTAAAATCTTAGAAATTTATAATGTGGAAAGTTGAACACATACCTTTGAAGGTAAGCCCTTCTAACAGTGCTACGTAAGTTCCCCCAGATTGTTTCTAAGTATGTCCCTGAATTCCCCCAAATGAGATTACAGCTACCATTGTGTCTTTGCTTTTTAAAATTTGAAAATGTTGCCATAGCAGAAGATACAGATTTCCCTTGTTGTCAACAGCTACAGCATATTTATCGAGACATGCTTGTAATAGGGAAAAAATGGCCATGCTTACTGCCAACTTGGAACTTGGGCTAGTGCAAGAGTTCAATCACAACTTGTAATTATGCATTTGTGTTAAACCACCATGAATGCAAAGGACAGAATGCTTGTACATACATCTTTGTTTCTATAGAACTATATTCCTTGAAGTGAAACTGCCAAATTGTGAAACGTCAAAAGACACTGCATATTAAATATTAGTACAATTGCCAGTTTGACCTCAGAAGATGTACCCATTTAGGTTTCTGCCAACAGTAAAATTGCCACTTAGAGAAGCTATGAAAACTGAATGTTGATTAGATAAGAGCATGGACAACAGGGATTAAATTCAACTGGAGAACTAGGTAGAGGTGGGGGATTATGGTGGAACACAGCAGTTTCCCAGAAGTGTAGATGGACCTCCATGGATGTGTGACAGTTTTATAGGAAGAGAGTGAGCTGTAGATGACTACTCCCCCGTTCTGTAGCTGCCTCTGAGAATCGGTGGCACGGTCCATCTAGTTAGACTTGTGGTGCCTGGGCATGCGGCCTCAGGTGGCTGCTTTAGGAAGCAGAAAAATAGCTATTTCATATCCTGGGAAGATGGGATGATTTGTCCTCCATGACTGAGGCTTCTACTCTGTTGTTAGTGGGTTTGGAGACATGACTTCTAATGACTGCTGTCTGTGGGTAAACCATCTTTTTTCCTGGGAAAGTGATAGAGAGGTATGCTCTTGAATTCTTCAGAGATTCTGGAGTAGTCTGGGCTCTGTCTGGCTTATGTGGGTAGAATACCCCAAGTTTAAAAACACACACACACACACACACATTTAATTGTTAGATGCACATTACATCAAATTTATCATCTTAACCATTTTAAAGTGTATAATTCAGTAGTGTTAGGATATTCTCATTCTCCTGCAATCAGTCTCCATCTTGCAAAACTGAAACTATACCCATTAAACAATGACTCCCTGTTCCCGCCTGCCCCCAGCCCCAGGAACCATGATGTACTTTTTTCTTGAAGTTTGACTACTCTCAAGTACCTTATTTAAGTGGAATCATGCATTATTTCTTTTTTATGTGTGTGACTGGATTATATAATTTAGCACAACATTCTCAAGACTCATTCAAATCATAGCATATGTTAGAATTTCCTTCCTTTTTAAGGCTGAAAAATATTCCATTGACCACATTTTGTTTCTTCATCAGTGAATATTTGGATTGCTTCTGCCTTTTGATTATTGTGAGTAGTGCTGCTGTGAATATAGGCTACAAACATTTCTGAGACCTTGGATTGAGTATACCCAGAATTGCTAGATTTCACGGTAATTTATTTTTAATTTTTTTTTTTTAAGAACTCGAGAAATATCTTTGCTTTGTGTCTCTATACGAGTAATGAAAATTGAAGGATTGTGAGTCCGGGAGAGGGCTTCTTTGTACAGCTGCTGAGAGGTAGCTTACTTCAGGAATCTAGGCTATAATTGGTCCTTTTGACCTAGGTTTAAAATCCAGTGCTAATCACCTAATTTCCTAATATATATTTGTGGGCTGGAGATTTGGCTGTGTGAATATACGAATACTGGGTTGTGTTTTGTTTTTTTCTTTAGAGGACCTGGATTTGAAGGAGAACACAGATGCAATCAGGATGGTCTTTGATCAGTGTCAGTGTATAGTTTCAGACACTGACCTCAGGTGTTGCTGCTCTGTGCACGCTGTGCCTTTGATCGGGAAACTTCGTTTCATTTAGTAGGCCTCTATCTTCTGTGTGCAATGCTGGAAGAGGAAGGTAGTCTAAAGGAAGAAAGGCTTATGATGGTAACACCTGACTATCTTGGAATCTTTTCTTAGTAACACAACCGAGAATAATTTATGTAACAGAAGAGCTGTATCTTTGGGCTGTTTTTCTTTGTGCCATTGGCAGGTATTCCTTAAGAATTATATTTTTTCTTTATATTTCTCCTTTGAGGTCACCATACATTTCTCTTCGTCCAAGTTGCCATTCTTTCACCTTACATTAACTTACCTGAGTATATATTCGTTTCCTTGGTCTGAATGACTTCTAAATGCCACCCTGTGGGCATACTGGAGAAATAGGTATGCCCTGAACTGTGGTGGACACAGGGTGGCTTTTCTGTACTGATTTTGCAATATCCAGCCCCCAAAGCATTAGGAATTGATCAGAACTCTTGGGCATACTTGAGCTCCCACTTTGAATGCTTCAGTTTCTCAGTTTGGCTTTTTGGTGAGTGGCCTTTTCCTTGGTAGACTGGCACAGATTTGTGGAGAAAATGTAATTTAACCTTTTTGTTTTTATCCATGTCTTAAAAGCATTCTTCTTTTCCTCCAGTAATATGACTGAGATGCCTTTAAGCAAATACCCTTTTTTCATATCCCTGTGCTTCTCATCTTAGTTTCATTATAGCTGTTGTTTTCATGGCTGGGTGACATTGTGTGTATTCTACACAAAGGCATGAGTATCTCCGTATATTTGTGCTGCTTGTGTGGCTGGAACTCCTCCAGGGAGAGTTCTGGACGGAGTGATTTAATTTCCCCTGACTGCTGCTGACCTTGGAAATTTTGGACACAGATGACTGTGACTGACACTTGTATAGAGGAGAAAAAAGACCCACACTCACCCTTCATCCTCCAGAGGAAGGCAGCGGAGATGGTGGCTCTGAGGAGAAGAAAGAAGAGACAGGAAGGGGGCCCATGTGACAGTTTCCAGTAGTGTTTTGGGGGCCGCTGGCATTCTTGGGTATGGATAGTGTGGTATGACAATTAGGTATCGGGATGAGTTAAACCATGATGCATAAGATAATGGTTAGAACACTGATGCAAACACAGGTTGTGCTTTTCAAATGCATTTGTAGGTTTCTAAGGACTTGGGAATCGAGAGCATGGGTGAAAATACTTGTAACTGTGAGGTTACTTGCAAAGGGTGGTTTCTGTTCATCTCTGATCGTCCTCAGAGTTACTTGAAATATTTTCAACAGTCAGAACTTCATCCCCTTGATGATTTTATATGTGCTTGTTACCTACCTTATGCATAAACAGTGCCTCATTTCTGACCATGTTAATGTTCTGTTTTTTGTCAGGGTGTTATCACTATTTCTAGAAATCATTGCCCAGCTCTAGTGACCTCTTACATAAATGTTTTCACGTTTACTTGTGAATCTCATGCCTGGGTATTCTTCTGATTAAATATTTACCAAACTGAGTGTTTATCGGGAAATAGTGATGTCCACTTAAATGAATGCCTAATGTCAGGTGGAGACTCTTAGCATCTCCACAGGCCCCATCTGAAGCTGGGTTTTACCTTTCCTCTCAAAACAGATGAACGAATCTGACAAGGGGGTGGGAAGCAGTGGTTTCGTTTTGTCAGAAACATCAAATAAGAGAGCTCCTTGACTCTGTGCTCATCATAGAGGTTGGGAAGCCATGGAGGTTCATGTTCCATTGATGAAAATGAGATGTGCTCAAAATAGTTCTGACTCTGGGGGAGTTGGGAAGGGTGATTGTAGATCGGAGAAAGCAACATAAATACATGTGAATAAACAGCCGGCCTTAGCACCTAATTACAATGATTTTGAAGGGGGTGTTACCAAATACATATGGCTGGGTTGGAGAGGTAGGAGAGGATCATTGCTTATGTCTCCTTTTCTTTGCAGCATAAATGTATACTTTTTTGTCAGTGTATCTGTGAAAGTTCTTTTAATTTAAGACATGCCAAAGCTAAATGATGGCTTAATGGGACATAGAGATTTCCGCTTTTGTCTGTGCTTATAAACATAAATGGTTCACATCTACCAGTTGCTCACCTAGTAACACCATACTCAACAGAGGCATTAGTCATAACTACAAAAGCAGCTGTTTCTTTACCATGAGTTTCTAGTTACCATCCATTAGAGTGCGTTGGAAACATCAAGGTGAAGAATTCTAGACTTGGGTCAGCAAATCAAGGATAAAGTTCAGCCACTGATTTGGTAGAGAAGTCACTCAAAAGTATCTTCCTCAAACATTGAACAGAATATATTCCACGATGACAGTTATAAATTGGAGGAATTTTCCTCCTTTGTGTACACATTTATTCTCACCCCTGAAATGTTTTTTAGAACCGAAAATTATGTAAATACCTTGTCTTTCTAGTCTAATTAAGTAATAGATTTTTTTTTTTAGTCAGAAAATGAATGATAAACATTTTATTTTTTATACCATGTTTTTTCGTATTTGGTTTGAGTATTTACAAGGATTCATAAATATAAGATAACAACAGTTCTTGGGCGAAACTAGAGAAGGATAGAACCACAAAAGGCAGGAGCATGTATAGAGGATTGCGGCTAAGACCCTGGTCCCATAATGAACAGTCTGGGCGTGTACAGTCCAGTGTTGCGACTGCAGCTCTAAGTGGCTGCACACTTGAAGTACTGCTGGTCCAGACTGGGATGTGTTTTTCTTGCACAACACACACTGGATTTCGAAGTCTTTGTCAGTGAAAGGAAAGAAACCCAGTACTTTAAGAAATACTGGTTATATGTTGATATGATAATGTTTTGGGTGTTTTGAGTTAAGTCAGAAATACTTTTAAAAACTAACTTTCTGTTTCTTTAATGTCACTGGTAGCTCAGCTGGTAAAGAATCCACCTGCAATGCAGGAGACCCTGGTTTGATTCCTGGGTCAGGAAGATCCCCTGGGGAAGGGATAGACTACCCAATACAGTATTCTTGGGCTTCCCTGGTGGCTCAGATGGTAAAGAATCTGCCTGCAATGTGGGAGACCTGGGTCTGATCCCCAGGTTGGGAAGATGCCCTGGAGGAGGGTATGGAAACCCACTCCAATATTCTATCCTGGAGAATCCCATGGACAGACGAGCCTGTCAGTCTATAGTCCATGGGGTTGCAAAGAGTCGAACACGACTGATCGACTAAGCACAGCACAGAAGATGTCAGTATACATATGTTGCTCTCATTTATGACTCTTGTTGTTGCCTCCTGAACAACAAGGGTACATTTGACATCTCCTTGTGAGAGTTTAGCTTGCGTCCTAGTAGATAGGTGAGCTGGGAATCAACATGCCCAGAAGCAGAACCAAGAGACCCCTTGACAGTTTTCTTAGATGCTCATCTGTATTTAGATGAATGAGTGACTAAAATGTGTTTCAGATTTTAGGAAGATAATCTCTGATACTTTTAAAATAATTATGTACGCTATTTGTTAGCAGGGAGAAAAGATCAAGAATGCCTAAATTAAATATTGTCCTGTTATGCCCAGAGCAGATGCCAACTTGGTTGCTCTCTGTTTGTTATCTTCCTGATTTTGTAAGGCAAGGAGCATCCTCCCCAAACACCTCTAGTTAGCCTATTAGTTGAGTTGATTCCCCACACTCTGCTTCAATTATCTTTGGTAAATACAATCTCCAAACTAGTACCTGCCGATTAACCTGGAGAGTGTCTAAATAAGTACTAAATAGTGTTTCATTCTTTAAAATAAGTCCTATTTATCTGTAAGTTGGGATGAATATGGATGAGGTACATACTCTTGTTTGCTGTGGCTCCTTAAGGAGAAAAGTGTATTTAATTGAGTTCTGCCTAATGACTTAAAGCCAACATGTGCCTTATTTATGCATATATGTATGTGTGCATGTATTTATGTATTTATCTCGCAGACACTTATCACCTACCCTGTACCAGGCTCTCCTCCAAGAAAATCAGTATGTTTGTCTAAAAATAACTGACACATAGAGCTTATTATGAGTCAGGCCCTGCTCTAAATGTTTCATGTATATTAATGCATTTCTCTTCTAACGATGAGATAGGTAGAGTTACCCATGTTCAACTGAAGCCAGAAGTGAGGTTACTTCTCCAAGTTCACAGAGTTCAGAGGTAGAATTGCTGGGAACCAAACCTGCAACCCTCCTGATAGCTCAGTTGGTAAAGAATCTGCCTGCAATACAGGAGACCCTGGTTCAATTCCTGGGTTGGGAAGAACCCCTGGAGAAGGTTTTAGACTACCCACTCCAGTATTCTTAGGCTTCCCTTGTGGCTCAGCTGGTAAAGAATCCGCCTGCAGTGCTGGAAACCTGGGTTTGATCCCTGGGTTGGGAAGATCCCCTAGAGAAGGGAAAGGCTAGCCACTCCAGTATTTTGGCCTGGAGAATTCCATGGACTGTATAGTCCATAGGGTCCCAAAGAGTCAGACATGACTGAACTACTTTCACTTTCAAACCCACAGCCAAGTGGCTGCCAGAGCCCATACTCTTACCCAAGCTGTTGAAATATTTTATTCTACTTACTTTTATCTGCCTGCTGCCTTAGCCAGACTTGCCCAGATGATGTGTTTTCTGTTTCCGTCATGAGGATGACAGGTCACATGAGAGCCTTTTTTGTAAGGCAAGGTGTTTTTTTTTTTTTTAACATCTCTTTGTGGGTTTATGATTGGCCATGTGGAATAGTGAATGGGATTATATAGTAATAGCCTCATGTAACAGCCCAGATTCAGGCTTTGGCCTGGAAATGTTAGGTATCTCTTATGCACTGGCCTTCAGATTATCATCAGAAGGTGGTTTTCAGTACTGAAGTATGATGATACTACTCACTCACCATCTAGTGAATGATTAATTTCATGAAGGGTATCCATAGATTGAATTCCTTAGGTGTGACCTGAGTGTTTTCTGTTAATACTAAGCTGTTTCCAGACTTTATATGAGATTGGGATACAAATTTGGTTTTAAGTTCTCATCTTAGTTCTCTGAAGGGTCTTTGAAATTGTTTTCAAGGAGAATTCCACAATGGACCATGGAGGAATCAGATTGCCTGCTACCCTTTCTTTTTCTCTGAGAGCTTCTTTGAAAAAAAAAAAAAAAAAAAAAAAAAGTAATATGCAGAATTACACTTTTCTTAATTTAAAGCTTTATCCCAATTTCAAAATATTTCTTCCCTCCTTCCTGCTTTAGTATATAGGACAGAATGGTCAACAGCTTGACCATGTGGTCCTAACCATCTCATTTAGTGTCCTTCAGAATTTTATGTCTGGAAGGGTTCCTGATTACATGTATCCATTCATCAAAAAATTATTCACTACATATACTCCTTTTGAACTGTGGTGTTGGAGAAGACTCTTGAGAGTCCCTTGGACTGCAAGGAGATCCAACCAGTCCATCCTGAAGGAGATCAGCCCTGGGATTTCTTTGGAAGGAATGATACTAAAGCTGAAACTCCAGTACTTTGGCCACCTCTTGCAAAGAGTTGACTCATTGGAAACGACTCTGATGCTGGGAGGGATTGGGGGCAGGAGGAGAAGGGGACGACAGAGGATGAGATGGCTGGATGGCATTACTGACTTGATGGACGTGAGTGTGAGTGAACTCCGGGAGTTGGTGATGGACAGGGAGGCCTGGTGTGCTGCGATTCATGGGGTCGCAGAGTCGGACACGACTGAGCGACTGATCTGATATATACTCCTACTGTATAAACCCTGTGATGCTATGTAGCACACAGTGTCTGGCTAAACTGTCTTCTAGGATTCTCGAGTTCAGTGATGCTCTGAAGTTCTAGTCTAGTGCTCTCATTTACCAAGTGAATTGCCTGAGAAAAGTGAGGCCCAGGGAGGTGATGTATGACTCATTCATAAGAGAATGACAGGTGGAATCAGCAGGGAGCTGTGGACTCCTTGTGGTCCTTGCTGTAAAGAGGGCCAGGCCCTCCCCTTGTGTCCCGTACGTGTAAATTCTTGCATATTCCAGGATCATCTTTGCTGGAAAAATGAGGGAAACGTTTGCATTAACCCAGTACTCAACTCATGCCATCCCATATGTAACCACCCACAAGCACAAAATTCAGGTTGTTATTATTCAGATGAAGACTTTGCTAAGATCTGCCATTGTTTAATTGAAATTGCTCTTTATCAAGTGATTGACAAGTCAGGGATGAGTATCTGGAGATGAGAAACTCCAAGGCAGGAGAGCAGAGCTCAGACTCCCCAGGAGAGGGACATAAATGCTAATTACACATTGACTTTAATTCTTGGTTTGTCATAGCCGTCTGCAGGTGTGCGTCTTGGCTGTGGGCTATTCTCAGGGCCTCATTTGTATTTGAGATTTTCTTTAATAATGTTACCTCCCCCAATGAGCTCTTTAATCTCTGCCTTTCAGTTCTTTCTCTAGATAAAGGAAAAAATTAATTGGCAGGTGAATGTAGAATGTAGTTACTAGTTCTTTTGCTGATTGAAGTTGAAAGATTTGGGAGAGTGGGGTTGATTTCCTTTGAAGACAGTTTGGGGATAGCATGCCTTTGGCCTGGCAGATGAGATGCGGAGCTGTTCCTTGCCAATACACCCCTCAGCACAGCCATCACCACCGCTACTCACGTAGCCTTCCTGGTGAACTAGCATGATTTCTGGGGAGAGAGCTGATGTTACTGTGTGCCACGTGCTTGCGCTGATGAGCCGCTGCCCCACTCCCGTCTCCTGAGGAGGAGGCCTGTCATTGGCAGATGCAAGGTAACCTTGAGATTCACTGAGTTTATTTTTAAGCAGGATGAATTATTTTTCCCCCTGGTAGTGAAACTGAGGACTTGAGCTTCTTACCAGATGGATTGGGTGAAAACACAAAAATAGGTGAACATCTCTACATACTTTTTGACTTGCCCCCTGAATGTCCCAAATTGGACCATACCCACTTTTGGTACCCTACTGGGCCCTGAATTACTTCATGTACTCCTGGGTGGGTACTCTTGAGGTTTAGCTCCTGTTCAGTGCTAATTTCCTGTGTGATTTTTGCCATAACTTCAACAGGTATCCCAGCCTCTTCCTTCTCCCAGAGGTTAATCATCCGCCCTTGCCAGAGGAGAGTTGCCAGAGGGGTTGGTCAGAATAAATAGCATGCAGAGGACTCTTTCCCTCCCAGGGATTGGAGTCAGCTGTGCTTCTGTGTGTGTAGACCGCCCATTCCTTGCCCTCTGGGCTCTAACAACTCTGATCAGCTGCATGTGGGGCAACTCTGAAAACCTCTTTGTTGGTAGTTTTTCAGCCCTGCCCCTACCCGACTCCCTGTCTGTTCACATTCCTCAAATTTATCCATCTCCTTAGCTTGGACAAAGTGATAAGGCTGAGCAGTAATGTCAGTGTGGACATCTGACCTAAGGAGTACTCTTTATGATTTCTTCTGAGTTGTTGTATTATGACAGTACTTCTCATGAGAAAGATTTGCCTTGCCTTCAGCCCTTAATTGGCTTTCTCACTGATAGGGCTTCTTGTTGCTTTTAAAACGTGATTAGGTAGAGTGAGTGATCTGACAGTCAGAATTTGGAGGCAGCTGTTCTTCTGAAAATTTCCATATTCATTTTTAAAATGGAATTTTGAGGAGCAGGCAGTTTGAAGGGATTTTGGTGGTGCTCACCAGCAGTCTGGTTGATGCTCATACATCGTGCTGTCTTCAAGTAGCTCAGTGAGAACCAAAGTGGTTTTCAGGAAAGGTAATTCTGGACTTTGAGACTGTGAGGATGGCCTCAGGGTGCTTGACTCCTCAGTACAGGTATATGAGCTTGGCCATGACCAAAGTCAAGTATATGCCTTAATGCTGTAATGCAGGCTCTGTATGTTTCCTGATGGACACAGCATGCCACTTTGTTTTGACACACAAACATGGTCATCTTGAAAGGTTTCATAAAGAAAAAGCATTGCTCGGCGTGTTTGTGTCCCTATGTTTTGTATATACTAGGATTAGCCCAGTATTAAAGGTTCTTCTGGTCCAGTCCATCCTGCTCCCACCCCACCCCCCAAATTTTCCAAGTCCACCCCTATTGGTATTCAGTGTAGTCAGCTGTGTCATTTTGATTCTTCTTAACTTGGGCCTTGAGAACTATGGCAGACTGAAACTCCATGTAGTTATTCTCTTGAGGCATTTCATATTTTTAAACAGATTTTCAAAGCAGTCCGAAAAGGTTGGAGAGCTGCTTTACCAAAATGTCTAGGAATCCTCCAGGAATATTCCAGATTTCTTCTCTGTTGACTGAAGTTTATGTAGGACCTTAAAGGTTCAGCCATTTGTCCTTCTCTCTGGACATCAGTCATCTTTTAGGTTCTACAGCATCAATTAGACTCAAAGCAGAATTGAGCAGAAAGTAAAGAGAATTTCCTTGTCCCACCCGCCCCCAGCCATGTACTTCCTCCTCTGTTATCAGTAGTCCCCCTCCAGAGTGGTATATTTGTTATAATTGGTGAGCCTACCTGGACACACCATCATCCGCAGTTCATCATTTACTTGGGTTCACTCTTGGTGTTCTGCATTGTACGGATTTTGACAAATGTGGAATGACATGTATCCATCATTATAGTATGATCCAGAATAGCTTCACTGCTGTCAAAATCCTGCCCCCACATCTGTTCATCCTGTCTCACCCTGCTAACCCCTGGCAATCACTGATCTTTTTACTGTCTCCCACATTTTTGCATTTTCCAGAATGTCACAGTTGGAATCATACGATAGATAGCCGGTCGATGGGCATTTTTCTCTCAGCAATGTGTATTTCAGATTGCTCCATGTCTCTTCATGGCTTGACAGCTCATTCTTTTTAAGTGCTGAATAGTATTCAGTTGTGTTCATGAACCACAGTTTCTTTACTCACTTACTGAAGAACATATTGGTTGCTTTCAAGTTTTGGCATTTATGTATAAAGCCACCAGAAACATCCAAGTGCAAGTTTTTGTGTGGACGTAAGTTTTTAACTGGTGGAACGTATGGTAAAAGTTTGTTCTAATCAAAACCATTGCTCAGAGTGGCTGTACTGTTTTGCATTCCCAGTAATGGTGAACAAGAATTCCATTTGTTCCATACACTCACCTCCATTTGTTGTCAGTGTGTTGAATTTTGGCTATTCTAATCGACGTGTTAATAGTTGTCTCGGTTTGCATTTCCCCAATTACACATGTGGGGTATATTTTCATATGCTTGTCATCTGTATGTCTTCTTTGATGAGATATCCAACTCTTTTACCCACTATAACATTGGGATTTTGATTTTCTTACCGTGGAGGTTTAAACGTTCTTCCTATATTTTGGATACTATAGTCCTTTATCCAAGATGGCTTTTGGAGGTGTTTTCTCCCGGTGTGTGGTTCAGCTTTCAGTTGTTTTTTTAAAATCTTGACCTACAAAGTCACACCATGAGTGAGCTTTTACAGCCAGCACACAGGGCTGCTAGTGAGCTGTGTTGCAAATTCTCAACCTTAATTACCTTGATTTCTTATTTTCAGGTCAATGTGACTGTGGACTACATTAGACCAGCCAGCCCAGCCACAGATACGGTGCCCGCCTTCTCAGAGCGTACCTGTGCCACCGTCACCATTGGAGGAATGTGAGTGTTCTGGCTGGTAGCAGCTTGACCACGGCTGGGAGTTTTTTCTCCTCTCATTCATCTCTCTCCTCCCTTTCACCCCGATTTGCTTCCTGTCACTCTTAACACAGTGGCTTGTGATTGTTCTGTCCCTGTGTAGCACTTTGTTTGCAGTGTACTTCATAATTACTCATTAGTTAATCATATATTTTCATTATTGTCATTATTTAAGATTTATTGGGCTCTGTGTCCTTGGCACTATGTAGCATTCATTATTACTATTAATAATGCCATTTATTGAGTGTCAATCAGGCCCTTAGGTACTATGCAAAATTAGAAAGATTCTCTGTGTATTAGTTTAGGAAGTTTAATTGTAGGCCAGAAAAAGAAGAGAGGTTAATTGGACATTTTCTTTGAATAGACGTATGTAATCAGTAGATGACAGGGTCTTCCTCTTGTCTTCCACCGGCTGTACCCTGGTTACGTTCCAGAGTCTCTTGGGAGCTTGGTTGATGAGCAGCCTTCCAAGGAGGTATCTGATGGGGGCAGGAGGAAGCCCGCTGGGCTATGCTTCCACAGTAAATATTAAAACAGTCAGTCAGTCCCCAGTAGCAATTCTTACTCTGCGTAAAGTATACCCGCATGCTAATTGTCTCCTTCTCTATTTAACAGTCTTAAATGGTGTTTGTTACCAAACTGGTATTTTGCTTTTGTTTTAAAAGGGGGCATGGTGGAAGGGAAGAAAAGAGTAGGTTTCTCATCAAAACAGGGATTGTCTTATTGCAAGTACAATGGAGCCCATTGGGAGAAACACCTTTCTCTAAGCTATAGCCTGTCTCTGACAGGAAGGATATGGTAGCTAATGTGCTTTCCAGAAGCTCTCCTACCACACAGGAGCTTCTCCCGTCCACATTCCAAACACCGCACTGCCTCCCCCCGCCCTCTTCCTGTTGTCACTTTGGAAATAAGTATTTTTAGGTGCTGTTACCACTCCTTTACCTATCAATGTTGTTGATGTTCACACAGCAATCAGGGGCTTCACTTTTGCCGAGAGGAACTGACTATAGGATTTTGATGTCGTTATCTTAGCACCATCACAGGCATTGGGTTATTTTTAGAAGCAGGTTCTTAAGAAATTATATAATGTTTTCAGAATGGAGAAAACTGGGAAATATTTTGCTCATTCTTCTATCTGTCTAATTTGCAGTAATGATTATTACCAATTTGTCACCAGTTCTTAGGAGTTCAGTACATGCTTTCCTCCTGTGGAGAGCCGGAAAGTGGCAGATCTATCCCCTAGACAGATTTAAGATTTTTGCTGCCACAGACAAGGGGTCCTCTCTCCAATAACTGCTCCTCCTATCTACCTATGGTAAAGACAACACCACTACGGTCAAAACGCACATCTTTTTGGCAGTTGGTTTCTATTCATGCTTATCTAATGGCCCATTAGAGTGGAGGGACTCTTTTTTGGTTACCACTGAGGTATATTTTCAAAATTTATGCTGCTTAAAATTAGATATTCTGAAAGTGTTCTTGTAGGGAGTTAACCTTGACCTTTCTCTCTCCCTGTTGTTGTAAGATGGTATTTGATTTACCAAAGTCCTTACCTCGAATTAGACCAGCCTGGCAGGGTACCTGGGGTGCCCTGCTATTCAGGGCATTCCAAATACTACTGTAGGAAAGTTGAGGTATGAATAATACCAATATCCAAATACTCAAATTAGATTTAAAAATTATATTGAAGGTCTCTGTATTTTAATAGTTTTTTTTTTATAACATTGGCTAGAACAGAGGATTCATGTTTTTATCCCAAATGTTTTAATTCCATTTCTAACATAATGAGTTAAATACACTGAGTTTCCTCATGGGTTTGTTTCTACTAAACTAGACTGTCTTGAGTAAATTACTGGGCAGTAATTGGGAGAAATGTGAGGGTAGCCTAATGTCATTGAGACCAAACTTCACTAGATAGTAAGTTCCCTGAAGATAGGGATTATTGTCTCTTTTATTCCCTGCTGTAGTTCATAGAAGTTCAATAAATATATGAGTTATTTGTTTATTATATTGCAGTGTCCCTTTATGAAATAAAATAGGGAGTGCTTAGATGTCTCATCAGAGCAGGCAATGGCACCCTACTCCAGTACTCTCGCCTGGAAAATCCCATGGATGGAGGAGCCTGGTAGGCTGCAGTCCATGGGGTCGCTAAGAGTCAGACATGGCTGAGCGACTTCACTTTCACTTTTCACTTTCATGCATTGGCGAAGGAAATGGCAACCCACTCCAGTGTTCTTGCCTGGAGAATCCCAGGGATGGGGGAGCCTGGTGGGCTGCTGTCTATGGGGTCACATAGAGTCAGACACAACTGAAGTGACTTAGCAGTAGCAGATGTCTCATAACCTGGGACAGCTGTTTCTTCTGAGCTACAAGTTGGCTTTAATCTGATAAATATATACATTAAAAAACTTGTATCTGATCCAATAGTTTTCCCTGTTTATTTGGTTATTGGAAAGTCTATGCCAAAAATGTGCTGTGCTTAGTTGCTCAGTCATTTCTGACTCTTTGCGAACCCGTGGACTGTAGCCCACCAGGCTCTTCTGTCCATGGGGATTATCCAGGCAAGAATACTGGAGTGGGTTGCCCTGCGCTCCGCCAGGGGATCTGCCCAACCTAGGAATCGAACCCAGGTCTCCCACATAGGCAGATTCATTACCATCTGAGCTACCAGGGAAGCCCATGCCAAAGATAGGGTGCCTCTAGAAAATGTATCTGATAGCATGCATCTGATGTTTGGGTCTTCCTCAAGGCTTCTCTTTAGTTTCCTGTGGCCTTGATTTGGTTTTCATTTTTCCTTCAGTTTTCTCTGCTTAAATCATTCCAATACTACTGTGGGAAAGTTGAGGTATGAATGATACCAATATCCAAATACTCAGCTTAGATTCAGAATTATATCAAATGCTTCCTGATTTTAATAGTTATTTGAAAACATTGTCTGGAGCAGAGGATTTATTCTTTTTATACCAAATGTTTTAATTCCATTTTTTAACATAAAAATGTACTTACATCTGCAAATCTTTGATATATGATATCCTGGTGGATTAAATAACTTCTTCTATGAAATGATGACTTAAAAATACTACTTACGGAACCCTAGGTCTTTGTGATTTACGTCTCCCTCCTCTGTCCTACTTTTCCTGCTCTAATTTTTGCACATTTTGTTGCCATTTAAAAGCCACACCTCTTACTAAACCTTTTGCAACAACTTGTTTTTGTAAAGGCTTGTTCTGTTTGTACTCATATTTCAATATTTAGTGAGATACATAATAAAAATGACCAGTAGAAATCCGGGAACAGAAACAGATTGGGACAGAAGTGCCCAGGTGTGTTCGAGCAGACCTCAGTTACTAACTGGTGTCAGCCTCTGGGTTTTGAGGAGGTCATAGAATGTGTGGGTCAGTTAAGCAAAGGCTGCTGGGAGAGCTTGTCTAGTAATGCACCACGTCTCTTGTGACAGGCTTTAGACTTTGTTCAACGTTTAGAGATGCAGTAGAATTAAGAAAAGATCAGTGCTATGTCTGTCGTTACCTGTAGGCTGATACCCCTTCATATCGGCCGTTGTAGTGTCTAGAGGCTTTCTCTTTAGTCACAGGATCAGCTGTGAATCTCTGATTCTCCAGTAGCTTTTCTCCAACTGCTCATTCCAGGGAAGGAGAAAGAAGAGGCAGATGAGATGGCCTCTTTGAGGGTTATTTCAAAGGAGATATTTTTCAGTGGATTTCACATGCGCAAGTGTGTGAACTGGCCCTGTCCTCAGTAGGGCTCTGGCAGCCCTCCCATGCTTTCTTTTGCTTTGTGAGGCAGCGGCGAGTTGCATGGCCTTTGGGAGGCCCCTCTCTTGCCCTCTGGGGAACGAATGAAAATGAGGTTCATCATTCCTCTAATAGATTAAATTTTTTTTTCTTGATTAACTTCACTCAAGTTGGTGAGAGTTGTTACCTTTTAATCAAAGCAGTTTAAATAAAAAATTAAAAGATCAAACTTTGAGTTGTTCTCATTCTCTGGCTCCCAGGTTGGGAATTAGCTGATCCTTTTAGGCCTGGACTGTGACAGGAAGCTGTCAAGATGGCGCTTCCTGTTAATTACTTTTTATTGTATTTAAGACACTTAAATAACTCTTCTTGTGATGTAGTCTTCTATGTAATTAGCTTCAGTGATTAAAATCTCATTCTTCCGTTATTGCCAGAGCCTTCATGAAGAGCAAGTTTTGTGGGGTGACCTTTACTTGTGCTGGACTTCACAATTACTTTGAGCTCCAATTTGGCAAATTCATAGTATCTATTAGCTGATTGCCCATGTCTTCTTACACATCACATTTTCAAAAAAAAAAAAAAAAAAGTTTTTTGTTCACATTTATAAAGGGGCACCTAAAAAACTAACTTGGGGTCCAGCTTCACACCTACACACTCATAATTACCACCACCACCCCATCCACTATCCATGGAAAACTGTCACGTATCCAGTAGGTACAGTGTCACTGAGGTATTGCCCCATTGCTTCTCATTAAGTTACAATATTTCACAATAATATTAAACATTTTCCCATTTTGGAGAAGTGAAAGATGGCAGAGATGGAAGTGTGGAATAAGAGCAGTTGGAAAATGCCTGTTTTCTGCACAAGGTCAGTTTTTGCAGAGGTGATTTGAGGTTTTTTTTTTTTTTTGGATGGGATTATGTAATTTTTTTTTTTTTAACTTTACATAATTGTATTAGTTTTGCCAAATATCAAAATGAATCCTCCACAGGTATACATGTGTTCCCCATCTGAACCCTCCTCCCTCCTCCCTCCCCATACCATCCCTCTGGGTCGTTCCAGTGCGCAGTGATTTTTAAAACATTGTTGTAACTTCTGCTCCTGACTGCAAAGCTTTGCTCCCTTCAAAGGCACTACTGTCCAGCTTAATGCCATGTGGAGTCCTTACTACCAGAGATGCTGTGGGACCTTTTTTGGTAACATTACAAAAGTTACCTCTTTTGTAATGACTGTCATCTAGCAGATGTGAAGCCATCTTTATGAACTTCCTTTGTGGCTCTTTTGACTTCTTCATAGATAGTTTGCCTTTGTTATGTTTATTTAAATCAGACGGTTACTTACAAAGAATCCAACTTCATTTGCTTTTTTTCATTTTGGTTCCAGCTTGCAGGCATACTTCCTCAGCTGTCCTGTTAGTCACTGAGCATGAGGTTAAGATCTTCTCCTTCTAGAATAGTTCTTTTCTAATCTTAGTTCAGTTTTTCTCAGCCATTGTAGGAAGCCGTGTCATACCACCCTTAGTTTTTCAGGCTTGAGTTCTATAGCTGTAAGGCTTTTGCTGTCTAGTCAAATCTTAAAACATACTAATGTCTGAGCTAGTTTAATACATTGGTGTGTCTTAAAGCATACTAATGTTTTCTTAGCTAAACATAGCTGAAGTCAATTTCAGTCCTAGTGTTCTTCCTCACCAAGTGGCCCACAGCGTCCTGAAGAGGTCTTCTTTCAATAACTGACATAGTATAAACGTCAGTCTCAGCCAGGAGATAGGATCTGGGTTGTAGCCACCTCTTCTCTGCACAGATTTATTGCTTACAGTTCATCTACTTTAGTGGATTCCCCTACTCCATCCTTTTCCTACTTTGAAGGAGAAAGAAGACATCAGAAGAACCATTCCTTTTCTCCTCCCCCTGAACCCCCTAACACCTAAATCATAAACACTTAACCAACCTTCACTTCTCAAAAGAGCACCTTAGATTGTTTTCTCAACCTCACAGGCTGCTTGATTTATATAATGTGCTACTTCTGCCATGTGGAGTAATGGAATTAGGCCTGTTCACCATCCTTAAGACACTGGAAGCATCTGTGTCATTTGGCTTAGATACTTTGGAAAGAATAGTTAAATAATTTCACCTGTCTCCTGCTAGCTTGAGTACAGTCATCATTTTAAGAGAACGGCCCCATAAAGCACCATAAGAAGGAACTTGGTTTTTGCAAAGGGTTCAGGTGAGAGTCAGGAGAACACTTCAATTTTAGTTGGATCTTACATTTTGTAGCCATCTGTATGTGGGACTATCATGCTGCTGAGCCTTTTTTTCTTTCTTGCTTTAAAGCCCTAATGCTTTCAGATTCTTGTATTACCCTCATCACTATATGGAAGTTCAATTAAGCTTTACATAATGGAGCACTTGGCTCTTATAAATCAGCCAAATCCTTTGCTGAGCAATGTGTGTTCTTTGACTTTTTTTCCCCCTCAACATCGGTTGTAGAATATCAAGTACTGGGTGACAGTGTTTACTGAGGGGATCTTCAGGAAACTCCCTCTTCGGTTTCACAAAGTATACCATGGAGTTTCCAAAGTGTACCATGGGAGAAAATGAGGCTTTTCTCCAAATAAGCGGAGCTCATCCTCAGAGAGGAACATTCTGGAGTACCTAGAGAGATGGATAAAGGTGTTCAAAATCTTGAGTTAAAGGCCCTGTTTGGAAAAAGTAGGAATGCTGTCCGTTTCATTTCTGTGGGCCCTAAAAATAGCTCAGCGAGGGTCTGGTCCCCCACAAGAGACGAGTTGCTGCTCCTGTCTGCTATGAACAGTAAACTTATCAGTTATTCATCAGATATTTGCTGAGCACCTACTGTGTGTCAGGCACTGGGAATATAGCCGTGAGCATTTCCCTGTGCTACATCTTCCCGGCTACACTTCATTCTTGGGAACCTTCTTGCCTCTGGTGTCTGAGACAACAAGAGGCCTTAAGGATATTCACTGACTTTGCTGCCCCCCAGAATCTTGCTTGGCTAGGTTTTGACTTTAAGAAACATAAGTGACTTTATATAAACAATACCTGAAAAGGCTCTTCTCTATTCAGGTCTTGCCTTGGATTTTTAGCGAATTTACCACTCAGAAACAGGTTAAAATGAAAGATAATCCCTCTTATATCTTTATTTTTAGTTGAGTCGATAACTGAACCTGTCAGTAGACAAAATGAAATGCTCAAGCGACTACCCACTGGAGGCGCTTTGCCCTTCCCCCCATATCACCATTCCTGACTCACTCGGCACTGATGGGCCTCTGCGAGTCTGATAGTTTGTTATGGCTCCCCTCTCTCTCCATGCTCAGAAAGACCTGCTTATCTTATTCCTGCCTCTAACTTCCTAACAGAGTCTGCTTCTCACTTTTGTGGATGGTTATCCTTTTAACTCTATAAATAACACTGCAGCTGCTGCTGCCGCTAAGTCACGTCAGTCATGTGCGACCCCATAGATGGCGGCCCACCAGGCTCCCCTCCCTGGGATTCTCCAGGCAAGCATGCTAGAGTGGGTTGCCATTTCCTTCTCCAGTGCATGAAAGTGAAAAGTGAAAGTGACGTTGCTCAGCACTACTAGATTTTAAAATTTTTAGTTTTAAACTATGTGTTTTTACTTTGTTTTAGTATTTGCACTGTAATTTCTACCCTTTAACCCCTAGTTATCTTATATTCGTTTTGTGTGGGTGTGCTCAGTTGTGTGTGTCTCTTTGCGACCCTGTGGACTGTAGCCTGCCAGACTCGTCTGTCCATGGGATTTCCCTGGCAAGAATACTGGAGCAGGATGCCATTTCCTACTCCAGGGGATCTTCGCAACACAGGAATCGAAACCACATCTCTTGCATCTCCTACATTGGCAGGCAGATTCTTTAACACTGCACCACCTGGGTTTTACCAGTGGTAAACTTTATAATGTTCAGTTTCTGTTTCTGAGTAACTTTACATAGTATCTCTGTACTGCTCACTCTGAAAGATTAGGAAATTATAGTGGTTACACTTCTTCAAGAGGTTTTATTTTTTGGTTTTATCAAGATGGGCTTCCCCGATGACTCAGTGGATAAAAAATCCACATGCAGTGCAGGAGATACAGGAGACATGGGTTCAACCCCTGGGTTCGGAGATCTCCTGGAGGAGGAAAGGGCAACCTACTCCAGTACTCTCGCCTGAAAAGTCCCATGGACAGAGGAGCCTGCTGGGCTCCAGTACAAAGGGTCACAAAGAGGCGGACATGACTGAGCAACAAAGCACACAGCGTAGCGCTTATTCAGTTTCTCCTCTTTCAGTGTAATTGTCTTCTAACCTTTGCTTGTAAGTCGATCATAAATATTTAAAACCTGTCTCCCATCTCCATAGCTGTTAGAATTGTGTGTTACTGTTGGAACAAAAGACACAGAGTGATTAGTCCTGTAGAAAAGGAACTCTGCCTTTAAATGCAAAGAGAAATGCTGAATTAGTTAAAGATCTGCTCAGTAACACTGTCACCCAATACATTAATTGTGTGTCTGTATTTCCTTCTTCATATACATTTCTTTATATGCAGTTGCCACTGTATCTCAAGTCATTCTTTTTGTGGTTTTTCCTCTCATTTGTTGAAGAACCTTGATTTTTCTCATGTGTTGGGTGGTCAAATTTCTGAATGTCTGAAATGTCTAAATATTTTTGCATACATTCTTATTTGTTAGTGTTATTATAAAACTGTAGCTTGAAAATTGTTTTCCTAAAATCTTTGAAGGCATTGTGCTCTGTTGCTTCAACAGTGTTTTTAAGAAATCCAATTTCTCTTTCTTTAAATGTAACTTTTTTCCCCCCTGGCTTTGGAATTGTTCTTACAGTTTCCCATTAATTGGTTTTCTGAAATTTTATCAACATATTTCTATGTCTGTCTTTTTTTGCTTCGAACTCAATTGTCTTTTCCATTCTGAACACCAAAATAATTTTTGTTGTTGTTGTTACTTCTTGAATTACTTTCTCTCTTTTGCTACATTGTATCTTATGCTTCATATATCTGACTTTTCTTCCAAATGTTTAAGACCTCCTTTGCATTTTTGTTCTATGTTCAAGATGTCTTCATTTTTGCCTCTTGCTTAGCCAGCCAGCCATGTATGTTGATTGATTTACATTTGTAACCATCTCTTGTTCCTTCATCTCACTCATTCATATACTTACTTGTTAGTTCATAAACTCAGTATTTCGAGAGTGCCTGATGTGTACTAAGCACCAGGAATATATCATTGTTCTAAAATGGAAATGATTTGTATCCCATGAAATTTACATACTAGTCTCTTAATCAAACCCATTTTACTTTTTAATTGCAGCACTCACATTTAAATTTTCTGTTCTTTAAGTACTCTATTTTAATAGCATCCTCTTCTTAGTCTATGAATATAATATTTTCTCTAACTCTGAGAATCTTATTTAAAAATTAAACACCTCTTCCAGCTTTCCCCCATGACTAAATGTTCTTTACTTTGTTCTTTTACTTTCATAAGTCCTCAAGCATTGTGTGAACCCTGACCTATATTTATGAAGGAAGGACCAAGTTGGAGTTGGCACAGCTGTTCCTCTGCAGTTGTTTGTGTCTCGCAGACATCTCTGTCATAAAAAAGTCATAGGAGAGCAGAAAGTATCAGAGGGAGACTTCCTTATATGGTGCCTGAAAGTGGAGCTGGAACACAGAGGAAGCAGGCAGATTGCAGACCCCGCCGAGACTGTCAAAGCTTGGGGGCTTTCATCACCTGTTAGGGAGCCTTAGTGTATTTTCCTGGCCTATAAGGTTGAGGGGTGGGGATCAGGGATAGGGTGGGTCTGTGCTGTGTTCAGCCACCTCTCTCTAACTGTTATGCCTCGGCTTTACTTTCAGGCCACACAATCCATCTAAATCACCTGCCCTCTATTCTACTAGGACACGTGTTTCTTTGAAGTGAATTATCTTGTATGACATTGACAATTTGGGGAAACGCATTGGATATAAAGTGGAAGTCATGTTGGTTTGTAAGGGACATTCCCAAATACATTGAAATATTGAAAGGGTAAGGGATAAACTCTTATATTTAAAGGGAGAGCTTTAGAAGGTATAAAGACTTAAGAAAAACCTCAGTGTGAAGTTGAGACGTTTACAGTAGGAACTTCCTTTAATTTAAGTCATGAGTGCTTTAGTGGCTTCAAGAACCTTTATGCTTTCACTATGTTTAGCTCAGTAGCACCCTGTCAGTGAGGTCGGAAAAGCTGTGAAGACACTTTTGCCAGTATTCAAACAGTGGATTAATGAAGAAAACTAGGCTTCCCAGGTGGCTCAGTGCTTGAGAATACACCTGCCAATGCAGGAGACATGGGTTCAATCCCGAGGTCAGGAAGATCCCCTGGAGGAGGAAGTGGCAACCCATCCCCATATTCTTGCCTAGGAAATCTCATGAATAGAGGAGCCTGGCTGACTCCAGTCCGTAGAGTTGCAAAGAGTCAGACAAGCACACTGAAGAAGGCTACACTCTGCCTCAGGCTTTGCTTTGATTAAAGTGGTCTCTATTGATGGCACAACATTGTAAACCAACTATACTTTTAAAATGGTCTCTGCTGAAAACAAAGCCCTATAGTCCCTCCTCTAGAGGTAGCATCAGAGTCCCAGAGTTCAAGACTACTCAGCCTGTGGAGATTTCCATTGTGTGCCATTTTTATTAGCGTTATTTTTGCTGGTGCTTAGGCTGTAAAGTTCCATAGCGTTTAAGGGGGCCACCTATAACCCTGTTTGTTTAGGAGTTTTGGTGCTTTTGTGGTATATGAATTGATCAGGATCACACAAAAAGTATGTGCTGGAAAAAAATGCCAAGTGCTTGCTGGTTAGGGTATTTCCCTTTTACCAAGGGTCAGAGCTCTCTGCTTCTAGCACCTCCATGAGCATCGTAGAGATGGGTGGGGAAGAGGCGGCCTGGCCGGCCCTGCTCTCCTGAACGCTGTTCCTGATCCATTGCTCGGATGATGTGCCCAGAACCTACTCACTGTGTACTTCGTATGTGTCAGTAAAAGCCCTTGATGTGCTGTGCTTAGTTGCTCAGTCACGTCCAACTCTTTGAGATCCATGAACTGTAGTCCGCCTGGCTCCTCTGTCCACGGGCCTTCTCCAGGCAAGAATCCTGGAGTGGGTTGCCTTGCCCACATCCAGGGGATCTTCCCAGCCCAGGGATTAACCCAGGTCTCCCACATTGCAGGCAGATTCTTTATGGTCTGAGCCACCAGGGAAGCCCTTGAGGCGCCCCCAGTTTGTCACCCATCTGATCCCATCTGTTTTCTGTCTTTGAGGATTTGTTCAAACTTTCTAATGTGCTGTTAACTCACATTCTTATTCTCTGGCACCATTAGGGCTTTATTCTTGTGCGTATATGTCTCTTGCGTCATTTCATCAGGACCTTGTAAAGAATGTCATGTGGACATAAGTTCTCAGTCTGCCATTCTGAACCCCGCTCACGCATTCTTTCTTTCTTCCTTTGGAGAATGAAATTGATGTGATGAGGAGAAGGGACATTTGACAGGGTTACCAATAAGCACAAATTGTGTCTTTTAATGCCATTTCTCAGCCCCTTTCTCTATACAGTTCTTGTGGCCAGCACAGTACACGGTGGTAATGGAAATAGGAATGGATTTTTATCTTCCATGGTGATGCCACTTAACAGAGATTTGCTCCAGTTCATACTGAATGACTTTTTTAAAGTAATAAAAATTGTAGTAGCATTTTCAAAAGCTTAAAAAATAAGAAAGAATCACTCATTATGTAATTGTGCTAACATAAGCCTTGTTTGAAGGGTGTGCCTTTTGAGTGCTGGTTATTTTTTAAGGATGTAATTTCGAACAGGAAAACTTTGACCATTTGGCATATTGTTGGATGAAGGCTAGTTGTTGCTGGATCTGAAGATTCTGTAGCTATTTTTTTTAAGCGGGCTTTGGAGGTAAACACAATGGAGATTAAAACTCGGTTCTATGCATGGCTGATTCATGTCAATGTATGGCAGAACCTACTACAATATTGTAAAGTAATTAGCCTCCAATTAAAATAATTAATTAAAAAAAAAAACTCGGCTTTATGCCTCGATAACTATGCAGTCTTGGGCCATAGTTTTTTCCTATGTGAGTTCTATACAATAATACTACACTCCTAGGGCTGTTGGAGAAGACTCTCGAGAGTCCCTTGGACTGCAAGGAGATCCAACCAGTCCATCCTGAAGGAGATCAGCCCTGGGATTTCTTTGGAAGGAATGATACTAAAGCTGAAACTCCAGTACTTTGGCCACCTCATGCGAAGAGTTGACTCATTGGAAAAGACTCTGATGCTGGGAGGGATTGGGAGCAGGAGGAGAAGGGGACGACAGAGGATGAGATGGCTGGATGGCATCACTGACTTGATGGACGTGTGTGTGAGTGAACTCTGGGAGTTGGTGATGGACAGGGAGGCCTGGCATGCTGCGATTCATGGGGTCGCAAAGAGTTGGACACGACTGAGTGACTGAAACTGAGCTGAGGGCTGTTGTGGGCATTAAATGTATCAATGCATTTAATATGTTTAGCACAGTGACTAAGCCATAGCAATCGAATACGTCATTGGCCTAATTTCAGACCTAGTGGTCTCTTTTGTCCCGTCTTTCACCTCTCCTATGTCTCTGGCCATCTGTTTGACTCAACTTTTTCCTTTTTTAAAGGACTTTTATTGACTGCTTTTATGTTCTGTCCTCTTCACAGTTCCCCCTCCTGCCCCTGGCCAAGCCCACCTACTTAATAATGTTGCTACCTCACAGATGTATTTGAATAAGATATAGAAAATGCCTAGTATGTGCTACATGCTCAGAGGCTTAACAACAAATCACCCATGGGATTATGATTAGATGTTGTTATCCTAGTCTGTTTGTTGTTTTGGCTGGGCCACTCTGCACTCAGGATCCTAGCTCCCCAACCAGGGATTGAACCCTTGCCCCCCCTGCACTGAGAGTGAGGAGTCTTAACCACTGAACCACCAGGGATGCCTCCTGTACTAGTTTGTTTTTATTGTTCCGTGACAGACGCTTTGGTTTTAGACTTCTCTTTTTTCATTTTTTTCAATTGCCACTAAATCATATCATTTTTCCTCTAAGCAGTGAATGTAAATATGTTCACCTAAGTACTACTGTAAAAGAAGTAGAATATATTCATGAGTAATTTTTAATGCTTCAGGGAGTTTAACATGCACTTACCATTGAGTAAGGACAATATATATTCCTTAGTAAAAGCAATTTATTGAATAATCTTTCAAACCAAGTGGTGTTGCTACCGAGCGGACTCCCTGGGTTTACTTGCTTCGTATACATATTTAGTTACCTATTTACTTCCTGTCTGTCTATATGAGTTGTTTTAAAGGCAGAGGGCGATTGACTAAGTGTTTTAGGAGATGCTGCTATTCTCTATCCCTACATTTAAAATCTTACTGAAAGTCAGATTCTGTGTATTGCAGGGGGTTGGGGGAGAGCTGCAGAATCTTCGTTCCCTACCAGGGATTGAACCTGGGCCCTGAGCAGAGAAAGTGGGGAGTCCTAACCTCTGGATCTCCAGGGAAGTTCCCTTTGTAGATCTTCTAGGGATCCACATCTCTGCTGTGCTGTCTTTTTAAGTTTTGTGCCATCATTGTGTTCACAACAAGTTGAACATGGAGGGATTTAACAAATACCTGGACCTTGGAGGTCAGCACGCGTGGTAGAATTTGGAGACATTTAATGGCATGAGCTTCCTAAGGGCCAAAGGAAACTTGAGACTGCCTTTCATCAAGTTTCCAGGGTCGGTTTTCCATCGAGCCTTTTGGCTTTCTGATATATCTGTTTACATAACAGCTGTGATTCAGCTAACTATTGCCTTAATGTGAGCTTCTATTGTGTTAAAATTGTGATTTAGAAACCATCATGTATCAGGTCATTAACAAGGGGAATTAATTATATTATTGTTCTTATACCATCTCGCCTCCTCCCAAAACAAAACCACCTTCATACTGACTACAAAATCACCTTTCTTTTTCTTTTAAGTAGGAGGCACCTATGTAAATCACTCAAACACTTGTCACCACTTTCTCAGAAACCTGTCTTTGAAACTGTGTTCTATTGTATGTCACTGCACAGCCTGTAGGAGAAGGCAATGGCACCCCACTCCAGTACTCTTGCCTGGAAAATCCCATGGACGGAGGGCCCTGGAGGGCTGCAGTCCATGGGGTCGCTAGGACATGACTGAGCGACTTCACTTTATTTTTTCACTTTCATGCATTGGAGAAGGAAATGGCAACCCACTCCAGTGTTCTTGCCTAGAGAATCCCAGGGACGGGGGAGCCTGGTGGGCTGCAGTCTTTGGGGTCACACAGAGTCGGACACGACTGAAGCGACTTAGCAGCAGCAGCAGCAGCAGCAGCAACACCACGGCCTGTGGCTGCAGAGCAATCAGACCATTTAAGTGAGGCTTGATCACAGAGGCTCCGGAGTGGTTTACTGTATTTCAAAGTTGGGAACCAAAATAATCCCATGTTTCCCCCAAGGGGAGAGAAGAAAAAGAAACCTTGAAACCCTGATTGTGGTGCTGGGTTCATTTGTTGCTTCTATTAAAATGAAGAATGCTTAAGTTAAAAAACAATTTGTCTTCTAATCCTTAGGAAAACATTGACCACCTGAAAGCATTTTTGTTCAGACTTGGTTGCAGAGGTGGAAACTCATTTCTAGAGTCCTTACCCACCGCAGTTGTGTGCTTTGTTTATGCAGTGAAAGTGAAAGCCGCTCCCACATTCTAGACCTTGTCCACACTGATGTTGGGCTTGGTCCAGTTGCTAATGGATTCCGGGGAACAAAACAGGATTTGCCTGTTCGTGAGGTGCCAGCTGGCTGTGTTATGGGCCATAAACCATAACGAAGCCGTTAGTAGAATTCTTACTCGGCCCATTTTTCCTTCCTGACCCATACGACAAAACTTCCCTGAGCCTCCACCCTGAGAAGCCACCTGTGCCAGAACAGTTTTTCTTCTAAATTATCTAGAAGAAGATAGTTATTCTTCCAGTTACCAGTGGCTAGGTTTTTCTTGTAGCAGACCGACAGCCCTCCAGAATCTAGGTTATTATTTTGAACACCTTCCTCTAAACAAAGCATTTTCAATATATATCAGCAAATGCAAAAAAAAAAAAAAAAAAAAATCTACAGAGGATTTGAGAAAGGTTTTCCCCATTGCCATTTTGGTCTTTACCGGACCTTGCGATTTGGCTGGTTCTCCTCGCGCTGTCGGAGCCGATCATTCCCAATGCCATTATATAATTTTCTGTCTTGTGTGCATGTTTGTGTGGGCGGGTGGTTTTGTTTTGTTTTTAAGTGGTGTTTAATGTCAGGCTAATAATAAACTGGATACGTAGGCCTGGTTTTGTCATAATGGCCACGCGTTTGCTTATTTGTCCCCTATTCCCCTGAGAAGCAGAGAACTCCCCCTCCTCGAGCGGTGCCTGCGTGTTGGAGGGGGCGCTCTTGTCATCACAGCTGCCTAGAAAATGCAGCACAGCAACTGGCAGCTCTGCCCTAAAGGGACAAACGCGAGGAATCTTCTCCCGGGGTTTTCCCACAGCCAATACCTTGTCTTCCTGCGACCTAAATAGAGCCAATAGGAATGCCTTTGCCGTTCCTGAACCAGTTCCAAAGTTTGGTCTGCTCTCTACCCACAGTTCTTAGATTCTGTATCTTTGCGAAATGCCAGGACCTTTGACGCATGACACTTTATGAATCTGGGGGCTTTAAGCTGCATTCCATCATCCTTGGCCTCTTGAATTCTTGAAAAGAAGACTCTATTAGTTGTCTGGGCTGTTTTTTCACAAAACTGCATAATTGAACCACTTGGGACTCTTAAAAAATTATGGTATCCTATATTTTAAAAACCAGGTACTAATATTTATTGTCTTAAAAATACCAATTTTTCCCTAGAGATGCTGGTTTTCTTGGCCTGGAATGAGTATCCTGAGTGGGGACTCAAATGTGCCACCAGTAGTAATAAGCTCTAGGAAAGGAAGGCCAGAGGAAATAGAAGTTTCCAAAACCAGCATTCTCCTCTACTCTCAGCTAAGTTGTAGATACAGGTAATAGGAAGAAGAAAAATGACATCACAAGTGCGTGTTTTCTCAGTTCACTTTCACTCCCTAAGCTCAGCCTTTTCCCTCCATTAATTTCTCTTACACCAGCTCTGCTTCCAAACAGTGCAGAATGGCAGAGTAACGTTGGGTCGAAGGGGATGATGGTTATTTCTAGCTCTGCCTCCAGCTTATTGAGTGACCTTGGCAAGTCATTCACTCTCTTTTCCTAAGGCCCTAATCTTGCCTTTTCTGAAGGAGAAAGTGGCATAAGCAGTATTGCGAATATTATGCCTCCTTCATGTACCTTTTCTTAGTAATGCAAAATTCCTTTAAACTTGTCCTTGGGTTCCTAACAGAAGTTTAACAGGGAGTGTTAAAGTCTTGGCTTTAAGTCTTGGTGTGAATTTGTCTTCTTGTGTAGGCCTCCCTGCTCAGCCTCTGGATCATTAACGCTGGGTTTGCTTGGAAGTCTGGATTTGCGACATCAGACAGTCACCTGCTAGTGATGACTGCTGACTGACTGAGGGCTTTCATTGCTACTAGCTGCTGTGGTGTGTAGTCACTCATTTGTGTCGACTCTTACGTGACCCTGTGGACTATAGCCCTCCAGGCTCCTCTGTCCTTGGAATTTTCCAGGCAAGAATACTAGAGTGGGTTGCTGTTTCCTCCTCCAGGGAATCTTCCCTACCCAGGGATCAAACCCGGGTCTCCTTCGGCTTCTGCATTGCAGGCAGATTCTTGACCGCAGCTGACATGACCTTAAACTGTTTACCATGGGAACAATATACAATATTGTGAGGTGATTAGACTTCTAATACTCCTTTTACATCTGTCTTTAAGTATCCAATTCAGAGATTGTTCTCTGCTTGGTGGCTGTTGTATTGTTTTAATATTTTCTCCTTAACAGGAATTCTTAGGCAGTAAAAGGTGTTAGTGTCTTTTGTTGGTGGTGATATTGTTGATACCTAACCAAAACTGTGTCTTTTAAATACTTTGGGGAACAAAAGAAAGTAGAGTTGACTGTGTTCTATTTTGGGCAGTAGACTGACATATCTGAAATTAATAATGTGTATTTAGATGACTGAGGCATTATTATTTGGCTACGTTTAATCCAAACTAATATCCTCAAGTGATTTGCTGTTTCTCTTGTTGCCCTTCCAGATGTAACCCCACTTATGACCCTGACTGTTTTCCTTCACGCCTTACTATTTATAAACAGGGCTTGTACTCAGCTAGTATTCACTTGTATAACAAACTAGCCCGTACTGTAATGTTAAATATTTTGAATATTGCCCCCTGCTTATAACACACAAATGTTTGAGTCTGTTCTTGACCTTGGAAGACTTGTTTTCCAAATTTGGTTTGGTTGGCAGAGAGGAAAGAGTCAATGTATTTGTTTTTGAGCAGTTGGATAGTTTGAATGGCACTGTTTTCCATACCTTGTTCTGCATTGTGTTTGAGTGGGTGTGGCTGAGAATCTCAGCCTGAGCTTGAGTAGAACTTGGGTGGTATGTGTTTTTCTTGTAAATGCAATGTCCCAGGACAGATGCATAAAAAGTAAATAGAAGTCCCTGGAGGCTGTGTTTTTCCCATCAGAAACTCAGGAAAATTGGAGTATATAGTTTGTACTGTGCCCATTCTGTTTTTCCTCTTTAGATCCTTACAGCATTAGTTGAGGGCTTCCTTTCTGACACTGATAATGTTCAGCAGAAAGACAGTGTTCATTGTGGATTAGAGCATTCCTTAGGGTCAGCACTCATCTTCCTTCCTCTCCCTAGCCAGCCCTCTGCACAGTTTACCTTCCATTTTCATAGCTGAGTAATCTTTTTCTGGAAGGTATACCTTTTTATGGCAGCTCCAAAAAGCATGAGCTGAAGAATGAGTTCACTTTGCCTAGAGTCCAGGACAATGGGATTGAAAGCAGACTGGAGAATGAAATCATGTGTACGAAGTTGCTTCAGTCCTATGTGACTCTTTGCAGCCCCATGGATTGCAGCCTACCAAAGTCCTCTGTCCACAGGATTTTCCTGGCAAGAATATAGGTAGCCATTTCTTCCTCCAGGGGATCTTCCTGACTCCGGGATTGTACCTAAGTCTCCTGTATTGGCAGGCAGATTCTTTACCACTAAGCCACCTGGGAAGCCCACAGCAGACTGGGATTGTCCTAAAACTTCTCTAGAGTAAACTTGTTTCCAGGGCACAAAGCAATAGCAGCATCGCAGCCCACAGCCTCCCAAGAAAAACTAAGACAATTTAAGAGTGAAATCTGGCCAGGGTATCTGGAATCTCTTTCCCCTCTTGTTTAGGTCTTGAGGATTTTATTCATATCTGATTTTTGTTACATGTGATTTCAGGAGATGGTGATTTCCCATTCATGACATAACTTATATGTCACCCCCTCTGTCTCCCCTGTAATAACAAAATTGCTGGGATAGCTCTCCAACCAGTTTTTTTAAAAATCTGATAATTCATTTCTAAATTGGAACTTGTTTCTTTCTAATCAGCCTTGTAATGTATTACAGACATCACTCTCGGCATTGGCTACAGAAGTGATTTAATGCTGAGTTTTTAATGACTCCTTCATTAATCCTGGTATTCTGGGATTTAACACCCGCTGGCCTTTGACCAGTGGAAACGATGAAAACTTAGATTTCATGCATATTGGATAACACTGGCCCGTTGCAGGAGCCATGAATCTTGCCACTGCAGCGGGTGCGTGTGATGGAGAGGCTGCAGCTGGGTGGGCGCTCTCCCAGGCCACGCGCCGCTGCCCACGAGGTGAGCGCAACATCTCTATCAGCCCAGGGTGACCTCCTTTCAGGACAGCCGGGTTTGGAGCGGGAGCCTGTTCTGGTGGCTTCATCCACCAGACAGGTCTCTGGGTTGGAGAAGCAAGCCTCACCTTTTCAGCATTTCCTCAAAGATGCTTCTTTGAGGAAAGCATCATGTACCTTAACGTGATAAGGTACATGTAACCTTAACATCGATCCTTTTTTTTTTTTCCTTTTTTTTCTTCTAGTAAAGCCCCAGAATTTTGCAGTTCAAGACTGTCTAGTCTGGAAATTCCCTGATGGTCCAGTGCTTAAGACTCTGTGCTTCCACTGCAGGAGTCACAGGTTCGATCCCTGGTCAGGAAACTAGGATCCCACATGCCACAGCCAAAAAAAACCAGAAGGCTATCTAGTGCACCTCCCTCATTTTATAAGAAGATGTCTGAGTTCAGGAGGAGTGGCAGAACTAGGCTACTGTTGCAGATAACAGCGACCAGAGTGACCCCCAGCAGGTGTGGAGCTCGCCATGTGCAGGCAGAGCCTCGGTGTTGCCATTTACTTATTCCTCACAAGAGCTTCGTGAAGTGCCCTTACCAGCCCACATCTCCACAGCGCCTCTCCCCACTTCCTGCTGCTGTTGAAAGTACAGGTGCCCCTGTTGGTGGCTCTCCTCACTCTTGATGGAAGTGTCGGGAATGCTCTTTCGAAGAGACGGGCTGGTTTATTTATGGTAGAATCTTGTGGGCAGACTGAATACCAAGAGTAGATGCCAGGTTCTTCTCCCCACAAATTGCTGCTCAGGAGAGAGGATGTCACCTTATCGTGGAGTCTTCACAGAGGCTCAGTTTATTTGGACCACGTTGGTTAGCCAGCTACAATGGCATGAAGGTCACATGGCAGCATTATTAAAAAGGAACCAGTAATTTTTTTTAACATGAATGAAGCAATTATTTCAGTGACTATGACCCCTTAACTGTGAGAGCCGAGTGTCACAGGAATTACCCTCTTAAAAGGTCACTTTAAAAAGCAGTGCTATGAGGTAGGAGAGACAGATTTTTTTTTTTTTTCTGTAAAGGACTAGATACTAATATTTTAGCTTTGATAGCTATGTGCTCTGCGTGGAAACTATTCAACTCTACCTTGGTAATCCTAAGGCAGCCAGACAATATGCAGACAATTGGACGTGCACCTTTAATCATACAGACAGACCTTGCGTTTGCATCCCCTATGCTATGGAGATATGAACAGATACTTCTAGAACAACAGGAAACCCAGACATCTGAATATTATGAAAATGCAGGAAGACTTTCTGAAGGCAAAGAGCATGTTGAAAAAGTGAGATGGGTAAGATGAGAGAGAACTAGCTCAGAACTGTCTGTAATGATAGTGTACGTTACAATATTAAATACCTTTGTGCAGAGTTCTGAGGGAGTAAAAAGTAGGGTTTTAACCAAAACAATACTTCTAGATTTAATAAGTTATAGATAAACAATTTCACTTATATCCAGAAACTTGATAAAGATGCACAATCCCCCACCCGACCCCCCTTCCCCATCAAAAGCAGCCCTGGTATCACGTTAAGTGCAAGTACATTTTCTTGAAATGTTTTCTCTTGACTTTTACCAAGACTCAGATTGTGGAAGTGGCTGTATTTGAAAATTGTTTTCTATACAGTCTCTTTGGAGAAGGCAGTGGCACCCCACTCCAGTACTCTTGCCTGGAAAATCCCATGGATGGAGGAGCCTGGTGGGCTGCAGTCCATGGGGTCGTTAAGAGTCGGACACGACTGAGTGACTCCACTTTCACTTTTCACTTTCATGCATTGGAGAAGGAAATGGCAACCCACTCCAGTGTTCTTGCCTGGAGAATCCCAGGGACGGGGGAGCCTGGTGGGCTGCCGTCTATGGGGTCACACAGAGTCGGACACGACTGAAGCGATGCAGCAGCAGCAGCATACAGTCGCTTAAATTTCACTTCTGTCTGATTGAACTATGGCTTTGCTGGTCACTGATGACAGTACAGTTCTCTCCCTGCCTTTGGTGCCCAGGACAGCCATCCATCCACTCCTCTCTGAATGTTCTCTCCTAGGTATTTGATCCTATAAGCATGTCCTTGTTTTTTCTGGAAGTCCGATTCTCATTCTTTAATGCTTCCTAAGTCTTGCTATTTGACACACTTGAACCTGGAGAATAGCCAGGTTAGTCTTTTACTGTGCTACCCACTTAATTTCTTGGTTTCTTTTTCTTCCATCTGTCACTCTCACCAGATCAGCGCTGACTTAACCTTGGCTTTGTCTTGGTTGAAGTTCTCAACCAGGTCTCATTTATGAAGGAAGGTGCTGCCCGCATGAGTCATTTTGCTGGTCTCCTAGTGACAATTTTTCTTTCTTTTTTAGCTGCATCTGGAATAACAGCTGCATTCTCACTCCTGAATAAAATAGGTTAGCACAGCTTCTCATGGCAAAGCACCTGGACTCTTAGGCAAGATTGGGGGTAAAATCCGGACCAGCTTCATCACCAGCAGGGTGGGAGGATCAATTTTTATATAAGGGGTGGGGATAGGCCACGTGAATGAGGATGTGAACAAAACTGGCGTTGTAAGAGCACCACTTGTATCTGTTAAATGTAAGGGATTAGATAATCCATCATTATGCTAATTCTCAGTAACAGATGGTGGAGAGTTCTGCCTCTCAACAGCAGTTTTCACCATGGGGGAAATTAGCTTGCACCCAGATCAGCAGACAGGCAGGAATTCCATTGAGAGAGAAACGCTACTGGTGATTGCATTGGTGTGTCCCTCTGCACATGTGCTGAGTTCTTGTATTTCTCTCTAGTTTACATATTCTTGGCCAGACCTCTTTGCTCCTTTCTATAATGTAAAGAACTTGAAATGATTTTTTTCCATGCAGTTAATTTGGGAAGATCAATATTGGAAGTAGGTTAAGTAAATGTGTCTCAAAGCATTACTATGTCATATTTCTTGAGAGAAAAGATGCCATACAGATTATCAAAAACATTGCTGATCATCAGTCTTCATAATTGAACTTCAGAGATGACATGCCAAGTACTGTAAATGCCCCATCTTGCCTTGATAAAACACTTAAAACAAACAAGCTTTAATTAAGCCCTCTGGCTTCATCTTGTCCAAGAGTTGCCTTGATCCTGCTATTTTCTGTCTGTAAATGATTTCTCTTTGGTGTTTTGTTAATTCATAGCTTCACCTGTCCTCTTTGTGCTAATGGCTATCCACTTTTTATTTCTCGTTGCTTGTTCCTACTCCCAACTTAACCATGTACCTGCTTCTCATTTCCATTTGTTATGTCCTAGTCTCATTTCAGCACCATGTTTAACACTAATGCTGATTTTAAAACTCACTTTCATACTCATCTGTATCCCAGAGTCACCTGTATAGCTTATTAATCAGAGGTGATCACCGCTCATACAGGATGTAGTTGGTTACAGGTGTGCTTTAAATTGGCAAGGTCATTCAGATTCAGTGGTTCACTGAGTTTTTTTTAAGAAGTGGTACAGCCATCCTGGACTGGGAAGCCTAAAAGCCAGGGACCAGCCATCCATAGCTTTAGTTCCCACCAAGAGCTGAAATTAACAATGTTTGGTCCTGCCTTGGTGACCCATGGAGTTTTGGGAGAAAGCAATTTAGTGATAAGGGAATTTTACTAAATCATCACCTAATCAGTTCTTTCCTATTTCTCTTGCTGTTGCTCTGCTCCGTGCAATCAACAACTTGGATCTATATAAACACAATAGCCTTCTAGAGACGCCTTTCTAACAGCAGAGTTTCTGCTCTCCCATTTCTTCCTGCATAATACAGCTGGATTAATTTTAAATGCTGTCTTTATGCTGTTAATTCACTATAAACAGCCGTTGTAGATTTTAACAAGCGTCTTCAGTCAAGCCCCCTACCTCATTCTCTCTCACTTTCAGCATACAAACTCATCTGTTTTCTGGAGAAGATACCGGCTTATCAGGAAAGTGCCTTTAATTCCTTAGTCTCTGAACCCCAAATTTGTCTTCCTCCTGCTTGCTTTCTTATCTTCCCCTTTCCCATCTCCACAAGATTTCACCCTCTTTCTTTCCAAACTCATTTTTCTACCCATGTGCCCTGAATTCTTTCTTTTGGTCTAAGGATTTTGTGCCATTCAGTCCCCCCACCCTTCCCTTTTAAAAGCAATTCTTAAAAATTTCTCTTTAGTCTTCTCTTACTACAGTCTGCTTTTCTTATTCTTCCCTTCTCTTCATAGCCAAATTAATTGAGTTAAAAGCAATTTTAACTCTGTGTCCATTTGCTGTGCATTCTTTACCATCTGGCTTTGGCTTCTCCACATCGTTGAAACTGAACCTCCCTAGAACACCAGTGCTTCCCTCAAAGACACTTCTCAGTCTTTTATGTGCTCTCTCTGTAGTATTTAAAACATCACAATCTCGTTCGGACTTTTCCCCCCTCCTTTTCAGTACACCAGACTTGGCTGAATTTCTTTCTACAATTCTGATTACTTGTTCCCTGTCTGCTTTTAGTTCAGTTGCTCAGTCGTGTCCGACTCTTTGTGACCCCAGGAATCGCAGCACGCCAGGCCTCCCTGTCCATCACCAACTCCCAGAGTTCACTCAGACTCACGTCCATCGAGTCAGTGATGCCATCCAACCATCTCATCCTCTGTCGTCCCCTTCTTCTCCTGCCCCCAATCCCTCCCAGCATCAGAGTCTTTTCCAGTGAGTCAACTCTTCACATCAGGTGGCCAAAGTACTAGAGTTTCAGCTTTAGCATCATTCCTTCCAAAGAAATCCCAGGGCTGATCTCCTTCAGAATGGACCGGTTGGATCTCCTTGCAGTCCAAGGGACTCTCAAGAGTCTTCTCCAACACCACAGTTCAAAAGCATCAATTCTTCGGCGCTCAGCCTTCTTCACAGTCCAACTCTCACATTCATACACGACCACTGGAAAAACAATAGCCTTGACTAGATGGACCTTTGTTGGCAAAGTAATGTTCTGCTTTTCAATCTGCTTTAGAGCTACTTAAATATTTGTGCTTCTTAAGCCTCTACCCTTGACCCTCTTCCTACCTCTGCTCTGTCTCCCTGGTTGTCTCATTCATCACCTGGCTTCAGTTTGCAGGTGTATGTTGCTAATCTACCTGATATCTGTGTCTCTAGCCCAGTTCTTCCAACCAGGCTCTCCAGCAGTATATCCAGCTTTTGACTGGATGGACATCACCTTTTACTGAAGTTCAGTATGACTGAAATGGAGCTCACAATCTCCCTTTGAAAAGCTGCTGCTTTACTCAAATGATCACATCTTGATTGATGGTGCCACCTTTTACTTAGCCTTTTATGCTGCAAATCAAAATGTCATCTTTATCACCTGTCTCCATACCTGATTGCCTACAGGTATATCTCAAGTTCATTTCAGCCTTTCTGTCCTCACTGCCTGGTTGATGCTGTCAGTCTTCCTACCGGCCTTCCTGTTTCTAGTCTGAATCCCTTCTAATCCTTTTTGCACACAGCTGTTGCAGTTTGCTTTCTGAAACAAATCTGATCTCCTGTTTCAAGTCTTCATTAATCATCCCACAGGCTTTTGGATTAATAGAAACCCATGAACTGACCCTAGCCTTCCTCTCCATGTTTGTATTTAATATGCCCTGGCTCTCTTCCATTTCTGTAAAAATAATAATAAATTAATAAAAACAGAACACTATTCTTTTTTGTTATTGTTGCTGTTCAGTCGCTCAGTCATGTCTGATCCTTTGCAACCCCTGGACTGCAGCACACCAGGCTTCCCCGTCTGTCCATCACTGTCTCCCAGAGTTTGCACAAATTCATGTCCATTGAGTCAGTGACGCCATTCTTCTTAAATTTTATTATTTTTGGCTGAGCTGGGTCTTCATTGCTGTGAGCAGGGAATACTCTCTAGTTGTGGCGCACAGGCTGCTCATTGTGGTGGCTTCTCTTGTTCTGGAACACAGGCTGCAGGCTCCCAGTCTTAGATGCCCCTAGGCTCGTGCAGTCCTCCCTGAGCAGGGATCGAACCCACGTCCCCTGCATTGGCAGACAGATTCTTTTTATTTATTTTTTAATTGAAGGCTGATTGCTTTACAGAATTTTGCTGGTTTCTGCCTAGCATCAACATGAATCAGTCATAGGTATACATATGACGGACAGATTCTCAACCATTGCACCACCAGGGAAGTCCCAAAACACATCATTCTTGAAGTTAGTTTGCTCAGTGTGCTGGGAACATAATTTCCCCTCACCAGCTCCCACTTGCCCTTTAGCTATTGATTTCTTAGTGAAACTTTACCTTTGCGAACCAGGCAGACCAAGACCCCAGTTGAGCATCTGTGTATGTCCTTCCTCAGGACATTATGCTTGCTTAATTACAAGATTCACAGCATTTAGAATACTAAGTCACAGATATTTTGGACTTTAATTCCTAGTACATAATCCAGGAAGGTGGGAGGGGGACACGGCAGGAGACCATGTAGGTTTTCATGGGCCATTGAAAGTACTTGGAGTTTTGAACAGAGGAGTTTTGGGGGTATCTGAAAACTTTTTAACTTTAAAAGAAAAAAAAAAGATTATGAGATTTCTTTTTAAACATTTATTTATTTTTATTTGGCTGCACCGGGTCTTAGTTGAGGCATGCAGAATCTTCCGTTGCAGCATGTGGGATCTAGTTGCCAAATCCAGGTCCCCTGTGGGAGCGTGGACTCGTAGCCACTGGACCACCAGGGAAGCCCCCTTTTTAAAAACTTGATTTTGAAGTAATTATAGATTCAAACAAGGGTACGTCCCAGGTACCCTTTATCTGGTTCCCCCCAGTGGTTATGTCTTACACAATTACCGAACAACAGCAAGACAGGAAGTTTGGCCCTGGGACAGCATGTATGTAGGTCTCTTTTCTCATGTGTGTGGATTCATGTAACCGCCTCCATAGTCAAGACTGACAGCTCTTCAGTTATCACAAAGCTCTCCTTTGTGCTACTCCTCCTAAGCCTTTCCCCTCCCATCATCTGTGACAACCACTCATCTTTTTCCACCTCTGTCATCTTGAGGTCCCTCTGAGTTGTTCCATGTATCCATAGCTTTTCTAATCTGTATATGGAAACTGGAGGCAGGCTGACTAGATGGAAGGACTTGAGACCTGAGTTCTAGGGCAGTTCAGTCACTAAGTGATATTTAATGCCTTAATTCTCAGAGTAGCCACCTGTAAGATGAGGAAATTGGACTTCTCAGCTCTAAGCTCTGTGATTATAACAAATGAAGTCTGTGAGTTGTGTCCGACTCTGCGACCTTATGAACTATAGCCCACCAGGCTCCTCTGTCCATGGCGTTCTCCAGGCAAGAATACTGAAGTGGGTTGCCATTTTCTTCCTCCAGGGGATCTTCCCAACCCAGGGATCAAACCCTAATCTCTTACGTCTCCTGTGTTGGCAGGCAGGTTCTGTTTAATACTTACTGAAATGATACATAATCTAGTTGGCTTTGAATATTATCAGTTATTGCTGTATAAAGATATGTAAGACTATCCATAAGTAAAACCTAGCTCCCTTTAAAAATGACATTAGAATGTCTCTGAGCTGAAACATATTTCATAGAGCATTTAGATCTACCTTCTCATTTTATAGATATGGAAACTGGTGCAGGCTTAGCTCCTTTACAAGAGTTTAAATGGCCAGAGAGCTGGGTAGGAACCCAGGTCCTCTGGCTTGAATCACAGCTCTGTGCCATGGGTTCTTTATGAAACGAGCTCATAATTGCTCTCTTTGGAGGGAGGAAGTGGGAAACATTAAGTGGCTTTCACTATTGAAAATAAATATAAATGCCGTGTGTAATGTGTCTTTGTTGGATGAGGGAGAATTGGATAAACATTCATTCTTAACATTTTTGTTTTACGATATTCATCTTTTCCTGTGTTATTCAGTCTCTTCACTCACTTTTTCATAACTTAGATGAGGATTTTTTCCTTATTAAAGTGTTGATGTGAGATGTGATAATTAGATACCCCTTTTTAAAATTAACTGTGCCCCACTGAGTGTCTCTTTTAGAAAGGTGGTTTCCTCTTTGTATATTTTGGAGTGCAAACAAACAATAAGCTAAAATCGAACATGTTTGGGAGTACTTAATGATACGAAATTCTTTTAACTGCTAATCAGTTTAGTGCCTCTGGTCTGTTTTTTCCATTACGAAAATGAATTATTTCATTTTTGTTTAGGAACTTAGACTAGAAGATTTACTAACAATAGGCCCATTTCAGATTTACGTTGTTCATTCATTCTTACCATCACCTCTAATCCATATATCTGAATATTAGTAGTGTCTTTGTAAAGACATAGATACATATTTTCTTAACTTTTAGAAATTTATCTTTCATATATTTTGCACTTTAATATTTTCATAGATGTTCCTAAACTGGTTTTTATTCTTCACTTGGAAAGGGGGGATGTAATTGCCTCTTAACATCCATTTTTTAACGTGTAACTGTTTGGCTCTCAAATACGTAAAGACCATATTATGCAGTGCAGTGTGGGATGACTCCAGTCAGCTTGTGTAGTAGGAGCTCTCCAAGATCAATGAGTCGATTCAGGAGTCAGGACGATGGTAGTGGAAAGGGTCATTTCTCCACCATCTCTGAGGGAGAGAAGGCTCAGGAGGTTTTCACCTCACACTTGTACAATGTTAATTTCTCAAAGGAGAGAGGAGCAAAGAAAAGGGATGAAGAAAACATGCTTATGCCTACAGCCAGCATGTATACATTGTGTTGGAACATAGAGAAAGAAAAAAGTCCTCTGAATCCCCAAAAGGCAAGCAAATTATTATAATGAAATGTTTAATGTATATTTTAGCTAAGATTATTAGTATTAGAGTAGTCAAATTTATAATATGATGTGGATGGATTATTTTTAACGTGCTGATAAATTTTTAATGCATGTCTTGGATAATTCATGTGCACAATATATTTACTCCTATTTTATAGAACTGTAGAAGGACAGCAGCATAGTAAAGGGATATAGGCTGAGAATCGGAAGGCTCTCAGGTGCCCACTGAGATGGTGTCACTCTGTTTCTTTAGACATCTCATTTCACAATATTCAGGGTTTCTCTCTGGGTCTGTCTTCATCTATATATGGAGGTTTGCAGATTAGTTTATCTCTATGGACTCTTTTTGCTCAAATTCTATGACTCAGTCAGTTATTACTTTTGTTTTCATCCAACCGCCCACAGAACCCCTGGGAACACTGAGAATGCAATCAGTCAGCTAGCCAATAAATATTTATTGAGTGCCTACTAAGTGTTTGGCTCTTTTTTGGACCAATAGGGAATATGATCTGGTTGGGAAGACAAGATATGAACACAAAGCAAGATAATAATCTGCAGCAGTAAAAGATAAGTGCCAAATGAATGGCCCAGCCAAAGGAATTGAGAGGAGGGACTGCAGTGCTTGACTGCTTGGATTAAAGCAGAAGATTGCAAGACTTTATAGAACAAGGTTAGAGAGGTATATGCGAGCTTTGTTGTAGAATGCTTCTTTACCTGCACTTTGTAGCAATGTAGTCAAAAAGAGAACTGGATTTAAAATTTTTAAAAATCTAGCTTCTAGTTTTGATTGCCACTTACTAACATACTAAGAGGATTACTTGTAGCAAGCCTGAAACTGATTACTTTTCTTTTTTTTTTTAAGAAATACATACTTACCACCTTTCTATTGCTATAGAAAGATTAGGTTGTGTGCCCAGTCACTCAATTATGTCTGACTCTTCGCAAATCTATGGAGTTTAGCCCTCCAGGCTTCTCCGTCCATGGGATTCTTCAGCCAAGAATACTGGAGTGGGTTGCTGTTTCTTCCTCCAGGGAGGTCTTCCTGACCCACGTCTCCTGCATTGGCAGGCCAATACTTTACCACTGAGCCACCTGGGAAGCCCATAAGATTAGGGCTTAATTAGGGATTAATGTGTGTTTAAAAGCGTGGCCTGTAGCAGACACCCAGTAGATGGTCATTAAATCTGAAATCATTCTTGGAAAAGTTCAAACAAGCTTTTTGTGATTGTGGTAGATTGGAGCATGAAGATTAAGAGGATTCAACTGAAAGTGATCAGGATTGGAAAACTTTGCAAGGAGACCAGATTTGGGAACGGGTGAAGGGGGGTGAGTGTGGACAGGTAAGTTAGAAAGAGCAGGATAGAAAACAGTCATGGGAGAAACACTGGAGACTTGAGTTCAAAGTTTGGACAACTAATTTTATCTGGGAATGAATACAGATGTCAGCTTTAGGTGACTGGGAATCTAATGGTCCCACAATTAGAGATGTTAGGGAAATGAGCTGATTTGGTAGATTTGAGAAGAGCTTAATCTGGGGAAGTGAGTTTTATTTTTGAAATGCTGAGTTTTACATGGAGATGAGTCATGCAAATTCACATGTCCTGCAAATAGTTTGAAATGTAAATGTATGGCATATTTAGCAATGAGTGGACCAGTTTGGATATGAAATGCCTATTTGTTAGACAGCTTGCTTATTTGAAGCTAGATCCTTGACTTAATTGATTATCTTAGTTGTCCTTGTGGGATCTAATCGTCTCCTGGGAAGGGAACGTGGTTGTCCAGTAGAGGAAGTGTCACTTTGAGTATGTACTCCATGCTCTGTCCTGCAGGAGAGGGGAGATTCAGCTTAATCCATGAAGCTTCTATGAAACAGACATTATTATTATGAGAGGTGGAGACTGGGGTAATATTTGAAGGTGGCATTATTTCATTGCTCCTTACACTTAATATGCCTCTCATACCTCAACCCAGGTTCATCACTGGACTAATAACCTCCTCTGATATTTTGCTGACTTGAAAGTACAGCAGTACTCAGAGAAGAGCTGGCATAATAGAGTATAATACCACAGTTTTTCTTGTCTTATAAAGCCATAACCAGGATATTGCTGAATAAATGGAGCTATCATATAAGAGGTGGCAATAAGATTACAGTACTGCAGAAATCCTGGGGGCACAATAAAATTGTCTATTTAGTAAGCATAACCATTGGGTGTTATGCCTTTTCCCTTTCCTTTTTAAAATTGTTTTGACCCATATATTCAGCACTGTTCTCTCCCCTAGCCAGAATTAAGAAGTGAATTAGGTATTTAATTCTCCTGCTTCCAAGTCGGTTTCTGTCTTCTTTTCTGTCCATTGGTGTTTTCAGGAGATGAGGTTAGGTGAGCCCTCATGTAGAGCTCAAGTGGGAATAAGGTAATGAGGACGTTAGGGCTCAGACACATAGTGGAGAAGAAAAATGGCTGTTCTTGGAAGGTCGAATGAGAAGTCACATCTTCATCACCCACATTTTTATGCCCTGGTCCCTAGATATCTTTGCTTTAATCCCTTTTCTTCCCAAACTGAAGAGAGCTCTTGGTGTGCAGTGGGTCGTGGCCCCTGAAGCTGCTTAGGCTTTTGCCCGTGTCCAGAGGTAAGCCTACTATTGACACTGAGGGTTGGATGGATGTCTGTGTTGGGGATTCAAGGATTTATTTCTCTGTGAAGCAGTAGTTTTTTCATGGAATGATTCCCTTTCTCCTTTCTCTTTCATCTACACTCTTCCCTCCCTTCTTCCTTTCATTCCTTTGTTTCTGCAAATCTTGTTTGTAGGTCTCCTTGGATTTCATTTTAATCATGCATCCTTCTGGATTCTTCCAGCTGGACTAAATCCGTATCAGTCTTTATTGTTTTCTTTCCATATCACCTTCCCTACAAAGGAAAAATGATTAGGATTTATGAAAATACAAAAATAGAGTCCTTGATCCTAAGAAGTCTTGATTTTCGTGTCTCCAGTCCAGTCTCTAGAAAGTGCTCTCATTGGTAGAACAGTTCCTATATATATTCGGAATTAATTCTCATTAAATACAAACTACTTATTGAGGGTGTTTTGTTTGAAAGAGTCCTTTTTTATATATTAGTGTATAGCCAATAACTGGAGAAAGAAATGGCAACCGATTCCAGTATTCTTGCTTGGGAAATCCCATGGACAGAGGAGCCTGGCAGGCTACAGTCCCTGAGGCACAAAGAGTCAGACACGACTTAGTGAAAAAAAGTCAGACACGACTTAGTGACTAAACAGCCATAGCCAATAATGTTGTCATAGTTTCAGGTGGACAGCAAAGGGACTCAGGCATGCATATGTTACATATACATATAATACATGTATCCATTTCCCCCAAACTCCCCTCCCATCCAGGCCTCACTGAGCAGAGTTCCCTGTGCTGTATCGCAGGTCCTTGTTGGTTACCCATTTTAAATATAGCAGTGTGGACATGTGAATCCCAAACTCCCTAATTCTCCCTTTTCCCCATCCTTTTTTTGCTTGATTAGCTTCTAAAGCTGCTCAGATCAGTCCATTCTATACCTGCCTGCTCTTGAGTCCAGCTTTCTGAGGTCCTGCTGCTTTGTGGATCATGCCATGTTTCATGTTCATAACCACAGCTGGGCTGGTTGCTTGGCAAAAGCAGTCACCTTTGGCTCTGTGTCTGGAGTGAATATATCCTGCCCTAAGACACTCGGTACCTAATGCCATGCTTGATAATAACTTTTTTCTCCTTCATTTCACTGTAGTTTCTAAAGCTGCTTCCTTTTTATTTTTGATCTATGTTACGAGTTCTGGGAAAGTCCCTAGCCATCGTTCAGACCCTCTGGTGACTATCCTGGTGAAAGGACTTGTTAAACAGAAAAGGGAACCATTAAGAGTAAAAAGATCCAAAAAATCTATTTTAGTTATTTTTAGAATTACATTAGTTCAAGGGTTGAGTAAAAAAAATAGGGAAGATGGTGGGGGAGAGGTTTGGGACACATATAAAGGAGGTTGTGCCACCTCAGATGTTTCTAATTACTGATGCTTCTAAAACAGAGTCTCCTGTCGACATATGCTGCTTGATCATGTGGGAAGTGCCTCCTGGATATATTTTAAGGAAGAAAAAAAATCGGAGTGTCATTGTTTCAGATTCTTGGGAACTCAATCTGAAATCGGAGGATAAAAGTTTAGACGCTAGATGGGACAGGCATAGCACGACCCCTTGTAGACACTGTTGTACTGGCTTATGGCAGCTCCCTGTTGTCCTGTTGGGCTTTTTCCTAGTTTGAGGCCTGGGGGAGAAACAGCGGTCAGTAAAGGTCCTTATTCATGGCCCACTGTCTGTAGATCCCTCTCACCCAGAATTCTACTCTCACCCTTTACAGTCTTATTTTGCGAGTCTATAAAAGCCAAGTCTGTCTCAAGCGTGAAATTGTCAGGTTCTTGCCTGGTGTGCATATTAGAGGTCTGAGTGTGAACTCGTGGAGAAGGTTGGAGGGGAACCTGGCCTTGGGGCCTGTTGGCCATTAATCATCCCCCCCACCCCCACCTTCTTCACCCTCTTAGACTGAGAAGCCCATGTTGTCTGTGTATATGAGCCAAGGTGGCCCTCATACTCTGAAGAAAAGCACTGTGTCCAGTGCTTGCTTCCTGCCTCATCACCCAGTCTTGTGGTGATCTCTCCCTCCTTCCTGGTCTCTAACCTATTTGCAAAGAAAGACATCAGCGACCCCCCTGCCCTCTGTAGGTTCCCTGTGGTTCAGCCCCACAGCGCTGAGATGTGAGATGAGCCATCTGATATATTAGAAGTAAATTGGGGAGCCCTGTCAGCCAGGACGCTCCATCTCAGAAGTTGTGAGGGAGCACGTCCTTGTGGTGAAGTTCCAGCCAGTGTGGAAGGAAGTGGAGCCAGTTTCCCAGCTTAAGATACTGGAGCTTTTATGGGTCGTGAGTGACAAAGGCCCTGTCTATATGCCTCATGCCTTGTTGGATTGTATTCTCACAGTATATAGCCATGGGGTACATTGTACGCTCAGTTTATGAAATTCGACCCATGGGACCTTGAAGTTATTGTAGAAAAATCACTTGGGGGACGCATGCATGTGTGTGTGTGGATGCGCGTATGTGAGACGGTGCCTCTCCTAGAGCTGATGTGACTGTTATACATGAACTGAGCTGTTGTCTTTCACCCGTTTCCTTTAGCCTTGACTCCATAGTAGTGTGAAAGCATTTCTTTATGGGCTTACTTTATTCTGAATATGTGTCCACCTGTTCATTTGCCTCAAGGAAATATTCTGCTTTGTAATCTCCATGGACACCTCAGTGACTGATAAAATGTTGATGGTTTTTAAGTGGAAAATGTTAAGCTCAAATAGCTAGATAGAGATCTATGTGCCAGAGCCATTGAGAATTATCTGTTATCCTTACTCAGATGGAGAATGAAGTGTGTTTGTATGTGTGTGTAATGGTATTATGCCTTATGTGCACTCTTGAAATTTACTTATCCATTTACCCTAGCTTCTCTTTTGACAAGTAGCATATACCCTTTAAATTAGCTCTACCGTGTGCTGTGCTTAGTCGTTTAGTCGTGTCTGACTCTTTGCAACCCCATGGACTGTAGTCCTCCAGGCTCCTCTGTCCATGGCTGCTGCTGCTGCTGCTAAGTCACTTCAGTTGTGTCCGACTCTGTGCGACCCCATAGACGGCAGCCCACCAGGCTCCCCCATCCCTGGGATTCCCTGGGTTGCCACGGGAGTGGGTTGCCATTTCCTTCTCCAATGCATGAAAGTGAAAAGTGAAAGTGAAGTCGCTCAGTCGTGTCCGACTCTTAGCGACCCCATGGACTGCAGCTTACCAGGCTCCTCTGCCCATGGGATTTTCCAGGCAAGAGTACTGGAGTGGGGTGCCATTGCCTTCTCCGTCTGTCCATGGCAGTTAGGACCAAATTGTGGAAGTCAAAGAAAGTGTAAGTGAGATGCTGTATGTGTATGCAGAGAAGATTATCTACATAAGTAAAAGTATTAAGGATAGTGAAACGCAGGCTTCTCACAGTCAGAAGGGATGTACAGATAAGGAAAGGAAGAGAACTGCATGCGCCCCGAAATGTTGAATGGGGTTGTAGTACCTTTCTGAACTCATGGTGTGCTAAAAAGCTGATGCCAAGACAGGATGAAATAGACAAGAGGTTAATTGGGGAAAACAGAGAAAATGGGAAGGGAGCTGGCAGAGGCTGTGAATGCTTAACCTCTGTGGAAAAGGGAAGGATGGAAGGTTGAACTGGAAACATCTAATCTGGGGCTGTGGGCAGTTGTGAGAGTTCCAGCGAAGGTGAGGGGGCGTGCTCAAAGCCGCAGCTCCCTGTTACAGCACGCCCAGGTCTCTGAGCAGCGGGCCGGTTGTAGTGTCTCCACTGCACTCAGTCATTGGCTGGAAGCAGCTGGGGGGAAGCGTAGCTTTGGCGGAAACAGTGATGGGTTTCAGAGCACAGCAGCTGGGGCTGTCAGTCAGTTATGCTTCCTGCAGTCAGAGATCCGAGAGGCACGTTTTCATGACTGCCACACATGGTTTTCAATGGTTATAGATACAGAAATAAGTGTATGGAGATAAAAATGTAAATGTGGACTATTTGGATAAATGGCTGGTTTCAGAGCTGCAGAAAACAGTGGAAGATGAGCCTGGAACACATTGTGGCCTGAAAGCAAGGAAGAGCTCAAAGGATGACAGGACACAGGAGCCAGCTTGACCCAGCTCCCACTGGCCAAATTGGGAGTAATTTCAGCATCAGAAAAAATAACAATTGTAGTGGATTATATGGCTCTTTAGATAAAATATTTTGTGACCATAAACCTCTACAAATCAATAAATGAATAACTTGGGAGTTTAAAAGCTACATAGTTTTTCAGTACCTGTTATAAAGAGGAAGAGAATAACTTCATAGTGGAGAAGCCTGGCAGACATGGCCTGAATCAAGTGATCAAAATTACCATTATCAGTAAATTACACATCATTTCAAAGGAGGCCACAGGAACAACGTAGCATCACTTCTGTGACATTCCTGCCAAAGATTCATAACTTGCTGCTGATCACAGGGACATCAGACAATCCAAAATTACTGGCCTGTACTTGTGAGAAGTTTCAGGACTGTGGTAGACTAAGAAAGATTGAACTTCTCCAGACTGAGGAGACAGGATAACAAAATGCAAAACCTGATTCTGCTCTAGATCCGCTTTCCCCTAAATTCTCCATTGGAACAGTTGACAAAATATGAGTAGGGTTGTAGGTTAGATGGCAATAATGTGTCCACATCGATATCCTGGTTCAAGTCATTGTTTACTATGTCAAAAAATATCCTGATTTGTCAGAAATGCACATTAACAGTTTGGGGGATGATGGTGTAAACAGGTCATTTGCTCTCAAATGAATCAGAGATTGGCATGTTCCTTGTTACTGTATGTGCAATTTTCCTGTAAGATTGTTTTAAAATTACTTATCCCCTCCTTCCCCTACTTTTAAGTAATCTAGTTAATTTTAGTCAGTTATCTGACCTTCTGTATATATTATTGCTTCCAATCTTGGATTTGGGGTGTAGGGATTGGGGAAGGCAGGCAAAAGTGTGATCAAGTAATTATTGTGAGTGAAATCTATGTTTTAAGAATCCTATTCTCATATATGGGCACAGCATACCTTTTACAGATTGGCAGAATATAGTACCCCATGGTTTCAAAAGTATCTTATAATGAGAAAGTAAATGCTTTTCACAACCTGCTTGCTGTGGAAACGAGTGGGCAGGGAGGATGTCAGGTACATGGAGATCTTTTGATAAAGCTCAAGAGACCCATGTTGCTTGTGTTTTTCTCAGGAACATCTGATCCTGCATAGTGGAAACAGTTCACTTCCCATATAACCTAAAATTCTCCTTGAGCTTGGAGAAGCATTTCAAGTCCAGCACTTATTCTCTCTCTGTTTCCAGCTGATACAGAGAGAGATGATTTCCTGTTAGACTTTCAAGACTGTTAAGTCCCTTTTTGTATGCTGATTGTGAATTATCCATTCGAGCCAGACATGTGTAATTGGAGTAGAATTACTGATACACTCAAGAAAGCAGAATTTATAAATTTGTCTAAAGCAGCATAATGTCATGGCACATAATTTAATGTTCTCTTTCCTTACGGGGCAACTAATCAGCATACCAGTGTCGGGTTCTGAGCCATCTTTGGCCAGAGGGAAATCTCCTGACCTTTCATTAGTGGCCCAAAGAAATGAATAAGAGAGTCAAGTACACGGATCTCGGCTAATTCCATTTTATTTGTCTCCCTTTCATTTTCTTTAAATACAAGTCTTAGATAATGGGGAGGAGAATGACAAAAGCTGGGAAGGCATGTTGAAAGCTTTTGTTCTTAATTCTATGCTGGGCAAGCTTGGCTAATAAACGCTTAGGATAAGAAATAATGTTCCAGCGCTGTATTTCTCATACTTGGCTACAGAGCAAGAAAGACACAGCCTTTGCCCTCTTCGACTTCATCAGTTTGAGTTGGAAGATGGATGATGAATTAATTGTAATACAGCGTGATTTCACAGGGGAACACATACCAAGATGAAAATGCACGCGGTGTGATTCTCACACACCTGGCTCATGGGCGGGGCCCCGTAAGTGATATCTGTCATTGTTTCCTGTGTTTTTACCTTCCGTGCCTCAGCACTAACATTGCAGCCATTCTCCAGGAAAAGTCTGTGTTTACGGAAAAGAAGCTAAGAAAACATGGATTGCACTGAAGCTTTGGAGAGAAGGAACTGGAGGTGATGGGCAGGTCGTGGAGTTTAGAATCTGAGGCCCTAACTGGTTTGCAGATATTTGCTGGCGGGATCCAGAGGGTGAGAAGCCCGCAGGAGAGGAAAGGGTTGTGTCCTTGGTTCTGCTGGCCACGCAGGAACTCAGTTCGATACTGTGAATTGATTGGAGCAGCATTAACCAGGATGGATCATTAAACATTTGTGCTGTTTTGCTTTGTGTTCTCCAGCTTTTCATATAGAAGCTTATTTGTGTGGATTTTTCCCTCGCCTGCTCTGTCATTCCAGCTTTCTGTTCCAGACCCCACATAGCGACTGTAAAATGTCAATGCTTTGTTATTCCAAATGCAGTACCAAACACGTCTTTGTTGTTCTGGCATTTCCAATCACTAAGCCCTCATGACCTGTTGCAGGTGGGTGTGTCCCAGCCATCCCTCTGGCCTCTTGGTGGGCAGAGCCTCTCTCCTGCCCTCTTGGGCCTTGGATGAGACCCTTAGTTAAATTCTCCCCATCTACAGCTGCTAACTTGGGGCTGCTGGCATTCTCCACCCTGCCAAACCCAGCTCGGTGATGATGACATCGTTTGCCAGCACGCTTATGCGGTGACTCAGGAGACAGGGTGGCCAGCAAAGCAGCCTCTTTGTGGGAGTGGATTTTGAGAAGTGCTAATTCCGTGGCAGTTTGGAGATATTAATATCGTGCTGGCAGTAGATAAACAGGCAGCAGAGGGGCACATAATGAGAAGAGAATCAGCCACAGCATCTTTTCCTTCTTTATCTCCCTGCACATATTCCCCCCTCTCTTTTTCTTTTTTTCTTTTAAAGTAAATCCCTGGGCCTCGATGAAGAGAACCCTTAAGTGGCTTGAGCTTGCCCATAGACTGGTTTAGCCCAGCTCACGGCATCCCCATAGGCTGGGAGTCTGAGAGCACCAGAGTGCTGAGAGTTAACTGCCTTCCCAGCAAAACTAAATCATAGCATATGGTACAGTAGCCTATTCCTTACCATCCCTCCTCCCTAAAGGGCAGCTCACCAGATGGTCTGAGTGGGTCCTTTGGTGTACTTATGACAGACACAAAGAAAGACATAACCATCGCTCTCCCCCAGTGATACCATGCCTCTTGTCTTGCAGTTACTTGCTACAGGTAACTTTTGAAAATCTGTTTTTGCAGTTTCACTTTTGCCCATCGAAGTTCCCTTTCCGGGTTGAGGAGGAACTAGGCGAACACACTTCATTAGCTGGCCGAGCATCACTTCCAGTGTATTCCTCTGAGTAGATGAAAGTCACTCACAGTGGCCCCGCTGTCTTATTCTAGTGAAGAGAACGTGCAGCACGTTGAAGTTTGTTTTTTTTTTAAAGCAGGATTCTAATCTGAATATTCTGTGGTCCTAAAAGGACTGTTGGGAGTATTGCTTCAAAACTGGTCATCTGACGTTTTCTAATTTTTCACTTTGTTCCCTAGCTCATGCCGTTTTTAATGAAGATGTTTCATCCTACCCCAACACCACCCCTCTGCCACCCCACAATTTCTTCTTGACCTCACCTCACCCAGGCCCCCTTGGAGTCAGCAGAGAGTCAGTGTCCGGAGTTCTAATGAGAAAAGACACACTCTTGAGTGTTCCATGAAACCAGCGTTTCTAAGTTTGCCAAACTGGAGCACAGTATTTTCTAGTTGCAGTATAGGCTAGAAAAAAAGGAGATTTGGGGAAATTTAGGTCATGCTTTTATGTGCTTTGTTTTTTATCTGTGTGCCTGGTATTTTAGAGCAGACTTTTCTTGAGGGTAGTGACTTGTTTATACCATTCTGTAAATAGCCCTGCCTAATGTGGGCTTTTTACAGATATTTTCTGCCAGGTTTTATGTACGGATTGATATAGCATCTGACTGTACTAACCAGAAAAAAAATGCTGAGCCAGGGGACTTGGTTATTCCCTCTTTTTGTTTGGATTTCTAGCTTAGCAACTCATTGGTCTTGAACTCCTTCCCTCTGCCAGGATGCCTTAAGACCTCCAGGTGCTAACTGTTGTTATTGCTATTGACTGAGCCCCATATGCACCTCGAGTGCTCACTGACCTATCTTTTCTGTTGCAGAAACATTGCCGAGGCCCTTGTCAGCAAAGGTCTAGCCACAGTGATCAGATACCGGCAGGATGATGATCAGCGATCCTCTCACTATGATGAACTGCTCGCCGCCGAGGCCAGGTGAGATGCCTAATTATTAAAGTGAATGCCTTGGGTCCCCCAGCCCCACTTTATTCTTTCCCACTCCCCTGCCTGCCCCTGAGCAGAATGTGATGGAAAGCAACATGCTGAGAAAGCCCATATTCTTTTATGAGTCTAGCTTTTCCTCATCAAGATAAAAGGGGCCTCACTCACTTCATACTTGCAATCTAACCCAGGTTAAGCACGCTGGGGCCTCTATATTTTTAAATTTGCAAAATTTAGGCATATATTAGACATAATCTCCCCAGAAGATGTCGTAAAATGAACAGATGAGTAAATACTATGTGGAATATTTTTATCTCCACCATCCTTTCCTTCCCAGGAACAAACCGTGGAGCCCTGCTTACTGCACAGGACGTTTGCCTCAGGTTCATCCCTCCAGGGGCCCCTGCTCCCCAGCCCCTCCCACTTACCACCTCTAGACCTTTCGTCATGTACAAAGGAAATGAAAACATTTATTAGGGAATGAGTTTGGGTGTCACACTTCTGACAGCTGGCAGGAGAGCGTTTGTGAGAAGCCCCGTGACATTTTCCTTTGTCCTTTATCCCTGTGGCTGGTTGCCCCAAGGACATGCATGCTGCTCAGCAGTATTTCCTAGCAGGGACCTTTCTCAGGGCTCTTTCTCATGGGGCCTTCTGTCACTAGACGGGACTGGGAGCAGAATAATTCCTCTAGCCTTCCCAGGAAACAGCAAGAGCTCAGTGGTCATTGCTGGATCCCTGTTCTGATCCAGAGCTCAGCAGACTGCTGCACTCTACCAAGATATACCCATTGTTTCAGAGCGGCTTTAGATACTTGTCTCATGCAGACACTTTCCTGTGACCTAGGAGTTTGTCTAGAAGTTTGTTAGTTGCCAGCCTGTGCTCCACGGTTCACGGAGGAATGAGTTTGAGCCTGTGTTATCTGTACCTCAGATTTCATCCCTGACATCACTTCTCTTGTTCTTTGGCCCAGAACATTGACCTGATAGGAGACATTTGCCTGTTAACACCGTGTCACATCCTGATGGATAGGGCATCTGTAGGATGTCACACGACGTCAGCTAAGAGAGCAGCCTGTCGCCTTGCTATGGCTTTTTGGATTCTTTTCTTGTGGGATTTTCCCTGGAGGACCTGCCTAAGACTTCATTCTTAAGCACAAAGTTCAGTGTCTTTGGTTGTTGAATGCCTAGTGTAAAATAATACAACATGGACTTCTCTGGTGGTCCAGTAGCTATGACTCTCTGCTCCAATGCAGGGGGTCCAGGTTCAATCCCTGGTCAGGGGAACTAGATCCCACATGCTATAACTAAGACCCAGTGCAACCAAATAAATGCATTAAAATATTAAAAAATAATAATACAATGTATAGCCCATAATTGATGTTTCTCTTTAATCCTCCCTCACATCTTATGCTTCTCTCCCTGCCTATATTATCATTAAGCCAGTGGGTTGAAAGGACCCATAGCAGGAAATGCAGCTCCACATTTCAAGTACTTTTGATGATCTCGCTATTCTAGGAAATGGGCAATGATTAGACTGTTCTTTATGTGGGGGTGGGTTCTTGGTGGGCACGCTCAGTTGGTCTGATGGTATCTGAAGAAGCAGTCTTGCCTTGCCAGCATAGCGGGAGCCCTTAGCCATTCCATGGGATCTTGAGTCCCATTTTCCGCTCTGCCTTCTCTCCACCACTAGTGAATGTTTAACCCTGACAGGCAGGTAAGCATGAAAATAATTTGCCTAGCTCCTCTGGAAAGTGAGGCCACAGCAAGCTCTTATTATGCTGTTGGAAGTAGCTGTGTTGTGCTCTAATGTTTAATGAGTATGCAGAGTTGGTGAAATTTTTTAGGTTTTAAGAAGAAAACAGTCCGGTTCTCATTTTGAGCTGATGGAATGTAACAAGATGCTTGCCTGTTAAAGCAATGAGCTGCCTAGAGATAATTGTGTTGAGCCACTGATTTCAGACCGATGGTGGAAAAACCGGCTTTGGGGCCACGGCCCTGTGGCAGGTTGACTAAACAGAGAGCAAATGAAGTGATTCCCCTGGCCGGTGAGGCACCGCCATGAGGCAGTACATACCTCACAATGCGTTAGAAGTGGCCTGTGTGACCTGCGAGTGAGTCTTCCTCGGGAGCAGTGCTGTCCACGAGCCCCAGGAAGGTGGCCCCATGCCATCTTCTAGATGCCAGTCCAAGTGAGAAAGACAGGAACACCTGCCAGATAGGAATGGTGGCCTTATAGCCATTGAAGACTATTTTCAGTGCAGAATGCAAACCACCCCCATCCACCCATCCCACTTTTGGGAAAATGCTAGTCAACCTTACTGCAAGACCACCTCTTTTCTGAACGCTACTTTATCTTAAGTCGCCCTCATTCGCACTCCGGCCCCTAGGAGACATTCCCTGTGTCACCTCAGCACTTCTTTGCTCATGTCATGTTACAACATGTCAGAGCGCTTTGTGCTTGCTGCCTCTGCCCCTTACCCTGCCCGTCTCACGAATGTGATCTGAGTTCACATTCTGAGTTCACTTATCTATCTAGTTCCCCTGGATAGATAAGCTGTATTTTTTTTCCCAATTGAACTCGGCCTTGTAATTTTATGTCCCTGTCCATGTGGTTCTTCCACCTCCCAGCTGAGTGTCCTCTGCAGATCTCATTAGCAAGTTGTTTACTCCTTTCCTTGGCCCTGAGTAGAACCCCTAAACAAGAATGGCTTTGCTCTTGACCCCCAGTCTTTCACCACCTGGACTGTCACTTAACTGTCTTTTGTTTATCATCCTGCAGCCACTTTTTAATCTTCAGTGATTGTGTACTGAACCACGCCAATTTGAATTAATTTCCCAAGTTAAATTTCTGGAGGTACTGTATCTAATGCTTTAGCAAAGGCCGAATAAATAACATCTGCTGTGTTCAGGGCAAGTCACTCATCTTGGAACTCTTTGAATGAATAATAAGTGGGTGAAGGTAACATGGCAAGGCCAGCAGTCATCTTGAGTCACCCAAGGATGGTGATTCCGAGAGACTTCTCTGTCCCTGAGCCCCAGATCCCCGTTTTCCTCTCTGGTTGTCACTAGTGGTCTTGGCCATGGTGCCCAGTGCTCTTGCATTGACTTGGCTTCCCGGAGCGCTGCTCAGCCATTAATCCTTTTAGAGAAATGTTGTAAGCTTTGGGGAAAGGGCAGCCTGTTAACTTGGCTGACTCTTTGGGTCAGCACAGCTGCCTGCACAGGAGCTGAGGAGCCCTGCCGCCCCTACTTCCTCTGTGAGGGGCTATGATCTGCCAACCTTTCTCAGATCATCTGATGGGAGCTCAGGGAATGACGCATCAGGCGCACGTTGGGAGAGCGGGTGAGACAGAAGAGGAAGAAGAATGCCAATTTGCAGCTCCCTATGCTTTCAAGCATATCCACCTGCCCGCCAGAAACGAGCTCACCGTACCCTCCGCAGCTCTGCTCTGTGTGCCTGGCCCTTTGCGGCGCCTTCATTCAAATGGCACTTTGCTTTTGGGAAACCCTCAATACGCCTCAAACACAGGGCGCATCTTGAGAAAGCCACATCTTTTTTTGTTTAAAGGACAAATGAACCCCTAATTCCCGGCAGGCGGCCTTCCTTTCTAGTTCACTTGTCTATCATCGGCTGCCTCTTCCCTCCTTACCTAGTGTCCCGGCAAGATAAGGATTTGGCACTTTTGTGTGTATTTTGGGGCCTCGCTTCTCTCGTGGGCTCCATTGAAAAGCCCTTGGTTGTGTCCCAGCCTTGAGAGCTCCAGTGTGTGTCCTCGACATTTTTAGTAAAAAGAACTTGGGTACAGCTGACCCACACTTGCTGATGACTCTCCTGAACTTGGTGCCCTCAGTTAGGGACATCACGTGGTCTTCTTTGGCAAGTGTGTCATTCCTTTCTGCATCATTCTTATTTTTCACTCCCATACTGACTTCCCAACGCTTCTCATTCTTGTCTGACTTCAGTATTTCTTGGCCAGTGGGCTGGCTGCTTTGTCTATCTTGACAGAGTATTCTAAGCTGAAGGCAGGGCTCTGACTCCTACCAAGAGTCACGTATCCTTCCTAGGTATTTCCAAGATACTGGGTCATTCATTATAGGGACCCTTCTTTTTTTAAGGTATTACACAGTCTCTCAAATTCTGTGTGTTTGATATAACATGTGTTGTTTGATTTAAACAATACAGATAGTGAGCTCCCCTAGCGTTCTACAGGCCTTCCTGGTGAACTTTTGTCAAACTCATTGTGGACACTAAAGATAAGCTTGTAACGCGTGGAGTCAAAGCCTGGCTGTGTGTCCTGTTTTCCTTGGACATCCCAACCTGTAGGATATCATCTGTCTGCATTCTCCTAAAGCTAATTTATATTAAAATGTAATATTTGAAGGTTTCCTGGAAACTTACTCTGTGGTTCATTGCAGGACAACACAGAAGTTGTTCAGAAGTTGGGGCTTTATTCGTTTAAGGCACCTTTTAATTCTAAGATTTTGTGATTTCAAGATAGGCTGTATATATTCAGAAAAGAAATTGATGCCCCAACTTGACAGTGGGAAAGCAATTGTGTTGAACAACCTAGTGTCTGAGCAGATTTAAATGAATTTAGATTCATTCTGGACATACATAATGAGGTTAGGGTTATCTCGGGAGAAGAGAAAAGGGCAGGCTCTTATCTTTTCCTGTTCTCTTCCTTGCCAGCACACTGCAGATTAAGGAAACTGGGGGCCTGTCCTCCCTCTTGGTGAGGCAAGCATGAGCCTGCCCTGTCTCAGAGCTGTGTGGACTCCTTGTCCTCTCCACCCCTGCAGGGAGTCCTGTTTCTGATTGCAACTTTGCTTTTCTTTAAAAACAAAAACAACTAGTGTTCCTGCCTTGCCAACTTTGGCATCTCTAGTCTCTCAGCCCTATAAATACCAGTCAGGGGAGGACAGAGGATGAGATGGCATCACCGACTCAGTGGCCATCAGTTTGAGCAAACTCCAAGAGATAGTGAAGGACATGGAAGCCTGGTAGGCTGCAGACCATGGGGTCCCAAAGAGTCAGACACATCTTAGCGCCTGGACAGTAACAACATTAAAATCCTATCAACTCTCTCTTGCTTTTACCCTCCCTATTGTGGAGTTCTCTCAGCTTGAACCTCCAGGAAATCTGTGTTGGCATTTCCATCACAGACTTTGATTAGAAGGCTATAAACTTAACTCTTTCCTAGGCCAACACCTGTAGTCAGTAGAAACTGTTTCAAGTAAAGATCTCTCTTAGTGATACAGTTACTGAGTCTGCAGTGGGCTTACTGACTTCCAGGTAGCAGTGCTCTTGTGGCAGTGAATTGTAAATGTATTTTTATTTTGCATGTCTGTTGAAGTACTCTCAATACCACTGGGAGAGAAATGTGCTTGAGCTCCCACTCCTGATTCAGCCAGAGCAGCTCCAGTTTTTTCCCCTTGATTTATAGAGGGATTTTCCCACAAAATTTTAATAGGTGGAGGAAAAAAATGCCTTGTGCTTAGACAAACACAAAACGTTTTGATAAGGTATTTCCTGTCTGTGCCTTCAATTTAACTGGCATTTTCAATGCTGGTTATGAATGAAATGTGAAGAATCACTCACCAGTGCTTTTTTGCTTTCTATTGCTTTAATTGGAAGAGGTCAGCATTGCTGGCTTGACACAGTTTTGACTTGGTATGAAGCAGATTTCATCTTCCTACCAATCCAGTGAGAAAACTGGTGTTGAGGTTGAATCTGTTTTTTGAAAATTTGAAACTAATATATCCTATCACAGTATATAGACTGCATGAGTTAACCAGTTCTCCAAACAAAATAAATTATTCCTCTAGTGGGTACAGTTGTTCAGGCTAGTTTTCTCTCGCACATGATGGCTTGGATTCATTCCTTTTCTTTGCTATTTTCTTTAGTGTATCCTGGGCCCTAGCACTGGGGATAATGGTAGTGAAGAAAAAAGATACCAGACTGAAGCCTTACAAAGCATGCAGTCTCGGAGGCACACGCGTTGAATAATTAAATAGGACCTCTGGGTGTTGCTATTTTTCCTATTCTCATTTTCTTACCTGTTTTCTTAGCCCCTCCTCTTTTTCCCTCTGCATCATTAACACTGCCCTCCTTACATCTTTTTTATTCTTTTTCTCATTTCTATTAAATTTTCCCATGAGGACACCTCCCTGAAACTCATCTCTTCCATCCAGCCTCTGTTCTGCTCAGTCGTTTAATGGTGCAGCTTTTAATAAACCAAGATTTCACACTTTCAATCTAATGACCTAACCAAGTGAACATTCTCTTTGGATAATACTAGATCCTGCCGAATACTGCTGAAAACCAGAGCTTTGATTTGAAGTTTTTCTGTTCCTTTCCTGTAGCACCAGAGTGCAGGTGGGTTTTTGTAGCCCAGAGTCGGAGTTGGGTAAATTGTCTGCTGCCCTCTTCACCTGGCTGTGTTACAGGATGCTGGTACAGATTGGACACCAGCTCGAGAAGGAGATTGGTCTTTCTCTTAAGTAACTGCTTCTTTTTCTCCCATAACCCCAAACGTGCACACCCCACCAGATTTGGGGCTTGCCTGTAGGTGGCACAGCCAGAGGTCACTAATGAGATTCAGCACACATCAGTGTTGGGGGGTTTCACCATGGGGGAGTAGGGCACATCAGCTCCTGCAAGTGGATGTGGTAACAGGAAAATGCATTACAAGAGTGGGTGTGGGGAAGTGATTTGACGATACAGCTGAATGTGGGGAAATTTAGCTTTTCCCTTTCTTCAGAAGAGATGATGCACTCAACATCCAAATAGCAGTAATCAATCTGCATTTAAGGCAGCACAAATGGCCACTTCTGGAGAGCTGTATAATATCTCCATTTCCAAATAATTTTCTCTTTCAGGAGATTAAGAGGATCTGTTCACTCTTCATCCTATCTCGCCTCCCAACTCCCAGTTCCAACCTATACGACTCAAGCTATGACATTCGTCTCAGTGATTAGTGTAGGGATTTGGGTTAAAGTCAGAACCCGCAAGCTTTAGCTCCTCTGTGTACACAAGGTATGGGCAGTCAAGTCATGAACTCATAGGAAGAAGTCTTCGTTGCCCAGTCTTTTCTGTAATTGTTAATGTGCACTGGTTGTATTCTTGCAGAGGAAGTTGTTCTTGACTAACATCTTTAATTAATTGGGTGTTCACTGCCCCTTCCCACCCAGCTGTGACCATTTATCTGCCCACAGCACCTCATCTGTTCTCTACCATCTCATTGTTCTTTTGGCTAAAAGGCTCTTGCTCCTCTCAGTCCCTAAATATTTGAGGTTTCAAAATAGTTCCAACATATTTCAAAATACATTTGAAGATTATCATACTGTGAATATAATTTTAATCCCAAATAAATAAGTTGTAGCAATAAAGCGATAATATTTGATCCTTGCCATTTTTGAATGTCTCCTAACTTGATTCTCTAAGCCACTGGTTCTCACAGTCTGGTCCTCAGACCGGCTTGTTAGAACTGTGAATTCTCAGGTCTTGCCCACATCGTCCCGCCCTAAACCTATGGAAACAGAAACTGGAATTCAGCCCCAGCCATCTCTTTTCACACATCCTTCAGGAAATTCTAACACACACTAAAATTTGAGAACCACTGCCCTAAACAATTCTTAACTACTTTTTTTTTTTTTAAGAAAAAAAATCAAAATTGTGTCCTTTTTGCGGCACATTAATAATTCAGTAGTTGGAATTGTAACCATTAAGTAAAGGTAAAGAGACTGAGCCATGGACGGGATCAGCTTCGGATCTCTCTGCACTCCTGCCCTGGTGGTGCTTCCCCGGCAGCCATACTTGTTTCTCACCAAGCCCGTTGACTAGCTCTGTATTCCCTTTAACTCCTCTTTCCCCTTCCTCATGCCCTGCATTTGTGACTCTTTAACCAGATTCCTTCTGAGTAGCTTCTACTGGCTCTTGGCTAATTTAATGTGAAATCATCTTGAGATTTGCTGTTCTCATGTGATTTACCTCCTCTGTGGTATCAGGGGGCAGAGTGGTTGGGGAGCTGAGTCTCTATTACAGACGTCAGTCTCCTGCTTTGGCTCTAATCCTTGGAAATCTCTCCGGAGGACTGGAGTTCAAATAATTAATCACTGATACATCAATGCCCAGAATTTTATAGCAGCTTGTGAGAGAGAAATCTCCTTCAGAGCTTTCTTTCTTTTGTAGATCTCTTTGCATCTAAGTTTCCTGTAAATTCCCTCACATGAGTGTGATCTTCTATGCTGCCCCCCAACTCCCCTCCTCCAACTCTGGGCCCAGAATTTGAGTAGGCTTACTTCCCATGCCTCTTGCTTCTGTGTCAAGTTCAGAGAGCCAGATCTGTAGCGGATGGCAATGAATCTTTTCCAGCAGGTCCCTGTAAATGTACTCACATTGGAAAAACCATTTTCCCAGCAGTAAGTCTGTTGTGTCTTTTGACTGAGTAAAAGGCGTTAAATTTTTCTCTGATGTGTTGTTTTTACAGTAACAAATAGCAGGTGCATTGGAGAAGAAAACAAAAACACATGGTCTGGTGGGGATGTGGATGAGCGAGTAAATAATTGTGAACATCGTGATAAGCATGGCGATCCCAGTGGGCATATGGGATATGTGAGAACAAGCACCTAAATCGAAGGGATTATCCACAGATAGAGTCCACGAGCCAAGGCATGCTCTGTCCGGGTTGCCTGGGGAAAGGAGATGAAAAACAGGAATGGCGCTTCACTGACCCATGACACAGCCATCCGGGTTGTATGAATTTATTCTAAGAAATAATTAGTAAGATGCCTGACAGTTTAAGAGCTATTCCTTTGGCGTACTTTATAGGGCTGGAAGTATTACACTGGAATAGTACAGTCACAGAGATATCCAGCAATAGACAATGTACATCCATTACAGGTTTATGTGCAATGATTAGAAAATGATATAATAAAACTAACAACACAAGGAAGTGTTCATTTAGTTAATTATTTATGAGGGAAAAAAACAATTGCTAAACTTTGCCCACAATTTTCTTTAAGTGGGCAGGTATGGTAAAGAATCTGCCTGCCAGTGCAGGAGACGCAAGAGACGCAGGTTTGATCCCTGGGTGGGGAAGATCCCCTGGAGAAGAGAGTGGCAACCCAGTCCAGTATTCTTGCTGGAAAATTACATGGACAGGGGAGCCTGGTGGCCTACAGTCCGTGGAGTCACAAAGAGTCGGACACAACTGAGCAACAGCACGCGCACACACGTGTGTGTATCAACACTTAAAAATTACGTTAATGGTGCTTTTATCTTGAAATTGAATTATGGATTGTTCTTTCTTGTACTTTTTCTGGCCCTGTATTGCCTCAGTGATAAAGACATGAAAAAATGATAAAAACCAGTGTCATTGAGACAGCTTTCAGTTGTCATTGCCTCTAATCTTCCCTTTCTGCCCCTTGTCCCCTCAAGAAGACTTGAGACTGACACGGACCATTTCTCCTGGGCGCTACTAGTCCTGTGGCCCTAACCTGGGACAGCGTCGTCTGCTCATGTTTTCATGAATCTAATATTGCGCTGCCTGGTGGTTCTCTTCCACAGAGCTCAGTTTTCCCCTCTTAACCTGAGCACAGCAGATCGCTTGTCACACCCGGCACAACAGAAATACATCTTCATTTCTTTTTATATTAGTTTTAGATGAGGTTGCCCAGAGTTCCTTGTTATTTGCTCTACTGCCTCATAAGTCCTCCCACCTCCCCTTGACCATAGGACTCAATTTCCTCCTTTCCCAACTGTGTACGCTCCATCTTTTCTGTCTTATCAGTGATTCTGATTTCGTTGACAACGCAGCTGCATCATCTTGGTGCACCTGTGCCCACTCCACATCTCATTTTCTGAGTGTCAGGACCTGGTTGCCTCCTCCAGGTGCCAAGGAACCAGTAAAAAAAGCTGAAGAAAGTGTTGCTTGCTGCTGTGTTTCACTGCTGTGTTTGTTTCAGTTGAAACTCTGTATTCATCAATGTGAGCTAAAAATACGTTGCAAGATTCTTTAGAAGTTTGGCAAGTTAACTGGCTCTTTGTTCTGTTTTTCCTCCTTTTCTGTTTGAATTGTTTCCCTCTCTCCATAGTTACATACTCTGTACTACCCAGTAGGTGCTTCTGACGGTCCTGCCACTTGGTCCTGTTTTATTGTTCGTGGTAGCTGGGGCTTTGCTCCCATCACTGCCTTTCAGGTGGCCAACCACCTCCTCTAGCTCTCGGGGACCTAAGGAGGGGAATGCGAGGCTTCTGATCTTGATGCCCTTGTGCTTCTGTTCAGAGGCCAGGCTTTCAACTCTTCTGCCTTGCCCCACTCCAAGTAGCAAAACCAAGATGCCTGCAACCTGGAGCATGTATCTTACCACAAATCTGCACCTCCAGGAAAGCCAATAAGCTCACTTTTCTGTGCTCTATGCTCACTTTGGCATTATCCAGTCTCCAGTCTGAAATATCTTCACACTCTGTGTTAGTCAGTGGACATTGGTTCACCTTTACCAGGCGCACGATAATTTATCTAGATGACCCTGAGTTTAAGACTATGTGAATATAGCTCTGTATTAAATACTGTAGCAAATATTAAGGCTAGAATTCAAGTCCTCAAAGGGCCCATAGTCTAACTATAGAACTAAAGTGAATGCATGATGCAGTTCAAAAATACTGCATTGCAATTTGTAACTGGATGCTCAACTGAGTGATGCACAAACGTGTACCCATTCACATATATAATTCTACTGCTTCAGAGTAGTTTGTAGATACTTCCACTATTCAAACAGACTCCCACCTAGGGCCCCGATTTAGCAGTTTGTATGTGACAGCTGTTTTATGATTGGGATGAGGTGGTGGCTTTTTTTCTCTAGTGTGGATCTATGAATGATTTGCATGTAAGGGTCTGGAGAAAATGGACCCCACTGGATTAGAAGGAGTAATGTGGAAATCGTGGGAAGACAGATAGGCCCATGAAAGCCAGGTTACACTTTCCCCTTGATGGCACAGGCTGGGGGTCTCTGTTATGGGTATAAGCAGGGGAGCAAAGTGATGAACTGATTTTGTGAAGAAGTCATGGAGCGGTGGTGTGCACTCTCAAAGGAGCCTGAGTGGATTTAGTTAAAATAGTCCTGATGTTATCTAGGAATAAATTGATGTGGGCCTGGCCCAAGAGGGTTACAGCAGAGCCAAGTGAGCACAATTAGGAAGGAAGAAAGGCTTGGCTGTAGGCAAGGACTCAGAGCAGAGTTAAGGGACAGCTTGGTTTCCTAGTTAACAAGGCAGTGTTGTTAAAGGGGAGTTGCCAGTCAGGGCCTCCTGATCTTGCCGCGTCATTTCCCTCTGCCTCTGTTGTGTGCTTTCCATCACTTTGTTTCCTTTAGATCCCTTTTATGTATAAAAGTGGTTCTTTCTGTGAAACTGTTGGAGTTCCTATTCCCCAGAAAAATTCACATATATAATTCTCCTACTATTTCAGGTTGGTTCATAGATACTCCCAGCATTCTCCCTGAAGCTCAATTATGTCACCAGGGAGAGAATTCTTGGGACTTCCATGGTGGTCAAGTGGTTAAGACGCCATGCTTCCAGTGTAGAGAGTTCTGGTTCATTCCTTGGTTGGGGAACTTAATAAAATTCCACATGCCGCACTGCATGGCCAAAAGATAAAAATAATTTTTTTTTAATCCCAAGAAAAGGGACTTCCCTGATGGTCCAGTAGCTGAGACTCCACACCCCCAGTGCAGGGGGTTTGGGTTCTATCCCTCATCAGGGAACTAGATCCAGCATGCCACAACTAAGACCCCATGCAGCCAAATAAATAATTGAATTTTATTTTTAAAAAATTCCTCATGTGGCAACTATTATATGATTGGGTTAAGGCTGGCTCTAACCATACATTCTTTGAATTTTTTTTGTAAACTTACAAAAATATTCAGAATACCAGTCTACCATTGTTGTACTGAAATTAAGGTCATGGCCTCTTTGCCACAAGATGAACTGGTGATTCAGAATGTCAGTGGTGCTAAGGCTTGTGCCTTGGAGATGGCAGCTTTTCTGCAAGGGGCCCTAGAACCGAAGAGCAAACTGTTTCTTTGTACAGTGTTAGGTTCTAATCCTTTTATGCTAAGTAGTAGGCTAATCTCCCTTTTAACAACACCCATGTCTGCCTTTGCAGAGTTGATGGTTTTATCTTCTAGTGGGAAAGCAGTAGCATCTCATACAGGAGAATTTCAAACTTGGCAAGAAGAGTTTTGTGCTGATCTAAATGGGGTTCCTGTCCCACACTATAGCTTCTAGAAGCTTCTAGAAGCAACCTAAAAAGCAGAGTTTTCATCCCTCTCCTTTACTGTTGCCTCTGTGTATGTGTGCAGACGTTACTCACTTTTCCCGGCTGGCGATGATTTCTGTCCATTATGGACACTGCTGGTCGTTGCCATCTTTGTGCTGTGGCTGCTTGGAGAAGAAAGCCTCCGACAGGCGCAGGCTGCGTTCTGCCCCACTGCTTCCTTTCTCCCTGCCGGCCTGAGCTCCAGCCTGCCTTTGTGAGAAAGCAGCTATTAAGCAGACACAGCAGGCAAAGTTTAGAAGTCAGGAGTTTCATTCCTTGCCTAATGAAAAGGGATGTTGAGCCGTGGTTTCAGCCTGCAGGAAGTGTGGGGAGAGGAGTCGCCATTTGCTCAGTGGAGCAGGCATTGGTGGAAAGCAAACCTACTACCTTCTATACCCTCCCAGGTCTTAAAAGTCAGAGTGCCCCCAAACCTAGGCCACAGAGGCTGGATTATGTAAGATTCGGGGATTGCCCCACCAAGAAGTCATGACAAGGCAGCAGAAGCAGGATCTCGTTTTCATTTTCTGTATATACAGCTGTTAGTAGACAGGCATGTCATATATGCACTTTGCATCCTGGAAGAAAAAGGTACATAGTATATTCCTTTCAGGAACAGCACTGTGGTGAGCCTACTACTCTTGGTGTTTGATCCTTACTTCTTTGAGATAAGAGCAGGTATTTCTGCACTGAGTTGTTCCCACAGATCCTCTCTCTCTAGAAGCCCTTGTGTCAGACTGACGGAGGTTTTCTGGGGATGGCTCACCCAGGGCCCTTTCAGCAGCAGTGGGCAAACAAGGACCAAAGCAACCGCAGCACAGGGCGGGAGACCTGGGTCCCCCTGAGCGGGCATGAGGCATTTAGCAGCTTTGTCAGTGAGCCCTCGTGCTGAGTGGCCTGGGTCCAGTGTGCCATTTACTCTTCAGAGGTTGTCCTGGGCAGGCATCGTTTGTAGTTAGTATTTACAGATAATAATAAAACACTTTCACTTTTGTCTCTGTTTTGTTAAGAACTAACAACAACTCGGAGAAGGCAATGGCACCCCACTCCAGTACTCTTGCCTGGAAAATCCCATGGACGGAGGAGCCTGGTGGGCTGCAGTCCATGGGGTCTCTAAGAGTCGGACACGACTGAGTGACTTCACTTTCACTTTTCCCTTTCGTGCATTGGAGAAGGAAATGGCAACCCACTCCAGTGTTCTTGCCTGGAAAATCCCAGGGACAGGGGAGCCTGGTAAGCTGCCGTCTGTGGGGTCGCACAGAGGCGGACACGACTGAAGCGACTTAGCAGCAGCAGCAGCAAAAACTATTGCTCAGCTTAAGTATGATCTGTTGTTGTTTAGTCGCTCAGTCGTGTCCGATTCTTTGCAACCCCATATACTATAGTCTGCCAGGCTCCTCTATCCATGGGATTTCCCAGGCAAGAATACTGGAATGGGTTGCCATTTCCTTCTCCAGAGGATCTTCCTGACCCAAGAGTTGGACCTGGGTCTCCTGCATTTCAGATAGATTCTTTACCACTGAGCCACCTGGGAAGCCCTTAAATATGATATTGCCTCCTGAGTGTGAATGAAATTTACAAAATTTGCCTGAAATCTTATCTAATTTAGCAATTGTATCTAAAGTATGAAAAGATGAAATCTTTGAAGGTTTTTCCAAAATTAATGCCTGAATGCAACCAAGTATCTAATAATAATCTTTTTAGGAGCAAGGTCCTAAACAAGGTCCTACTCATGTCCATCACGTCAGTGATGCCATCCAACCATATCATCCTCTGTCGTCCCTTCTCCTCCCGCCTTCAGTCTTTCCCAGCATCAGGGTCTTTTCCAATGAGCCAGTTCTTCGCATCAGGTGGCCAAAGTATTGGAGTTTCAGCTTCAGCATTAGTCCTTCCAATGAATATTCAGGACTGATTTCCCTTAGGATTGACCGGTTGGATCTCCTTGCAGTCCAAGGGACTCTCAGGAGAGTCTTCTCCAACACCACAATTCAAAAGCATCATTCTTCAATGCTCAGCTTTCTTTATAGTCCAACTCACACATCCATGCAGGACTACTGGAAAAACAATAGCCTTGACTACACAGACCTTTGTTGGCAAAGCAATGTCTCTGCTTTTTAATATGCTGTCTGGGTTGGTCATAGCTTTTCTTCCAAGGAGCAAGCATCTTTTAATTTCATGGCTACAGTCACCATCTGCAGTGATTTTGGAGTCCAAGAAAATAAAGTCTGTCACTGTTTCAATTGTTTCCCCATCTATTTGCCATGAAGTGATGGGACGGGATGCCATAATCTTAAAGTTTTTTAAATGTTGAGTTTTAAGCCAACTGTTTCACTCTCCTCTTTTACTTTTATCAAGAGAGTCTAGCTCCTCTTCGCTTTCTGCCATAAGGGTGGTGTCATCTGCATATCTGAGGTTATTCATGTTTCTCTCGGCAGTCTTTATTCCAGCTTGTGCTTCAGCCAGTCTGGCATTTTGCATGATGTACTCTGCATATAAGTTAAATAAGCAATGTGACAATATACAGGCTTGACGTGCTCCTTTCCATTTGGAACCAGTCCGTTGTTCCATGTAAGGTTCTAACTGTTGCTTTTTGACCTGGATATAGGTTTCATAGGAGGCAGGTCAGGTGGTCTAGTATTCCTATCTCTTGAAGGATTTTCCATGGTTTGTTGTGATCCACATAGTCAAAGGCTTTAGCGTAGACAAGGAAGCAGAAGTAGATGTTTTTCTGCAATTCTCTTGCTTTTTCTATGATCCAACAGATGGTGGCAATTTGATCTCTAGTTCCTCTGCCTTTTTAATATTAAGACTTAATTTTAAAGAATTCTGGTTTGTTTCAGATGTCATATGAATACTGTTATCCCTATTTTCTGTTTGGGGTATGATGGTTTTTCCCCTTGGGGTAGTATGTTTAACCTTGGTTAAGTCCTAAATTTCTGCTTATGTCATAAGGCTCCTTTGGGATCATAGAGAGAAAGAAGAATTTTGATTTACCACCTCCCTGCTTTTACAAAGAACCTGTTTTCTGACTTACTGCCCAGGCCCTGTTCTTTTTGCCTCGTAGTATATGAGGTGCTCTCCAGCCCCCAGGAGAGGCCAGGCGTTCAGCAATGTTCTCACATGAACCGTCTGTTCACTGGGTGGGTCTGTTTATTTTGGTTGTCCTGATTGTTAGAACAGGAGAAGGCTGTAGGCAGTTTGTGCCCCCACAGGACCTGCAGAAAGCTAAGCATGCCTCGCCCTGAAGGGAAGCAACTTACAATTGGGGTGACGGTGAGCTTGCTTTGCCTCACAGCAGGTTTGTTCCCAAGACTCCTCCTTTGAGTTTATGGTAGCAAAATGGGGAAAGCTTGTTGGTGGCAGGGGAGACTGTAGAAACAGAACACAGTCTGGATACACACAGGGCTTAGGAGCTAAAAGAGTTGGATCTACTATTAGTGTGGAGATCCCAAGAGACCAGGGGCTAAACCTTGAGAATCAGCCCCCATCTGTGGTCATCATCAGATTCCCTGAATGATAAAGCACTGGACTAAAATTAAATGGAGAAATTCTGACCCACTTGCAATGTCTAAAGCCCTTGCCTTGATTCAAATTCAGGAGGAATTGTGGCATTCAAGGAACTTGGGAATGTTTTCTTTCCATTAACATGTCAAAGTAGAGCGAGTTACAGTTTTTTTTAATTCTGTATTTTGATTTCTTACCCTCATCACGGAATGGAAACTGAGTAGAAAGGGAAGTGTTTTGTTTGTTGTTTCTGAACAGAGGATGTTTCAGATAAGTTGAGTGAGAGATAGGTCCCCTGGGTGGAAAAGGAGGCAAATGATGAGGGCCGCATATGTAAGAAATGACTGTTGCGCTTTGCACTCAGCAACTCCCACCCAGTTTGATTTGTGAATTGGATTTAGAAAGTTAGGACTCGAGAGTAATACCTCTAGTTCTGTTTGTTCATGGATCCTGGGTACGAGGAAGGCTGCAGTGTGGTTCATAGTGTGATGGTCCTACACCTTGACCCTGGTCTGGGCAATTTACTTTAACACTTTCTCTGAGATATGGAAACCCTAGAAAGTCTAGTTCATGAAGCAGACACATTCCTGAATCTTTCTCTGTCCCTAAACACAAATGTTCTTTACATGCCAGTATGCACAAAGTGTTAATCACTCTGTCATGTCTGACTCTTTGCAACCCCATGGACTATAGCCTGCTCTGTCCATGGTATTTCCCAGCAAGAATCCTGGAGTGGATTGCCATTTCCTCCTCTAAGTATTCGTGAAGGTCTTGACTAATTGCTTAGTGCTGTACCATCACCTTTGAGTCTGCGGTCGTTCATTGTTACACAAGTGATCAGGTTCCTGAAGCTACCACTCAAGGGATTAGAACGCAAAAGGTGGGAGATTGGACCAATTCAATTAGAACACAATTGCTATTGCTGCTGCTGCTAAGTCACGTCAGTCGTGTCTGACTCTGCGCAACCCCATAGACGGCAGGCCACCAGGCTCCCTGGTCCCTGGGATTCTCCAGGCAAGAACACTGGAGTGGGTTGCCATTTCCTTCTCCAATGCATGAAAGTGAAAAGTGAAAGTGAAGTTGCTCAGCCCATGGACTGCAGCCCCCCCTCCGTCCATGGGATTTCCCAGGCAAGAGTACTGGAGTGGGGTGCCATTGCCTTCTCCGAGGACACAATTGGACCAGTCCAATTAGGATGCACAAGGTGGTCAGATGTGTGTTGCAGGATCCCCTGCTAAACTCATTGCAATTACAACCTGAGAATGAGGCTTATTCTCAATTAGGCACCTTTGCTAATTTCTTCCCGATTTAGTTATTATTTATTGGCCATGCTGCACAGCTTGCATGATCTTAGTTACCCAACCAGGGATTGATCCCAGGTCAGGCAGTTAAAGCACTGCATTCTTAACCACTGGACCACCAAGAAACGCCCTTCTTCCCCCATATTAAAAAGACTTCTGTACAATATTGCTTCATTCAGGGCAATTTATCTTTTTACCTGGGAGAAACTTATTTCCATTAGAATTGGAACGCTAGGTACATATACTGCATTGAAAATGTTTCATGTGATTAAACCCAGAAAGAAACATTATTACTTCAAGAAACATTATTACTTCTGTTTTTCAGGAATGCGCTCTTCCAACTGATTGTTCTTTTATGCCTGGAACAATGCCTTTCATTTGGAGACAAGTTAGGGAGCTTTCTCTGATAACAAGGTGAACAGCTGGCCTTAACTAGCAGCCAAGCCATGGTTACTGGGCTTAGGGGAAGAGCAGACATGTACCCTCCCCACCATGGAATGTTCTGGACAATACTAGTTACTCAGCAGTGTGCCCTCTGTAGTCACACATGCCCAGTGAACTGACCTCTCTTCTTGCCCCCTTTCCCACCCTCCTTACCCCTTTCCACTGTGGTTTGTATTTTCATTGAGCGCTTTTTTTTTTTTTTTTCCTTTCTCTTTCTTTGCAGAGCTATTAAGAATGGCAAAGGATTGCATAGCAAGAAGGAAGTGCCTATCCACCGGGTCGCAGACATATCTGGGGTGAGTTGTGTCATTGAATGGAGCCATGTGACTTCGAGGGGCCAAGAGCTTGGCTGCTGCTTCACTGAAGGGCCTCCGCTTATGTGTTTTCTGTAGCTCATTTGTTTTCAGGCACTGAATGTGAGTTTTTCCACGGCTTCTGCTAATGCCTCTGTAGAGATCCTGTTTTATTCTCTGGGAAAACAGAATTTAAACCAGGGCATAAAACCTCCCAGCTCTCCACCTGAATTTTTACTTAGTTGCTTTTCCATTTTCTTATTATCATGAGTTAGAAGATATTTCTCTCGAGTTGTGTTAAAATGAAATTACCTTAAATTAAAAAAAAAATTTCCTGTTTAATTCTGTGACTGAAAAGTCTTAGTGGAAAAAAAATGTCAAGTATAGATTTTCAGACAAGTTTAGGAATTAATCCTAATGAATGAGGCTGGAACAGTGTGAGCATCCTTTGAGCTAACAGATCTACTAGATGATAGAAAAGAAGAGGTGATAGAGATACTTTTGAGCTGCCTAAAGGCTGTGTCCAAATGACTATTTTTGCCTAGGATGTTAACTTGCATATTTAGGAACTTCTATGTCTGAATTAGATACCTTTGTTAATTGAGACAGTTTATTCATTTATTCAGCAAGTGCCTACGCTGCCTGGAACTGTTCTCAACAGTGAGGATATAACAGTGAACAGGACAGATAAAGACAGATAAGGTCCCTACATGCAAGCACTAAAGAGAGACAGCAGTAGTGCCAGGGAGAGACCGCTTGGAAGAGACATAGAGCAGCCCAAGGCGGTCGTGAGGGTTCTGAGTTTGATTTTGATCAGGGGGCCAGGGAAGACCTGTTGGCTGTGAGTTTCACCCTCTGTTCCTGGGACACACACCATCCAGTTCTGCTCTCGTAGTCACTAATGGGTAAGGTGGGGCTCCAGGTCTTGTGTAGAGAGAGCACATAGCCCAGGGGACATAACAGAGGAGGAGCTTGTCAGCCTCAGCCTGGACATTTGGACAGCTGGCCCTGGGCACCAAGAAGAAAATGCTGTTGTAAACAGAAGCTCAGCCGAGCCCACAGCAGTCATGAATTCCAGTGTATCTTGTTCTGTTGTGTTCCCAAGCCTGACTCAGGCTCTACCTGTAGTTCCTTGTGATGGCATCTAAACCCATCTGGCCAGCTCTCTATTGCCTGAGTGTGGTGTTCCCCTGTGGCCTTCAGTCACTGGGATTCTGTTAAACTTTCCCTGTCTGTAGCAGTCACTGCATACTACAGGTTGTACAGTGTGGCCTGTATTAATTGGACTTCAGTCAAGATACCATGCCACTGTTCATCAAGTGAGGTACATGGTATGTGTCCCTCGTGGCTGAAGTCTGGAGTTTGAGCTGCAAGTGACTATGTTGCATCTACTGAGGCTCATGTTTCACAGGTGACTTTCCCTGCGCTGGTATCAGGCCAGTTTTCTCTCTTGTTTACCATGCTGAGTAATTGTTCTTAATTTCTCTCTGTATCTGCTGTGGCATTCTCAGCCATATTTCTTCATTCTTTTGGTCAAATCAAAGGGTAATTTTTGTTTTGGTTTTTTAACTGCAGGGGGGAAAAAGTTGTAAGATACCTATTTTGGAAAACATCGTGGTGACTTCTGCACTGAGAGCAGATATGCCCACCCCAAAGCTCTTGTCTGGCCCACTGGGGCCATCCAGAAGCTGAATTGAGCCTTAGAGTTGGGTTTCTGTTTTGGCCTGCGGGGTTCATGTTCATGCTTAGATTTCCCACTGGGATCGAAGTGAGGCCCTTGATGGCTTCTTGAGGCAGAGTTACACTTGTTTTGGGATTGTCCTCTCGGCATTCCCAGCATAGTGTCCTAGTGATCTTTAAGGCTATCTTCGAATCTCATGCTGCCTCCTACCTTGATGTGTTTCCTCTGTGTGTGTTTTGGTAGCCATGAATCTTAGGAAACTTGTCTTCATGATCCACCCCCTAAACTGTAGTTCAGTTTCATACATACTTTTATTCTCTTTGCTGCCTAGATATTGGAGAATTGGTTTGTTCTTACATTACTCAGAAATAAATGCAAGTCAAACTCCTCTACTTACCACATAAATAAGAGAGGATAGCTGGACCACGTGGGAGAGTGAAAGTGAAAAAGCAATCCATTCAATAGATGTCACAATGACCTTGTCCACCTTCATCACACATTATTCAGTTTAGGTTAGAGGCTTTTTTGGTGCCCTCTCTAACAGAAGAGTTTTGTCTCCCTTTTCTAACCTTCTCTTCTTTCTGTCACAGTATCATGTTCAGTATGTGTGTGTTGAATTCTCTTGCACTATTTAAGTGTGATGTATGGGTCTCCAGTTTCCTGAAGTGTTCTGGCGATGTTACTGAGGGACCCGTGGTCAGGTGGGGTCAGTCAGGCCAATGGTTTACATCCAGGTGAACTAACAAATATTGGAATAAAGGTCATCTAAGACAACCACGTGTAATGGTTTCATTAAAGTTTGTAAAAAAAATTTTTTTTTAATCTTTGTGTCCCTCCCTCCCCTCATTGGCCACCCTCTCAGTTGCAGGCTGTGGTAAATGGCTCATTGAGCCAACAGCATATGCCGTGTGCCACCACGATGCTGACTGTGAACCGACATTCATGCAGGACCTCTCGCCGCACCCCAGAACGCATCCTTGAGGGAGAAAAAGACATATATGCTCTTAATATTTTGTTTTCTAAACACACTCAAGTAATATGCTCTGTGGAGGAGGTTATATATCATGACTGGGAGACAGATCACCCATAAACTTGTTCCAGTCTTAATGGCCTCCCACTCTTAGAGTTGGGTTTCTATCCATTGTTCCTATCTCTTCTCTTCTGTTCTGTAAAAACGATTTCAATGGGTCAGGGTTGGAATGCACAAAGATGCCTCCTGTGGAGAGTTAGCAAGTGCAAGACCTGCTTGGCTGACTCCCTGCTGTGGGGAGTTAAGTAGCCAGGTGTAGGAGTGAGTGGCTGACTCTGATTGGGCAGGTGAGATGCTGGCCTCATCCTATGGTGCTGAAGCAACCAGGCCATTTCATGTGCATCCATCAGCTTTCCCCGGGACTGGACTGGACTGATCGATGTTGGCTACCAAACAAGCTTTCTAACTTGGAGTTCTCTTGTGCCCAGTTGAGCTCTTACATGAGAACTCATTACAGTTTTTTCTTTTTTTTTTTTTTTTTTTTTTGACTTTTCAAGAGTGTTGCGATGGGTCCCCAGTGTTTAGATTGTGTTGGGCTTCAATTTTTGTTAAAGTAGATGATTTTTGACATCAGTGTCAACGGAACGTCGAGTTTTTCATAAGGTTCATGGCATCTGTAATGCCAGATGCACGAACCTACCTTTTGACTGGGGCTAGGATAAACTTGACTCTTCTGCATCTCTGCTCCTGTTTTTCAGGGTATCCACTAAGCGGGAAAAAAAATCTGGGAGTTTGGGTCCTGAAACAGTTGCTGGTTTCCTTTATTTCTGATTTTTAAAAGGTGGAGGAAATAGGCCATGACCCGCGCCTGGCACCGCAGTCCTTGCTCCTCTTGTCCACTTGCCCTCCAGGCCAGGACGGTTCCGTGAGCATGAAACCCACTGAGAATCTGATCGACTTGGTGCTAGATCTGATTGCATTTGTAGAGTGGTTCTGTGGCAACTGCTTCCCTTCATTCAACCTTGTTTTCATTATTCGTGCCTTTTCTTTCTCCCCGATCCTGTCTCCATTCCCCACCTCTCCGACACACAAAAAGTCAGAATGCGAGTTAGTGGAATGTAAGGCTGTTGCTTATCTCCAGGTTATTATTGTTTTTGCTGTAGCCTGCTCTGTAATAAATACAATCTCCCGCAGATATAACGTGCAAAACAGGCAATAAAATGTGGCTGGTGCATGGCTTACTGTTGTTCTGGTAAATCAGACAAATCAATTATAGTTCTGAGGTGGGAGAGAGCGCCCCGCTCCTCAGGCTGCAGCTCATGATGCACCGGTTTCTCCTCTGCCCCCTCACTGGCACTGGGCAGGTCCTAGTGACCCCTGGCCTGTGCCTCTGTTCGCTGTGTGTCCTTTCCTCTTGGGAGCGTGTGGAGCTATTTGTGTGTTGACTACACCACGAGAGACTAGAGCCTCGTCCAGCATCCTGTCCACTCCAGCCACATTTCTAAGAGTCCCAGAACGGGGTCCGATTACTAGGATGGGCCAGTCCACCTCCAAATGTCTTCTGCATTTCTGTGATATGGAATCCTGACAACTCGGAAGCAGATTTTGCTGTTGTTTATTCTGTTCTTCTGTCCTTTCATGTATTCCCACAGGGCTTACTTCAAAATTGTCTTCTTTGCTCACATTACATAGTCACTTCATAGTAACCTCCTCTAGCCATGACTGGTTTTTGTTGGAAATGCATGCTATTACTAATACGAATGTGCTGAACTGTGGCCTGAAATAGTCCAAAGACTGGCCATGGGGGTGGGAAGTGGATGGGGTGGGGCAGTGTTATGTTTTCAGGTCCTTATTTCTCCATTAAATTGTGAAGCAAAGACCTGCAGAGTTGGCCAGTGAGGGTCTCACATGTAAATACAGAGGATGGAAGTGTTCCTTTAGAATAGGGTAGGATGTTAAGCATGTCCTCCTGACCTCTGCCTCCAGGTTCTGGTTTTTCAGCGCCTTTTTCAACTTGAGTAGCCCTGTTGTCTTATCCTCAGGGTATTGGCAGCAGCCTTTTCGGTGGAGGCTTATGAACTGTTATAGAGGTTGTCTTTTTTTAGCTCCCAATGGAGTTGGGCCTCAATGTAAGAGTTTTAAAATATTTTTGGCCGAAGGGATTTAAAATGTGGTTTGTCCAGCAAGTCTGAGGAAGGTGTATAGTCACACAAGGGCTTTATAACTTAGGTCTGTATTAACCTGCAGTTCCCCCTGTGTGTATTCCCACTTGGCTTGTTTAGATTGCTGACTCCTGCTTCCGTGACTGTAAGGTTCTGCCCAGCTTTTCATCACCAGTGACTTGCTAGTACCAACGCTCCTTTCTTGTTTTCATAGCTCTTCCCTCTTTGGCTCTCCCTTAGCCTCTGAATAACCTCCTTAGCATTCGAAGGTCCCTTTTGTGCTGACTGCACAAGGTCACGGCCGAGGGCCCTGCCTAGTAGTTCGGTTGCTTAGCCCTCGAGCTCCCTTCACACCGTGTATTTGCTCCCCTGGGGAAATCCCAGAGGAACCTTGTCCTGCAAGAGCCAGCGCCCTGGCTGCTGACGTTGCTGCTGAAAGCCACATGTGCTCCATAAGGTTGACAGCCCCTCATGGAGAAGGCATGCTGAGCGCCGGTGCTGGATTCTTACGTGCTATTTGGCAGCTCTGGTTTTTGCCAATTTAGGGGAAGGTGCTGTTCTCTTTGTTCCACTCCTCCTCTCCCCCCACAGAAGGTTCTTGAACTCGTGTCACTCCAGTCGGACTGCAAGGTGCAGCTCATCAACCAGCAGTCTCCCAGCTTAGAAACGTGAGGCAGGCCTGTGGTCCAGGCAACTGCAACAGCAGAGTGGCAACCACACTGGGAGTCTCTTCCCTCCTCCCATCTACTGGGCCTCTTTCCTTTCTCCATCCCTTCCCCACCTCCTTTCCCATTCTCTCCTGTCCTCCCCATCCTCCCATCTCTCCCCACAGGTCTCTTCTCCCCTTTCCTTCTGCAAGAGAGTTTGTAAGCAGACTTTGATTGTGGAGGAGTTGGCTTAAGCTGATCACCCTCCCTAATGGCCAAGGGCATTGCTTTATGGCCTTTTGTCCATAGTCCTTGCAGCCCTAGGAGTCCTGTGTGGCAAGTTCTTGTTTTGTAAATCTCTCCTATTCACACTCCCCAGAACTGCAGCGGTATTCATCTCTCCTTCTAAAGAAACCCAAAAGCATTTATGCTTTCCATGGGGATAAGAGAGAAGTCTATCTTTCTTAGACTGAACATGTTTCTGAATGAAATTGCAAAGAAATGCTGGAATTTTAAAAAGATTGTATTTCAGCTTCTATCACAGTTAGTGGTTGTATTTAAGCACCTCCTTTTACAAATTTAATCCAGTTTTCAACTGAGTTCCTCTATTGTCGATTTTTTTTTTTTTTTTTTTTGCACTGTCAGACACTAAATGTAAGACATATTCTCTCACCTCTTATTTAGTTGGGAACATCACGAGAAATTGTTAGTAGAATTTGAAACTGGCAAGATGATTTTTGGGTATCCTTTCAGTTGAATGCTGGGTGCTACCTGGTAAACCCTTTGGGGTTATCTGATTCTGTAGCCCCTTTGCTTTTATCTGAGTTGTTTTGCATGCCTTTGGAGAGAGAATTTCACTTGAAAACCTGATAAGGAAGCAAATGATTCCTGTTTGTATAAACGTGGTCCTGGATAAAAGTGGAAGCATTAGTCACTAAGTCATGTCCGATTCTTTTGTGACCCCATGGACTGTAACTCACCAGGCTCCTCTGTCCATGAAATTCTCCAGGCAAGAATACTGGAGTGGGTTGCCATTTCCTTCTCCAGGATATATATCTATATATCTCCTCCAGACCCTGCTTTGAATCACTTATAAAGTCTTTCTGATTCCTTCATTAATAAGTGAATTAATAAAATTTTGACACGTCTTCATTTTATATTTGTATAGAAGTCATGAATTTTACTAGTTCCCTTTAAGAGGGGAGGCAATTGCAAGAACAGGAGAGCAACACCAGACTACTTATAACATTGTTTTTATTGGCTCTTCTGTACCTGAAAATGTGAAGAGTCATTTGGTTGTATAAGTTCTTTTAAGAAATAAAGTTCTAAAGTGAATATGTCTCTTTCATCCGCACAATGCCCCATTCCATATCCCTGCCTTTCTTGGTCTTCTGTTTTCTTCACTAACAGGCTTTTGTGTTGGAAAATTCAGGTGTCTTAGTAAGTTGACATAGAAGGATTGGACACTGAGGACAGGGCCCTGTGTCTAGACATGTATTCCAGCTCTTAAATTCAGCACGTCTGAAGATATGTTTGATCAGGTGACTTGCCCAGAGGTGGACCATTGTTAGAGACAGGTGTTTTTTTGTTTTTTGTTTTTTGTTTGTTTGTTTGTTTGTTTTTTCTTGCCTCCTTCAGTAAAATGTCTTCCAAAATAATCTGTAGACTTGATGGGCTCCTGCAGTGAATTCTGTTTTCAGGAAGTTTTTCTGCCACACATTTGTCTAGTTCCCTTCTGATTTCTTGTTTAACTGACTTCACTCAGAGGGATACATACAAATGAGCTCTGAGAAGCAGAGTCCTCCTTTTCATTTAAGTGGCCTGAGCTACAGTTTTTTTGTCTTTCTTCCTTTGTTCAAAGAAAGAAGAGAGGAAATTGAGGGAGTCCTGGAGCATTTCTTCCAAAGAAAAAATGTCATCTGTTTTCAGAGAGTTGCCTGTGGTATAGACTCTGCTTCCATTGGTTCATGCTCTTCAGTTCTCTTTTCTATTCTCTGGGCGTATGGGGAGATTGTTCTGTGAGTCTGTTTCGTGGGTCCAAATTGGCTGAATGAGCCTGTTACAGGCCTGGCTAAATGAATGTTCGGGTATGCAGGAGGCAGTTGATAAAATTCCTGATTCACAGGTTCAGGTGTGCGATTGGGTTGTTCGATTTGTGCCATGACTGCCAAGTGATGTGATAGAACCTGATACGTTTCTGCCCAGCCATGGCTTCACTCTTCACTTCCCCATCATAACACTACTTAGCCCTAGATTGACCTCATTTTGTCCTGTGGCTATCGCTTATATAAACATCTCAAAGTAAGTCATTTTACTAACACAGACATTCTGCTTACTCGAGTTTTAAGGCTTTATTTAGCATACTTCCAACTTATTCCCTGCAGAATGTTGTACAGAATGTTGGACACTCCTCACAGTGTTAACTTCCAGATAAATATCCTTGAATCAGACCTTAGGGCAACTTTGGAATTACCTAGTAATTTTGTGCCTCAATTCCTCATGAAAAGGGTATTCTCAGGAATAAATGATAGAATTTGTATAATAAGATTAGATTTGGGAGTGTTTGAATTTGGAGGAAGACCTCTGCTCTCTTGTAGGACATTACGGCAACATGCCTGGCTACTTCAGCCACCATATTCATTCTATTCCATTATTTCAAGTTGTCAGTCCTCTGACTCCAACTGCATTATTGATGAGCTCTTTTTGAGTAGCTGTCTTTTCTCTCCTGGCCGTGCCCTCCTCCTTCTTCAGGCTGTTTCTCTTTTTCCTGGCAATTTTCCCCTTTGATCTTCACTGCCTTCTCATGGTGCCTTCCTTCAGCATTTACACAATCACTTATTACCATAATTTTGTATTTGTTAATATATTGATTGGTAACTGATCTTAGTTGACGTATGTACAATGATCTTCCTTAGTAGTTGCTAAACTCCTGAGAAAATGATATCTTTTCTCTGTCTCTTTACAGAGCCTGATTTAGATTTGATTTACCAAGGGATGACCTAAACAGAATGAAACTGCGTTTGAACGAATGTGACTCCCTAGATCCTAGATGTATGGTTAACTGTGCTGGTTAGTAACTAGAAGTGAGAGGCTGGTAGAAGGGTGCAACAGGAGGATGGCCTGTTTTCTAGACTACAGCAGCAGTATGGAAAACCTGGTTAGCAGCATGAGCCCGAGTATTAGATCACCAAATTCAGGTCTTGGCTCAGTTTTTTTATTACTTTGTCACCTTGAAGTTATTTAACCTCTCTGTGCCATAGTTTTCTCATCTGTAAAATGAATGTAATAAGGGCCCTTATTACCTCATTAGGTTGTGGTGTGCTTCAATGAGTTAATACATCCGAGGTATTTAGAACCATTGACCTAATGAGAGAGACCAATGGTTCATGTGGTGGTGGTGGTGATTAAAAGGCGGGGCGTTCTGCCTAGCATACGGAAGTTCCTTGAAAATGATCCATCCATCCTCACTGGTAATATTTGTATTGCAAACTTTTTATCTAGTTCAAGTCCCAAACTATGCTCCTTCTCTCTTGAGTTCTTTTACTGGCTCTTTATCTTTCCTTGGCATTTAACATATGCTGTCTGGACTGTGTTTTAGATGCATTTGACATGTTGAGTCATGAATGAATGATCAAACAAAAAGTATTGAAAGCTTATTATAGCCCCTGGCTTCCTTTGTGGCTCAGACAATGAAGGATCTTCCTGAAATGCAGGAGACCCCTGGGGTCATCCCTGGGTCAGGATGATCCCCTGATGAAGAAAATGACAACCCACTCCAGTATTCTTGCCTGGGAAATCCCATGGATCGAGGAGCCTGGTGGTCTGCAGTCCATGGGGTCCCGAGAGTCAAACACAACTGAGAGATGTAAGCTTTATTATATTCCAGGCACAGTGCTGGGTGTTGAGGATGCAACATTACAAAGGATGGGTGCGGTCCTTCTAGGTCATATGCAGCTGGGTCTCTAATCAGAACTGTAATAGAAGGAAGGAAGTGTTTTAGCTCGGTTGTGTCTGACTCTTTGCGACCCCATGGACTGTAGCCTACCAGGCTCCTCTGTCCATGGAATTCTCTAGGCAAGAATACTGGAGTGGGTTGCCATTTCCTTCTCCAGAGAATCTTTCTGACCCAGGGATTGAATCTGCATCTCTCCTGCATTGCAGGCAGATTCTTTACCATCTAAGCTGCCTGGGAAGTTAGGCAGTCTCAAGACCTAACTTGAGACTTGTATCATCACAGTTGTACCCTCTTCCATGTGGTCAGAGACCATGTTTTAAGTGATTTTAAGTTGAGGCCTAAAGAAGAAATTAGTTGGAGGTCTTATTCAGGACTGAAGGATATAATTATGTACCAGAAGGTCCTGAGGCAGAAAGTGGCACGCAAGTGTGGTAATGAAGTCAGCATTTCTCACTTCATTCTGGCCACTCTGTGCAATGAACAGTAGCTTTAGTATCTTTACCGGGTTAGGGGAGGACTTCACAGTGTACTTGGTGGGTACTGAATGGTGGCTGGAACTAGGTTTTTGGCAGGGAATGAAGAAAGATAAGTGTGAGATCTACTTTGATAGAAAAACTAGTAGAATTTGGCCATTGCCTGGATCCGGAGGTCATGGTTAGAGGATGAAAGGTGGGTGTCAGGCATGTGTATCCTAATGTCCAGTGCAAATAACTGTTGATGCCGCTTTTCCCGTATGATAATTTTCCTCCCAAATATATGCCACAAGGGTTTGCAATTCTAGACCTTTTAAAACTGAAGTAACCATGGATTGTTCAAATGGTCCAAGGCCAGAAAAGTGGATGGGCTTCATGCATGAGATAGTCCTGTTGGATGAGAGTACAAAATTACCCAGAGAGTTAAGGGAGAAGAGGGGTCCCTAGGTCAAGCCCTTTATCTCCAAATTTTAAAAAATCTTTAAAGGGAATTTCCCAAGCTGTGAGGGGGAAAAATCATAGAAACTAAAAAGAGCCTCACGACACCAGTGACAACCATAATTAATAATATATATGCACCGTTGGAGACAGAAATGGCAGTGGTATGAGATCCTTAGCTGAAAAAGAAATATCTTGAACAAAACCCTTGGTCTGAATTCTCTGCCATCACTCACATATTCTGGGGTACATGGTTTCCGCTCGTAGTCTAGACCCTGGGAGTCTCACATTGAGAACCTCAATACAGTATCCATATGCAAATACATCATATCCAAGTTGTAAAGTCACTGGTTGGGGGCAGCATGAAATCTGTATTTTTCTTTAGGAAGAATTACAGCTCCCAAATGTACCCCAAGACACAACATGTCTAGCAACTTCAAAGTTATTTTTCTTTAAGGACAGTTTCATTATTGTTTAGCCTGTTATTACACATTTTTATTGTATGTGTGGAATTCTGGGTACTTTTTTAAAATTTAATTTTATTGATTTTTGGGTGCACTGGGTCTTCGTAATCGCACTCGGGCTTTCTCTAGTTGCAGTGAGCACGGGCTACTCTGGTTGCGGTGCATGGGCCTCTCGTTGTGGTGGCTTCTCTTGTTGCGGAGGGCAGGCTCTAGGATGTGTGGGCTTCAGTGGTTGCAGCTCAAGAGCTCAGTAGTTGTGGCCCAGTGGATTAGTCGCCTCTCAGCATGTGGAATCTTCCCGGACCAGAGATTTGAACCCATGTCCCCTGCATTGGCAGGTAGATGCCTAACCACTAGACCACCACCCTTCTCAATACTTTCAGTTAAATATCTCTGAGCCCAAAGTCATGCTGTTTACATCGTGCTGCTGACTTTACTAGGCACACATTTTCTTATTCTCACATGTTTTCCATGGAGGGACAGCCCTCCTCGTGGCGCTGCACCACAGTTGCCTGAGGTAAACGCTCGTTCCTCAGGGGAAGACCTGCTTAGTTTGCTGTCATCGGTGCCATAAAGCTCTGCGCTTCAGATGCTGCTTTTGAAGGAGACATGGATCATGTTTCTCATGCAGTTTTAGGTTGGGACGTTTTCCAAATCAGTTTCCAGGCTTTATTACAGTGTCCATAATATTTATTTGTCTCAAAATATATGGAACAATTATGAAGAACTAATTCACTCAAGAGAATGTTGACTCTTGGCTCTTAAATTATCTGACCTGAATAATTTGCAAGTTTATCTGAGCAAAATCAAATCAGCTCCTGAATGTTAATATATTTTCTTCTTTTAAAAACAAAAACTTTCATATTTCTTAACACAAGTTTTCTGTCAAAATTTTTGTTTTTAAGTGCCTCGAATATAAATAAGCCAAGGGAGGAAAATCATCTCTATTAGTACTACCAAAAAATTTTCAGTAAGAATACATCTGTTCACCAAAATGCGGGGTTGTTTTCTTGCTTCACTTTCTCTCCTGTTCCCCCCCTCCCTTTTGTAAGTGATGGAAGGTTTTTTCAGAACTGAGACTTGCTCTGTTTTATTTCTTAACTGTGGAGTCAGTGCCTGAAACTGTGACACATAATGGGTGCTTCATGCCTTTTTCTACTTAATTATTTTCCACATGAATATTCCTCTTTTACCTCACTTTTACTATCTACCTAGTATTGTCTTACGTGTTGTTGGATATTTAGTTTATTTGGATTATTTTTTCCTTTCACAAAAAAAGTCATTGGTTCCTTTAGCTAAATCATAGTCTGTAGTTATTTTCTTAGAGCAGTTCTGCTTAAAACAAAGTAGAAACTTAGACCAAAGGTTAGCATGAGTGATTTAGCAGTATCATTATTTACCTATAAAGCTTTATTGAGTAAAATGATTAAGTTTTAGTTTAATGCATTCTTATGCACTGACCATTTATGTCTCAATAATTTCTACCATAATGGATGTCCTTTTTCTCTGTTTCAAAAACTTGAATTTAACCTTCCAAATTTTATAGTAATTTCATTAATGCTTTAAAAATGTAAATATTAACTCCTCCACAATGCTTTTTACTTAAATTTGTTGACCCTAAATTGGTATGTCTGCAAGCAAAGATGAATGTTCCAGGTGATGGGTTGGCCAAAAAGATTATTAGGAAAAAACCTGAACCTTTTGGCCAACCCTATACTTTTAGGGGGTGTTGAGATTATTTTAATCATCTAACCTTTATTTAACATTTATCTTCATTTCTTATGTCCTAGGTTGCTTGATTTTTTTTTTTTTTTCTTTCCCCTCCTCCATCCTTTTCTGAAGTTGTGTTCTTGTCTCAGGTGGGGCAGAGTTTAGCATGGCATCAATTTCCTTGCTTCTGAGTTCTTGATTTGCCCATGAAATGAAAACTTGTGCTTCATAAGACCGTCTTTTAAATTCTTTACTCTGCACGTATTATTTTAATTATATCTCTCAAGCTATTTTGTGGTTCTGTAATAAATTCTCACCTTTTGCATATAGAGACTTCAGAAGTGATACAAATTGATCTAAATTTTTCTTTTAAATTGTGTTTCAGACCTGTGTTTTACTTTTTAATCATAGCCTGGTAATTGATAATTCAGAGTTACAGACACTGGTTGCTATGCTTTGTTCCACACTCACACTGTCACATACCATGTATAAGCTATGTTTTTAGACCATTCTCATGTCCTTTTTCTGGAAATGTACAAGATGGTTATTGTAGTATTCCTATAATAACTCATAATTCTTTTTTTCTTAGAAAAGTAACAGCAGCATTGTTAAAAATCTAAATGGCCCTTTTCTCATATCCCTGTTGGTTGTGTTTATCTTTAACAATTTAAAATAGAAATACTACCTTTTAACTATTATCACTGTAATCATCTATTTGAAATAAATTGGTTTTTCTACAATTTCTAAATTACATGTTTTTTGAGAAATAATTAGCCTGAAAATAATGGGAAGATATGCTTTCCCCTTTAAACATTTTTTGTTATAAATTTATAATTTTGGACCACTATCTTTTGTGTCCATATTCTTGAGCAAATATAATTGTTTCATAATAAAATGCTTTCTTCGTATCATAACTAAAGCACCCAGTGGTGTCAGAAACATAGTATATTGCTGTGCTCATGTTCAAAGTTCTCATGAATAGGATAGTCTTTTACCCAAATAAAATCTACAAAAGCAATCCTATATTTACTTACCTGACCTAAGATAAAACATTTGCTCCATAAAAGAAGAATAGGATTTCTTTTTTAAAGGAAAAGGTTGTCAGGAGGAAGATTTTTAAGGAGAATGACATGGATTCAGGAAGTACAGCCTAGGAAAGGATGTGAAGGGAATTTCCAAGGTCAGCCCAGGACATCTGCTATGTATCAGGCCCCACGGGCCACCGTTCATGCAGAGGTCAGTAGGAGGATGGCATCACTCCAGGGAGAGCTGGAATTTAAAAAGTAATCATTTTAGAAACACTGAATATCTTTGTGATTTGAGAAACACTGAATTCTTTAACCAAGGATTGTAATAGTCATCTGTTGGAGAGCTAGAATCTGTAGAAATGGGGATGGGGTAGTTTGGGTGAAGTAGTGGGTGGGAAGAAGATGGAGTTTATTTGTGAAAACCACAAATTATGAGCCATAACTCTGAGACAGTTGTGGATTGGCAGACTGGAGCAGAGATGTGGCTTGGCACTGCCTTGGTTATCCATGCTAGAGAAAGAGAATTGAAATAGGAAGAGAGCAGGCTTATAGTTGATACCTTATCCTACGTAGGTGTAGACTTACCTCTGCTCTTTTTGTCTGAGGCATAGAGATATCATCAACTGCACTTTCTATACACTAAATTTATAAGTAGTTTTTTTTTTTTTTTTTTTTGGTCTTAGAGAAAAACCAGGGCATTGTATTTCCTCCTCTCAAAGGCTATGACTTCATTTCTAAAGGTTAAATTGAACGGTTCTTACAGCATAATTTCAACCAGTTACATTTGGGAAACTGAAAGACATTTCAGTAAAAGAATTATCTCTGAGCCTATGTAGAATGTTCATTTGATTGGGAATTGGGTATTATTTTATGCACGTTAAGCCAGATCACAGAATGATTTTATTTCAAGGTAGAAAAGAAATGTCAATAGATGTGTGTACTTAGTAGTACTCTTTTCATTGCTTGAGTAGAACATTTCCTCTGTATAGCCAATTGAGGATGGCATCATGCTTACTCTTAGCCATTGCCTGAGAACTGATACTTCTTATGGTGCTTTTGGGAAACATGAGTTTTTTCCTGTGGTCGTCTAACCTTTTGCTTTCTCATTCAAACTATTTTCAGTTTAAATTTTTTAAAGTACTTCAAAGCATTGACTAGCTAAAGTGGTTTACCTAAAATATAATTACTGAGTACTGAATTTTGAACTTGTTATTCACTGTGAAATACATATAAACTAGTTGATTAAGAAAATTTTCTTGAGTTAAAAATGAAAATCTGACATAGTCTACCTACCCAAGACATTTTTTTATTTTTTATTGTTGGTGTTTTATTTTTATTTGAGCATAGTAACTTTACAATGTCATGTTAGTTTCTGCTGTATAGCAAGGTGAATCAGTTATATGTATATATGTGTCCCTTCATTTTTAGATTTCCTTCCCATTTAGGTCACCACAGAACATTAAGTAGAGTTCCCTGTGGTTTTTTTTTTTTTTAATTTACGTGTAAATGGACTTTTGATAAACATGTACACATGTAACCATCGCTACGGTCAAGATAAGAGGCTTTCATGTTTTCCACCTCCCCCACACACAATTCTTCCATCCTCTTTGGAGTCAGCTCCCAGCCCTTCCCCTGGTCCGTGGCCACCAGTGATCTGTAATGTTTCTTTACAGTTTAAATAACCTTTGCAAGAATGTCATAGAAATGGAATCATGTATTTGAGATTCATCCGTGTTGTTACCTCCTTAGAAGGCAATGGAACTCCACTCCAGCACTCTTGCCTGGAAAATCCCATGGACGGAGGAGCCTGGAAGGCTGCAGTCCGTGGGGTCTGCTAAGAGTCGGACACGACTGAGCGACTTCACTTTCACTTTTCACTTTTCATGCTTTGGAGAAGGAAATGGCAACCCACTCCAGTGTTCTTGCCTGGAGAATCCCAGGGCCAGGGGAGTCTTGTGGGCTGCTGTCTATGGGGTTGCACAGAGTTGGACACGACTGAAGTGACTTAGCAGCAGTAGCAGTATTCTGTTGTGTGAGTGGACCACAGTTTGCTTATCCAGTCCCCTGTTGAGGGAGATTTTGGCTTGGGGTGATGACAGATGAAGTTCTGACCATATTCTATGAGTCTTCTAATCTATTTCTGGAACAGAATTTGACTTTCTTTTAATTGGGCTGCTGTGATTGTTGTAATGCTGCTTTGCATGTTTTCATCCTAAACATGATTGTGTCTTTTCTTCTTAGCATTTGCCAAGTCCCGCTTTCTTTTCTCAGTGTTGTACTTCATGGGACAGAAACAGATGGTGGGCAAGACCAACCCAATAAAAATATGCAGACACCTGTTTTTTGCAGGGCTGTAGAGGGCAGACATATCCTCAGTGTTTCACTTCTGGTGGTAGAGAAAACTTCCCCTTCGTGTTGGGGATACAAAGACAAGAAAGAAAGTTTAGTTGCTCAGTCATGTCTGACTCTTTGCGACCCCATGGACTGTAGCCTAGCAGGCTCCTCCATCCATGAGATTTTCCAGGCAAGAGTACTGGAGTGGGGTGCCATTTCCTTCTCCAGAGGATATTTCTGACCCAGGGATCGAACCCAGGTCTCCCACATTGTAGGCAGACGCTTTACCATCTAAGCCACCAGGGAGGACCTTGGGGATACAAAGGAGGTATCTTCCTTCCAGCATGGGAAGTGCACCTCACAGACTCCTTCTGCCATTTGGTCTCTGATTTTTAGGCTGCCCTCCCTTGGTGAAGAAGTTGAAGCAAGGAAGAAAACCGAAGGTCATGTTCTCTGAGTGTGCTACCGATTAGAATGCAGCCTCTCAAGTTCAGGGCTTTCTTCCAACTTAGTGCTCCTGCAAATGTCCTCTTGATTCATTCCTCCCAGGAATGGAGCCCAGAGCCTGAAACATGGTTTCTCCTACGTTCCAACACTTTGAAGGCCCGAGTGAGGCACTGTGCCAGCTAACTAAACACTGTGAGAAACTAAACCACAGACAACACTTAATGAGAGATTATTGATGGCCCAGCTGCAACACCTTTTTTTTTTTTTTTTTTGGTAGTGTACGTGGTTTCTTAGATTTTTTTCCAGTCAGAGCGGTTTTGTTTCTAGGGTTCTCTCCTGTGTTCACTTCATTCCTGGTGAATTTGCACCTCACTGCTGTTTACACCTTCCGCCAGCCCCCTTCACAGATGCTTCACCATGAAGCATGGCAGACCAGCCGGGGAAGGGGAACTTTGTGGTCATGTTGGAGCTGGGGGCATTCCCAGATGTCCCCTCCCAGGGCTCCCCTGATGTCAGGAGATTGTCTCGCTAGACAGCTGGTTCCTTGAAGGGAATCATAAATTCCTTCTCTGAATTGAAAGATCACCTGGGGCCCTGGAGCCTGTGGGTTGGGAAGGAGGGAGTGTGGAGTGATGGAGTTCGTTTTCACCTTTCTGGTCAGGAATGTGGTTATGCTCTGCCTGCTGCGTGATTGCAGGGGTGATTCTTCTGGGCTGGAGTGCCCTGACCACAGAGATACCTACGATGAGAAGTTAGCACAGTACAGCTTAAAATGAGGGTGTATGTTTGCTTCAGTAACCTTAGAACTGACTTCCACGTTCTCTTTTTTTCTCTATCTGTCCACTTGTACACAGATACTTTGCTGCTTCAGTATTAAGGTTAGTTGGACCCAAACAGCTTTGTGCTCCTGAGTCCTTTAGCCTCAGGTCACCCCTGCAGAGACAGGATCAGCTCTTTTAGAGGAGGGACCCTCCTGGTTTGCTGGAGTGGGCAGTTCAGGATGCAGTTGTACCTGCAGGAGGCTTCATCATGTTTGAGTTCAGTTTCCCAAGTGCTTGTGGAGTTGAATACCCCCATGGTACCATTATAAGCTCTGCATGTATTTGTTTTTAGTTCTTTTTCCTATGATGTTAATCAAAGAGTGGTTGTGATGATGAGAACTAATTAGTGAGTTTCATTATTAACAGTTCCCATCTGAGACTTGCACATGATAATCCTGAGTGGTTAACTGTTAACTAATGGGTTTATTTATTCCCATTTCCCTGTGCTGTTTTATGTGCTGTGATGTCTGCCTCTCACCAGCCTCAACTATGTTATGCCTTGTTCAGTCACTCAGTCACGTCCGATGCTTTGTGACCCCATGGACTATAGCCCACCAGACTCCTCTGTCCATGGAATCCTCCAGGCAAGAATACTGGAGTCCTTCTCTAGGGGATCTTCCTACCCCCAGTATCAAACTTGTGTATCCTGCATTGGCAGACGGATTCTTTACCACTGAGCCACCAGGGAGGCCCATGTTAAGGCCTACTCTGTGGCTATTTTCAGTGGAAAAATCATAGATTTCACTTTGCTGGCAACCAGTGTAAACTGACAACCAAAATCCTTGTTCCAGAATTTAGAGAGATTGATTTGTGTTTAGCTCTGTTCTTTGAAGATACTGGGGACCTGCCTGTGTGAGTAGCGTTCTTGTGGCCCTCTGCCCTGTGACTGCCACGTAAGGGTTCTCCTTTCCTTGTTCTCTTCCCCACCCCATCCCCCTCCACAACTTACCCGCTCTCCCAAACTTGGTAATTCATTATACTCAAATTATTTCAAACATGTGCTTGCTTACACAGCAAAGTACTTTGTTAGAGGTAAGTTACAGTCTCACTGATGAAGGGGATCTTTTATAGGCATTGACACATGCACCCACGTTTACAAGAGGTTTATACTGACCATCGGAAGTGAGGGCAGAGTAGGAGTGTGTACTTAAGGTTTGTTTATAACCTTTCCCACTCCCTGAGGATCATTCTGCCTTTCTTCAGGTCCTTCAAAACCTCATTCCTGTGAATTTGAGGTATAGATATTAACATCCTTTGAAATGAAGTCACCCCAGGCACATTTGTTGCATCATTACTTTCTCAATTTCAAGGTGCATTGAGGAAGCAGAAACATTCCTTAAAGAGATGCCATCCACAATAGCAGGTTAAATGTAGCTAATGCAACCTTAAATTAGCTTTTCTAGGAGGATAGAAAAATACTTAATGTTTGGTTTGTTTTGGAGCACAGGTAATGTGAAAACTACCAGTGCAACAAAGAAGACGTATCTGGTCAGAACTACAGTTGCTTCTTGATTATTTACACTGGTGGAGGGGAATATTAGTACAGAAAACTATAGCTAATATAGCCACATGCATTCTCAAAGCCTTGAGACTGTGTAACTCAACTGTGAGAGCTGCAGCGAATCGATTCCCAGACCTCATGTAAACCAGCCTGAGAATGGTTTACTCCACAGAAAACTTGAGGATGAGGGTCTTTGTAACAGTATTCCCAAACAGAAATATTTGATATTTCATAGTCTTACCTGTGCCTTAAGTCTCCATGTTGTTATTTCTTTAAATTTGAGGCCATTAATCTTTATTTTTTAAAATATGTTTGGAGTTATAAGGAAATCTGTCATTTCACCAAGTCTTAGAAGGTCCTGCTTTGAATAATTGGAAGAGAATTTTAAATGTCATGTTAATGATGTCCTTTCAACTTTATCACTTGGCTGCCCTTGAGATCCACTTGCCATCTTCAACTCTTCATTAGGGCCTAAACTGGGCTCTAATCATGTTTTCTCTTATTTACCTACTACTGAAACCTTTAGAAATGAGTATTGGAGCCTAGCACATTGCTGTACTTTCATAGGCTCTTAGGAAGGCAATCGTTTAGCCGTAACATTTAGTCCATTTTCTAGTAAGATAAGCAAAAATCCTAAAATTTAAAAAAAAAAATTCCATAGCTAAATTCACAGAAAATGACTTATAACTATATCACTTGAGGGAACTTGTCAGTCCATCTTTCCAGTCTTTTCACTTGAGCCACAGAAACAAATGCTAAAGGTTTCGAGAGTTTTTATATTGAAAAGGAACTTGCCAAGCAAAGGAAGAGCTTGAGATGACTAGGAAAGACAGATACCATTGTCTGCCTGTGACGTGAGTTTCAAAAAAGCTGATGACATCTTTTGGTGATTGCATTCAATTTAATTCACTTTATTAGAATTTTTTATTTCAAAAACTCTACCACCTTGGGCAAGATTTCCATCTTTTCCTTTAATAGATGGGCCATGGGCATATCACCTGCTCAAGAGGATGAGGAGATCTGCATTTTATCTCATGGTTTTGCCTCTGGGAAGAGACATGGCCAATTCTCATGGGTTTTTAAAATTTGCTTTCATGGCTTCAGTTGTCACAATTGGCTTTTGCTTCTCATCGTCATAATCGATGGCATGTCACATTCCCTTTGCTCTCTTCCCATGTATTTCTGGAATAGGATTAAATTGTAGGTTGAGACTTAGGAGGAGTGAGGAACATCCATTGTTTTATTTTTATCGGTCCATCTGTCTGTATCTGTCTTACATGGCTAACAATAGGGCCCCTTCATTTCTCCCTGATTCTCGGTCTGAGTAAGTATCCCTTGATAAACTAGGTAATCATTAGCAAAATAGGAGTTTGCTGCCACTTTATTTTTCAGTATTAACATTAGAGGTGTACGTGTGTGTGTGCGCGATTTTATTCCCGTAAGCATCTTTTTCTCAGATAAATACATCTTAGAGACGGTGATGAGCAAATGTCTATTTTTGAAAAATATAGATTACTGTGGTCTCGAGGGAAAGGCCTTCTCTTTAGAGACCTTAAGTTGCCTCATGATTTGTGATAATCAATTTGATAATTGTTGTTGACTTATTGGCTCAGCCCAGAAGTAACATTGCAGATTTAGACTAGCATGCACAAGGGTTTTAATCAGGTGGTACCTTCCTTCCCGTGGAGCATTTGTCTTGCTTGACTGTTCTGGACCTCAGCCAAGCGCCAGAAAAGCATCTTCCCACTGTATATGGATGGAAGAGTTTGTGTTAAGTGTTCATTGGGGAAGTTCCCAACCCACTAAAGCTCATTGTTACCTTACCTTTTTACCAATACGCCCTTAGAAAAACACTGAGAATAGATGACTGTCTCTCCTTTTCTCCAAGAATCTGTTTAAAGAGAAGGATGACTCTCATTACTATAAATATTGCTTTCATCCCAGCCTACCTCACGGCTTCTGAATGAGAGGAGCCCCTTTGGCTGCTATGAAGACTCTCAAATACTTGATGGCTTGTTAAATTTTCATTATCTAATGTGCATTAATTTAGGTACAATAGCTCTGTTGCTAGGATCAGAGTTAGGAAGGAAGAGCTTGGCGAGCGCAGACGGCTTCTGTCTTCCGAGCTGGGCAAGTGTGCAAAACTCACTGTCCTCCGAGGGAGCTTGGGGCTCTGCCGGCTGCGCTGCAAACCTCTGAAATTCATCCAGTGACTATTCCCCCAGCAATGCCACATGATACCTGATGCTTGCTTACTCTGTCATCTGTTTAATTAGCTGGAGAGACTGAAAGGATTTGATGGCTCTCAGCTCATCTGAAGCTGAGAGCTCTGAGGTTCAGAAGGTCCATGAGTTGGTACTCTTGAGGGTAGACGCTTATACTTTGGGTTGATGCATGGGAAAAGTTTTTTTTAAGCCCCTATAAAGTTTCACATGCTTTTATCATTTCTGTAATTATTGGTGCTGACATGATGTGGTGTCTTCTGGTCCCCGTGGATCACATCTTGCTGTTGCAGGTTTCCTGGGCTGGGAACAGGAGCCGCGTGCCCCTCCTCATCCCTGGAAAGACAGAGAGCAGGGCTTGAAGTATGGGATCCTCCCCACCGACCCCACAAAGGCTGCGCTCTCCTCCTTGTTAGGAAAACACAGCCTATTAAAGACTGACAATGAGCTGTTTTGGGTTTCCTAGAAAAGGGATTTAGGGGCTGTGTCAGGAACCTGGATGTTACGTTTTTTTTTTAATTGAAAATTAAAGGTTAGAAGGTTAAACTTTGAAGATGGTAGGTGTTGGTCTTTTCCTTTAATTTTCTGTAGGAGGAAGAAGAGCTCTTTTTCCTCTCTTGGAAGAGTGAAGTTCTCATTTCAAGCCACCTGCCTAATTTCTTAAAAATTATCTATTTATTTTTGGCTACACTGGGTCTTTGTTGCTGCGAGAGGACTTTCTGTAGTTGCAGTGAGCGTGGGCTGCTCTTCATGGAATGTGCGGGCTTCTCATTGTGGTGGCTTCTCTAATTGCAGTGCACAGGCTCCAGGTACGTGGGCTTCAGTAGTTGGCAGCACTTAGGCTCAGTAGTTGTGGCTCTTGAGCTTAGTTACTCTGCAGCATGCAGAATCTCCCTGGACCAGGGATGGAACTCCTGTCCCCTGCATTGTCAGGCAGATTCTTATCCACTGCACCACCAGGGAAGTCTTTTATATCCACTGAATGCTTTAGTAATTGAACAGAGGAGAGAAGAGAGCTATTGAGAATGTTCTAGAAGCTTTTGATTAACTCTGTTTCTCCTGTGAATGTCACATGGGTTTCTTGTTTTTGTCATAGTTTCAGAAATGTCTTATTCTAAGGTTATTTGCCCAGCTTCCTGTGGTGTGCCAGACTTTTTGCCCCAGACCAGAGAGAAAGAAACATTTACCTTGATTCCATTATTTTTCTGATGGTTCTTCTTTTCTCCCCCAGGACACCCAAAAAGCAAAGCAGTTTCTGCCCTTCCTTCAGCGGGCAGGTCGTTCTGAAGCTGTGGTGGAGTATGTGTTCAGTGGTTCTCGTCTCAAGCTGTATTTGCCAAAGGAAACTTGCCTTATCACCTTCTTGCTTGCGGGTAAGTCTCCTGTGTTGTGTGGTGTTCTGAAAATTCTTCTTGGAACTCAGAAGTCATCCCTGGAGGTCACATGCCCTCCTTCCCACTGGGTTTTCCACAGGACTTGGAGCCCATGTGGGTGCTTTAGTCTCTGATGGAGACGTGAACACAGAGCTCCTAGTTTGATCCTGCTGTTACTGCAGACCCAGCACTGGTTCCATCCTGCTTCTCATTCCTGCCGACCGCAGGACGTGGGCACGTAGGACAGCGTATGAGACACATATATACTCACATCCCGAGTGAAGGGAATTCCAGACCTAAGACAGTGTTCATCATGGAGTGAGTGTTCATGGCTAGTGTCTGCCATTTGGGCTAGACCGCCCTGCTGTGTTTGTGAACCATTTTTAAAGTCTTTATTGAATTCATTACAATATTAGTTCCATTTTACGTTTTGTTGTTTTGTTTGTTTGTTTGGCCAGGAGGCACAATGTGGGATCTTAGCTCTCTGACCAGGGATCGTACCTGCAGCCCCTGCTTTGGAAGGCAGTCTTAACCACTGGTCTGTCAGGACTGTCCCAAGCCTTCCTCCTTCTCTTTGCCGACCAAATGTCCATCTTTCTTACCCTATCTTTTCTAATAATACTTCACAAGCCAGCAAGTCTATGTGTGAACCATGCTCTATGAGTAGTTTACCTGTATGCATTCAAGGAGCAGATGGCTTCATTATTTCCCTGCTGGCAGGCAAGAAAATTATTTCCATCAGTACTTTGCAGAGGCTGTGGTCTTTGAGGGAGAGGGTCACCCCGCAGCTGTGCACACAAACTTTTGCTCACTCCCAAAGGACATTCCCATTGTGTTTACCTGCTGCGTGCTGCCTTCTCCAGGGCTGCCCGGTTGCCTCAGCCCTACTTCTGTTGAATTCCTGAGTAGAATTTGCCATTCTCTGCCACATTGCCTCAGCCTCCCTTTTACTGAAGGCACTGATAGTGTCTTCCCCAATAAGGGTCTCCTACAGACCCCAGCTAAATGGATCACTAGGTGTGATCAGTGACTCCCTGAGCACGTGATCATGAAGCACACGGTTGCTGCTTGGCCCTCATGGCTCCTTGAGTCTCCTGCAACATTACTGATCGCCGCCTGGCTCTACAGGCCTTCTGAAGGGGCCAGTGGATGTATGATACACAGCTCAGGGCAGCTCTAGAGAAGGAAGGCTGCAACAAAGCCATGCCTCCCTGGAGGCCTATGCTTTCGTGTCTGCGCATGTTGCTGTGAGTGAACGGAGGGGCAGGACGGCTATTAAGGCTCTCATAGTGGAGGAGTTTCTTAGCAGTGAATCCTTGTTGTTACAGGGTTTGAGGTATAATATTCAACTCATTCTTTGCTCACTGCCTGCAAAACAAAAGCATCCTTTTGGCAGCGTTGAGCTTGATCCCAGAGATGTGAAAGAGAAACAGCATTATTCTTTCCCGGAAACTTGGCCACAGATCTATAGGGGAAAGAAAACATTGAGGTTCTGGCTTCCCAACCTAGAACCACCTGAATGGAGCCAGCCCAGGGCTTTAGACCTGTCTTGGCTGGAGTATTCCTGCAGAACCTTCTGGTTATACCTTGCTGAGACACAGGCAGCCTAATCACTTGCCTTGGCATCTGCCGGTTCTCCTGTGTACTTGGTATTCTTCTAAGCCTTAGCAATTCAAAAGGCATTGCTTGAGTTACCTTACATAGTGAAAGATAGATTACAGAAGCTAATACCTGATAAAAATATAAGCTTTTCCATTTTTCTTCTGCCATCCTCTATGCAGTTGTGTTATGCATCTTATGATTTCTTTAGAATCCTGGCAGGGATACAGAACATGGGAGAGTCATGAGAGAGAGAGGAGGCAGGGAGGCCTTGGTTTGAACCATGGCTCTGCTGTGTATGAGCAGGAGACTTCAGCAAGTTTGTTGTTGTTGTTTTTCTTACTCTCTTCTAGCCTTGGTTTACACATTGGCTAACTGGAGAGCATTTCTTACCTTTTAGGATTTTCATGAGGATTTAATGAGATGTATAAACATTCAGAGCAGGCTGCCATAAAGTAGATCATCAATAAATGTTTCCTTCCTGCCCTCCTCACAGACTTAGTGAATTCATAACCAGAGCTTTTCTTAACTCCGTGTGGAATGGCATAGTTGTGCACTATGTGTTTCTAGGAGACTCTGACCACCACATTAACTCAAATAAATCAAGACAAGGAGCTGCCCCAGCTGCCTCCTGACTTAGCAGAATGCTCACTGAAAGAAGAGCCACTGGCTTTCCTCTTTGAGTTTGGAGCAAGGAACTCTGCATCCTGGTAAGACACAGGCCTAGGTCTTGAGATGCTCTAGAGGAAAGACAGGCACATGAACAAACTGTAGTGTTTGGTGGTAGGCAAGAAAATAGAATTATTTATAAGACACAGAAATAGCTAGCACAGAGGAGGGAATCATTGGTTGAGTGGAGGTCAGGGATTGTGTATCTGGGCTGTGTCCGAAAGGAGATATGAGTCTGCGATGTTTTAAGGACAGGATGAGAGGGGAGGAGAAGGAATATTCTAGGTAGAGGTACCAGCAGGTACAAAGATGTAGAGGTACAGTATATTTGGATGTGTCCAGGGAACCATGAATCCTTTGGTAGAGTGTAGAGTGAAGAGTGGGCTGAGGCTGGAAATACAGAAGGAAGCTAGTCTTCCATGGAACATGCTGTGGACCCTCAGAGTTGTTTAAGTATTAGGGGCATGACATGTTTTTCTTGGTAGATACGTTAGAATACATGAGGCTGGAGGTTGGGAGAGTGGTTAAGCAAGAGGGACAAAGGCCAAAAAGCTGGTGAAAGAGGAGAGGAAAGGTTAGAAGAGTTTTTAAGAGGAAGACTTCCTCATTCAGGGAATGACTTGGGTTTTGGGGTCAAGGATGGGGGGTGATATTGAATACAGGAGAGAAAGTAAAGTGGCCCAGGGCTTGAGTTATTGGGCAGAGTTTGATGTCCACCAGCACGGGCAACACTAAGAATAGGTTCTTGGAACAGATAGTCGGTGTCCAGAGGATTAGATGGAGAATCCTGAGAGAGCAGTCTTCTGGAAGCCAAGCGTTGGTTTCTACCTTAAAAGATCGAGTAGGTAAAAACTGTGGAATTATTTTATACTACTGATCGATTACTAAGTCACAGAGTTGTTTTTTTTTTAAATCAGGGTTGATTCAGCTAACAGATTACAGACAATTGGGGAGTAAATGTGGGTAAGAAGAAACAGAGTTTAAAATAGACAGCAGCTCTTCATAACAGTCTAACAGAATGGAAAAAGCAGTGCAGAAAATTGAGTGCTAAAGGGTCATTCTAAGGATGTCAGCATCTTGAGTACCTTTATAAAAACTGTAATTGTTAGGATCGGAACAGAACATGACATGAATACTTAGAAAAGCTATTCAGTATACCTATTGTCTTCATAGTGCCAATTATAGAATGGAAAACTCAACGAAGTCTTCTTGGCTAGCAAGCACATAAAAAAGATGAAGTGAGAGGATACCAGGACCTTGAGAAGCACTGGTCTGAATTCTCAGGAGCAGGAACTCAGAGGGGATGCAAGTCAGTCATCCATCAGGCAGTGACCTAGTGGAAACAGAATGAGTGAGATGGAGAACATGGCTGGAGATCCTGGAGAGAAGGGCTCCTTGGTTGTCTGAAACCAGCCCCAAAGCTGAATGTGAGTGTAAACAGACGTGACACTCACACCTTCCAGCTGCTCACCTGGACAGTGGTCCGCGTGACACAACTTGGTGGCTCTCCGTGGAACGCTCCCTGCACCCGGTAAAAATGATGTTATTGTTGTGATTCTCAAGGGGAAAAGTCGAGAGAGCTGTTCAGCAGTCCTGTACGTGCTGGTCTCATCACTCCCAGCCTCTTGGAGAGCCCTCTGGACTTTGAGGTGGGGTGGACACTTTCCATTTTCATGTGGCCTTTTTTGGGCAGACGGCCCCACAGCTTGATAGGGAGTGGCATTTGGCCCGAGCCAGCTGGCCTCTGTCACGGTTCCTGCACCCCTGTATGTGGAATGATTGCCTGGTCAGATGGGATAGCAGGTGGGGCCAGGCAGAATCAGCTGTAGCTAACAGGTCAGTGCCTCCTGAGAGCGTTTACCCTTCAGCCCTCCCAGCACCTGGCTCAGGTTTGGCTGCGGAGCAGGTGACCTTACCCCCTCAGGACTGAGAGTGCTCAAAGTCCCCCGCCTACTGCGGAGGCCACCACCTAGGAGCACTTATTTCACTCTTTGAGGCAATCTCGGGCAGTCCTTGTCCTGTGTTAACAAGGCCAACATTCTGTGGGCATTAAAAGCATCCTTCCTCCTCATCTGGCAGCATTTAGTGAGCTCCATACACTATCTTATGGCTTCCCTGATAGCTCAGTTGGTAAAAAAATCCGCTTGCAATGCAGGAGACCCCGGTTTGATTCCTGGGTGGGGAAGATCTGCTGGAGAAGGGATAGGCTACCCACTCCAGTATTCTTGGGCTTCCCTTATGGTTCAGCTGGTAAAGAATCCACCTGCAATGCTGGAGGCCTGGGTTCAATCCCTGGGATGGGCAGATCCCCTGAAGAAGGGAAAAGCTACCCCCTCCAGTATTCTGGCCTAGAGAATTCCATGGACTGTATAGTCCACGGAGTCCAAAGAGTCAGACACGACTGAGCAACTTTCACTTCACTTCACTTCATACACTATCTTCTCTTAGAACAAAAGCAGTCTAGTGGCGGTGAATTAGTCACTCAGTCGTGTCCAGCTCTTGCAGCCCCATGACTGTAGCGCACCAGGCTCCTCTGTTCATGGGATTTCCCAGGCAAGAATACTGAGAGCAGGTTGCCATTTCCTTCTCCAGATCTTCCCAACCCAGGGATTGAGCCCAGGTCTCCTACATTGCAGGCAGATTCTTTATCCACTGAGCCACCAAGGAAACAAGTTTACCTTGTCTTTATTTTTAGTTCATTTTCACTTGTCCTGTGTGTCACCTTTACTTAGTACCTTGTCTAAAGGGACACTGAGGCACATATTTGCAGATTGCCTGGCCCATGATTCTCATTTTTATTTCAGAGTGTCAGTGGGCTCTGGAGTGTCTTATTGCTGTGACCTTTGTATGACGGTGCCTTATTTTGCATTACTTTCTTAGCTCTGGGCTGTCTGGGTCATGCTGAGGGCACAATTCAGGAAGTTGTCCTGTTGGCTAAGCATAGCGGGTATCAAACTGTCATTAAATCAAATGCCTGAATGAGAAGAGAGTAATAATTTGAAATTTCAGTACAAAATATTGTAAGGAGTCTTAATATCATCAAATAGTTGTACTCTTGTAACTCAGCAGTCCCCAGCCTTTTGGGCATCAGGGACCAGATTTTTGGAAGATTATTTTTCCATGGGAAGAGGGGAGGGAAGGTGGTTTTGACATGATTAAGGCATATTACATTTATTGTGCATTTTCTTCCTGTTATTACTACATCAGCTCCACCTCAGATCATGAGGCATTAGATCTCGGAGGTTGGGGTCCCCTATACTTAACTTTACATTTCCACGGTCTTAATGGTAGGGCAGCAACATGTCCAGGTACAAACCATCTAGAATGCAGCAAGCCACCTGGCAGGGTGTTCCCACGTGGATCACAGCAGGCGACTTATAATTAACCAGTTACCTAGTCATATGAAACAAGACTAGAAAATGAGACTTTTCTTTGCCTGCCCTTTGGCATTTTTCAATTTTTTATTTTCTCTTTGATTACAAGTGTCCTCTTGAAACTGCCTCCCTTGTCATAAGGCAAGCAAGAGAGCTTCTAGAAGTCTGGGGTTTGATAAGTGATGGTATGTATGTCCTCGATGAGCTAAAGGGTTGGCTATGTGTCCTTCCACCTTGAATGCCTTTGAACAAAGTACCACATTTCCTTCTCTCTGTAACGTCTCTTCTCCAGTCAGTCCTAATAAGGGATATCAACTGTCTGTTTCAACAGAGCCAGAACTTTAATGAGAGAGGAGAGGGAAGGTGAACAGGAATATCGTCCTCATCTCCTGGCCCCAGGAATGGTGGATCCCCATTGATTACCAGTGCCTAACCAAATTACACAATTAACGCCAGTGTATGTTTAACTGAGAAATCCCATTCTGCTATCACAGAGGTGCTAATGAATCAGGCTGTTATTGTAGTTGTGTTTGCTAGCCTTCTATCCTTAATTAAGCAATTACAGGGTCTGCTGATACTTATGAATTCTTTTCAGATACTTTAATTGAATTGCAACTTAATGGATATTTGTAAAGTGGGGTAGTCTTTCTCTTGGGACTTGCCCATTTGGTTCTGTCTCCTCCGCCTACTTGTTTCCAGTTGGGTCCCATTACAGGAAATGGGCAGCTGGGCATGAGACTTTTCTAGGACTGTTCTAGTTCTTCACTTTTGAAGATATTACTGTGAATTATATGAATTATGTTGGTAGCAGAAGGTCCTCAAGGGTCACTTGTAGGAATTAGCACAATAAACAGGTTTGGGGAGACTTTCTTAATGAGGCCAAGATTTTTCTTACAAGTCCACTAAAAGAAGGCATTCTCTGATAGGTTGTGGCTGATGCTTAAGTTAATCAGATAATTTCTGCCTTCTTGAATGCCTTGTAGTCTAATAGTTGAGAAAGCCATGTGAAAAACTGCAACAGGGAAAAGCACAATAGAGTTGTGAAGAGTATAGGTGGCATGAGAGTGCAGAGGAAAGAACAATTAATTGAGGAATGGGAAAGACTTCCCAAGGGAGATGGTATTTGAGTGTCCAAGAGGTTGTGGAACTTTCTTTTTTTTTCCTTTTTGGCCAGCTGTGTTCGATTCATTTAGGCAAAACAACTTTGCCTATATTAGTTCTCAGGAAGAGTCACCTAAAGAAATGAATGGATTCATCCATCATTTTTCCCTCTGCTTTTGTCTGGGTGTATAAATCTCCTTCTCGGCCTTAGAGCGTTCAGAGCTCTGCCCTCAGCCCCACATCTCTGCATCAAGCCATTACCCATGATCACGTGGATAGAAGTGCAAGCCTACGATTACCGCCTGATTATCTTCCACCTTTAGATTGTGAATCATTCCCAGAATGAGCCTCCTCATGCTTGTGGGTCATTCAGTCACATGGCTATTTAATAATTTTTTTATGTCTACTGGGCACTTTGCTAGGAATATTGAAACGTGTAAGATAAGGTTCCAGCCTTCAAGCAAAGTATTTGTATCTACCAAGGTACAAGATGCATATACATGAAGAGAAATGTATTTGTAAGAAGTATAAGGGTAGAAGGGCCAACCCATACCCTTTTATAAAATTACTGTTCTTCTGTGATCAGAAAGATTCAATTCAGTTCAGTCGCTCAGTCCGACTCTTTGCAACCCCATGAATGGCAGCACGCCAGGCCTCCCTGTCCATCACCAGCTCCCAGAGTTCACTCAAACTCACGTCCATCAAGCCATCCAGCCATCTCATCCTCTGTCGTCCCCTTCTCCTCCTGCCCCCAACCCCTCCCAGCATCAGGGTCTTTTCCAATGAGTCAACACTTCGCATGAGATGGCCAAAGTACTCGAGTTTCAGCTTTAGCAGCAGTCCTTCCAGTGAACACCCAGGACTGATCTCCTTTAGGATGGACTAGTTGGATCTCCTTGCAGTCCAAGGGACTCTCAAGAGTCTTCTCCAACACCACAGTTCAAAACCATCAATTTTTCTGCGCTCAGCTTTCGTCACAGTCCAACTCTCACACCCATATATGACCACTGGAAAAACCATAGCCTTGACTAGATGGACCTTTGTTGGCAAAGTAATGTCTCTGCTTTTGAATATGCTATCTAGGTTGGTCATAACTTTCATTCCAAGGAGTAAGCGTCTTTTAATTTCATGGCTGCAGTCACCGTCTGCAGTGATTTTGGAGTCCTCCAAAAAATAAAGTCAGCCACTGTTTCCCCATCTATTTCCCATGAAGTGATGGGACCAGATGCCATGATCTTCGTTTTCTGAATGTTGAGCTTTAAGCCAACTTTTTCACTCTCTTTCACTTTCATCAAGAGGCTTTTTAGTTTCTCTTCACTTTCTGCCGTATGGGTGGTGTCATCTGCATATCTGAGGTTATTGATATTTCTCCTGGCAATCTTGATTCCAGCTTGTGCCTCTTCCAGCCCATCATTTCTCATGACGTACTCTGCATCATAAGCAATATACAGCCTTGATGTACTCCTTTTCCTAATTGGAACCAGTCAGTTGTTCCATGTCCAGTTCTAACTGTTGTGTCCTGACCTGCATATAGGTTTCTCAAGTGGCAGGTCAGGTGGTCTAGTATTCCCATCTCTTTCAGAATTTTCCACAGTTGAGACAGTCCTAATTCATAGCCCAGAAATATGGGATCCAGGAAGGCAGCAAGCTGAGAGCTGGCTCAGCCATGTCAGTGTGGGCATGGAGTCCGATGTTCCATCTGAGGACCACGATTTTAGGGTGGTCATCAGCAAACTGAAAAGAGTCAGAAGAGAGTGACCTGGGAAGTAATATCTTGGGAGGCCCCTACCTGAGGACTGGTAGAGGCATCAGAGGAGACATTCGGGACACAGTAGAGTGGTCTCTGGGTCAAAAAGGCAAGGATTCAATTTTTTTCAGTAATCATTTCAATTTTTTTTTTTTTTAACTGAGACATAGTAATAAATAAGGGGGCTTCCCCAGGTGGCACAGTGGTAAAGCCTGCCAATGCAGGATATGCAAGAGACATGGGTTTGATCCTTTAGTGGGAAATATCCCCTGGAGGAGGGCATGGCAACCCACTCCAGTATTCTTGCCTGGAGGATTCCCTGGACAGAGGAGCCTGGTGGGCTACAATCTGTGGGGTCTCAGAGCCAGGCACAACTGAGCACACAGCACAGTAATAAATAAAGACATCAATAAAAGTAACATTTGTTCGGCATGGTTTCATGGTAACCACAGACCTTGGAGCTAGAACACGTAAAGATGCATTCTTGCTCTCCTGCTTCCTAGTTAATTATTTCCATCAGACCAGCCTGCTTGTCTTGGTGTGATGCTGGGACCCAGAGGTTTGGGGAGCAGCAGGGCACGTGTGGCAGCTCCCAACCAGTCAGGCCAGAGACTCCAGCAGCTGGGGGAGAGAGGGTCCTGGGGTGGCCCTGCCTTCTGTGGGGTGCGGCAGCCTTCCATTTAGGATGTTCCACCCACACCATCAGTTGGGTTTCCTATGCCAAGGAAAGAAAGATGCAGATTTTTATCTGTTTATCCTGGATAAGCCCATTGATTGTTTTTGGGTGGGTAGGTCAAAGATAAGTGAAAAGAACCCTTACTTCCTCAGTAACCCTTAATTCTGGCTTTTAATGTCACCTTTTCCTCTTGCTGCCTTGGGGTCTCAGTGTCTATGAGACAAGGGGAGAATGTCCTGCAGAGGTATCAGGCTATCCCTGCAGAGCTAATGAGAGCCAGTAGAGTGGAACAAAAGGGTCAGACCTGTGAGTTTTCTCCCAAGGGTTCCTTTTCCATTCCTTCTCCTTGCCTCCTACTGGAAGGTCCTTTCTGAATCTGTTAGCGCTTATTTCGGCTGCCTTCCACCTGGTGGGCACGGGGGGAGGGAATGGGAAGCTCACAGAACTCTGGTGGCTGTTCTTTGCTGGAGTCTGTCCAACACCAGCTCCTGTCTCTGGTTGTGCCCGGATGCCTTCGTTCTAATCCCGTATTTGTGATGTCCCCAGAAAAATAAATGTCAGTGTGAATATTTCACGGCCATCTTCCCAGACTGTCGGCATCTCCCACCAGCCTGTAGTAGTGGGGGTGGCCAGCAGAGTGCCCGGGACTGGGCTGCCCACCCCTCCCCACCCCGAGACGGGCGTTCTCTATTTGGCCAGCCTAAGAGTAGGGAATGGCAGGACCTTGGATGCAGGAGACGGAGTGTAAATGGTGTGGTAATTTGAAATTAAAGGGAAATGCTTAGAAATCTGGTAATGGGCAGCCCTGGGGTGAACAGTTCTCACTGTGCCTGTAAGACTTAATCTTGGTTGCTATGGGAACCACCTCTCACATCCCCCTTTCAAACGGAGATATGACTGGATTTTTAAAAAGCAGAAAAAGTTCTTCATCATGGAAGTGTCTTTGCCCCCAAGCCCCAGGTCTCTGTACACCTTGGGTTCCTTCCAGAAAGTTCTCCTGAGGCTTCCCCACGCTAATGGGCTGGATTCGCCAGAGCCCGTGCCTGGCCCTTTATGTAAATAGCACTGACCAGGGCATTGGAACACGTGGTGTGCAATGTGGGCCGCCAGCCCATGCACACTCTCCTGGTGCCCCTGGAGGGGTGCTATGGGTTTCCACTTGAGGGACAGGGTAGGACCACTGGCCCCATCATAAGGGGCTGGAAGGAAGCCAGGGAGCTGTGCCTGGTCTCAGTGCCAGGGGGTCGGTCCCAGAACCTGGGGTAGGGCTGCCAGGCTCAGACCTTGTAGGAGCAAGAACAATCCACAGAAGTTCCTTTCATATCCAGAAGACATCTGAGACTCAACTGCATTCTCAGTTGTGGTTTTTCATCATTAGCGCTTTTCCCCATTTATTTAAACTGCCCACTTAATCCAGGCTGGGTAAGTTTTCAGGTTCTTTTAAACCATCTTTTGCCTATGATAAAAATGCATGAGATTCTACATCTGTCTTCAGTGACCTTTGGTTTCTAGACCTACAGCTCCCTGCAAAGTTGACTTCTGGGCTTCTAAGTGGGCTTTGTGGAAACTTTCTAAGTTTTTCAGATTGCCTGTAGTTTTTCCTTATACTCACGCTTTACAGTAGCAGTCCTGAATAAACCCTAGTAACTCCCATGCTTACCTTCACTGTATCGCTGTATGTAGGAAGACGTTTAAATGGACTGGCTCGTCTCCGGCGGGTAGAGAAGTTCCCATTTCGGTGCCCTGGTGTGCCTCCTTTTCCTGAGCTTGTACATCTGCTAGTGATTTTTCTAGGGTTAATTTGGGTGTTTTTATTTTTAAATTGGAACATGGTGTCTGTCTCTTCTCTGTGTGTGTTTTGGATGCGGCCCCTGTGCTAGGCATGCGGTTATTAACTCCACTGATACACCAGTTCGCTCATTAGCATTTGCATTTTAAATTACAAGCTAGAGCAGACGACATTTATGCTATATTTGTACCTCTGCCTTCTTCATGAATGATGTCCTATGTGCAGAGACTGCAGAAATAACTCCTCTGGGGCCCTGAAGTATTTTAGTCTCTTCTTCAACAAACTATTTCTTCTTTACTCTTGATTCTCATTGTTTGATAGCGAATTGTTAAGTTCTTTTCCGAGTTTAGCCTTATTCGTGAGTGCTGCTGATTACGATGTGCTGATGATAGCCTCACCCTTCATATCAAAATAGGCCTGCTCTGTGGAGTGCCTCTTTCCTCTCATGTAATGGTCCTGGAGACCAGTCTTCTTTGACTAGAGGGGAGGGAGTTTCTTCCCCACACTTGGGTGGGTGGGGAGACGTGGTAAGAGATATTTGTTCTCGCTCGTATTCAGGCTCACACCCCTCTTTTCTATCATTGATTAGTCAGAGGTTATTTTTTTAACACCTGTTACTGCTTGGCGCTGCAAGGAAAAAGAGAGTAGGGTGAGAATACATGCCTTCAAGGAGCTTCTTTTTGCCAAGAAACATTGATATTGCACCACAGAGCAGCACGTACTTAGATGCCAGGAGTTATGTTCTCTTCAGGGAACGGTTTCTCTTAGCAGATGGAAGTGTTAGCACCTAGATCACAAGATCTGAGTCAGAAGTTCCCAGATGTGGATCGGGGACCTGGGAGGGGAGCGTCCGAGGTCCAGCTCTGCACCAGCCAAGCGTTGGCTGGTTTCTGACAGCAGACTGTGAGCAGGAAGCAAAGCACTAATAGACAGCTGTGCACTCACATCATCCTGATTCCCCTTTGTGATGACGGGTTTCAGTTCTCTGAAGGTCTGTCACAGGGACCCTTCCTCTTGGTGAGTTCTGCTTTTGAAACACATCATGAAAAATCCAGGGAAGTCACACTGGAAATAGTAAGTGTGCATTCTAGGTAATACATACAGAGGTAGGCAATGGTTCTTTAGCAATTTTATCTTTCCCATCAACTCTTCTTTCAAAAGAAGTTTGAAAAGATTGGAAGGTTGATGGGCATGACAGAGTTGAAGAACTATTACCTCCCTCTTCATTTCTTTAACCCCATGAGGATGGTTTATGTTCTGTGTTTGGCATACTGTTACAATGTCCATTAGTGGCTGCCCTGGGCTCTGGGCTCCAAACATGGCCCTTTGAGCCTGAGTGGTTTCCCCCTGCCTCCATAGTCTCCAGCTTCTTTTGATCGCTGTGTCTGTTACCTGCAATATTGTTCTCCAGAAGCTAAGTCTGATAAGGCAAGTGTAGATAAAATGGAGGAGATGGGCAGGCCCCTGGAGGCTCTGGAGTGTGAGCAGAGCTGGAGATCCAGTGGCTGGGACACAGTGAGACAGGTGAAGTTGCTTTAGGGTTGTATGGTGGCAGGCATCTCCATGGTACCCGGAGTGTTCAGAAATCTCACATGTAAATGCTTTGTGAGGATGCTGATGGAAACAGTGGGAGCAAACAGCTCAACTGAGGACCCAAGGAGTCCCACAGACTCTCATGGGAACGGCTGTTATCGGGGAAGGCCTGCCTGCTACTGCAGCTCCAGAGGGGAGAGGGGTTGACTGCCTGCGCTCCACCAGCTGCTGAGCCGTCCCTGCCCTCTCACGGTTCCCTGCCCTTCCTCCACTCTGTCGCTGGGTTCTGACAGAGACCTTGAGTTAAGTGGGTTAGGAATAAACTGCTTGAATGCGCTTGTGCAGATAGCTTCTCTCACCAGCTATCTGAAGCGCTTTTGGAAATACACGGGAGTCCTTTGTAAGCTGCTTTATAAGCTGTGAAGTCCATTGTTGCCACCCTTCGCCGCCAGCGAATCTCTAACCTGAGTAAGGTAGACTTGGCCCCCAGCCAGGGCTAGGGATTGGCACCGTCAGCAGCAGCAGCGCTGCCCACCAGAGTCACCAGCAGCTGTCGCAGGTTGAGGATTTGCAGAAATTGAGATGGCTGTTCCCAGTTACTGGCACTTGCCCGGTGATGAATGACCGCGTCTGTGCGTAGCGGCTCTGTGTGCTTTCCTTCGGCCTTTTCTTCTCAGCCCCTGATTGTGGCGCCTGCTCAATGGCCCCGTTGTGGAGGAGGACACTGAATGGAGCGCCGAGTGGCCTGCCTCTCCCGCCATCCCCTCCCTCCATTGGCCTGAACGGAGCCAGTAAGAATAGCTCTTTGATCCCCTGAACTGCTTCTTGGGGCAGGAATTTCGTGGCACATAGTGCAGATGCCAAGGGGCTAAGAAGCCAAACTCCAGAGGCCAGAGAAATGAACTTCTCCCGAAAGAGGGCCACGTGATCCCAACTTCCATTACTGTGGGGTCCTTTGGCCTTAACCCACACATTTGCACCAGAGTGGCCAGAGAGGGAAGACCAAAGATCAGGAAAGGTCTATCTTGACCTTTTCATGGGTAGCATGTTTATTTCTGATATGATTGCCCCAAATGAAATTTTTAGGGATTTGCACCACTTTTGTATAACTTCTTCTTATCCCACAGTCATGCATATTCATGTATGCATATGCTGCAACTGGGGTTACAGTACCATCTCCTTAGAGATTACACTGCAAAGAAAACTGGCATGAATGACCTCTTTTAAGAGACTTGCACCCTCCCAACTCTAAGCTCTACTGTGCTTCTCTCATGTTACCTTTTAATTTTCTCTGCTTGCCACTCTGAAATTTTCTAGTTTATTTACTCTTTTGTTTTTTTGGGGGGTTTTGTTTTTTTTGCTTTTTTCTTTTTTTGGTGACTCTATCACCAAGATGTAAGATGTTTGAAGGCCAGGGACCTTGTCTCGTGACTGCAGAAGCTCTGCAGTAAGTAGAGCCCAGACAGTGTGTGTTTCGAAGTCAGCATTCACTGGACAGTTCTTGGGTGAATGAATGCACACCGGTTCTGGGCTAGCACTTAGTTTATCTGGAAATTCTGAAAACAAAGCAATAACACTGTTACCCTGGAGAATGAGTGCTGGAGCCACAGCAGCACCAAAATGAAAAACAGAGCACCAAACTGGGCGCCTGTCTAGAGAACTGAATTAATGCTTAGAATTGCCCTCCAAAGTCACATAACCTGTCTGGGCCTTGGGCTTTTTCAAAGAGACAGGGGATCAGATTAGGTTTCTCTAGGGTTCATTAGAGATTTGAATCTCTAGTAATAATAGCCTTAATGGGTATTGTTTGTTGTTTAGTCGCTAAGTCGTGTCCAGTTCTTTTCTGACCCCATGAACTATAGCCCGCCAGGCTTCTCTGTTCATGGGATTTCCCAGGCAAGAATACTGGAATGGGTTGCCAGTTCCTTCTCCAGGGGATCTTCCTGACTGAGGGATCGAACCCACGTCTCCTGCCCTGGAAGGTGAATTCTTCATCACTGAGCCACCTGGGAAGCCCTTGTGAATTAACTCAATCCTTACCATAGTATGGGCTTCCTTGATAGCTCGGTTGGTAAGGAATCCACCTGCAATGCAGGAGACCCCAGTTCGATTCCTAGGTTGGTAAGATCCACTGGAGAAGGGATAGGCTACGCTCTCCTCTATTCTTGGGCTTCCCTTGTGGCTCAGCTGGTAAAGAATCTACCTGCAATGCAGAAGACCTGGATTCGATCCCTGGACTGGGCAGATACCCTGGAGAAGGGAAAGGCTACCCACTCCAGTATTCTGGCCTGGAGAATTCCATGGACTGTATAGAGTCGTACATGACTGAGCGACTGTCATTCACTTTACCATAGTATTGGTTGGATACCGTTACAACCCCCATTTCATAGAGGAGAAAACTGAAGCCTGGGAATGTTAGCTTGGTAAATAAAGAGCAGAACACATTTTTTTGTCCATATCATATGTACTGTCAGTTAGAATGCAGCACCCAACTTGACACTGAATGTCCTGAAGGTCTTAGCTCTTGTGTTTCTCCAGTCTTCCATCTTTTCATGTCATCTGCCTGCACTCTCTTGCTGGCTGGGACTCAACCAGATGCAGTCTTTCTTTGGGGATGACTGAAAGCAGAGCTTAAGAAGGGGACGGTGGTGGCCTGTTTGGTAAGTGCAGGCGCACAGGTATAAGATCTTGGTTGATGTATAGAGTCTGGGTTTGTTTCTCGGCCCTACCGGTGTCACCAGTAGGAACACATCTAAGCCCAGAGCCTGGCTAGGACATGTGACTGGGGATGAGAGAGCAGGTCAGACCTGTGGGATGGGTTTATGAGCAGGGGCATTTATGGGCAAATTAAACTTTAGCCCTGAGTAAGCAAAGTCCTAAGCCAGTTACTACTGCTCTGGCACTTCTAATGGGCCCTGTGCAACCCTTATAAATTATTCAGCTGCTTTATTAATAAAAGGCCAAGCAACTTGCCCGGTCCTGGCGATACTTAAGTAGAGCTCAGAGAGAACAGGTTAGGGGGGCAGCAGTACTTATCCACCTCCAAGGAATCTCCTTTCTTATTTGGAGATGAAAGGGTTAAATTCACTACCTCTCGTAGCAGAGTTTTGACAGATAATGCATAAAATTGGTGTTGAAATGTTAATATTGGAGATAGACAAAGGGCTTTTCTCTGAGGAGGTGCCTGCCAAGGCTCCCTGGACTGCTGCATCTGATTCATGTTTCACAGAGTGTCTTGACTCTGGCGACTAAATGTCCCAGGATATCTAGCACTTAAGCATCAGATGTTATTGGGTTTTTCTTTAATAATTCTCATAATATTTTATTTTGTTATAATGTCAGATTTACAGAAATGTTAGCAGTTCTTCGAAGATCTTTTCCTTTTCCTTTGTTGAATCGTTGACATATTGCCTCATTTGCTGTAAATGTAGTCTTAGAATCAGGAAACTTGCCACATTGCTCCTCATATCCATAAACAATGTAAAATAACTTTTTCCATCTCATACAGGATATACCATAAAATAACTTTTTTATCTTATGTAGTCACTGAACTTATTCCCTGACAGCAACTATGATGCTGCCCCAGTTTGGAAGGTGGTCTCCAACAACTGTATGTACATCCTGGCTTTTCGAGGAATCCCCTGCTTTCAAGTGCTCCATTTAAAGTTTGGGCCAGGCGTCAAGCTGGTGCATCTTTTTAGTTCAAAAGATATCATTATAATAGCTTTGGGGGGCTCTGTCAGCCTCAGATTTCTCCAGAGGTTAGGGATCCCAGAAGTAGCGCTTGGGGACGTGGTCTCTGACCCAGTCTGATGCCCCTGGGAAGGTGCCTGTCCCAGCAGGTCAGCGTGTTTGTTCTCTGAGCCTCTGGAAATGATCAGAGCTTCCTGATCTTCCTTCATTTCAGATTTCAGTTTATAATGGATCTGATTAAAGCAAAGTGACTCATTCATACACACATCCAAGCGTGTTTGGGTTCTGTTTTCTTAAAAGTGTTCTGAGAATATCAGTGATTTCTTAAGGAACCCTACATTTATCTGGACTCTGACCTGCTGCAGGGCACAATGGAAGACTCAAGGCAGAGGCCTCCCATTGTGCCCTGTCAATGCCTGACGCTCCTGTTCAAGGGCCTGACGTCTTGTCTCACGGTGCACAGCACAGAATTTCCAAAAAGAGACTGTCTTTTTTTCAGCTTTGCACATTCTTGTCACCCTATTTGCTCTTCTGCACTCACTTCCACTATTATGCCTTTGTGACTTTCCATGAAAATGAATAATACTGTGTTGGTATTTGTGCTTGCCTTCATCGTCTCTTTCCCCTTCACTAGACTATATTTTCATCTGTTGGTGAAAGGCCTTGATTTTATAACAGCAAGAATTGTCCCAGTAATGTTACCACCATTATTAGCATTTGTACCTAGTGAAGCACTTGGTCCGCATCGCTTTCTATGATCCTGTAGAGGACTTGACGAGACTGTTACCTTTTAGAACAGCATGAAATATTCAGTTTAGTAAAGTTGGACTTGGAGGCCTAAATCTAGGTGCATAAAATGGGTGAAAGATAAGTTAGAGATATTTTAAAGAACAGTTGATGATAGATTACTGGACAAGGACTGGGAAGACCTTGTCTCCTGCAGACCCTAGTGCCGCCTGTCTGGCCTTGGGCAGGCTCACGCAGGTGTCGGTCCTCACTTCCGACTCCTGACTCCCCTTGCCTGGATACTTGTAGGCACTACCCCCTGATTGTTAACTCCAGATTATGGTCCCAGCTTATGTGGCCTTGGATTATGTTCAATGAGAGCTTATGTTCTTTCTAGCCCTAAAATGCCATGACCTTATGAACTCTCCCCATTTCTCAGTAAGTTGAGTTGAATGGATTTTCCCCCGATGTGAATGTGATCTATATGAGGAGGCAGTGACAGCTTAGAAGACACCTGGTGTCTTCCCTCAGTTCATCAGATAAACACTCTAATTGGATGGCAGGACCCAGTTTTAAAGTATCCTGTGCTTAAAGGTAAGCTAGCCAAGGGCTAATGCTAATCGATCTAGATCTTAGAAGAGTAATTAGGGCCCTAATGAGACAAGGACCACGTGCATCTAGGATGGCTCCAAGGAAGCAGAGAAGCTGCCTTGGACTTCCTTGGGGTAGGCTGCTTCTCAAGGGCACGCCCTTTGCTCAAGTTTCTCCCATGTGTTCATGTAGGACCTGGGCCCCTCGGTGGCCCCACTGTCTTATGTTCCTAGGTCTGTGGGATTTGAGATTGCTTGTACTAAGCATTGGCTCATAAAGGGTTTGTTTTTCTTCACGTGCCCACTTTTTAAAGCTACAGGTTTAAACACATAAGCTGAGAAATACATAAGATTCAAATGGTGTTGGAATGCTGCTTCGCCCACTTCACACATGCGGTATATTAAGGGTTCACCTTTAGCAGCAGCCCAATTAGTGACTGCCAATACTGCTGAAGTACATCAGTGTGGGATTGCTAGCCGTTGCTATGAGAACCCTCACTTTTGCACTTCCCGACTCATTTTACACTGAACAAAGCAAATGCACAGAGATCTGAAGGGGAGGGCTGATAGGATGGGGAGCTGGCAAGCACATGAAGCTCTGCTCTCAAATCCCTTTGAATGGTGCGTTTCAGCGCTCATTCAGTTCGTCCACCTCCTGCCCTCATGGAAGCTTGTTTTCCCTAAATCCTTAAAAAAATAAGTAAAATAGTTTGACCTTTATTTGCAGCCAGCTTCAAAGCAGTTCAAGTTTAATACTTAGCAGGAAGATTGCCTTTAATGAGCCAAGTTTAGAGGAGGTGGATTTTAATCTCTTAATGTTTGGAAGATGAGATGTGCATGCACAGTGAGAAAATACATTTGCAGCTTTCATTCTTACATCTGAAATGGAACCAGTCCCCCAGCAGCATTTAGGAACCCCCAAAAAACTGTGGGTTCCTTTTGTTGTTGTCATTGATTCAATTTTTTGCATGTAAAAGCACCGCTATAGCATATGCCTGTGTGTAGTCCATGGGGTCGCTAAGAGTCGGACACACTGAGTGACCTCCCTTTCACTTTTCACTTTCCCGCATTGGAGAAGGAAATGGCAACCCACTCCAGTGTTCTTGCCTGGAGAATCCTAGGGACGGGGGAGCCTGGTAGGCTGCCATCTGTGGGGTGGCACAGAGTCGGACACAACTGAAGCGACTTAGCAGCAGCAGCAGCAGTCTTGCTTAAATTAAAAAAAAAAAATCCTTTGCTCAAGACCCTCAGAGGTCATCTGGACTTATTTTGAACTTCACCTGGGGAAGAAATTCCCACTCCAGAGCAAGCTCCTTTGCCTTCTTCCTGAGCTCCCTGCTTTCTCAGGATCTGGCCCCAGCCCGGGGTGAAGCGCGGGTTAGATTCCCCGCAGAAGGAAAAGGTGCTTCCCTCAGCCTTTGTCAGCACTAATTGCCAGCTGTGTTTAGTCCCTCTCTCACTTTGTTTTTCTTTCCCTGGTTGTCTGGTGGGCCTGGTTTTATGCTGAATAGAAGAGAAAGCCTGCTTGCTGATCCCTCCCCTTTCCTCTCAGCTCTCCTCTCACCGCACTAGGAAGAAATTCTGAATTTGCGGTTGGGAGCAGAGGCTTCGGAGTACCTGCCATCACCATGACCCTGACGAGAACTACTGGCACTGCCCTTGCTGCTGCAGGTGTAATATTTCCTTAGAGTCACAGAAGGGTTCCTGGGCACTTCCATGTGGTGCTGAAACCCACTCCCAATAAGTTCTAGCATCCTGCTTCTCACACTCAGCAGGTCTGGAAGAGGGTCAGAGACCTTGCATTTCTGACAGGTTTTCCGGTGATGTCAGCGCTGCCTATTTACAGACCAATCGTGATTGGAAATGATCTAAATCACCTTTCCCTTTTTTTTTCTTTTTTCCCTTCTTCCTAGTCTTGGAAATTATGAAGTCTCCATTGCACACACAAAGCCTTAGTGGCTATGAGAACAGGTTTTGGGAACTAGTCCCCATCTAGTCTACACTCAGGCTCCCCCACTTGTTAGATATGTGTAGTTTCCTCATTAAAAAAAAAAAAAAAAAGTGGGGCTGAAAGGGTGTTAATTGTGTGATGAGCAACTCAGTGTTGTGAAGCTAATCCAGTGACCAGCAAAGCCGGAAGTGGCCATTCTGAGCCCAGACTTGATGAAATGATTTGGATTCTGTTTGCATAGATGCCATCATCTGGGGAAGCCTCAACCTGGAGGTGTCAAGGCAGCACCTTCTTTCCCGCCCACGAGACTAAACTATGGTCTTACCGTGACATTCCTTTTCCTCTGCTGGCATTTGCCCCGGCTTGCTGAGGCATATAGGGGATCCTCAGCTGGTTGTCCTCATGGCCATGTCTAGAGGAGCTGGAACAGATCTTTTCTGCTGTGATACCTGTGTTTAGATCGTCTCTGTTGAAGTTGGGTGATTTGCTCTCAGTGACAGGTCCCCAAGCAGTGCGTTCAGGAGCAACGTAAGTTCCCAATTAAATTTCAGCTGTATAAGTTACACTCTCTTAACGTCAAGAGATACTCTGAAAAGGAATTCCCAGGACTTCCCCGGTGGTCCAATGACTAAGACTCTGCACTACAAATGTGGGGGTACCGGGTTCGATTGCTGGTCAAGGAACTAAATCCCACATGATGCAATAAAAGATCCTGCATGCTGCAACTAAGACCCAGCACAGCCAAATAAACAAATATAATTTTTTTTTTTTTTTTTTTTAAGAAAGAAAAAGAATTCCTTATAGGGGGTAAAGCTACATTGTTTGGGATAGAATGTGATGGTTAAAAGTGGAAGGTGGAAACATGGGGTTGGCTTGGTTGAAGAATGTGCCCCAAGTTCATGGGGCCTTTCCCAAATCCTGGTCCCCTCCTTAGTAGTATGGGTAGGAACCTCAGCACATGCCTCAGCTTCTGTCTTTTATTACTTTAAAAAAAAAAAAAGAATGCTGCTTTCTCCTGCATAGGATTCATTAGTTCTTATTTGGCCTTGTTTCAGGCCACGTGTTGGAAAATCCACATTGGTCACATTCATCTCTTCTCAGCTTTTGCCCTTTTCCCAGAGAACTTAACTGAGTTCTGGACTTGGGTCAGCCCTTCCCCCTTGTAATGTGTTCCCTGCCTTATGCTTAGAATACTGTCCAATGTAGACCTCCTCCAGTTGACTTGCAACTCTGAGTCTTTGTTTGTCTCTATTGTATCCACCATGCTTAACACAGTCCCTGGCACATAGTAGACACTCCATAGATATCTGTTGACTAACTGGAAGCAAGCTGAGTGCTGAAGAATTGATGCTTTTGAACTGTGGTGTTGGAGAAACCTCTTGAGAATCCCTTGGACTGCAAGGAGATCCAGCCAGTCTGTCCTAAAGGAAATCAGTCCTGAGTGTTCATTGGAAGGACTGATGCTGAAGCTGAAACTCCAATACCTTGGCCACCTGATGCAAAGAACTAACTCATTTGAAAAGACCCTGATGCTGGGAAAGATTGAAGGTGGGAGGAGAAGGGGACAACAGAGGATGAGATGGTTGGATGGTATCACCGACTCAATGGACATGTGTTTGAGTAGACTCCGGGAGTTGGTAATGGACAGGGAGGCCTGGAGTGCCGTGGTCCATGGGATCGCAAAGAGTTGGACACAACTGAGCGACTGGACTGAACTGAAAATTCCACTTCCCTTCAGGAGCCACACAAAAATAGGGAGCAGAAAGGTCACTTATGTTCTTCCACGTTCATCCAGGAGCAACTTGTATGTGTGTCTCTTTTGACACACACTTCTAAGAACCTCCTGGGCTTCAGTTCTGTAGTTGTACTACCACCACACATTTGTAAGCTTCTCTTAGGACCATATCCTACCTCCAGGAACCAGGAGTGCACATAAATAGAGATCGTCACTGATTTCCAAAGGGCAGGCAGCATTCACAGAAATAGATGGAACCCGCTTGCGGAACGGGAGAAAGCCAGCTTCTCTGAGAAACTATTAGCTTTAGGCTGAAAATTAAGAACTCTTAGCTTTGCTGTATCTTTTCAGACCCTTGGCCTTAACAGCCTCTGGAGATTCACAAGCGGATCCATCAGCCTTTGCGGAGAGCAGCTCTGGTAGATTTTTATGGCTATTTGCTTCAGTTTTTCATGCCAGTAACTCATTTTTGACATGACAGGCTACACCAATCCAGGTTTTTTCTGAAGTTGCTTATCAAAATTGAAAGTGTCAGGTACCCAATATTTCGAGGCCAGTAATTAACTAGAACATTTTTATTTATGTAGATGCCTGTAAAACATCTTTATTGATATATCTTGACCTTTTTTTTTCCCTGTGTGGGTGATGGTAAGACAAGTAAGAAAAGCTGATAGTTAGGAAAGAAGAAAGCATCTGTGTGATGAGATGTTTGACTCACTCCGGCACCCCACCCCTCCCAGCCTCTGAGGTCTGCTAATGGGAGCAGAGGGCCATGTGCTAGAATGAAGTTCTCTTCCCTCCCGTTGAACTTTTCCTCCCTCTGGCTTCACCTCCCACATGCCATTCTCATTCACTATTCCTTTTCCTGTCTTCTGTAGTTTCAATTCCATTTCCTCTTTGTTTATCCAAGATACTTTTTTTTTTTTCTTGCTTAGTCAAGGCTATGGTTTTTCCAGTGGTCATGTATGGATGTAGAGTTGGACTGTGAAGAAAGCTGAGCGCCGAAAAATTTATGCTTTTGAACTGTGATGTTGGAGAAGACTCTTGAGAGTCCCTTGGGCTGCAAGGAGATCCAACCAGTCCATTCTAAAGGAGATCAGTCCTGGGTGTTCACTGGAAGGACTGATGCTAAAGCTGAAACTTGAGTACTTTGACCACCTCATGCGAAGAGTTGACTCATTGGAAAAGACCCTGATTCTGGGAGGGATTGGGTGCAGGAGGAGAAGGGGACGACAGAGGATGAGATGGCTGGATGGCATCACTGACTCGATGGACATGAGTTTGAGTAAACTCGGGGTGTTGGTGATGGACAGGGAGGCCTGGCGTGCCGTGGTCCTTGGGGTCGCAAAGAGTCAGACACTACTGAGCGATTGAACTGAACTGAACTGAACAGGCAAGGGGAACAGGCAGAATGCTATCTGTGTTGGGGCCTGAGAAACAGCACCTCTGCTCAGTGCTTTCACTTGGATTCCTCATTTACTCTCCCTTCACTCTCTCAGTCTACCCTTACTTAATTTACCACCATTATGTTCCTTTCGGGGATAGTAAGAAATTCCCGTAGCTCAAATGGTAAAGAATCTGATTGCAGTGCAGGAGATCAGGTTTCGATCCCTGGGTTGGGAAGATCCTCTGGAAAAGGAAATGGCAATCCACTCCAGCATTCTTGCCTGGAGGATCCTGTGGACAGAGAAGCCTGGCAGGCTATAGTCCGTGAGGTCAGAAAGAGTCAGACTCAACTGAGCGACTAACACAGAAGAGAAATACCAAGGAAAAGTTCTAAATGCTTTGAATCAAATGAAATTTTTTCCTCATCCTATCAGTGATTTCTTTTTCACTTAGATATAAAGCTGTTGTAAAACAAGTCTTGTTAATTTTCATGTATTCAGAGACTGCTTATCCAATTTGGCAATTATCACTTCCTTCCCCGCTCTCTCCTGCTGCTGCTCTTACCTTAGCCTTTTTACTGTTCCTTCTGCACCGGAGGGATGGAGAGGGGAATGGATAGAAAATTTCAACAGTGAATGTTGCTATTACTGTTTAATTAGATTATTGTGAGGCTAAAACTGACAACAGTTACATTTGGGAAATTGGATTGACTTCTGAAAATTCACTATCTGACAAAGACTTCTTGGTCCTGTGGGTGAAGACAGATTGGCTGATTGCTGGAGGGGACAGAGAGCAGCTAGGTGAGTGCCTTTCGATGCGATGAGTCTGGCACAACCTGTCTTGCTTCCTCCTCCCTTCAGCAAATATTTATTGAATGTACACTGTGTTCTGGGGACACAGCAGTGAATAAGACAATGGCCCACCCTCCTGTACCAGCAGTGGGTTTCTGTCAAGAGGTGCCATGCGCCAGATCTCACTTGGAAAATACGTATCTTCATTCCCCACAGAACGCAGCCCATGAGCCTATTAAGAGCCGAAACCTTTTTTACCTACTCAGGATCATCCGTCCCTCCCTTGCTTCTGCTGGATTTGTTCTTGTCCTCAGTGAAGCAGTGGCTCTGCTGGTCTCACAAAGCGAGGCTTGAGACACACTCTGGGGAGATTCCTCTCACCCTGCAGTCTCTTCTGTCTCCGCCTTTGTCTCTCTTCCCCTGGAATCTCAGTCTCCAGCCGTGTGACCGCTCTCCAAGAGCTTTGTTATTTGTGTTGGCAGAAGTTCGGATCTGGAGAGCAATGCTTCTTATGGATTAATTGCCAAAGTAATTATATTGTAAAATAATACACATGATTGATACTTAATATATCCCTCTCCTGGGAGCTGGAGAGCTTCACTGATTTGGAGAGATGAGCCAGTTGCTGGTTTAGGAGCAGAGCTTTGTATGAAAAGCCAAATTGATGGCCTGGACTTAAAGTCAGGAGTAGATAATGGGAGGTGGTTAAAGGATAACCAACGTAATCATGGAGTGTGTCGTCCTGAGAAGGCGTCCCGCAACATCATAAATCTCCAGGAGATGACAGCAGCAGGGTGAGACGGGGTATCCTGTTCTCCCGCTCAGGCTTACTCAGAACGAGCCTCCCTGTGTCTGCAGTGTGGTCGTGTGGTTGAAGAATCTCCTCCCCTGCCCTCCAGACTCCATAACCCTCTCCCCGCTCTTCGCTGCCGAGCAGGGGGCACGCAGCCTCTCCACACAGCGAGAACGCCTTATTTATTTGGGTGATCTGTGAGTTTACCTAACATGCCTCTTTAACACCCCCCTAAAAGCACTTTTTGGCCCATGATCATGTAAGGAAGCCCCCTAAATCCTGGGCCCAGTGGGCTGTTTAAGGATGTTCCTACCGCTGGGTATTTATGGACAGTGGCTGGAGTTATGGCATTTATGTCTGTTGGTTAGGACACTGAAATACATCTGCCGTATCTCCGATGGAGGGCTGCACCTTACTTATCTCGGGAGAGAGCAGCCGGTGCACGCCCATCACTCATGCTCCCTGCAGGTGGGGACTCGGGGGAAGCCACTTGGCCCCCTACCTGGGTGGGGCGGCAGATGAGGTGAGTGTGACGGCACCTTCCCAGGAGACTTAGATGGAAAATCGTCAAGGAATTTTTTTTTTTTTTAAAGGTTTATTTATTTGTCTTTGGCTGCACTGAGTCTTCATTGCTTGGCACAAGCTCTCTCTAATTGTGGCGAGCGGGGCCTACTCTCTAATTGTGGTTCTCAGGCTTCTCATGGTGGCTTCTCTCGTTGCAGAGCATGGGTTCCAGGGCACGCGGGCTTCAGTGGTTGTGGCTCTCAGGCTCTGGAGCACAGACTCAGTAGTTGTGGCCCACGGGCTGAATTGCTCCTCAGAATGCGGGCTCCTCCCAGACCACAGATGGAACCCGTGTCTCATGCATAGGTAGGCAGATTCTTTACCGCTGAGCCACCAGGGAAGCCCTCGTCAAAGATTTAAAGCCGGAGAGAGGACAGTACAGTTCCTAATAGCTTTCCTCAGGGACGCGTGTTTTAACAAGCTTCCTTTTTTTTTTTAATGTATATATTTGTTTTTTAAAGAGAGGGTTGACTGGTTTCCTTTTTCTGTTTTGTTGTTGTTGTTTTAAAGAAATAACATGATTATTGTCAATTTTGTGAAAATAGAAAAATTAGGATGAGTAATAGCTTCCATCATCCAGACAATCTCCAGACATTTGTGTGCAGCTCCTTTCCTGTTGCTTTCTTCACCTATTCCCTGCTGGCTCTGAGAGCCAGGAAAGACCTGGTTTGATCTCCGTGTCTTATGCAAGGGCCCTCACTAACTTGGATTAACTTGTCTGTTTCTCCATCCTTAAAATATAGGACTGGTAAATTTAAAGGAGATTAAAAATAGAAAAGTAAATGGAGAGTGAGCTGGAGAAGAGACAGGCTGAGTTCTGTTGTTAGATTGTCCTTGGTGCTGGCCCTTGGAAATTTGGCCCTTAAATTTGAGCAGAAATTTAAGGCTCTTTTTGAGCTTCTGAGTCCTGGCCTTTTAGGACCAACATCCACTCCATTTCCTGGGCATAACACCAGGAATCCATAGAGTGTCTGGAATCGATTTCTTCTAATCTTTGCAGACAGGACCCCAGTCTCCTAATGGAGCTTTCTGCTTGTGTTCTCATAGTCCTTCTGGTCTGTCCGCCCTATAACAGAGACTTGTCTAAAATGCACCTCTGCTCACATCATTCCCCTGCTTATAATGTCTCAGTGGTTCTTTTGCCTTCAAAATAAGGCATTTCAGGTTCTTCATGGTCTGAGCCCTGTTCATCTTTTTAGCTTTGCCTCCCTGTACCCCCACCAGGCCCTCCTCCTGAGCAGAGGCATTTGAAGTGTTCAGAAGCACATTCTGCTCCCTCAGCTTGGAGTGTCTGGCCCCTGTTTTCCTTTTATCACACCCCTGGGAGTCCAGGTCTAGGTATGTGCCGTCAGGGAAACCTCGGTTTAGCATCCTGATGATCTGTGTGCATGTCTGTATGTTCCCTGCCCATCTCTGTATGCCCATGCCTGGTATGGAGCTGGCGTGCCATCCTTGTGTGCCAAACGAACCAAGTAGTGAACAAAGATTTTCATATGATCATCACCTGCTGGGTCTCTGCTCCCATCTTCCTCCATAACCATGCAGGCTCCCTGAAACGCAGAGCCCAGGTACCCTACTTGCTCTGATTGTCCCACTGTGTACATGAGAACTCTGGAGGGTACGTTAGGTGGCATGGGAGTGGCAAGTGCACTAGGGGAGAATGGTGTGCTTGTGAAGCCATGTTCAAATTGTCAAGGCAGCAAATGAAGATGTGGTCATAGAATATCTGTGGAAGTTCGTGGGACAAAGAGTAATCAGGAGGAGCTCTGAGGAAGGCCTGGAGCTTCAGCTGAGTCCTGAGGGCCGTGTCCTGTCTAGCAGTGATTGTTACTGGCTTGCTGCTGGATTTCAAAGTCGGGAGCAAACCTCAACAAGTCATCTCCTCACCCTAGGCCTGGCTGCTGTACTGCACACACTTTGGTTCATGCATATGCACGTGTGTGTGCATTAGGGGCGACCTCTCCCTGGCATGATCTCCCTTACTTTTTACTGCATATCACTCATCACCTTCCATCACACTGTGCGATTTACTCATTTAATATCCTTTCCCTTTACTTAACATGTAAGTTTCAGGAAGGCAGGGATTTCCCTCTTCTTCATCTGCTACCATAGAGTGAAACCTGGTACCTGGAATATTGCCTGCTTTATAGTGGGCCTTTAATCAATAGGGAGCATTTCCCAGAACAAGGAAATCCTGTGTGAGAGGCCATGTAGCACCTGAGTGTTTACCAGTCTGTCCTTTGTTCTGTGGCCAGGGGAACTTGAAATACATAATTAAACTGCACGGTCCTATAGTTCTGTCCCCAGCTCTCCAAAGAAGTAAGTCCAGGTGTGGTTTTTCATCAACACAACCTTACCATGTTGTCCCTGCTACTTCTGAGCCAATGGAATAGGGATGTGAGTGTTAGGACCACACTGGCATGGTGTTTGGGGCCAGGGGTAGTACACTAGCTAGCATGCTCTACTGTTCAAGTTCTCACATCCTGATGGAAACTCGTCCTGCTGGAGCCAGCCCCATCCTTCGGAGGCACTGTTCCTGTGTAGGTGGCAGTGATTCGATGACCATGTCATGTGACAGTGCCTTTGCTGAACTGGAACTAGTTCCCTCATCTGGTTCCTCAGATGCTACAACCGCTGTCTTGTTGATTCTAAACCTGGACTGCGGATAAACAGCCCCCTGAGTTCCTGTTTCTGACCAATGTGTTCTGTGGAAGGCTACCGTTTCTGTTCCACTTGGTGTGTACCTTTTAAACAGCAACTGGATTGTGGGCTTGTCCTCATCAGTCTTGGCTGTATAGCAGAGGATCATTCAGAAAAGGGTGGCTCAGGAGTCTTAGACCAGAACTGTGTGATGAGGGTAATGGCTGCAGCTAACTTGGTTGTGATTAGCAAGTGTTCAGCTGCGTCTTCAGCTCATTTTCGAAGGCGGGAGTGGACGTGAGGATACTTGGTGAACCCATAGGCCCCAGGAGAATCTGCCGGAAGGCTGGTAGTGCATGGCCAGTCCAGATTGAAGGTTCACATCGCCTGTTGGAAGCTATCATATCTCACTGCTCCTTGCCCCACCTGGGGTTGAAGTTGAATTGGTTAACTCTTCTGAATTACTTTAGTAGACACTTACTATTTACCAATACTGGTAGATGCTTCTTAAATAGTGAATTACCTGACATTTGCATGACAATCCTATAATGCATTTGAAATGTGATCCCTCTTTCTTGGGTGAAGAACCTGAGGCCTGACACCATCTGTGCAGATGGCCCCCCCAGAATGAATCAGGGCATATAGGGCATAGCTGTGCTTGGTGGCCCTGAGAGGCAGAACCAGGACTAACCCTACAGTCCTTTACTCTTCCTTTGAGGGTCAGGGCTGATAGGTATGACAATGAGAGTCCTATAACACTAGGGTTCTGGTTCCCCATGGAGATTCAGGTCTCTGTGAAGCCCCTGGATACATGTAAGACATCGTCTTAGACTGACTATTCTGCTTGTTTTCCTCCATTCTTAAATATGCAGAGCGCATGTGCCTGCTCTCTGGCCCTCTGGCTGCTCCACTGAGAAAGAGGCACACAGGGCTCCCTGCGCAGGAGCAGCAGTCGCCTCCCCCGCCTTCCCCCAGCCTGTGTTGTGTGTGTGGGCGGGGCAACCCAGAGGCATCAGGCTCGAGTACCAGACTAAAACCAGTGACTTCTCAGTCACCTGGGTTCTCTGCGCACACAGGAAATAGAACCAGAGTTGCAAGTTGAGGGTATGGGATGGAGAGAGAGGGAAAACAATGCCACATACTGGCCAGTTGGCTGATTCAGTTCAGCCGCTCAGTCGTGTCTGACTCTTTGCGACCCATGGACTGCAGCACGCCAGGCCTCCCTGTCTATCACAAACTCCCAGAGCTTGCTCAAACTCATGTCCATCGAGTTGGTGATGCCATCCAAGCATCTCATCCTCTGCCGTCCCCTTCTCCTCCTGCCTTCAATCTTTCCCAGCATCAGGGTCTTTTCAAATGAGTCAGTTCTTCGCATCAGATGGCCAAAGTATTACAGTTCTAAGCCAGCCTTAAATTAACCAATTAATAAAAATGAATATACTATCGGAAGCTAGATTTGTGTGGGGCTTCTTGTTGTTAAATGGGCTGATTTAACGCCATCCAGGAATGGTGGAGATTGTAACAGCGACAGCCCATGAGCTCGGGAGGAGGTGGGGTGACGTCCTCCAGGCTTCTTCCCCAGGCAGTGCCGTGTGCCCTGTGTCTTTGTTCAGTGAGAAGATGGGATAAACAGGATCTAGACATCGGCTGCCAGTGGCCCTTGGGACTCTGCTTCGTGTACATGGGGACACCACTTAGGAGTCTCACCCCAGCAGGCTACATGGCAATCATTTTTATGTACACACTTCGACACACGTAGCTGTCTGTATGTTTATTCATCCCTGGATGCCATTATTACAAGGGGTTCCCATTTCACTCAAAGTAAAACTGGAGTTCTTTGTGTGGCCTCCAAGTGTCCTGTCCACAGTATGTACATTTACAGCATGTACAATGGTGCCTGACACATAGTTGGTGCTTGGTAAATATTTGTTGATGAATGAATTCCAACTGATAGCCACAGTGTTCTCCCATGATACAAAAATCTAGACCGGTGTGTTGGCAGTCATATTGTGAGAGTAGATTTTCATTTTATCTCAGTACTGGCAAACATCAGCCAACAGGAGAGTTTGTTCATGTTCTCCCTCAAGTTCCTGCGCCCCTCCAGTCTACTCAGGTGGAGATGAAAGCAAAAATAGATCTGCTTTTCTCACTGCGGCCTGTTCGTCTGAAGCCCAACAGGGTCGGAAGAGAGGGGCCCACAGGGCCTTTGCTTCCGTCACTTTCCCCTTCTCAGCCCTACATGACAGCATCTGGACCGGTATCACAGTCCTTGGCACAGATGCCCTGTTTTTTTCCACTTTCTAGAATGGATCTCCATTATGGATTCCCAGTAGGTTGGTGGTATGGGAGTGCCCAGTTCAGCATCATTAAATGCCCTTACCAGTATCCCTGCTTCCAGCCACTGCAACGGCAGAAGTGTTCCTCACATATGTCGCACTCCCTTTGGGGGCTGATCTGCTCCTGATTAAAACCACTAATCTCTTAACAGAAGAAGAAAGAAAACATTTTATTACAGTTATCTAGAAAATGGAAGGGTGTGCAGAAGTTTTGCTGTGTAGCGTAGCTTATTTTTTTCTTACTTCTTGTGAGGCCCCAGCTGAGGTTAAGTAAAGATGAATTAATAACGAAGTCAAATCAGCCTGGTTATATGACTTATTCCATTTAGCTATGTTCTACAGCCCCAAGGGTATCCGTTGCCGAGAAAATAGACACTAAATCTGATTTCACCATGATCCTTCTGTGTTGATCTGTGCAGAAAAATGGACCATGTTGCCATCTATATTCACATCTTCTCTGAGTTATATTTTAGGAGGGAGATTAGGGCCAGACTCTGAGAGCCTTTAAGGGATTATATCAGATGCTGCAGTGTTACAGTGAAATTGGAATGAAAGCTCAACTTCTGAGAGGTTCAAAACCCGCCTGCCAGCTGCCTAGGAACATCCTGGGATGGAGCTTAGGGGAAGCTCAAGGAAAGTTAGGTCCTGCAGAAGAGTTTTCTAGAGCCAGATGTGTCCTTTCTTCCCAGATAGACTCGGGAGGTATAGGCAGAGGTGGCTCAGACCATAAAAAGTCAATTTTACTTCTTCCTGGCAAGAGAGAGGACATTAATTAAATGCATCCTTAGCCTTCGGAACTTGTAAGCCCTCTCACATGTGAGCCTCTAGGTTTTTCCACATCCATAGCATTCTATCCAGATAGTTACTGAATTCATGGATAATGTTGATGCATACGTGTTTTTCAGAATTAAATCACCTACTTGGGTAACTAGAGAGCATGAAGTTTTAACATATCACCAAAGTATCTTAAGTATATTTCTAAAATCTTACTGTAGTTAATCAGTGTCCTTTTCTTTTCATGCAGTATCTTCAAAGAGTGTTTCCTTACATTTTTTGTTTTCTTTATTTTTAAACAAATGAAGCTATAAGGTGGTGAGGTCTGGATTCAGACATCTTCATTTTGAGCTACTTGAACAGCCAGCTGAAACATGAAACTAGAAGAAGCCTTAGAATGATAGCAGAACAAATGAAAATTAAGTTCTCTGAGTGCTTGCCACTGTACCAAACACGTGCAAACAACTCTCCTTTGCGAAAAAGAAAGACCTAAAACCAACACAACCAAAATTTAAATACCACTTTTGCCATGTGAGATTGTCTAATCAGCCTCATTTTCCTCTATTGACATCATCATCTTCTGTTTGTTCTGATGCTTCATTTTTAGTATCTTTATGGGCTTCTGAAAGCAGTAAGATTGCCTGGGTTGGAACAAGCTTCTCTGCCATTTCCTATATGTCCGTTCTCCACCAAAATAAATCCACACAAATGCCAGTGTCCGCTCCTTACCAGGCCTTTGAGACCTGCTGAAAAGGAAAAGAGTATATCTTATCAAGCTAGCTGAAATCAGAAAGCAGGACACACTTTAACAACAGTTGTGTTCCCCTTTATAGAGTCAGAAGAGCATCTCTCGTAGCATTGCCTTTGAGAGCTGATTGCCCTGACCATTTGCAGCACGTAACCTGTGTGTTCCAGAGATTTGATCCTATCAGCATATTAAGATCATCTTGCATAACTCTTAGAATTTGTTAAGAGAGTATCACAGTAAGATAACCACATTGGTGCACATAATTTATACCTTTTCTCATCATTATTAAAAAGAAAAGGTAACTTCAGGGTTCTAATGTAAAACCAAAGTACACTTTGCATAAAGAAGTATGATGGATTTTCTTACTACTTTGAATTGCTGGACTTGAAGGAAAATAGGGAATGGGAATGAATATAGTCAAATAAATTAAGCCTTGAAACCCAAATAGTGCTGTGTAAGCAAGCTGATGAGAAATCAAACACAAGTGTTTGCTGAAGAATATGTGATCTCAGTTGAGGCTAAACAAAACCAGCCTCTTTGTACATATGTGTATATTTCTCTTGACATGTGCAAAGACTTGTCATGTGTCCATTTCCGTGCCCTCAGATCTCTCTGGTGAAAAGTTTCATTCATCCATGAAGCAGAAAGCTTGCAGAGTAAATTTTACCAAATAGCACAGAATGATTATAATCAAATGTTGACCAACAGTAGGTGGGACCTGGGTGGGTTTTCTAGCCTTAAGGATCCCCAGATTTCCAATGTTTGTCTTTTAATATGTGGTTCTCATTTCTTTTTTCTGGCTAGCCTATACCAGTCCTGAAGGCCTGGTCATCGTGTGGGTCACAGCGCTCAAGCCCAGTGTATTCATTCTTTCAAGTCCTGTCCTCCAGGCCGCTGGTAGCCTTCCCAGAGCAAATGCTGGAAACTATCCGACGTCTCATTTTACAGATGAGGAAACAGAGGCCCAAAGAGATGGAGCAGCCTTGTCACAGTCACAAGCTATTAGGCGTAAGGCAGGGACTTCCCCTCCGTGGACTTTGATCTCTGTGCCTTGCATTTTGGCATAGCCTGTACTAAACTCACCTTTTTTTTAACAGATTGCTCCCAACTCAGAGCCAGAGCTTCTTGAAGCATCAATTCAAATGACACTGTGAATCTCTTGGAGTCTATAGAAAAGTTTGAAGTGGAGCATATTTTCCTCTTTAGAACCTCTATGTCAAATCTGCAATTACTTTTTAGCTTATTCTGATGAGTGCATTCCATTTGATCTATTTTTCTCTAAGTTGTTCAACAGCCGTAGGCCAAAATCATTATGTTCTGACCTGAGCCAGGAGATGGAGGCAACTAGGTTGGAAACCGAAATGTGAAGCATGTACAGGGCAGCATGTTGTTCGCTTAGGGTGAGTGTAGCTGACAGGGGAGGGGAAGCCAAATTGCATCTTTCCCAGCAGGAGGCAGTTATGGCATTTGGGGTAGAACTTTTCCCTCCTTGTCTGGACTTCCCATGAATTGAAGGATGTTTAGCATCTTAACTCCCCCTCTGGAATGCCCTAACACCCTCTCCTGGAGGAAACATTAGGCACATCAGTAGACGACTCCCACAGTTTTCTAAACGCTCCCAGGTGGTGTTTGCACAAACCCCTGAGTGAGAGATCTATTGGTAGCAGTCTTGGGAAAGGAAGATAGGAACATTGAAAAATAGTTCTCCTGCTTCAGGAGTTGGCAATCTCGGCCCTGGTGGCTTAGTGGTAAAGAATCACCTGCCAGTGTAGGAGGTGAGGCTTCAATCCCTGGGTCAGGAAGATCCCCTGGAGGAGGAAATGGCACCCCACTCCAGTAGTCTTGCTGGCATAATCCCATAGACAGAGGAGCCTGGTGGGCTGTAGTTCATGGGGTCTCAAAGAGTCGGACATGACATAGCAACTAAAAAGCAACAACAGTCTGTTTGTCAGTAGGATCGTATTTAACAGTGGCTTCCAGGGAGAAAACTCCATGCCACCCTGATGCCACAAGTTAGTGGCAGCGATGGGGGTGGTGGAGAAAAATCTGTTAAAATGACAATGGGGAAAATCAGCAAAGAATATAATTTCTGCTTTCCTGTAACTATCACTTGTTGCCATCCATGCCTTTTCTTTCTGGGAACATGAATATCAGCAGCTTGATTTACTCTCTTCCTAAATTCCCAGCTGTTGTCTGTTCTTCATGCTTCACAAACCTCAGTGAGAAATAAGTCCTGGCATCTAGGAGATGCAGACCATTTCTTCCTAATCAGTACCATATCCCTCCTGGCTGCTTCTTACTCCTGCCATGTTCTTTATAATCAAAAGTATTAGCGTCGTGTTGTATTTTTCTTGCAGTATCTTTTTACATAAGAGTGTGATAACTCTGCATTTGCCTGGAAGCTAAAGTTCCTAAAAATATTTCTAAAAGGTCCAAGAGTGTTCTGGTGGTCATTGGATCTCCCATGAAGCACTGGTTTAGACCATGATCAAATATACTAAAACTTTTCAGGATGATTATCTTCTAAAAGATAATAAAAGATAGCTTGTATAGTAATACATACTTTTCAGTGTTTTCACATACTTTCCCTGCTGGGTGCTTACTACCGCGCTGTGGGATAGGATGGGTTATAGTTCTCACTGTTTCACAAGTGGAAACACTGAGACTCAGAGAAGTTGTTACTTGGCCAAGGTCACATGACTTAATTAAAGGATGAAACTGGCACTTAGTCCTCCGCCATTTCCTCCTCCTCCTTTTCAGGGACTGAGGGAGGAGACCAATTTGATTTGTCCTCTTTGGATGTCAGAACAATGTTTCTTTATTTAAAAGAATATTTTAAGCTTTTCAATTCCAATCTTCCATTGAGACAAGTTCTTTATTCTTCTGCCAGTGGAATGTGACCTCCTGTCAATCAAATATCTGTGTCCCTCTTTAACCCACTCTACTCTTGGTTTTGAAAGTTGTCTCAGTAGAACAGACCTGCAGTCCCTTTTGCCTGGTGTGTGTCTGTAATGTGGGAGAAAGCCAGTTCCATGGTAGGAAGTTAAAGATTTTTGCAAACTGCTGATGAGTTCGGAATCCCCTTTTTACTTCCAGTCCCCTTTGGATGCCTCTGCAGAGGTTTGATGATTAGACGATGACAGATGGAAGAAGAAAGCTGTGATAATGTTTTTCAAATAGATCATAATTTTAATTAGAAAGAAATCTGGCTGATAACATGAAAAGCTGTATTTAGACAGTAGGTATATATACAGTGTTAGAATAATTATTACCTTTTCAGATTTTGTGAAATTATAACGAAATCTGTTGGGAGAAAGAATGCATAGGAAGCAGTTATGTGTTCTTAATAAGCCGGTTCCTTGGTTCATGTTCTACCTTAGACGTGAATGCAGTAGGAAGATGGGGCATTGTGCTTTCCAGGGATAACACATCAGCTCTCAAATGTCCTGACCTGGGCTGTGGCTCTCAGAAGAAACTCAGTGCCCTGCCAGGCACACCTGGAGAGCACTTCGCTCCTCCTCCCACTCGTACTCGCCTCATGTAGCATCCTTCTTGCTGTTACAAGTATTGGAAGGATCGGTAAGCCACCAGCCCCCACACTTTTGCTCGATATGTGTTCCTCTGGCCAACTGTTGTTCAGTCTTTAAGAGTGAACGAGTGAACTTCAGGCTTGATTTCTTTCCAACCCTACCTCCCTCAGTGTTCACTGGGCTGCCTCTGTCATTTCATGATCCTTGTAACTGCATAGTCATTGCATTGCCTTGTGACTGTTTCTTTGTCTGGAGTTTTGTTTGATTTGTTTTTTTTTTAAGTATTTTAAAATTTTATTTATTTTTGGCTACACTGCATCTTTGCTGCTTCTTTGCATGGACTTCCTCTAGTTGTGGCGAGCGGGGCTACTCTCCAGTTGCTGTATGCAGGCTCCTCGTTGCAGTGGCTTATCTTGCTGTGGAGCACAGGCTTGAGGTGCACGGGCTTCAGTAGTTGTGGCACGTCTGCTCTAGAGCACAGTAGTTGTGGCACACTGGCTTAATTGCTCTGCTGCATGTGAAACCTTCTCTGACCAGGGACTGAACCCACCTCCCATGCATTGGCAGGTGGACTCCATCCACTGCATCACCAGGCAAGTCCGGTCTAGAGTTTAGACACTGGGGACATGCTAGAAATACTGTAAAGTGTGGTAGGTGGGCGTGATCAACCTACCCAACCACTGCATCCTGGGGAAGAGCATCACCGCAGCATGTCCATTTTTCAAGTCTGTCACTGTGAGTGCCTTAAACCAGGAGAGGAGGGAAGTGTCCTGAGCTGGTTTTCCTGCCACATGTTGAGGGGGAACCTGCAGTCTCGTGCAGTGAGGCAGTGTATAGGAGAAAGTAAATGATTTAAGAGACAGAATGCTGCGGGTATGAGGCTAGCTCCACTCCCTCATGTATAAAATGACAGAAGTGGACAAAGAGAATCCCAAGAATCCCTTAGTAACTTCGACTCTGGGAATTCTGTGAGATGTCTTTTTTTATGGAGATACTATAGTGAATTCATTCCAAATATGAATTTCCAACTCATAGGAACAGACTCAAATTCTGGATCTGCCATTTATAAACTCAGTTATCTAGGGCAAATTATTTAACCTGTCTTTGCCTCAGTTATCTCATCTGTACATTAGGGTGCTCTAAGTATTAAATAGTGTGATGCGTGTTTTTAAAAAGTACTTAAAAAGTGTAGTCACTCAGTTGTGTCTGACTCTCTTGTGGCACTGTGGACTGTAGCCTGCCAGACTCCTGTCCATGGGATTCTCCAGGCAAGAACACAGGAGTGGGTTGCCATTCCCTTCTCTAGGGGATTTTCTAGACCCAGGGACTAAACCTGGGTCTCCCACATTGCAGGTAGATTCTTTACCATCTGTAATCTGGTGCTTAACCACAACCAGATTTACCATTCAGATTACAGTAGCTATTATTTATTAGACTAATTTCTTTCTGATGTGTCTATATTCTCTGACATATGTCCCATAAAAAGCCTTTCAATGATACATAAACCTAGCTATGATAATAGCAACAAGTTCCTAATGTGTTTTTTAAAAGCCAACATAGCCAACCAGATTATATTATATGTCTGCTCAGGAAGAGATCCCCCAAACCAGAACTCTGTAGGCTAAAGCAGGACACTGGGCAGCCTAAGATGAAGTGCATTCAGCCTGAACTGATAGGATTCAATGGAAAGAACAACTGCCTGTCAAAAGATAGGGCTTATAATCTGTGTCTCATAACCAGGTTGGCATGTGACTTTGTGTGGGTCATTTAACTTCTCTGATTTCCTGTTTCCTCCTAGGTGAAAATAGTTTGAGCTCAGTGATTTCTAAGGTTCTTCCCAACTGTAAAATGCTGCGATTCTGTAAGTGCTTAGATGATTCATGAAGGTGTCCTTACAGGCTTTTGCTTTTGTGTTTTAGTCTAGAAACCTAGGAAAGAAGAGCAGTTTTCATCCTCCACGATTTCCGTTAGGTTTTGTGTATTATAGAATTGTTGTCCGTGTATGTGTTTTTAGATCCTTTATACATGAACTTGTATTAAACCATGTTTGTCACACCCCCCTCGCCCCCCCATCTTCTGTTTAGACATTAAGTGTTATCCCTTTCCATGTTATCTTGTTAACTTTGACCCCTGATTCTTCCCTCATTGAATCTTTGTTCTCTCGTCTCATATGTAATAAGCAGAGATCTTCAATGTCTTTACTACAAAAGCACTGGATCCACGTACTGTGATTCATTCATTCCTTCAGCAGTCTTTTCACTGTGCTTCTGCCCAGCTTCAGGCCACCCTTTGTAACCGATTATTTCACTGGACTTCACTTCTGAGTTGTTTCACCTCTGAGTTGTTTAGTTCACCCTACCTTGTAGTTCAGTTTCTTTGCTATTTAGAGTACTCAGCAACCTTTTTGTACGTCTTAGAGAGCTGTAGGCGTTCTCTCCAAAAAATGCCAGATACAGACGATGAGGAAAGGGGTATAACCAGACAAGGAAAGAGGGGAAACTTGAAAAAGCATTGTTACTCAAAATGTAAATAGTTTAATATGGCTAGCATGCCTCTTGTAAGAGGGACAGTGGTTAAAGGTGAGTTTGGAAAGTCAGACTCCCCGTCTTTGAAGGGCCCTGTGTCTGTGCTGCTTAGGTTGTATCTCAAAGAAAAGTCATAGGCATTCTCTATGAATGATAAATCTGAAGAAGGCTACCAGTCTTCTGAAAATACATGATCACACAGAGATTTTCATGCAACTTCATTCGATTGGCAAACACTAGCCCAAGCCTATCTTAGGGCTTCCCAAATGGTGAAGATTCCTCCTGCCAATACAGGAAATGACAGAGACGCAGGTTCGATCCCTGGGTTGGGAAGATCCCCTGGAGGAGGAAATAGCAACCCACTCCAGTATTCTTGCCTGGAAAATCCCCTGGACAGAGGAACCTGGTGGGCTAAAGTCCATGGGGCTGCAGAGTCAGACACCACTGAGCACAGAACATTCTTGACACATACCCTGTCCCAGCACCATCCTCCCCAGGTTAGTCATTCCTAAGATAGGTAATAGGAAGCAAGGAAGCAATGAATGGTGGATAATGCATCATCTTTTTTTTTTTTTTTTTTTTTTTAAGGTCTAGGAAAGATTATTACATAATAAAGCACACAAATCTTAAGTATACAGCTTTATTAATTTTATGTTTATAACAGTATATGTATAACTCCAGGTCACCACTACCCCAATATGGAGATGCAGAATATTTCTCGCATCCCAGCAGGCTCTATAATCCCCTCAGAGATAATCAGTATTTTGACTTCTGTCACCATAGATGAGTCTTTGCCTCTCTTGGCCATCATACTTGGAGTTATAGTCTTATTTTACCCAACTTTATTTTATCCAGGTTTTGTCTGAGTTTCATCCATGTTATTAGATCTAGTGAAAGTCCACATAATCTCTTAAAAAGAGATTACTTTTACCACAGTACAAACACTAGATTGGGGGAATCCACACTGAAGTCAGGAAGTGTGGTTGGGGGATGCCTGGACTTAGGCTACAAGGTAGGGATGAAAAGGAAAGAACAGATCTGGCCAGGAAGGTTCTGATGTAGAATTTTGCTGGTTATTTGATAATAGAGGATGGCAGAGAGAGAGAGGTCACTTTTCTGGCTTGTAAATAATAGGATGTTTGCAAGGAGAAGGTTGTTAGGTCAGCTTTGAAACCTTGAATGTTAGACGCCTGTGGATTTTTGCAGGTCCAGATGAATTCGATAGAAAAGTCAGAAGTAAAGATGAAAACTGAGAGGCCTCCCCTTAGAATGGAATCTGAAGCACAGGGCGTGAATGTGATTGCCCAGGATTGGGGTGTCAAGGAGAAAGCAGCTGCAAAGGAGCAGGTTGAAGGAGCAGTCGAGAGAGGAGGTTCTGACCTCAGAGACTGAGGGAAACAAGAGGGGCACCAAGAGGAAGGGTTAAGAGGGAAGCCCGGCCAGGAGCAACAGGCGTCTCAAAGGCCTGAGGTGTGGGAGGAGGCTTCGTGAGGCGTCCTGTGGCCCCTCTCCCCTTCCACTCCTCCTGTGGCTTTGTGTTCTGTCTCTCTCGTCCACCCTGAGCTGTGTGAATCCTCAGAGGAGAGGCGCTGGGTTCCTTCCCCTACTCATCACTTTCCAAAAATCTAAGAGTCAACCTTTGCCCTGGAAGTGCTCATAGAACATCCCAGTTGCACGATTTCTAAGGCAGGCTGGAATGGGATGACCTTCCTGAGGAGCCCCTGAATCCCCTGGGGGTCTTCTCTCGCTGAGGGAGCCTGGGCCTGGGGACAGAGCTGGCTTCCAAGCCGGGGCTGTGCTGAGCCTGAGGGGCCGCGGGCAGCTGCGCTCTGGGAACGCCCTCCTCTCAGCAGGCTGGGCAGCTCCTGGTGTTACATAAGACGTGTGTGTTCTGGCAGGGAAGAGCTGCCCAAGTGAGTGGTTAGCAAAAATGATTTATGCAGTTATTTTGAGACCCCACGGGAGGGAATGGCAGCCCAGGCCGACAGTATTTTAAACCACATCACCCATCTACAAGGATTAATACATTAGAATCTCAGAACATGGGTAACAGGGAAATAAGAACCTTTAGGGTCCTAGCAGATTATTAGTGCCAGCTCTTCTGGTCCACACAAGGTGACTTCAGTGGCTTAGACTGAACTCAGTGCCTCCAGACTTCCACCATATGTATTCTTTGATCCTGTCTGCCCCAAGGGCTGCAAGTGGCCGTGCAGGCTTCTTTCCCATGGGGTTGGCCTGGGTCACTGAACAGCAGCAGTTTGGTTATGTTCTCATTCACCCTATAGGATACCAATTGGCTTTATGATAGATATAGGAAGGAACGCCCTTTTTGTGGTCCCCAGAGTCATCATTTAGTGATTCAGCTCCTTGTGGTTCCAGGCTGGCCAGGAGAAATCCCTTGTTCCCCACCCAAAGCATTTTCCTTTCTCCTGACTCAAGCAGGAACAGCTGGCTAAGGGTGGGTGAAATACAGAATATAGAATTTTCCAGTTTAGTGACATGAGGGGAGACAGCCTCCATATGAAACACTTCTCTTGTTTTTGTTTTTCTCTCGGCTGTTATGCTAGGAAATTGGCCTCCTCACGCCCCCACCCTCTTACCAACAGCTGTCCTCTGCCATTCAGGAGTCAGTGTCTCCCTCAATCGCTGCCCTAGGAAGGCTTTCTCCTTTTTTGTCCCTGGGTCTGCAGGTGTATAGCCGGAGAGTTCCTTGTGCCAGGGCACCTGATTGCCTTCTGACCCCAAAGAGTCCATCTGGGCTGGAGGACTTGCTAGAGTATGGAGCAAGGGTCCAGAAAGGAAGAACCCAATCCAAGACTGTCATTTTGTTTTGTTGCACTTTTTTTATTTCTTCTTTTTTTAGTTTTTTTCTTTCTTTTTTTTTATGTTTTGTTTTTTTTTGGCCAGGAGGCATGTGGGATCTTAGCTCCCTGACCAGGAATCGAACCCATACCCCCTGCATTGGAAGGCAGGGCCTTAACCACTGTACCATCAGAGAAGTCCCTGTTATATATTTTAAGAGAACAAAGGATTATTTAATGACACAAACTATGGAAACAGAAAAATAGTCACATAAAACAGGCGACCACATGGTATACAGCATTTCAGAGCCCCCCAGATTCCTTACAAGAATGTGCCCTGTGGCATTTATTGTAAACATAGGTGCCTTGTAACAAGCTTCTGATTCCCCAGCACTGGTCCTGCTAGGCAGATATGGAAGGGGGCACACTTGAGGGAAGAAACACTGCTCACACTTGTGTGTGTGTGTGTGTGAGCAGGTACTTCCTCTAACCTCAGAGGAGCCGCTGTCCATGGTCTGAAAGTCTTGCACCGATGGCATTTCTTTCTGGTTATGATCCCGGACAAGGCTGGCCTTACAGCGAGTGAGGCTCAGATATGGTGAAGCGTGAACTGAGAACAGAAACAGCACAAACAAGCCAGCACTGTGAGTTTTCAGGATGATAGGAGGGCCCTATAGGTAGTCTAGGGCTTGGGAAGACACGTCCAGGGCAGGGGCAGCAGAAGGGTGGCTCATATTTCCTTTCTCCCTGAAACGAAACTTGATTCTGGCGTTTGCTCTGCTGAGGAGTCCACCCATTCCTGTCTCTGGCCTCTGCCCTTCAGGCATTCTCGCCGAGTGTCTGTGCCAATCCGCAGGTGGATACAGCCCTGGTGTCATTCTCCCCGCACACAGCAGTGTCTCATCCGGGTCATTACGACCCCTGCTGCCTCCTCAGTACCTCCTTCTTCCGCTCTTTGGTCTGCCTCCCCCGACCCCTTTCCTCCCCTCTTTGTACCGCTTTCCTTGGATGTGTGAGCACATGCAAGTGTGTGCATGCGCGTGCACACTCCCCCCTTGGTTGTCAGAGCGCCCAGAATCATCATCGGCAACGTGCTTGATTGCGAGCTGTGTTGGGGAAGTTGATCGTCCCCACCCACCCTAAAGACGCCACTGCCACTTGCTCGCCAGTGACTCGCAGCCTTGTTAGAAATGTGCACAATTCAGAGCAGGCTTCTTGTCCCGGGGCTTGTGGCACAAGCTGTCCCACAGCTGTGAGTAATAAGCCCACTGGAGCAGCTTTCCTCTGCCTTGAAGACAGGCCCAGCCTGGTGAGACAGGTTAATATCTCCCACTTGCTGCAAAAACTCAGGCAGCCTGTCTGTCAGGTCCCTGATTCTCTCCCTCCCTGTGCTCCCTCCTCCCCTGCTTTTCAGCTGAGCTTTGTGTCCTGCGTCACAGCTCAGATCCGGGCGCTCTGCTGCCCCGTTGCCACACTGTGACAGGAGCTAAAAGCCTCAATTAAGTGCCAGCCGTGCTGTCAATGTCCCACTGGCCACAGTGATGGCTGCAGTCGTCGTTTCTGCAGGAATGCATCCATGGCAGGCACTAGATGCCCAAATCCTTTTCTCTCCCTCCGGTCTCCCAAACAGAGCAGATAATCACTTCAATAAAACTATCTTTCCCTGAATTCTGCAGAGTGGATTCGAGGCAGTGGTTTGGATTTGCTGTTCCTTTCTATCCCCAAGAGCCCCGTGAATGAGAGAGGAAATGAATAGACGGCTCGTCACAACACCACCAGTGTTGTGACAGTCCACGGTGCCTCGGGCGACTGCTGCAGAGCAGAGTGGAGGGGGGCTGGAATGGAGGCCATAGGGGCTGCTGCCTTCCTCAGGATGGGCCCCACCGCGCCCCACAGCCCTTCAAGAGCTCCCACATCCCAGAGGCTCCTTCTGCACTGATGGAGCTTTCTCTCGCTGCAGCCCCCTACCTGGAGGAAATGTCTTGACTCGGCCTGGTCATGGGTGGGGGGCAGCAGTGCTGGTCCAGTGTCTGCACACCCCTCCCCCATCAGTCCAGCTTGGCAAGGTCACCTCCAGGGGTGCCTCTCTGCAGCGTGCAAGAAGGGCTGCTCCCAGTGAATGAGCCCCACTGCCCCATCAGACCTCTCAATGAAGTCAGCTCTAAAGGTATTTCCTATTGGAAGATGTAAGTTCCCTGGTGGCTCAGACAGTAGGTTCCCTGGTGGCTTAGATGGTAAAGAATCTGCCTGCAATGCAGAAGACCTGGGTTTGATCCCTGGGTTGGGAAGATCCCCTGGAGAAGGGGACAGCAACCCATTCTAGTATTCTTGCCTGGAGAATCCCATGGACAGAGGAGCTTGGTGGGCGACAGCCCATGGGGTCGAAAAGAGCTGGACACGACTGAGTGACTATACTTTTACTTTCAAGGAATAAAAGCAGTAGAATGGTAGGAGGTCAAAAACCCACATCTTGTGAACACCTGGGGATGTTTAGACTGGAGAGAATAGAACATGAGGATGAGAGAAAATAAATGTTTTACTGTCTTCATGCATTTGAGGGGCTGTCAAGTGGGTAATGGATGTTTCATATGGTCCCAAGGAATTGGACCAGATTTTAGAAGGCCTAGAGTGTCAGGTTGTGGGTTTCTGATTTTATATGGTAAACCCTTGGAAGCCACTGAAGAGTTTTAGGGAAATCAGGAAGGAAGGAAGAATCAGGATGGGGGAAATGAAGGGCAGGCAGGTAGATCAGAAGACTGGGCCAGAAGTGACAGCAGCCTGAACAAGTGGAGTCAGGTGGAGGATTCAGAAGATCCCATGGTTTACATAAACACCTGTGGAGGTGGAATTAATGGGATCGAAAAGATGTAGCAATCAGTAGGTTATGTGGATAAAGTAGGGACAAATCAAATATAGGTGAGAACTTTAGACTTAATGGGTTGCTAGTGCTGCAGGCGGACTAGGGGACAATGGAAGGAGCGGAAGAGAGTTAGCAGGAAGATGAGGTTGAGTTTGAGGGATTGACAGGACGGTCACCGGGAGATGTTGACCAGACCCTTGAGGATTGTCAGACGCTCCTTGAGAGCTTAGAGGACAGTTCAGGCTTACCTGCGTGGGTTCCAGGTGATCACAGTGATGGAGAACGTGAAAATGGGTGGGCTTTCCAAGGGAGGCTGCAGAGAGTGGAAAGGAAGGGGCCCAAGACATAACTAAGGGCAACAGCAGGAGACAAGACGAGCAGCCCAGAGAGAGGACCCAGGAGAGAGGAGGAAAGGGAAAGACCTTCACTACAGCATTGGGGCATAGTGCCGAGTGTATGCAGAGATCAAGTTACTTTTCCAAGAAGAGCAGAAAGATGAAGCCTGAGTACCAGCGAGAAGTGTTATGGTGAGAGTTTTCTGTCATGGACTGGAAGGAAGCAGTTGTAAACAGAAAAGGGCAACCCTGGAAAGTTCACAGTTTTGAATAGGGTCTGCGGGAGTAGAGTGGGAACACAGGGGAAGATGGTGGGTACCGGAGTGACAACGTTCCTAGAACAGAGTGCTGGAGAGCCAGTGAGCAGGCACACGCCTGTGCTTGCTGTTGGCTGCACCGGCTTCCCTTGATCCACGTGTGCTGGCTTCTTACCTCTTCAGCTACGTGACCGTGGACTTTTTTTAGTGTCTTTGTTTAGGATATCCTCATGCTGTCGCCTGTACTGGTCCTCTGGTTCTGAGAAGTGAAATTCTGCCTTGCCTGGATTTTTTTTTTTTTTACCCAGTTTACAACAGGCAAGAGTCAACCCACCTCTTCTCTGAAGGGCCAGATAGGAATTAGACACTGAAATTTGAATTGCATGTGTTTCACATGTCACAGAATATTTTTTCTGCAACCATTCAGAAATGCAGATGCCATTCTTAACTCATGGGTTGTACAAAAACAGGCGGTGGGTTGGACTTAGTCCTCAGGAAGCTGCCTGCTGACCCCTTTTTTGTGAAACTAAACCAAAACAAAAAAAAAGGTGAATGCCGGTCTTCATCCACAGCCCAGAATTCAAGCTACTTATCAGGATAGGATGTATTTCTGCATCCAAGGTCAGCCTGTGCTCTTTAAGAACCTTGGTTTCTCAGAATTCCTCTCCTTTTTGGCTTGTTTTCATTTCTTCCTTTATAAAGAGGGTGAGGTGGAGGTCTCTTCCTCACATCTCAGCTCACATTCTTATTCATTCTCCTGGCTCCAGGGGTCTTGGTATTCCTGCCAGTCGCTGGTTTTTCTCTTCTCCAGTTCCTCTAGCTGAGCATACTAATCTCTCGACATTGGGCTTTCACTTGCCTCAGGAGGAGAAGCTCAGAGAAATTTTCTGTGAGTGGAAAGCTCAAGAAAGGCAGTGGTTTGAAAGTGTACTCCACACATCTCAGAAGCATTTTGTTCAAATAACAACACAGCTTGGTTTAGAAAAAGTCACTCTAAATTTATGCGAGTAAGCAGCTTTTACATTTGGCTGCCAGGTGTGTGGCAGGATACCTCCTGGAAGCTGGTATTGCAGGATGCACGTGCTTGTTTCCCGTGGCTTTTCCCCCTTCCCTGGAGCTCTTCTCTACCAGCCTGAACAGGAGATTCAGGTTGGTCTCTTTATCCACGAATAGGGAATTTGAAAGACCCAACACAAGGATTTTGGGGTACCGAAAATGACATTTATGTTTTAGAAGTCTAAGTTTTGTTTCAGAGATAAAGTTACATGTTTAAAATAAGTCAGAAAAAGCTAACGTTAAGGTTCTCATAGAAACCGACTCCCCCTCACCACTCAGACACGGGTTTGGGCTTGTTAGGTTCGGTCTCCATGGTGCCACGGTGTTACGTAAGCGCTGGAGTCATGTGGCTCTCTGGTCTCTGGAAAGACCATTGTGGACCTAGCTCTTGACCTCAAATGCTTTGTTTTATATGTAATGAGGTTGTGAGGTGGCTGTGTTGATAGGGATAATTAGGAGAAACCCAATGGAAAGCATTTTTAGAGGGCATGGTGGTTTCATTCTGCTCCTGGTTGGTGGTGATATTATTGCAGCTGCTGCTTGCAGCAAACCCCCAAATGAACATGTGTGTCGGGAAGCAGACAGCCTGCCATCTCCACCCTCCCCTTCACAAACACACCCCCAGAGAAAGCCTGGCTGGCTTGTTTACAGCCGTGCACTTGGCATGTCACGGGACGGGAACGGCCTCGTTTGTCAGGGAGAATTTTTTCTCCCTTTAAAAAAAAATCATCATTTTCCATCTCTTGCTCTGCGGTGGGACAAATCATAAAAGGTTGTTCTGATTCTGGCCCCGTTATTATCTGCCACTCCAGCTCCATCTGAAAAAGATCCTCTCCCTTTGGGGAATGATTCTTTGGTGTCTAAAGCCAATGATAAATCAAGTTGGTGAAGCCAGTTCTGCACTCCGCCTGGCCCAGCCATCCAGCATGAGGCCTCTAAGCCATCCCTTCCTTGTCTCCTTCTCAGACAGCGGTCAGTGATTTAGCATCTAACACTCTTTCTCCTTAAAGTCCCAGAAGTGAGAGTGACAAGATTTTGTGGTAAATTCACCAAGCATTAGCTAGTATAGTATGATTGCAGGAACTCAGAAGAAGACCTTGTTATTACAGGTTTGCCGCATCTATTTTTACTCTCTGGTGTTTGTTTGGCAGACAGGTACTGAGTATCTACTTTCTGGGGCTCCAGAGAGGAGTGGCATGTCCGTTCCCTCAGGTAACTGCAGAATGGGATCCACCAGTGATGGGCTGACAACCCAGAGGTGAGACTCCAAACGTCACCCTCTCCTAGTGCTCACACCGTGACTCTTGTGCCAGAGAAACTTGTTCTTCCCTATGGTTGGCCTCTCCCCACCCCTCCCTTTCTTCACGGGGAGCCAAAGCTCTCATCACATTGTGGAGACTGGATCTCATTGCTCCTGTTTGCCAGTTAACTTCGCTTTCTGGTCCTTTCAAAGATAACCAAATCAAGCAGCCTACTAAAAGTCTCCCTCAAACAGTTGGAACTATGAACTAAAAACAGCTTCAGTCTCAGCTCTTGCCCAGTTCTGACTCCCCTGACTTCAATTACCTGAGGAGTGTGATCCCTTTAATTAGGATTCCTTCATTCTTGTTTTATCCCTTTCTTCTCATCACTGAAAGAGCCTTACCAGTGACATGTTCCAAAATTGGCCCAGAAGATGCCACCTCCCCCGAGGTAACAAAATAGCGGTTTAGCGAACAAGAGAGAGAATAAAGAATCTGAGACAATGCAAAATCCTCGTTCGTTTTTGACCCTTTCAGTACACATTGAGGCCTTATGTGCTATAGAACTCTTAGGAACCAATGGGCTATGGCTTGCCTTGCTCCTTGGGCCATTTTGGGAATGTGGAAACATTGGACCAGCTGGCCCTAAGTGGGACGGTTTGCTGTTCTCAATTGTTAACTGACTCACTGACGACATTTGCAGCTTGGGGCCTGCAAACAATTTCTGCTTTAAGTCTTATGAGAGAGGACTGCAAGCAAGCTATTTGGTACATGAGATTCTCCTCCTTTTTTAAACAGTTCTATTTATTTATTTGGCCACACCACGAGGCCTATGGGATCTTAATTCCCCAACCACAGATCACCTCCTGCCTTGGCAGGCAGAGTCTTAACCACTGGACCACCAGGAAAATCCTGAGACGTGTCTTCGTTTCTACAGTCCAGCCATGTGCGAGGGTTTGGCTTGGCATAAGGATTTAGATGATAACTACTTTCCTTACCATCAGACGGCTGGCCTATCTGTCTCTGTGTTTTGTGCTGAAAGCTTAAGAGGTCTAGATTCTGTTTTTGATGCTTAGGGAGAGAGTAGAAAAATAAGAAAGTGTTACTTTTCTTAGACTGCTGTGTCTTACTCTCTAAATATGGAGTTCACCGTCTTACTCTCTGGGTGACGTGGTCTGTTTTTTTTGTTGTTGTTATTGTTCTTGGGGGTAAGGATGGCAGGGGAAAGCAGAGAAATGGAACTAATTGATTGTTAGTCGCTCAGTCATGTCTGACTCTTCGCGACCCCAGGGACAGTAGCCCACCAGGCTCCTCTGTGCATAGGATTCTCCAGGCCAGAATACTTGAGTGGCTACCATCCCCTTCTCCAGATCTTCCCCGCCCAGGGGGTCGAGCACAGGCCTCCTGCATTGGCAGGCAGGTTCTTTACCGTTTGCCACGAGGCCGGGAGTTATGAACTGGCCAACTGCAGCAGCAAGGACTCAGGCAGAGGTACCGGAGTGCACTCAGTGTGCCAGGCAGCTTATTTTGGCTTTCTGTCTGTGCCTTGTCCTTGACGTTCACTCCAGGGGACTGCGTTTATATAGCAAGGGAGAGCGTCCGTGGTCTCCTCTCTGGGAAGCTTGCAGCACTTCCCCGAGTGCTCACCCGGGCCTTAGAGACGGGATGAAGATGCTCCAGGATGTCAGATGGTCCAGTCCTCTGCTCTACCCAGCTGTCTGTGCCCCGGTTCTGCTTAGCTCCACTGTATCTGCTGGCCAGGCACATGTCACATGCTAGCAGGTAAAGCCTGTTTTTATTCTGAAAGCCCCATCAGAACAGTCATTTTGTCTCTTCTGTGGTTTGACCAACAAAATTGGTTAAAATTTCAGCAAGTAGTACTTAAAGCAGAAGTATTTTGACTTAGATTTACTTAAGAAGTCTCTCCGTAAATGTAGAAAATAAAAGTCCTCTGGTCCAGGCTGCTTTCCCAGAAGCAGAGGGATGGGCTTCATGGCCACCTTTCAGCTTTAGGATCGAATAATTGCCTTTTCCTTTCAGGAAACTTATTTATAACCCCATAGTCATCCCCACACTAAGTTTTTCCGATATTTCATCCAGATTTTCTTTCCCCTAATAATTACACCCCCTGTTTTCAGGCTGAGCATTTTCCCTCCTTTTTGTGTTTACACCTTTCAAATATTTGCAGATTGCTGTCGTGTCACCCTCTTAGTCACCACTTAGCCGAGCTGTACAGATTTAGCACCTTTTATCTTTTCCTTTCAAGGCAGGCATCCCCGCCCCTGAGTCATCTCCCACTGCTCTCTAAGTGCACTTCAGTTTTCTGCCCTTGCATCTGGCCGCATGACTGCCTGGAACCGAGCAGGGGGTCACGGGTGGGCATTGTTTTCCTGCTCTGTTGCGCTGGAAACCAAACACGATTGTGGTGCTCCGGCCTCGGGTCTCACTGACATTGCTGGTCAGTTCATTTCAGTCACTCAGTCGTGTCCACCTCTTTGCTACCCATGGACTGTAGCATGCCAGGCTTCCCTGTCCATCACCAGCTCCCAGAGGTTGCTCAAACTCATGTCCATCGAGTCGGTGATGCCATCCAGCCATCTCATCCGCTGTCATCTCCTTCTCCTCCTGCCTTCAGTCTTTCCCAGCATCAGCAGTGCTGGTCGGTGCTGCCCATATGCCCTGTCCACTTAAATTTCTTTTCCCAAGTGTGCCAATTCAAAGACCAGGGAGGCAAATGGGTATAGCTATGTTTTCTTTTTGTCCTTCAAATGTCACCGTGGGAAAATGGGATGTGTGTAGTTCGGGATCCTGTCAGCCCCTTGCTGGTATTTGCAAGAGGTCTATGACCCTGACTGTTCATGAGCCATTTCCTTCTCTGTGTATGGACTTCTTTCCAGAAGTATTTTTCACTAATATTTATTCAGTCTTGATTGAGGAATTACAGTGCTGCTCTGTGCAAGGCAGTGTGACAGATACTTGAAAAAATAAAATTGGACTAAGACACAATCCTCAGTCACCTAGAGCCAGACATCCTGGAGTGTGAAGTCAAGTGGGCCTTAGGAAGCGTTACTACGAACAGAGCTAGTGGAAGTGATGGAATTCCAGCTGAGCTGTTTCAGATCCTAAGAGATGATGCTGTGAAAGTGCTGTACTCAATATATCAGCAAATTTGAAAAACTCAGCAGTGGCTACAAGACTGGAAAAGGTCAGTTTTCATTCCAATCCCAAAGAAAGGCAATGCCAAAGAATGCTCAAAGTACCCTGCAGTTGTACTCATTTCACATGCTAGCGAGGTAACGCTCAAAATCCTTTAAGTCAGGCTTCAGTAGTATGTGAACCAAGAACTTCTGGATGTAAAAGCTGGATTTAGAAAAGGCAGAGGAACCAGGATCAAATTGCCAACAAAAGCTGGATCATAGAAAAAGCAAGGGAATTCCAGAAAAACTTCTGCTTCATTACGCTAAAGCCTTGACTGTTTGGATCACAGCAAACTGTGGAAAATTCTGAAAGAGATCAGAATACCAGACCACCTTACCTGCCTCCTGAGAAACCTGTATGCAGGTCAAGAAGCAACAGTTAGAACTGCACGTGGAACAACAAACTGGTTACAGATTGGGAAAGAGTACATCAAGGCTATATGTTGTCACCCTGCTTATTTAAGCACTGAAGAATTGATGCTTTTGAACTATGGTGCTGGAGAAGACTCTTGAGAGTCTCTTGAACTGCAGGAGATCAAACCAGTCAAACGTATAGAAAATCAGTCCTGAATATTCTTTGAAAGGACTGATGCTGAAGCTGAAACTCCAGTACTCTGGCCACCTGATGCAAAGAGCTGATTCATTGGAAAAGACCCTGGTGCTGGGAAAGATTGAGGGCAAGAGAAGAGGAGAGCAACAGAGGATGAGATGGTTGGATGGCATCACTGACTCAGTGGACATGGGTTTGAGCAAACTCAGGGAGATGGTGAAGGACAGGGAAGCCTGGCGTGCTGCAGTTCATGAGGTCGCAAAGAGTCAGACATGACTTAGCGAGTGAACAACAACAAGACACAGTACCCACCCCAGGAAGCAATTGCATCTTAGTTTTATTTGGGTTGGAAATTCCAGGTTCTCACATTCGCTTACTTGTGGTAGCAGTGAGAGGAGAGCAGATTTATGGGAACATCCATTAAACTCTCAAAACAGGAGCCAAGCTAAGATCAGACCTTCCGGATTCCGGAACCCCGGAGGGGCAGTCTTTGGTCAGAGGCGGTTCGCACCTCCCTGCTCCAGTGCTTGTGCTCCAGTGTTGAAGCAATGCCCTCCCCTCCTTCCTCCTCCTGATGGCCTCATGTTCTGGGTGCTGCCCAGTTTCCAGAAAGAATCTTTCTCACCTGTTATCTTTCACTTCTCTTTAGACAGAGCTTGCTTCCCCTCTGCCATCTGCTATAAATTGACTATCCTTGAATCAGGTACAGGAGCAACTCTGCCCTCTCTCCCTCATTTCTCACCTCCTGCTCTGACATCCATCCCCAATTTGTGACCAGGGAGAGGACAGAATCCAGGGCCATATGCGGGAAAGCAGCTGCCTGAGGCTGCCTCCTTAGCAAGGGACGGGTCAGTGGTGAGCTCGTGATTGACTTGTCCAGTGCATCCTCCCAACAGTCTCCTAGACACGGATGCACCTGCCCGCCATAATCCAGATATGGCATGTTACTGCATAACATCCAGCACCCTACAGACCGATGATAAATTCCATCACCAACAGCATACTTCATACAATGGTGGGGAAGATGATATTGTCATGCTGCTAATTAGGCTTCATTAGGACAAAGTCTGTCGTTTTCATTATTGAGTTTTCATCTCCCAACCCAGTGCCTAACCCAGAGTAGGCAGTGATGCGTATTTGTGAAATAGGGGCAGAGAAGGTCTGCCAGGGGATCTCCGCAAGTATCCAAAGTTCGCAGAAGGCTCCATCCTTCCCTCCGTGATGTCCAATGCAGTAACACACACACAGTAGACGAGTAATAAGCACCATCAACTAATCCCTCCTATTGGCTACTATTTCCACTAGAGTTCTGTTGCCAGCCGCAAATGCCTGGCCTCTTGTTTGCTGGACTAAGCCATTGGGAAGGTGTCACTTCTAGCCGAGGCGAATTTGTGATACTTCCCTCACTTCAATAAAGAAAAAAGGCACCACGCTTTGAGCCCAGAGGCTTAATTATCATAAAACTCAACATATAATGTAAAATATTCAAGCAATACATGACTCTCTGATATGGCCATCAACAGAATCACGTAGCCATTATCGTATCATTTACAACAATTTGTACTTCTTGCTCCAGAGCTGACTGCCCAAAGTGTTTGTGTTAACTGACCTAGTTAGTCAATGTCTCTAAATGTATAATTTCTTTTTAATAGAATGCTTGTGTATAACTCCAGAATTTGACATTTGAAAGGAGGCACCCTGTACTCCCAGAGTCGAACCTGACATGGGAGATCTCAGAAGGGCATAACGCAGATGGTAGGATTTCCTGGCCAGGAGAGAATTTTGGAGCACCTTCATTTCACAGCCAGAGACCTTGAGGCTTGGAGATGTGTGATACTTTGTCAGCAGCAGAATAGAAACCAGAAATGATGTGCTGATGCCTGGTGATGAATTTTCTCTTTCTCAATTGTACCGGATCAAGCAAATTCTCTTCTGTTTCTGTTTTTAAGTAATCTTGGTCGGCCTTCCTATCCCAGAAAGCATAGAGAAGGTGTGAGGGATAATGGCTTTTCCCTTAGGCAGGTCTGTCTGTCAGGCTTTAAAGAGGTCAGGGAGCCTCTGGAGCAGAAGCAGATGTGTCTGGCCTGCCTCTCCTGTGTCTGCCCTTGGCAGAAGTCAGCTGCGAGGGCCCCATGGGGGTCTCTTTCTTCTCCATTCTGCCCTCCCCATTATAGGGAAGGAAATGTTCAAGAATGTTTGAGATTTAAAAAAAACAACAACAGTGTTTTCAGTATTCGTGTGTTGCCTGTGTCAGGGGTCAGCTTGGTGGCTGACCTGCACATGTGGCATTGGAAGCTCAGCAGAATTAACTGTCCTCGTGAGCAGGCAGGCCAGCCCCGGGGCCTTAGTGGGAAAGACAGCAGATAGTGGCGATTGAGCCCCAACCAGAATTGCAGCTCTGCCTGGCCTGCCTACCGAGGGCTTCCGGAACCTGATGACACACGCTTCCTTCTCACCATCTGGGGCGCTCACCTTTGCGGCATGTGGGCTGGCCCAGCTTGGCCACTGCAGCCTCCGGGTCGCTATTAGAGAACCCAGCCTTCATTCCTGTGATATGTTTTCTTTAACCTTCTCTAAGTCTGTTGCATCAGTAACGAAGCAGCACACGGGGGACGCCAGCCCAGCACCGAGGGGCATTTGAGTCAGAGGTACAGTGCAGTCGGGCTTCCCTACTGGCCAGGCTCTCAGGAGGGGAGGGCATAGCAGGACTCCCCTTGCTGGCTGCACGTGTCCTTCCCCTGCCTGCAGCAGCTACGTCTTGTCTCTCCTACCTTATGATGTTACCTTGTTTGACTTACTCTCTGTTAGTGGGCTGCATATTTCTCGTCCTGTCCTTGATCCCTTGGGACACAAAAGCCAAGTCCCAAAGCTGATACGTAAGCACTTGGTGTGGCCTTTGACCTCTCAAAGAGGGCCGTCAGGCCACCCAGCCTTCTGTCTTCACACCTCAGTCTTCCCCAAGCCCTTGACCTTGCAAACCTCACCCCGAGGTTTCAGTTAATTCAGTGTCGTAACTGTATGCTGTTTTCATTAATGAAATAGAGAAGGGAGACAGAGTATCACATGTAGTCACAATTGACCACTCTTATATGGAAACTGTTGTATATATGTATATCCCCATATGTGAGTGGGGGGAGGGAATCATAATAAATGATAAAAGTTTGAAAAACACTCATCTACTGAGTCCGTCAGAAAAGGCGATGGCACCCCACTCCGGTACTCTTGCCTGGAAAATCCCATGAACGGAGGAGCCTGGTGGGCTGCAGTCCATGGGGTCACTAAGAGTCGGACACAACTGAGCGACTTCACTTTCACTTTTCACTTTCATGCATTGGAGAAGGAAATGGCAACCCACTCCAGTGTTCTTGCCTGGAGAATCCCAGGGACGGGGGAGCCTGGTGGGCTGCCGTCTCTGGGGTCGCACAGAGTCAGACACGACTGAAGCGACTTAGCAGCAGCAGCAGCAGCAGCAGCACTCAGTCCCATCTTCAGAAGTAGCTTGGCTCATCAGGTTTCTAACACTCAGATAGTCAATGTTGTAAAAGCCCTTCCTGCCTCCTAGCCCCAGCTGTGAGCCCTGGTCTGGTAATAGATTCCACCTCACTCACCCACTCCCTGTTTTGCGATCCAGCCTGGGGACCCCCTTGTATCTAGGGATCCCCCTGCCTCTGCTCTCATGAGGACCCCAGTGCCGTGGGGGCATGTCTGCCATACATGTCAACTCCAGCTGTTCTTGCCCTCACCTGCCTGACACGAAATGGAGTCCCCCAGTCCTGCACTCCTGCCTTGTCCAACACTGGCGAGAGCAGTGCTTGACTCCAGAAACCGGGCTTTTTCTCAGTAGCTGTAGCGTCTGACAGTCTAGAGTTCAGACTGGCTACTTGGTGACTTGGGGCCACATGTCAATTCATAGATAGTCAAGGATGCTCAGTAAATACTCATCCCAAAAACACACACACCTTTTATTCTCCTAGAACTTATACCTGGGTTCACCTGGGTTTCAGTGTTTGGTACCTGCTCCCACTGGATAGAACCTCTCTCTGTCCTAGTAAGTAGCATCAACTAAGTCATCCTGACCCAGACCTGAGGTGCGACACTGAGACAGGTTTTGCCTCAGAAGGGGTTACTTCAGAAGAGGCGGGTCAGAGAGAGGGACGAGTCAGCCAGGAGAAAGGGGAGAGTGAATGATAAAAGCAACGATGATATTCTTGTTCTCCGGCAACTTTCTCTTGCCCGCCTGCCTGATGGGAACTGATGTGCTGCAGTGTGTTTACTTTTCCCATCTGAAGGGCAGGGAGACAGCCTAGTTCAGCTTTCTCCCCTTGAAGAGCTGGAACCCAGCTCCTGGCAGGTGGAGAGGCAGCAGAACTGAGGCCCGCCATTGCCTCTGAGTCCACATGCAGTGGTTAAGGTTTGCTCACCACAGGCCCAGGAGTCTCTCCAGGAAGCCAATCTGAATCCATTTCAGCTTGACTTGTTTGCCTCCCCAGGTTCAGTGGGCCATCCTGCCTCTCTAGTTTATCACTTGGTGATCTCCCAGGATTCAGAGAGGACTGGCGGGGTGTGTTGCTCCCTTAAGACTTCAGAATACCCAGGCAAGAACAGGAAGAGAGTGGGGACATCTGGTCACCTAGAGTGACTCTGTGTCCTTCCTCTCAGTGACACTGCAGCCCCAGCCACAGCACCCCAGTCACATCCCATCCAGGAGTCACAAACAAACTGAACACTTGTTTTCGCAGTACTCTTGTTTGAGCAACAGTGTTTTACCTGTGGTTATGTGGCCAGAATAGAATGGTTTATCTTCCTCTGATAATTGCATTGTTTGCTTAGTTTACACATATAAAATGGAAAGGGCTTTTGGTTAATAACATTGTGAAAGTCATGGATGGGCTAGCTTTCATTTTTCTGGAGCCCTCATCTCCTCTCAAGGTGAATCTTAGGCTTTTTGGTCCCATGAGTTTATTGATGTCTTTTTCAAAAAATCAGTTCCACTTCTCCCTCCCAGCCTGGAAAGGGAGAGAGGCAGCCCTGGTGACCTTCTGCCCGGGTGGCGCTCGGGCAGGGCCGTCCCCATCCCGTCTCCGCCTGAGTGGGGGAATGGTCCTGGCACCAGCTCCAGGTGCTCCCCTGCTGCGGTTTCTCTCCTGGTGCTGTGCTCCCCGTCCAGAGTTCTGTTTGATGTCGTGTGTTCCTTTGCTGAGGCCTGGAGTCTTGGAGAGAAAGCGCTGTTCTTGAGCTTCTGAAAACCTGGGGTATAAACTATTACTTTTCCTCTGAGCTCCTTGACCTTGAAATCTGTGCTGCGGCCAGAAACACGCGCAGCCACCTGGCTTCATCCGTAAGGGGTGTACCTTCTGTCCCAGCAGCGGTGGCCCCTGTTCTCCCAAAGGCTCCCAGCAGGTGTCCGCCCTACGCCACCTCCCCAAGCCAGATCGTCTGTCACTGTCCCTGAGGCTGTTTATAAATAAGAGGTCACACCTTCCAACAGATCTGCCTTATTGCAGCAGGAGAGGCCAGCAGTGGTTTAGATATGGGCACTAAGTGCATCCCACCCCCCCATATTTTGATTATTTTCCTTTCCTAGGTCTCTAACCTAGGTCACGTTTTTGGCTTTATAATTACAGCTGCAGTTTGAATTTGGGGGAAATCTAATTCAGACATCAAAATGTGACATAGTTTGTGGCCTGTCACAGGTGACCACCATCGATGATAAATATCTGCACCATCAGTGATTGAAACAAAGAGAAAGAAAACGCAGTCTGCTTTGGTTAGTGAGCACCCATATTGTATACAGTGCTGTCCTTGAGTACACAGGCGTGTGAAGGGTGAGATTTTGTCTTCAAGAATCTTGCAGACTACTTTGTAGAATGAAAGATGACTGAGATTTTGAGCATGGGTAATTGTGTCAGGGATAATAATGATACAATAATAAGAGCTAAAATGTATTAAACCTTTCCATGTGTCAGGCATGTTACTAAATATTTGCCATAATAATCTCCCCTAATTCCACCAACAGGCACGTGAAGTATGTTTTACAAATAGGACAACTGAGGCTTTGAGTGGGCTCAGTCACTGGGCCGTGGTCACAGATCTAATAAATGACAGTTAGGATGTGAATCCAGGTCTGTCTGGCTTCAGACACCTAATATTTCATCAAGATTCTGTTTTTTTTTCTGTCTCCCATTCTGAATGAAATACTGATGGTACTATTGTCCCAAATATAGCCAGAGGACAGAGGGGGAAGCTTATTTGAAGAGGAAAATGACACCAAGTTAACACTTTTGAATTGGATGTGCAAGTCAGATAGTAAAGAGAAAATGTCTAGGCATCAGCCAGAACGGCTCTCAGGAGGCAGAATGGCTGGGGATGTCAGTGTAATTTAGGTGGGAGAGCCATTTGTGTAAGTGGTGGTTGAAGCAGCGAGACTATAGGCCCTTACAGAGGGAGAAGTCCAAGACAAGGACTCATCCCACATCTTGGTGGAGTGGGGGGTGTTTCCCGAATATCTTACTTGGAACTCCCCTGGTGATCTTAATAATTTCCAGACTCTGTGACCAAGATCCCCTTCCCCACTGTTGCTGCCCTGATAGTGGTCGTTTTTCCCACTCAGGTGAACTAAACACTTCCCCTCCTTCCGCTTCTCTGTCCTGTCCTGCATTATCATCTAGTACCTATCTGGCGCCCAGAGTCAGGGGACCATTCTTGCTGGACACCAGACCTCATGGGCCCCTTCTCATCACAGATTCTTCCTTTCTCCTGACACAGGTATCGAATGCCCCAGAGGAGCCCGGAACCTCCCAGGCTTGGTGCAGGAAGGGGAGCCATTCAGTGAGGAGGCAACGCTTTTCACCAAGGAGCTGGTGCTGCAGCGAGAGGTAGGGCGTCTTCCAGTTGCTTCTTGGATGAGGAGGGTGGAGGGAGCGGGGCTCACTCGGTCTGGTGTTTTCCTGCAATGTCGGAGATCTGTCTGCCCCTATCTCTGGCGAGCCGCCTTCCACGTCCGTGACCCATTCCGTGTCTGCCCACATCCTGTTCCTGGAGCCCTGCTTCATTGACCAGCCACCCGCCAATTGCTCCTCACCCTGGGTGTCCTGGGATGCGGGGTGAACGCCGGCTGGCCCAGCCAGGATGCTGAGGCAGTGAGCCTTCGGCTGTGCGGTCTCCTCCTTGGTGAATCAGCCCAGAGCTGCCTGCCTCCAGCTGGATTTAGAAGCTTGACTAACCCTGTCAGGGGCCAATTTTCTTTGAACATTTATTTGTATCTTTGAGTAATTGCATTTTCTGTAGCGGGTTTTCTGACTTAATTTAATTGTATTTCTGTTTCTGCCTGTTGGGCTGGCTCTTGCAGGCAGGAGTGAGGCTGCTCAGCTGCCATGGTGCCCATCTACCTGCTGATTTCTCTCAAGTCATAGTCAACAGATCCATCTTCTTTCCAGGAGTATGCCTGTCACTCATTCTGCTAGGCGGGGCACAAAAAAGGAACAGTGGGAAGTGTGCTGGACTCAGGCTTAGGGTTTTAGATCTGCCTTTTTCCTTTTTTTTTTTTTTTCCAACAATCAAACCCACAGGGTACCTCCTGCTTTAATGCAATATCATGTTTCATAACATAGTGAAAAAGATTATGGGGATCTTAGAGGTTATCTTGCTCATAGATCTTTGTAGATTCTTGGGAGCAATAGTGTGGGCTTCTTTGGATGTTAAGTGGTACAAATACCTGTTTATAAGCTTTCACATCTCTCATATTGATTTGAAATGTCAGTGAATATATTAACGGGGGGTGCTTAACCTCCTTAATTGTCTCATCAGTATCACATTGCCCTCTATTTCATGTGTGGTCAGATGCATTTGTTCGTGAAGAAGCAGTCCTTATGTTGGTATGCAAGGTGTCTTTCCCCGCTATTTTGCAACTGCACAGCGCAGGCTGCATTGTTATCAATTAAAGATACCCCACTCCCTGCATGCCAGAGAAGTGTTTCCAGAATCCAAACACTCCTGTTGTCAGTAGCTATTGACATTTTTGACCCTACAGGAATTGAGTTAAAGGGGTGCATATTTTAGAATGTCCCTTCTGCAATATCCCCTTTGAATAAGGAACTGCAGAACTGTTTCATGTTGGAATAAGCAGGTGAGTCCACTCAAGGTCATGACTTGAAGACTGCACATAGGGAGCAGGAACAAAGGTTGGTTGGTTGGTTGGTTGGTTGGTTGGTTATACTTTGGTTGGGGGAGGAAATCCGCCCACTGGGCTGCCTGAGACGTTTGTTGGTAACATCCTCATCACTTACTCTCTTAGTCACCTTTCTGTTCATTTCTCACCAGTATCCTCTTCCTGTTGTTTCACATCTTCTAAAGGTGCTTTCCCTTTTCTTTTTTAACTCTTGTTTCCCCAGCCACTTTTCTTCCTGATCATGTTTCTGGCCCGCTGGTGATATCCAAAAGCACAAAGGGGTCAAAGAGAATACTGACCACTGAAAGGAGTGGGTGGCCCAAAGTTCTTCTACTGTCTCATGGTTATTATGACCTTACCTTTGTCTGTGTGCTTGCTGATATTTGACTGTTGAAAAAGCTAAAGCGTTTTCCCCATCCTCTTTGGTGCCCCTGGCATCCTTAGTCTTATCCACGGTTGATATTGATCTTTCTTAGTTGGAGTGTCCCAATCTTTCAAAGCCGTAAGTTGGGGATTCTTGATAGAGAGCCTCTCCACTTTTTCTTAGCTGCTTGGATGATTGTTGGGCTGATGGGTTTGAAAGGTCTTTATCCAGAGGAAAGAAAAGTATGCCTAAACGGAGGATAACTTGGGATTCTGACTAAAGGAACCAGTTACAGCCTATTCTGGGCAGTTTCCTTCACAGTATATGAAAACTCCTTTCTGAACAGCATAGGAATGAAGAAGGGTTTTTGTTTTGTTATAGGTTTGTTCACTAACTTTTGCCTGTATAGTATCCTCGTTTTTATTTCAGAAGTTGGCCTGGGGAGTGTTTCTCTTTGCCATCTTCCCTCTACCCCACAAGAATGTAGAAAAGCCTGACAGATTGGTCCTCAGGTGTAGAGGTCCTTCCCACCCTTAGGAGGACCATGTGGTTGCCTGGGTGACTGAGCATGGGACCACAGACGTGCAGTGCACGTAACTCTCGCCTTCAGGGCAGTGTCCACTGAAGACTTCATTCCAGGAACTCTTCAGGGGCCAAACTGCTGCTGTGATGGCCGCAGTTGAATGGGTTTTCTTACCTTGTGCCTGTTCCCTTGGTAATCACATTTAGCTCAGTAAAACAGGTGTGGTGATGCGATTGTCCTTGACCCTGCCACATCCCCCTCTTTTTATATATATATATATATGTGTGTGTGTGTATATATATATATATATATATATGTATATGTTTTATTATCTTATTTTGAGCCAGCAGTTCTCCATCCCCTGCCTACCTTCCCCAGTCATTACAAATCTGATCTCAGAAAGGAGCAGCACTCGGGTCTTACGTTGATTTCACAGCACCTCCTGGGCCTCATGTGTGACCCCACAGAGGGAGGCATGGCCATCGAGCTGGACTCAGGAACCCAGAGACTGCCTTGAGAAGGATGTGAAGTAGGGGAGAGACTGTGTAATAAACACCCTAGCAGGGAGCAAAAAGCTCAAGTATAGGGCACCTGGCCCTGAAAAGTATCTCCTTATTTATGAGGTGCACTGTCTTAGCTTTGGATCGATGGGGCAGGAAGTGCTGCCTGTCTCTTTCCCAGTTTCGGGTGGAGACAGACTTGCGGGTTTTGCATCCCATATCCTCTTGTGGAGCCTGCACTGTCACACACAAGACCCCTCTCATTTCGGCCAGCCCCCATTATCTTTAGACCTGAGCGCCTGGCTTTGCCAAAATGTGTTTTTACAATGACACTCGTCAGGAGAGAGTGCCTGGCATTTTTGGCCATCATGCAGCTCATTTTCCTCAGTGTCTCCCTGCCACCTCTCGTTGCCTTTCTTCTTTTTTTCCATCTTTCTTCATGGCCCTTCTCCTCAGCCATTGGTTCCTCTTGGCATTTGTTCCTTTTCCTGAGTCGGGAGCCTGGCAGGACTGTTCAGGTCAATGGTCTGGGTGTCCTGGTGGTGCTGCCAGCTTCAGGGCATTAACTGTAGGCTAGACACCACGTTGTTACCTGGTTCTCTTTGTGACCTGGAAGGCCACAGCAGCCCAGGAACTCTCAAAGGACTTCAGCTGTTCTTCCCAGCCTCACTCATTTGGTGTAGAGCAGGGGTGGGCAAGCCTGGCCCACTGCCAGTTTTGTAAATAAAGCTTTATTGAAACACAACCACACTAACCTTTTTACATACTGTCTATGGGTCCTTGCATGTTATAACAGCAAGGTTGAGTGGTTCCAACAGTGTATATGGTCCGCAAAGCCTAGAATACTTACTGTCTTTTTATCAAACATATTTGCTGACTGTACTACACAGGTTTTGCTGGGTTGGGTTTAAATGGCTGGGTATAACCCTGAAAATGGATTGGTTCTCATGTCCCCTGTCTTTGAGGCTGGACCACTTCTGGATCACACAACATGAGATCATTGGACAGCATGTGCTTGGTGACACCCCCTCTGCCAGGCACCCCCCCACCCCCCAAATACAGCTGCCTCTTTCAGGCAATTCCCTGCCACACTGCCAAGGACAGGAAGATCCGGTGTAATTTCCCAGATGGAGAATTGTGCCCGTTGCTAGCATCTTCCCAGAAGTAGTGGTGAGAGAGAGCATTAGATAACCAACCAGCTTAAAAGTGCAAACTCCAAGGTTTTCACACTCCAGTTATCTTGTGGTCCTGGGTAAGTGATTCTTGCCTGCCTTGGCATTGCTGTCTAAAACATTGATCCAGCAATCCCGGGTCATCCTCTTCTTTCTGAGGCTCTTCCTGTGAGTTAAACAGTCATTGGGGAATCTCTCCACACCTTTGTGTCAGGAGGCCAGCTAGCTAGCTCTCACTCACTCACCCGCTGCTGCCGCTGCAGCAGGAGAACCTGCACTGTTAGAGAGGGGACCAGAAGGTATTATTAAAAGAGATCAGCACCACAGTTGAACCCTCTTCACAGTTTCCGGCTGTAGGAAGGCAGTTCCCAGGGGGATGGGGGCATCATTTCCAAGGCCTTTCTGAATGACCCCTTTGTCCTGAGCTCTCCGAAATTGCCCTTTGCTGCTGCCTGGAAAATGACATCCTCATGCTGGAGAGTAAGCCTTAAGCTCCGGCTGCTGCCCTGACCTATTTCCCTTCTTCCTGCCAGCATCCACAGGGAGGCTGTCCCCCTGGGGAGCTCATTCTGCAGGCTGCAGTGGCCAGGGCTCAGACCTGGATTCCCTCCCTCCCACTACCCCTGCTTTAAAAAAAAAAAAAAGAAAGAAAAATACACAGAAGCATCGCAAGCAACTGTTGCTGTTTGAAGAGCAAGTATTTATGTTTCAGAAAAATGTGGGCTCGGCATTGAATATTGGTGTCTTTATTTACAGAGGGGTTTGTCTGGGAAAGAATACTTAATTAAAAGGAAAGTGGTTCCTTCTCCTTTGTTTTAGCACCAAATGTACTGCGTCTGGTCTGTAAAAGGTAAACCAGTCTAAGCAGTTCACCGCTGATCAAAATAGTGTTTTCCCTCATGCCCTGTCTTTCCCCAAAGTTCTTGGTACCTGCCCTATCGCCCTTCCTTTTCCATCTGTCCAGGCAGGCCTCCTCCCTGTCCAGGAGACAAATGTAAGGAGGAACAGTAGCCACGTTACTTCTCTGGATCAAAGCTATGAGAATGGTTCAAGCCACAGGAAGTCCACCAGGGTGGAGGATACCCACAGCTCTCCAGCTCTTATCAGTGCCTTGCCCCTTGGTAGCCCTCACTGAGCTGGAAAGAATAACCTTCTGGGAAAGCAAGCCAGCCATCCGGCAATGTTGCATTTATTTATACACAAAGACACCCTATTCTAGATTATCTCTACCACTGCCCAGGAAAGAGCAAAGACAGCAAGGCCAGCTTTCTAAACACCTCTGTTATCCCCCAAGGCATTAAAGGCTCTTGGGAGGGCTGAGGGTTTTTCTCACTTCCCCCACACATTCTTGACAGTTCATCACCCACCAGGGGTCTTTCCTTTTTTTTTTTTTTCAATTAATTTAAGGCTATTTTCTTTGATGGGGGCTCAAGTAAAGATTTTCTGTCTTAATAGTGATCAATTTTATATAGCATTTTCTAGTGTAAAAGCACTTTCTTATATAATACTTTGTTTTAATGTCACAGCAAACCTATAAGAAAAATATTATCCCCAGATTTACAATTCTGGCAACTAAGATGTAGAGTGAACTGCCTCTATTCACAGAGCTTATTGTAGGACAAATATCAATACCAAAATTCAAATGTCTGCATTCCCAAATGAGTGTTTTTTCTCCCTGAATTTTGCCAGTTTTGCTATTATAAGGTGGTTATTCTTTTTAGCCATGTTGTATATTCCTGAGCCTTCAAATATCTGGAACTAATAAATTTGTAAGAGACCTGCCTGGAGGTCCAACACTGGTTGAGTGGTCAGAGTCTCTAAGTCTGACTCTGGGGGCTCACAACTGCAGAGGGGCCATGCCTTCCCGAATTGCTGACTCTCCTCTTGTCATAGTTCTTATATCATTTAGCTGCTTGATTCCTGCGTCATCCTTTGTTTGGCCTTAGTGGGCCTTAATTTTTGTATAATTTCTCGCTGACCTGCCTTGCTTCGTATCAATTTGACCATGTATGTCCATATTTCTATTTTTAACCTTTCTCAAAAGATGCATCGTTTAAAAATATGTAACTCCCCATTGCCTCTGGGATGAAGTTTAATCTCCTTAGTTTACATGTATCTTTGATAACCTCTGAACTTCAGGTATCTCCACTATTCGTTTCAATCTACACCTCATCACAACTGACATTATAATTCACAATTCCCCATATGTAACATTTAATTCCATATCTCCCATCCGTGAGGTCAACTTAAGCTCTCCACCCAGTATATCAACCACCCCCTTCTTTTGCTCTCTTATTCCCATCTGTCCATCCAGATATACCCCCTTTTCTCTCTTTAGCGCTCCCTGGATCTCTCAGGCTGGGCAGATGGCTTTCCTTCAGTCCCCAGAGTGCTGTGTCCATACAGACATCTGTCATGTACTGGCCAGTGATGTTGAAGTGATCTATGTTGGTCTCCCCACTAAATTGTTAGTTCCTCAAGAACAAGAAGGAAAGGAAATGGCAGAAGGAGAAGGAAATGGCAACCCACTCCAGTATTCTTGCCTGGAAAAGAATACTGGAGCTTGGCGGAGCCTGGTAGATTACCGTCCATGGGGTCGCAAAGAGTCAGACACAACTGAGCGACTTCGCTTCTTCACTTCACAAGGACAAGAAGCTTTCTTGCTTTCTGCCTTTGTGTTCTTTGTATCTTGCCTCATGTGTAAGAGAATCTCAACTGATAAATGTTCACTAAATCAACTCATTGATTCCCTGTGACCTAATTCTAGAGACTGGGAAGAAGACCTGTTCTTGTCTGTTCTGGTTCTTCAGGAAAGCTCTCTAAGCTTAAACATTTGTGGGGTGGAGAGGAAGTCTTTGGAGTATTGAGGTTGGACATACAGCTGCTAATTTAGGATCTTCTCATAGAAGAAGTCCATTACTCAGACCTGACTGTGTGCTTTCTAGGGGACTCTGACCTCCTTTGGTCTCCCCGTCTGTCAGATAGGGTAATGAGATAATGGTATTTGAGTGTTTTTTTGTTTGTTTGCCTTGTTTTTAATTCCAGTGTTCAAATAGAAAGCATTATGTCCTTCCCCACTCTCCTAATAGATGCTGCTTGTCTCTTTCCCTCCCTGGTGGTTTCCATCCTCTGCTTTTGTTGATCTAACTGCTAACTGAGGTGAAGGTTTTATTTTGAAGTTCATATTTCTGTTCAGGGATAGGCTGTAAGCACCGTGTGAATACCAGGCTGCCCACTTACATCTCCTTCATTTATGGGCTCCTGACTCTTGCCAAATTATCTCTAAAAGCTCTAGGAGGAGGGCCCTCAGTTCCCGTTCTAGTCCCATTCAATGAAAATGGCATCAAAATGCAAAGAGGTGAGGCTAAACATAATGAAGAACGTCACATTGCCCTTTTCTCCCCCCCCGCCCCGCTACTGGCCTCCCCCTTCCACCCCCACCCCACCCCACCCCCGTTGGCTTTTAAACTCCTTGGGAGCCAGTCACCAGTTGCCTTCCCCAAGCAAACTCAGCAGCGTGCACTGATGGGAGCCAGCAGTGTGCTGGCTGCGGTGGGACTCCTCTCAGCAGAGCTGCTGGCTCAGCTGGCTGTTGTCTGTTTCCCTGTTCTTCTGCCTGGAACTTTCATAGCTAGTCAAGCATAGAATTGCATCCATTCTTCTGAAATAGCTGCTGGGCCTAATTCTTCATTGGCTTGGCCAAGATCCTATTACCTGTAATTATGTCATACAGCCCGACTGGTATAGGTTTCATAGGCCTCACTGCCCTCCAGAGGCTAGTGTTTGCATCCCAGGCTGGCTGTTGGGATGGTGGGGCAGCGGGGAGGGGCAGAATAAAAGTTAGGTCCACAAGAGATGCGGCCTCCTTATAGCCTCTACGTGGGATATATATGTGTGTGTGGGAAGCTCTCAAGGATGCCATTGTATCTCAGGGAAGACAATCCTTTTCAGCAGAGAGACTCTTCCTTTCCCGGATAACGGATCCTTACTATGATGAACTCTTCCTTGATAAACTTCTCTGTTTTTTCTGCCACTTTAGTTTGGTTTTTCATACTATTCCTTCCAGTGCAAGAAAAGTAGAGGTGTAGACCTAACAAATTGTTTCCTCCATAAGTAGAAGCCTTGGCAATGCTAGGGCAGTCCCTGGCACTGGTTTTTCCTTTCCATCTTTAGTCGAACCCAAATCAGTCCCAGAGTAAAGATGTGAAAGGCTCAAACATGACTTCCTCTTGCATCTTTCTGCTGCAATAGTCCATAGTCCTTACTTTGAACCTTATCTAAATTGAGGCTTGGAAGTGAGTTATAGTGGGCAGTGATTGCCACTGGAGAATGCATTTACTGGTTCACTAACAGATTATCACTACAAACGTAAGGTCATGAAAATCCTTCAAACAGCCCTGCTAAGCAGAACCCCTGCCACCTATGGTATTTGATACTATCTGCCTGCCTGATATAAAATGATGTTCTTTATGAGCCATCCCTGTGGAACACGGCTATTGCCAGGCACGTTCAGCCTCCTGGTCTGCCTTCTGTAGAGCTGTGGAGAGCTTCTGGCCTGGAACAAATGGAGAATTGCTATCAGGAGGTAAGAGACTGTTGGGCTCCTCAGAGGTAAAAGTGCAGGTGAGCTGGGCGACGTTTATTTTAATTTAGATTTCTCTTACCTCTTCAATCATCCTGGGGGTTCACTGCTTCTAAGCTTTGGTTACAATTCTCTTTAAAAAAAAAAAAAAAAGGTGGCATGGGGTAGAGGAGGGGTAACATTCTTAATGACAAAGGGCTAAAGAAAAGGGATTTGCAATTAGCATTTTTCAGGTGAAATCACTTCTTATGAAGTCTGTCCACTTCTTTCTGGAAGCCTCATTTGGGAAATAGTTCTGTTTCATTCATATCTCTTGACCAGCCTGTTGTGTTCACTTTCCACACAAGAGATGACCTCGTGCAGACTTGCCCCGTCTGTTTCCAGAAGAACTTCACCTCAGACCCTGACACCTTGGCCCACGCCCATGTAGACCTGAGTGTGAGCCTTCAAGCTGGCATGTTCAGGGGTCTTCAGGCCTCACGCCTCCCTGTTCTGTTTGTCCTAACTATGCCCAGACACACCCACTGCCTGAATGTTCATCATTTCTCTTTGGAATTCTATGATTCAACTGATGCCATTTTAAAGCCTGTCTCCTCAAAGACAATAGCAGGACTGTCCGCCGAGGGGAAGCAGCTTGCGGGTTGCATTTGCTCTCCAGGTAGTACTAACGTTCTAGCATTTCACATGCAACTCCCCCCAGGGCATAGCCCTGACTGCTCCGGTGGATGAGCCAACATCAACACCATCCTCTTCTTGTCTTTAGCACGCCCACTCCCTGTGTCTATTGCCAAGGACTGGACGAGATCTACGGGTTCCAAACCTGGCTTTAGTAATGAACTTCCCACTTGCCGCTCCACCCGTGACCGTTTCTGGTCAGCTGAACTTAAATGGATTTTGAAAATGAAAGTGACCAATGGTCTGTTATGAAACGCGGTGATGCATGAAATAAGATTATGAGCAAGCTTGAGAATTAACAGCAGAGATCCCCTAACCTGGTCTGAACAGCATGTCTCACATATTCAGCAAGGATAAGCTCATTCTTTAGACCCATCTCCTGAACACTGAAGGACATCTTTCCTTTCTTGGCCACTTAACAAAGACTGTTAGTAACATGCGCAGAGTCAGGCCTGGGTGCTCATTCCAGCTTCACCATTTATTGTGCGACCTTGGACATGATCCTTAGCACCTGTAAAACCTGGGCAATCTGAACAAGTAATAAATTCTATTATCAGTATCAGTATTCAGTAGAATTCAGTAACCCCAACAGTGCCCCAGGGGTTGTGCAGTGCAGCCATCCTACTAAACGTAAGCCCTTACCTCTCTGGGTACCTCTCCGTAGGGTTACCATGGATATAATGGATACTTGCAGTGTGCCCAGCACTGGTGCCCTGGTAGATGGATTCTCAGTGAGCAACAGCTCACAACATCTTTTATATTGTTCATGAGAATTCTCACCGAGTTGAACTAAATCTAGGATTGGAACCTCACTGAGGACAAGCCACCAGAGCCAAGGCAGGCAAGATGGACTGGACACAGGCCTGTGTGTTGGGAGCATTTAAGTAGAATCAGGGGCCAGCCAGTCTCTTTTCTATAAAGAAAAGTCTGGGTCTCTTTGCTACTGCTTCTGCATCCTCCTGCACATTAGAACAACTTCTTCCAGGCAGCATTGTGTGCAGTGGAAACACTAATGCTCAGAAGTCCTAAACCTACAAACAGAGCCTCTTCTCAACTTGATTGTGGACCAAAGATAAGCCACCTGTCACCAGCAGGGGAAGCTAGGACTCCACATATGTCATATGGACATCTAAGAAGGAGTGGCTTGAGGAACTGTGCCATGCACCCCTACTGCCATGGGGTATTTGGAGAGTGATCTGCCATGCTTTCTCTGTTTATACTGGACTCTGACCTTACTCATTTCCCAGTGTCACTGGGACTTGAAAATGAGGGCTACCAGGATGACTTACTTAGAGCCTGGCTGGTCCATGCTTCCTTATGCTCTGATGTAGCAGTGGTCTTTTTTGTCTCCATATCACCTTACCATGACCATAGTCATCTGACTGCCATGAATTTATCTTTGATCTGGGTAAAGTTGGATTGCTAGAGGGAGTGGAATGCCAGGCAGGAGCTCTGAAGAAAGATCCAAGCGTTATCCAGAATTGAAAGGGACAAGAAAAGGACCCACGACAAGTCCTTTGGGACATTGAGTGCACCAAGAACAAAAGCTGTCCATTGAACCAGGAATGAGAGGTGAATGTGAAGCTGCACAGTGAAACTGTCATTTTTCATTCCAGGTTAGCCTAATGCCTTCCCCTTCTCCCTCTCCCTTCTCTTGATGCAATGGATTTCCTTGTAACAGTTACCAGAAAAGGATCTTGGCACTGAACGTATACCTAGAGGTGGAAGATGATGCAAATAAGACCAGCAGGTCCGTCCTTCCCTGCCAGAGCCTTCCATAGGCCACTGCACTTCAGAACCTCTCCAGTGCTTGCAGCGCTGGGCGGCCGTTGCCGCTCCAGTTAAATCAATCTAAAACTACTGACCCAGGGTTTTTATAGCAGTGCTGCAACGTTACATGAGGAGATCCAACACATAGTCCATTACCACTGATTGGATATGGATTTTTGGCCTGTCCACTTGCCACTTGGTAATTTTAGAATAGGGTCACTTTCGGAGTTGGAAGATGCCTTGTAGGAGGATACTGGTGTTTGCTAAATAGTTGTTTCTTATCTTCCTGCCCTCTTGCAGCCATGCTCTCACTCCTCCAGGTGGGGCCGGCTGTCTCTCTTGTCTGCCTGGCAGAGTTGGCCAGGGCTCATCCTTCATCAGCTTACAGGGCTGCAGACGTGGCCGTTTGTAAACGCCCAGGGTGCACTTAACCACCTCCTCTTCCTAATCTCAGCACTTCCACTCTAAACACATCAGCAGCTTTGTAACTTGCATTCTATTTCGCTCTACGTTGTGGGCCTTCAGGTATTTGTGGGAGGAAGGTGGGGAGACTGGCGAACTGTGTTGTCATTGATTTCGGAATTATACAAGCACAGCCTGAGTCACTGTCCCTGGAGAATCATGCCAAGAGCTCCCGGCAGGGCTCTTGCTGCTTTCACGCATGGCTTTTTATGGTTGGGTTCTGCTTTGTATTTGCCATCTGACTGCCTGCCAGCCTTGGTTTCACCATCTGCAGAATGGGAGCACTTCACCCTGTTCCACCTGGAGAATGCTGAAAGGCATGGGATGAGGTTCCTGGGGAGTCCCCAGTTATTCCTATGTATGTAGAAAAGGGTTGCCAGGCCCCCAGTGACAGATAACCACCCACAAGCTGAGGGCACTCTGTGACCTGGAGAGGGACCTCTGATCATACAGTTTTTTCCCTCATCTGCCTCTGATCAGTTAGACCCAGTGGATGAAAGAAGAGAACTGTTGTTCCTGACCCTGAGGTCTGACCATCTTTGACCTCATTGAGCCAGCCTTGGGTAGAATTTCCCTTTTCCCTCTGCCATGCCATCTGTCTGTTACATTGCTCATTTCTTGACATGACTTTTGTTCCAGTAAGCACTGCTTCCTAAACAGCAGCTGTCCCCAAGTACTGAAGTGTTCTCAGTCTTCCTTAAAGCCAACTGGTTGGTCCAAGTTCCGAGAATCAGTCAGTCCATGTGTGTCTTCCTGTTATGGGTTGATATGCCTGTCTGTGATACCAGCGTGCCCTGTTTTCTGCTTCACAGGGGAAGACTATTCACATATAAATAACATCGTCAAGCCTGTCAGCACACAATCCCAGGATCCAGATCTAGCCTCTCACCTTATGATCTTTTTGACACGTCTTTCAGCCTGGAGTGTTTCAAAGGTCAGGCTTGAACCCCAGAAGCCATCATTTTGTCATTATCAAGTATGACAACATATGTAACATTATGTAACATGCAGGCTAGTTTCAACTTTATCTGCTGCCTGTCTAGTTTTTTTTTTTCTTTTTTTGCCAGTTGACCCAGAGGTGGGGTTAGTACAGTGAAGCCAGAGTTTACTCTCGAAGCATTTGATTCTTGCTTCCCCATTCCGAATTGTAGTCAGCTGCTCAGGTAACCTAGCCAGACACCACTGGAGAATGGCAGCATCAGAAATTCATGAGACCTTGGGATCTGCAGCACCTCTCAACCCACAGACTTGAGGCCTCCTGTCAGGAGGAGCCACGTGGCTTCCTGTGCCCCGATGAGGCCTACCAAGCATGTGAGGTGGAGAGGGAGCCCCAAGGCCACTCTCCATGGCAGCGCTGCTGGGGTGAGGAAGGGCCCTTGCTGATGTATTTGCACATGTCCCGAGCATCCATAACACCCCTTGACAGGAAGACCACCTCCAGGGAGGCCCTGCTTTCTCCCGCTGCCCAGACTTCTTCCATCTGTCCTTCTGTCTCTCCTTCACCCTCCCTCTGGTGTTTCTGTAATATGTACAGTATCGTTGAGAAGTATTGAAGAGATCAATAGCAGTTCACCTTTTCCTTCATTGATTAAGGTGGCGGCAAGAAAAAATGGCAGGCAGTCCTGATTCATTTATCATGAGCGATCTCTTTCCTCCCGAGCCACCAGTGACCTCTTCTGCCTGTTACTTTGCTGGTCTGCAGCTGGGACCACTCTTGTTTCTGGACTGCTGGAACAGGAATGAGAGAACCACTGGGCTCAGCTCCTGTAACCAAAGCTGGGTAGGGATAGAGACTCGGGCTTTGAGGGTTGGCCACGCGTGCTGTACTCTCAGCAGGAACAACATGGCAACAGCTGATGGACGTTGCTGCCTCACCTAGCAGTTTCCTCCCCTTGTTCCTCCAAAGGGCACAGCTGCCTTGACTACCCGTTTTTCTACAGAGTGTAAACTGAGTATATGGAGTAAAAAACTGCCAACTGGCTGTTTTAGTGTGTTCCGTTCTCCTTCAGGGGGAACACCTACCTCTCACAAAATTCAAACCACCCCACCCAACCCCCAAGTACTTATGACATCACTCACCTGGGGGGATCCCCCAGAGTCTTTAAATCCTTTAAGAGGGAGGCTGGCCCTGACTCTAGAGGCAGCGCTTGGCTCACCCAGCGTCTTTTCCCCTTCTGTGTGGTGGTTTGAATTTTGTTGATTGTCCACCACATACCCTTACACAGAAGCATCTGTTGTCCACCATGCCTTGCGTAGTCACTAAGCCCTCTCAGCCCCTCTGCGGCATGAGCCAGTTCCAGAACGTCCAGTCTGTAGAGTTTGGGCCACCACGTGTCTGGATCTGCCCCTGCTGTGACCTCCACCACCCAGCAGAGGGATCCACTTACCTGGACGGGCACTTCATGGGCGGTGTGAAGCCAGTGTTGCCAACTCACACTCTTTGGTGTCAGCCGGAGCACAGGGCCAGGCTTCTGCGGAGGAGCACTGCCACCACGGCCACACATCCTGAGTGCCTGCCCAGTGAGTTAAAGTCACTATTTTGGATGCCCCTCTTCCAGTGCAGGGATTTTGCTAGAAACCCAATGCTGCTGTGTCAGGTAGCTCTGCAGTCAGCAGGTGCCAGACCCAGAGAAAGCAGCCTGCTCTCCATGAAGCTGGTTCATTACAGGCGAAACTGCGGCAGGACGATTGTTCTTTTCCTGTGGATCATTAATAAACCGCCCTGGCCTGCACAGACAATTCCATCACCTTCCTCGGCTTCGTCAGACAGGTCTTCCTTTCCTCCCTTTCCGTCTAAACCTTTCAAAACGGCTGGGGAGGAGCAGAGGAGGGGGAAGACGTTCCACTTAATGCACGTGTTTTTCCCCTAAGCTGGAAAGCAGCCCCCTGCTTTCAGATGGTCTTGGCAGCCCATGGAGGGTTCAAGACTTGCCATGGGTGGGAAGTGCTAGTGGCTCAGCTCCTAATATTTGCAGCAAACTACAGAACAGGCCCAATTTAGAGACGAGGCAGCAAGTGCAGCAGATGGCAAATAGTCCTGCTCCACTGGGGCCCGAGATGGGCAGCATCTTCTCGCTTCAGCCAAGGCAGCCTCATTCCTGCTCTGCCAGAGTACCGAAAGCATTTCTGGTTTTTTAGAAACTTCTTTTTTAGGCAAAGATGGAAGAAGGCAGAGCAAACAAAATATGGGAAACTCAATCTAGTTAAAAACATTTCCCTGTCAAACAACCTAAAATAGAACTTTTCCTTTGTTAGTTAGGAAGAATTTAGAATAGAAATCTACATTTCTCCATAGAGCATTGAGTGCAAAAATAAAAAATGGATTATAAATAGAAATAAGCATGACCCATTCCGCTTCCAAGGACTTGAGCGTACAGCCTTCAGAATACTGAATTAGAGCATTTTATAGCTAGGAGGCCTAGACGTTATATTGTCCAATCCATAGGGTTCACAGTAGTTGAGAACCGAGGCCGGACGAAGGTCTTGGGCGCATTCACACAGTAATTCGTAGACCTGCATTCTCCACACTCTGATCACAGTGCTCTCACCTGCACTTCTACAGTGCCTCCCAGACAACAGCCACACCACCTGTCCATCCCCTTGCAGTACAGGTAACCTTGGAGGCTATGACATTGGCGGCCTATAAAAGGGAGTTAGGCGTATGTGACAGGCAGACAGAAGAGGCAAGCCTGTGTGTCGTCTACACTCGATTATTTTAGTGAGAAAGGAACAAGGAGCTAAGTCAGGAGGAAGTCTTCCAGACCCTCTGTGTTCTGTAAAGAAGACTCTCACTAGACAAGGGTGTCCAGAGAGCTGCACACAGGAGGGGAAGGCCTGCCAGCAAGGGAGGAGGCCAGGTACCAGACGCACCTAGAATTTTCCGTTGCATATCCTGACATGTGAATCGTAGAAAAGCTGCTTTCTTGCCAAAAACTAAGCTTCAGAAGAGCCCAAAATTTGTTTGTTTACTAAGAGAGGTGACAGTTAGGGGGTCAGATTTCCTAGCTGGATTGCCCTCGAGCTACTTGACGAACTAGGATTGCCCCTCAAGCTTGAGCTCTGTGTTCTGGTCCCATTCAGCCTGGGCACAGGGTAGTGCCTGGCTGCCCTCCCAGCATCCTGTGGTCTTAGACCTGCTCACTCTATGCTCACAGGAGGCCAGTCCAAAAGCCGTGTCCTGTTACCAAGGTCTGGGCTTCCCTCCACCTTACGGCTGAGGCCAGTTACCCATCTTGGTAGCAGTGATGTCTGTTTGTCTTTCATGGGGTTGTCAAGTGGGGGAGGAACAAATTACATTTTCCGGCAATTTAATTAACTCTGATTTTTTTACCCCCTCTTCTTCCAAAGCACAGTTAAATGGAGCTAAACATACACACAGGGGCTATATTTAGTCCTAATGGTGTGGCAGCGTAGGGAAGGCACTAACACAGAGGTTGATCTGCTACCTAGTAAACACAGGAAGGCGTCAGGGCTGGAGAATTCAATAGTAATAATAAGCATTTATATGGTGCAATGACAACTTCGATACAGGGCATAATTTTCTGGGGATTGCTATTAATTGTGCTTCTGCCTGTGAACGGCCCCCTGGTGAGGGGCTTTGAACACCACGCAGAGTTAAGCTATATTAAACATCAATTAAAACAGTGTAAAATAGAATCGGAATAAAATATGCAAAGGTCAGAGTGGCTGTAAACATGCAGGGGAGAGAGGGGAGAAAGGGGTTAGGGCCCGGGGAGCCTCATACACTGGTAGGTTCATGCTGCAGTCGCGCTGAGCTTTCGAGTTTTCAGGTGTAGTAGGTTTGCTGGAGAGTGAATAATGGTACCTTCTGGCTTCCCCCAGTTCAGTTCTTCCCCAAAAAGGTGTCAGAACCTACTCATTGTGGCCAGTAAGAAATGAGCGGAGATAACCAGGCAGCCCCCCAGCACTGTCCAGTAGAACTTTCTGCGAGTATAGAACAACAGGTGCTTTCTGTCCAGTGACAGCCAGGAGCCACCTCTGGGTATTGTATACTTGTAATGTAGTTATTGCAACTGAGGCACAGGATCTTTAATGAAATTTAAATAGCCACGTGTGGTTAGAGGCTGCCCATATTGGACGATGCAAGACTTTAGGCCATTTTTGCCCATACTCTCATACACCCAGGAAATGTTTGATTTGCACTCTTCTTCTGACCAATTTGTACCTTCTCCTACACCTCTCGCTGTTTGTTTCCACTTTTCTTTTCTTTTTTTTTTTTTTGACCCAGTCCTCTCATGCTTTTGACTTCAGCTTCCAAACTCTTTTCCTAAGGGTCACACACAATGCCAAGAAACGTGACAGGGAAACATCACCTGCATCAAACCAGACACCATGGCCTTGGCCTTGCCCCCTTTTCTGCTTGACAGCCCAGAGTCAAGCTAATACCGGACGTTTCCCACTGTCCCAGGCAGGGGAGGGGGGTGGCTTTGGATCTCTGGCTGGAGATCAGATCTACGGCACTGTCACCATCCCCCACTCACCATCTGATGAAGTTGCTGAATCTGTTGCTGAATCTGACCCTTGAGTTTCCCAGAACCTGCAGGGATTGTAGAATCCCCAGGTCATTGAGGGAACACTCACCTGAGGTCCCTGTGGCACCTGAACTATGAAAATACCATTTCCCATAGCTCTTTCAACACTTGTTGAATACTTAGAACAGGTCCACTCATCGCGATAGTATAGTGGAACAGAGCACTAGACTTGTAATCAAAAATCCCAGGTTTAAGTCCCGGCTCCTCCATTTACTAAATCTATGACCTTGACAAGAGCCACCATACCTCCCTGGGACTTTATCTTCCCCAGTAAAAAAGACTCTGCTGGAGTGAGTGACCTATAGGTGCTGCGAGGACCCAGAAAAAGAGGCTCTCATTGCCATGAGGCCCTCCACCTCCACTCCACTACCCCTTCGGGTGTCGAGCCTACATTTTAAACACCCTTTTCCTGAGGCCACCGAGAGAGGCCTTACCTGTGTCTGATTACCACTGACTCACACTGGGAGGTTGTCCAGCAGGATGGACACGCCCTGGGCCAGACTGGGTGGCATTCCCACCCACCACCAGCACCCCCCGCAGTTGTCGTCGTACTCCTGTGCAGCTTAGGAGGTCCGTGGCAGTCTCCATGACTGTGGGACCACCTCAGAGATGGTGTTTTAGCCTGCTGCAGAAGGCAGCAGAAGTTTCTTGGCTTAGGCAGTAGGTCCACCAAAAAAAAGAGAGGATTATGGGTGTTGCCTGATGTGTGCCGACCACCCTGGCCAGCTAGCTCGCCAGCCCCCTCCGCCCAGCAGTCACTAGTCACTGCTCCCGGGATTGTCCCTGGCCACCCAGAGCCCCTGTGGAGCTGCCAACACTCCGCAGCTCACAAAGGGCCCTGTAGCATCTCTAATTGAGGAGCTGGTGAGCAGACGCCCTCAGTAGAGGTATTTTTAGCTGCAGTGGTACAGCCTCATCTTTTTTCAGGATGTTTTGTTTAGGTTTTCTTCTCCTTTTTTTTTAATAAGTAAATTTGAAGATGTGGTCCCAATCCCTAGTGCCAACACCCAAGAAGTTTTGGTACACGCCCCTCACCACAGACCTCATGAATCCTATCTACGGTCAGGTGCTAAGGCTCAGAGTTTGCCCCGAATACCAGGCCAGTGAGCCAGAGTGCACAGAGAGAAACGAGCTAGAATAGAGGACGTAAACGCAGGCTGGCCTGGTGTGAGGTGCTGAGGGCCCCGGGGCAGCTGGAACAACTCTCCTTCCAAACCTCTCAGACCTTTGGTGGGTCTGGGGGACCGAGTGAGTGGGCCTCACAGTTAACGGCAGCATTGCCCTGAATAAGCAGTTCCACTCTGTGGCTGACTGACTTTCGAATGCTTTTGTTTTCCTTCCCTTCTTCATCCTGGTCTGTGACTTGTCACCTTTTCCTTGACTTTATTTTATTTTATTTTTTTTTGTATACCACGTGATGGGGGTTATAGGACTTTGGTGGAGCTTGCGTCAGACCCCATGGGTGGGTCCTGGGGAGGTAGGCAGGGGTAAGTTTCCCAGGTATATTAGGTGATACCATGGAATCATTCTGTTAATTGTATTAGGTGTGATAGTGGCACTATGGTTATATAAGAAATGGCCATGTTTTTTGGGGAGATGCACTGCTGAAGTATGGAAGGGCAAAATGACATCATGTCTCGAAGATGCTTTAAAATATTTCAGCAGAGAAAAGGAGGGGATAGCTGAACCGAATATGACAAGTTCAATAACTGTTGAACCTGGATGGCTGGTATATAGGAGTTCATGACAACTCTCTATTTTCAGTGTTTCAGATTTTTCAAATCAAAAGGTTTTTTTAATAATGAAAAAATGTTTAATTGAAAAGCTCTCCAGGTGATTCTGATGTTCATTTCAGGTTGAGAACCAGTGGTTTAAGCGATTAAATTTGGATCACTGCTCCCTATATCAGCTCTGACTTTGGATAACCTAAGACTGACCTTTCAGGATGAGTTCCCACGAGTAGTCTGCACCCCAGACTTATGACTGGGTGAGGCGCAGGGTGGGCACAAAGGACAAGCCAGACCTGGGTCTGCAGTCAGAGTTCACAGTGGACAGCTGGTCTGCTATGTCTCTTGTACCGAAGGACCTCAGTGTCACCCAGCCCCGAGCAGTGCTGCGCCACGTAGCGTGCCTGCCAGCGCTCCCACACTCCACCCTGAGGCCCTCGCTCGCACACAGGAGACAGACGACAGCTGCGTAGTGGCACACACCCCAGGAGAGTCCGGCTCTCCTTGGTGCTCAGCACTATAACCTAGTGGGATTTTGCTGAAGCTAGGGTAGGGGTGGGAGGCTGAAACTTGCCCCTCCCCCCGCTCCCAGGAGTCCCCGTGTTCTCAGCTCTGCATGCGAGTCCGTGATGACTCTTTTGTGTCCTCGGTGCCTATGCTGATTCCAAAGCTAAATGTCGCGCTGGCTGCTCAGCAGGTGGGGCGAATAGCAGCTGGCTGCAGCCAAGCTAAACGGAGCTCCAGAGCTCGAACTAGAAGCTTCCATGTGACATTTACACAGCACAGCCTTGCTCAGGATTCCGGCTTAGCACCCCTTCATTCAGGGGCAACCTGCCGGCCCTCCTTCACTTGAGGGGGGCCTTGTGATTTACACCTAAATGCTCAGCGAGTCTGTGTGTCGCTAAGGGAAGCTGAAGCGGAGGGAAGGCTACAGACTGCCAAGGTGACACAGCCCAGAACTTCACTACTAGTCATATATACTGAGAGCCTGGGCACCCTCCTTTGTGCTCCTGGGGGAAGCTTTGGCATAGTCCTTTCAGCAAATGCCAGCTTGAGAGAGGTGCCGAAGTCGCCTCCTTCGTCTCTGTAGGGGTCCTGGAGCATCTGCCTTCCCTCTGAGGTCTGAGGCAGTGCTAGTCCCGCCGGTGGCCAGTGCTCCACCCCAAATTCCAGCGCGGGCAGCTCCCTCATCCGGACCAGACCGGCAGGCTCCGAGGCGCCGTTTGGGTGGGAGAAGGTGGCTGCTCTCCCTGACTCCGTGCTGCTCCCTAGCACACAGGTCCCCGGTCTCCACCTGCAGACCATCCATCGTAATTCTCTCCCCCATTGTCCTGAGCTCCTCAAGGGCACGGCCCAAGTCTTTCATCTCCACTGTTCCCTGTCACCTGGCACACTGCTGGCTGCTGGACTGACTCTCAGTGAACCACAGAAGGGCTTCAGCAGCCAGCGCCCATCAGCCGAGGGTCAGAAACCTAAAGTTCAAAATAGTACTTTCTCCCTCGTTTAGGCTTCTGAACCTAAACTGGGTGCTGACCTGGAACTGTGTCTGAGTCGGTTTGTAGAGCAGCCTATGACCAGGGAAGATGTCTGTTCTCTTCCCACTTTCCTTCAGAATAAATGATACTCTCGCTGTGCCTCGGTTTCTCCCATTTGATACCCACGGGCCTCTGAGCAGTCTGTCCTCTCTCCCCCCTTGCTGGGACCTCTGAGGAGGGTGGCATGTTTGTAGGAGGGTTTCCCTGTGTTTTTTGGGGGGGCCATCGGTCAAGTGATATCTGACCCACTGTTCTTAGAAGTTCCTCTCCTAACCTGAATGAAACCTCCGGGCTGCTGGCTTCACTTAAGCAAAACCACCTACAAGAGGAACCCTCTGGAGTCGGTGACAGGACTGACCTGTCTGAGTGCGCTCTCAAGATAGAGGGCTGTCAGCCTGGGCGTGCTCTCGAATCACCGAGATGTATCTTTAAAATATCAGAGTCCTGTCTCCTCCATATCTGATCTAGTGGCGGAACACTGGATGTTTTTTAACCGCTCTCTCCGTGCAGATAACATGTATTGGGGACTGACTACCGCTGTGTTGGAGGGTCTTCACCAGAAGGAGCCCTTGAACATCCACTGCTGGCCTCCCTTTCCCACCCCCCGGCCACAGGAAGGTGAAGGGGTGTTTGCCGCTTCTGGGCACCCCCGTCGCCTTCCTTAACCGGTTCCAAGACACCGCTATTGTCCCAGATGGTGCGGTAAAGCCGCAGTCCCACCCCCATCCCCCACCCCACGCAGAGCCCGGTGCTGCTTAACCTTGGAGGGCAGATAGGTATCTGTGGAAGGCAGGTCGATTGTGTTTTAGAGGACAGTCCAGAGCTGTCACTGCAATTTGTTCAAATGAAGACTTTTTTTTTTTTTTTTTTAACTCTAGCTTGAGGGAGTCCCACCTGGGTCACGCCCGCCAGCTCCCAGGCATCACCTCCCCGCCCCACCATAGCAGGAGAGTCTGCCTCAGCCTCGAGAGGCAAGGCCAGACACCAGTTGAAAATCCGAGACAGCTTCCTCTCCTCCCTCCACATCTTGTCAGATATTTCAAGCTTTGAGTCCTTATTCGTGCTCTGCCTACTTGGCTGGCTGTTCTTGCACTTGAGCGGCTTGTTTGCCTGGACAGGTCCAAGCTGTCTGAGCCATCAGCAGCTGCACCTCCTCCCTCGCGCCTTCTGTCGGAGCCAACCTTGATTCACAGTAGTGCAGATGGCCCGGCCTTCTCCAGCAACGCCCGCCACTCCCAGCCCTCTCGTGCCCTGCTTTCCCAGAGATGAAGGGGCTGGGTCAGGCCTGGCCTGCAGGTCAACCTGGGGCTACCAGGGAGACCACTCAGTTCATGCTCTGGCTTATTAACCCAGACAACACACTAACAAAAATTTTTGTTTTTTTTTAAATCTGAACCACATCAGATAAGGATACAGCAAGGTCTAAGTTCAGATTATGCAGGAAATACTTCCCAGCTTGTGGCAGAGGTAATCTGTTTTTGCAAATAGCCCTGGTTCTAGCTTCCTAACTCTGCTTGCTAACTGTTACTGAGAGCTGAGAGAGAATCAGAGACAAGGGCAGGTGTCAGACATCAGCGTCCCCTCCTTCCCTCCCCTTCTCTCCCTTTAAGGCAGACTGGGCAACTTCTCTACTGCGCCTTGCTTTCTCAGACGGGCTCCAGGTGCCAAAAGGTGGTGCTCTGTAACATACCACTGTTATCAGTTCATTTCCTTTTTCCTTGTCCCTCTCCAAGAGAAATGAAGTGGCAGATGACAAATGTGAGCAGAGTCGGGGGTGACCTTGGACATAAGAAAGACATGCACACCAGGGCCTGGACGTCACTCTGCCCTCCTGCCGAGCTGCAGACGAGGTGCAGAAATGGGGGTCCCATCTAGCAGCCTGGGCCTGGGTGAGACCCACACCCATGCTTTCTGGCAGCAGCCTGCAGCAGGGTGGGGTGCTGGGGCCACAGGCTCCTCGCCCACCCGTGTGGCTTGGGACCAAGTGCAGATACACTGGCTCATTCGGGTCGTCTGTAAACCTAAGGGACCCTAGCACCTACTGGAATGCCATTGTGCCAGCAATACCCATGTTCACAGGATTTACCCTGGGGCTCAGCTGCCACTCACATTATTTCCAAGCATTCTCCTCCATTGGAGAAACTGTCCCAGGTGAAAGTGGCTTCAGCACAGCCCCCAAAGCCAGCCCTTTCATGAGGGAATATCAGGACTGAGATATATTATCCACTCTCCCTACAACTTGGGGTACTTTCCTGAGGACTGGGTATTTTTAATCCTTGATAATGCTACAATATCTTTATTGGCACCCAAGGACCAGTAAAGGAAATTAGTCCTGAATATTCATTGGAAGGGCTGAAGCTGAAACTCCAGTACTTTGGCCACCTGATGCAAAGAACTCGCTCTTTGGAAAAGACTCTGATGTTAGCAAAGATTGAAGGCAGGAGGAGAGTCAACAGAGGATGAGACGGTTGGATGGCATCACCAACTCGATGGACATGAGTTTGAGTAAGCTCTGGGAGTTGGTGATGGACAGGGAAGCCTGGCGTGTTGCAGTCCATGGGGTCGCAAAGAGTCAGACATGACTGAGCAACTGAACTGAAGGACTAGTAACACAGAGACTGAGGCAGAGGCTGCCTGAAGATGTATCTGCTTCTCTCCCCATCATCAGAGCCAGTCATTTGGTGAGCACGCTCATGCCCTAGTAAGCATGATACAGTGGATGGGATGGAATTAAGGGGCCTTCGATAGTGAAGGACAGGGACGCCTGGCATGCTGTAGTTCATGGAGTTGGAGAGAGTCAGATACGACTTAGCGACTAAATAACAATTCCACTCCTAAGATCATGGTTGGGGTCTATTCTCTTCTATCCAATTTGATAAGGAAGGAAGGAAGATCTTTTACCTTTTACCAATACCTGGGAACCTTTTTATTTCTCTAAAGCCACAGGATAAGTATCATCAAACTGCTGGATTTCCTGCTCTTCAGGACTGGCCCTGTCCTCCAGGGCTTCTGTCTTAGCATTGGGTGTTGCCTTCTCTTCCTGCTACAATTGCTGCTTGGCCTATTAGCCTCAGGAAACTTATTCTGTTGGATCCGTTCTCTTCAAGTACCACCACATTTTATCCACCTGCCTGCTTTCGTTTTTGATCCACGCATTGTCATCATTTAGATCCGCTGGTCTAAGTGACCCACAGGCACAATCCAGGCTCTTGAGATGGGTGTCTCCAGGGTCTGAAATTGACAGTATTTGTCTTAACCCTTAAAGTAACCTTGTTGTAGCCAAAAACCTTAGCCAGCAAACACCTCAGCAGATGCACTGCCCTCCACCCCACCCCACGCCTCTGGTGACGCAGGAGAATAGCCCTAGAGCCGCGGGGCGCAGTGTCCAGAGGGCAGCAGAGCTCCAGTGGGTGCGGCCATCCCCTGGCTGCCAAGCCCCTTGTCACGTAACAGGTTCAGAGGCTTGGAGGTTGGAGTGGGGAGGTTCTGTCCTCCAAACTCACCACGGCACTGCCTGTAAACCTGCCTAGCCAGGGCCCAAAAGGGCTGCCTGCACAGCCCACATCATCCAGGTGTCTGCTTGATGCCGTGATGTCCCGGGCCTACGGGGGCTGCATAAGTACAGCTGCAAGCTTCCCACTAGATGGTTCCTGCTTCCCCCGCACAAGGTGACCCTCTCGGGCTCCGTGTGGCTTTCAGTATAGGTGTAGGCATGAGAGATGGTGCCCTTCTCTCTGGGGACAGGTAAGGAAGAGATTTCCCAGCTGAGTTCCTGGGTCTCTGTTCCAAATGTAAAGGAGCGCCCCCCACCACCACCATCCCTCAGTGTCCCCAACTCTGCGCACCTGATTCCGCCTCAGTCCATTTCCCAGCCGCAGCTCTACTGGGGACAAACTCTTTACCCTTGTGGTATTCTGTAAGCTGGAGCGGTAAGTCCCGAACCTCCAGAAGGGAGATGAAGTGACCTTGTGGGGCTGACGGGTAACAGCACAGCCAGCGTTTGTTTCGGGGTGTTGATTTCCACGTATTAAGGTTTGAGTTGCTACTGAGCTCCCTTGCCCATATGTGTGACAGTCAGGCTCTGTATCCACAGAGATGCCCAAGCAGGGACGCAGTGTGGGGCGAGAGCTATGCTGCTGTGCTCTGGCACCTGAGCACGTTTCCATCTCCAGCACGGAGCTGCCAGTGGGGAACTGCTGAAGTGGCACTCCGAAGGATCCACCAGGGAGACCCCTCCATCTCCTGCCAAGCTAAACAAACCCTGCCTTGCCCTGTTCTGAATCACACCTCCCTGCAGATTCATTCCTCCTTCCCTGGCGCGGCTCGGGCACCGCCTTCCGGGAAAGTCCTGGGTGTCCGCAAGAGAGGCGTTGGAGGAGAAAGGAACTGATGGAGGAAGGGGGAGTGCCGCTCAGTCATCTTTTAAGTAGAAAGGAAAAGGTCAGCGGAGCCGCACGGGGCCGAGGCCGCATCAGTGTTGACTCTACCTTGCTGCGGCAAAGGGGCCGGCTCACCGGGGCGAGCGGTGGGCACTGCCAACCCCACCCAGCTGCTGACAGCCAAGCACAAAGAAACGCGTGCTCTGTACACACAGATGGGTCTGAGTGTCAGCAGGAGCCCGTTTTTAGCCCTTGCCCAGGAAAGGCAGCCCACAACACAGTAATTTAATTAAATTTGCTTCTCTCCATGGCCCACATATTTGAAGAGGTTTGGGGGGAAATGAATCTGGCTGAGGAACATCACCCTGCCGCTCTGGCACTGCCCCAGAGCCGAGCCGCAGCACCATAAAGGGTCTCGCCATCCTGATTACGGCCCAAGGCATCTGTCTGCACTGCAGGCTCTCTGGCCAGGCTGCCTGCTGGAAGCAGTCGGTCTCCATCACAGGGAAGCCACCGGGGGCAAAATAAGGGGACTCCCCGCCCCCGACTCAAGACCTGCTGGCAGCAGCCTTGGCAGTACCTAGAGCCGTGGTGGCATTAGCTTTCCCCACTGGCCTCAGAGTACGAGAAGGGAGAGGGCAAGACAAGAGGACCCCCCTCCCCCACCCCCACTGACACTGCGGCCTCAGTCATCACCCCAGTTTCAGTGTTAGCCCACATGTGTGGGCTTCTGCCCTGAACGTGATCGGTTTCTAAGGACCTGAAATGGACTCAGCTTTTTCATATTACCCTGCTGCCTTCCTCAGGTGCTAGCAGTTTTTGTTCATTATGCCTGAGCTTAACTCACACCCAGACCCCCATGACCTCCCACTGCCTCCCAGCCAGTCTTGCATTACGTTTATCAACTCCTCGGGGCTTCCCTGGTGGCTCAGTACAGAATCTGCCTGCAATGCAGGAGATCTTCCTTTGGGTTGGAAAGATCCCCTGGGTGAAGGGAATGACTACCCACTCCAGTATTCTTGCCTGGAGAATTCCTTGGACAGAGGAGCCTGGTGGGCTGCAGTCCACAGGGTCACGGAGTCAGACAGGAGTTACCTATGCTTTTGCTTTCTCTCGTCTTCGCCCTCCTATTCAGGGTGTCTGCCCTTTCCTCTTAGCACTAACCTCTAGCCTGTCTCTCAGCCTTTCTTGTCCTAGATCGGCAGCACCAAGTCTTGGAGAGGTACATTCTCTGGTGATCTTTCTGTCCCCCTTCCCAAGAGTACATCCTCCTGGCTGGTAATCTCTCCTGCATAATGAGAATAGCAGTACCTCCGAGAGAAAGGGAATTTCTCTGGCACGGTTCAGCTCAACACCAGCAGAACACAGGCTGTTGCTTAGGAGTGGGAATCATTAGTGTCAGGCCATTATTGGAGGGGACCGGTCTCTAGGGGAGCTAGCAGAAATTACCGCTCCTTAATAGACGGAAACTCATTTGCTCCAAGCCCCCGCCCTCCTCTTTATTTCTCTGCATTCCCCACCTCCCTTCTCTTCCCAGCTTTGAAGTTGAGAAGAGAGGTAACTCCACCCGATCCAAGATGGCAAATTTCTGCTAAATTAACTTGGTTAAAAGAGATCCTTGGCTGCAAGCGGCTGTTTTTTAGAATGTTTCTGTTGGGACTTCACTTGAAACCATCATGAAGGAGACAGATTCTAATTAAATGTATGTGATAGAATTTCTAGCCAGGGCCACTCTGTCGTTTCCCTAGAGAGGATTTGTTGAGATGGGGGAAGGGGCGTTCACTGGCTGCAGGCCCCCGAGTCAGCCCAGGCTGTCTGAGGTTTTCCTTGCTTACAGTACCAGGGAAGACGTTCCTGCTTCTCCAGTAGTCAACTTGACCTTGAACGGACCTCTGACATGATTGAGCTTCTGCAGAACTTCCTTCTACCTGTTCTTTACAGCTCTTCACTTTTATGGAGATGGGTAGGGTGGCCTCAGCCACAAATGCCCCTTCTAATTTGTTTGCTGGCTGGGCAGCCGTCAGAACTCCCCTGCCCTGGAACATTTGTAGTTGAAGAGAAAGGAAAAGTTGCTGGATTTCTCAGGTCTAGTTGTTTGAGTGAAGTCAGGTGTGGGCACCATCTGGTTTAGAGTGTGAAGCCCAGATAAAGTCCTGGCGTGAAAGGCCTTCCGCTCCTCTCCCTGCCTCCCTGGAAGCAAAAAGTAAGGGATGGCACCAGTTTGCAGACTCCAGGGGCACTGGTCACCTTGTAGCTTCTGTCAGTGGCGCCCCCTGCTGTTATAAGTCTCAGTAGCCCTGCCGGTGCTGGGCTAAGAACCCAGAGACCTGATCCCAGTACCACCAGCTCACGGGCACTGGCAGTCACATCTCCCTGGGCTTCCTTTTCTTCACAAATAAAATAAGAGGGTTCACCTAGATTTTCTGAATTAACTTGGAAACTCCCTTCACTGTCTCCACCTTCCTGAAGTCAGAAGCTGGAAACTGTCAATCTGTCCTCAGCTGCCCGTCCCAGGTCGACCAGCTGTGAGAACACACAGGTGATGCAGAGGGGCCCTCGGCTGACATTGATCCCACTGGTCAGAGCAGGTATGGACTCAGAACAGGAATGCGAAAGAGGGATTAAGGGACGGGAAAGTTACTCTGCAGCCCAAGAAGCTGAAACCAGAGGCACACGGAATAGGCCAAGTCCGGTCCTCTCTTGCGCTTGTTCTCCTCTGTGACTTCAGAACCTTTTTCCCTTGTACACGTGCATACAACACACCCAGCAGCTGCCACTACTTCCTTCACAAGGGAAACCGAATGAAATGCAGGCATGCTTTCTGAGCTGTCTCAGTGTTGCCATATCCCTCTAAGCCTCCTCTCCCCATTCCCCATTGAAAAAGTATCTTCCCTTCCTCTGGTTCCTTTAGCAGTCTTTTCCTCAGCCCTCCCTCCAATCTTAACTCCAGACTTCCCCAACTCATCCCCTTAAGAGATGAATGGGAAGAATACACTGTCATGTCAGAAGGAAGCCATTGTCAATTCACACAGGCAGACGCTAATAGGATAAAGTATTATCTGACTTCCTTTAAGTCCAGAAATTAAGTCTTCTTGCAGTGGTAATAGATTATCACTGTAGCCACTGCAGCTGGGGGGCTGCGGGAACAGGCAGTCCATATCTGAGGCCTGGGCTCCATGTCTAGCACTGTGATGGGCCTGCTGCAAGGGATGTGTTGTGCATTCCTGCAGACACCAGGGCACTATCCAGGGAATTGCCTCCAGCTCATTCAGTTCACCTCCAGGGTGGAACCTGAGTAGGAGGACCTGTCTGAGTGTCCTTAATGAACCTGGGTGAGTGGGTTGGGCCTTGAAGCCTGGGGAACAGTAGCCTGAGGCCAGGAAACCAAACTTTGCACAGGGAACAGTTCTTGTGCGAAAGCTCATCTCCGTCATCCTTGCTGACTCATGGAACGGGTAGAGTGGCTTATCTGGTGACTACATCCCCACCTGCACAGACAGGGAAACCAGGGTTGTGAAATGTAAGAAACTACAGATTAAGGACTTGCCTCAGAAGAGGAAACAGGACTGTGAAAAGGAAGAAAGAGCCACTGGGCTTCTAGAATGGAAGGATCTTGCGGGGCATCCTTGGTCCTGTCTTGACAGACAGTTGGACACACACGGGAGGGGGGAACTGTGACAGGAGAAGGAATGGAGGGTGTGCTTTCTATTAATGGGAGATATAAGCAGGTGAATGGATATTAAAAAAACAAGTAGATCAAGGGCTGTTCCTTTGGTATTTAGTAATTAATCTCAACTTAGTAATGGCTCTGGTGTTGTTTCTAGGCACACAGAATGGATGAACCTGAAAAGCTAAGTACCACTTTGGTCCATCCAATCCCCACAGCTGGCGTTAGCGTGGCCTCTCAGCCTTACTGCTTCCCTACTACAGGTCCAAAAATCTTTACCGGGCTAAGCTAGCAATGACAGCACCATCCTTGCAAATGCTACCTTCCTTGGCCAGGAGAGCCTCCTCTCTCAGGGCTGTCCCCCACGGGCCCCGGCCTCGTCTCTCTGACTCACTGCCAGGGTCCACGTGCAGCACCGAACTCAGAGTCGTCATGATTTTTATGGGGAAACATGATTTATATAACAACCCCACCACCACCACCGAAATAATACTCTTGTTGTGGATAAACAGTGAGCTGCTATATCTCCTCTTCTCCTCTCCCATGACTGTACCTTCTTATAAAGGAGGGAGCCTGTCAGGATCAGAATTTGATTACAGCCCTGAGGGAGGGGTTGCTCCCAGCAGTGGACAGCCTCCAGCATCTCCCACCCCCCGCCCAGCAGTGGACAGCCTCCAGCTTCGGGAACAGGACTGTCGTGGGTAGGTGGTTTGGCCCAAGTACTGACAGCAAAGCTGGCATGTTCCAGAGGATGAAACCTGTGATCATGCTAAAATCTAATTCTAGCCTCTCATTAGGAAATCAAATGCTTGCTTTCTTAGGCTTCTCTTGGAAAGTTGATCTCCCTGCCTTTCTTCTCCTCTGCTCCGTGCCATGAATTTCACACTGCCAGTCCTCCCCCCATCCAGGGTCCTGCCAGCCTCCTGTTTGTGAGGGCAGAGGAATCTCCCTGGCTTTCCTCCCAAACTGCATTGCAGCCCCTTAGCCTCTGTATCTGCCACATAGCTCCATTCCACTCTCACTTGCTCAGATTATGGTGCTTTTTCTCCTGTCTTGTTTTTCTTTCCTCCAAGCCCCTCAAAACTGCTCTGAAGCCCCAACTGCCCTCTCTGTGCTCCTTTCTCCTTCCTGGTGCCTCCGTGGGCCCACCTCCCTTGGTAAAGCACCCTGATAAAGAAACAAGATGATCTGAGAAGACACTAGGAAGCTTATTACCTTCTTGGCAAAGGCCAGGGTTCCTGGTAGTATTTCCTATCCCAGCTCTCAGCTTGTGCACCACCACCACCAACAGATTACCTTTTCTCCTGACTCGCCAGAAGGAAGGGTAATCTGCTCCTGGGCTAGGACAACGCCTTGGGTCATCTAAAGGGCTCAATTAAAGAATGGAGCACAAAGAAGAAAAGTAAACCCATCTTTCCCACAGTGCTTGGGCTTGTAGACAGTGCTGTCATGCTCCCCAGGACTTCTGGGTGACCGTCCCCCCTCACTAGACTAGTCCAGTAGGCGTGTCCTCTCTTTGGATGTGGATGAGGTTCAATAATAGAGGTGGTGATGGAGGCTGGTCAGTTGGTCTTCCCCTTATGTAGTATCATCAAATTTTAATTCCTACAACAACCTACGAAGTATTGAAGTAGACACCAATATTATGTCCATTTTAGAGATGAGGAAAATGAGTATTTGTCTGAAGTCACACAGCTAGTAAGTGATAGAGCTGGAATTCAGCCTGGGGAGACCAGCTCCAGAATCTGTACTTGCAAGCACTATGCTGTATTGCTTTGCAGATACATATATTTCACTGATCTGCTTCCTGAAGCCTTTATCCCTGCTCCCAGAAGCAATTCACTTCATCTCAATATAAAGCAAAAATGAAAACAACCTTAATCCACTGCCCAAACCATTCTTCCCCCCTCCAGGGGAAAGGGTGCTTTCTGAATGGATAGAAACCAAGAGAGGTGCTTTGAGCCAAAAGTGCCTTGCAGTTTAGCTGAGGCAGGATTTTGAAATGGCGTGAACAGTGCCTGCATTAGCCGATGGCATGGAGCACTGAGTGCCAGCAGAAGAGATAAAATCAGACATATGTTTGGATATAAATGTTCTCTTTTTCTCTTCTTTTCTTCTCTAATTTTGTTGCAGTAAAATGTTGGAGCCATAATTGTGGGCCCTGGCCCCTGAGGTAGTAGCCTGGGCTGAGTGAAGCCCACTTGGCCTTCTGTTAACCTCTACTCAGCTCTACTGAGGTGAGCCAGAGCTCTTCACTGTGAAGAGCATGGACTCTGGACCTCTTCCCCGTTAATAGGAATTGTCTTGAAGGGACCCTACTATTAATATGCTGCCCGCCCTCCCTCCGACCACCACCCCACGCCCCACCAGCTTTGGTACATATTAACAGCCATGATAAAGCTGGTGTCCCTAGGCCTTAGAAACTAGTTTGTCTCCTCTACCCTCACTGCCAATAGGATTCAGCTTTATGACCAGAGAGTCATAAAGTGTCCTAGAGCAGATTATGGGAGTAGCAATCAGATCATGATTTTAGAGCTGGGGCTAGGGCAGATGCAATGGAGAAGAGTTAAGGAGCCCCCTGCCCCCGCCCCGCAAACAGTCTCACTGTTCAGCCAAACAAACAGAAACCACTCCACTGTGCACAAGTTGCTCTGAGAGGTGCTCTGAGACCTCTGTCAGTCCTTTACTCTGCAGAGCTTCCCAGGCCAAGGTTGGGAGAGGACCAAGCCATCGTTCCACTGTGAGCACCCAGCCTTGTCTACGTCACCTTTTACCTAGCAGTCGTTGCCCTCTGTAGGATTCCTGTGGTTTCTGTCTGCCATTGAACCTAAGAATCAGGCAGCTATTTTGTGTAGTCCTGAGAATCCAACTCCTTAGCACACGTGGCCCTTGGGTCAGCTCTGGGGCCCCTGTGGTCAGAATTCTGCTCAGTAGAACTGGTTCAAAGGAGATTGGACAGCTCCAAGAGGGAGGAGAAAAGAGCACAGCAGTATCTATAGGAAGGTCCCATTTTCATATTGGCCAGGAAGGAAATATGTTGAATGAGAAATCACATTGGTTTGGGGAGTCAGGAGACCTGGCTTTCAATCCCACCTCTTCCCCTAATTAGCAGTGTGACTTTGGACTATATCATTCAGTTGCTCTGGGGCTCCGTTTCTTTGATTATAAAATGTGAAGGGATTAGACTACATGGTTTTTCACAGCCTTTAAAAAATTCTGTCACGAAAACTCCCTAACTCCATATAATCAGCAGCACTCTTTTCCCTCTAACATGTTGCTATAACTCTTCCCACACCCACCCCCCCATCCCAATCCAGCGAGCTGCCAACCCATGTTCCATTCTCAGGTTAACAAACCCTACAGTTTGGCCAGGCCAAGGATGAGTCTCCTGCCCAGCATTAAAGGCGGCACTTTCGGTGCTCAGGGGACCCCTCTCTGAAAAGTTGACCCAAGTGCCTTCTACAGAGAAGGGCATACTCAACACCATGGCGAAGGAGCATTGCCGCTCTAGAGGCTGAACCAGTGCCCAGGTCAGGGAGCAGGCCCAGTGAGCAAAGGAACCCCCCTAACAGCTCTAAGGACACTCAAGCCCGTGAACCATATCCTGTCTCCACAATGTCCTCTGACGTTCCTTCGGGAAAACACCTCTCCCTTACATTCCAGAGCTTGAATATGCCCCACCCCCAGGACAGGTGCATCTGTTCTTAGGACTCTTCCCCAGGAATGTCTCAGGCCTGTTTCTTCACCTCTCTCCTCAGATGTCTATTCAGCCCCCAAGCCTTTGTCATTTCACAGCAACTGCATAGTTCCCTGACTGCCCAAAGAGCTGTCGGAAGAGCAGGGGTGGGAGGAAATGGGCTCCACACCCTCTGCTTCTGAGGCCGCTCCTTCCTTCACAATCACCTCTGAATGTGTACCTGGGAAGCTGTTCTAATAAACAGCCTGAGTTGTGTCTATGGCACCAGGAAAAGGGGTGATTTCTTGCATTTTTCAACTGGTCCTCGCCAAGTCCCACCCTTTTTTCTGCTGCAGTTTTCTCTCTTTTTTATTGGGGGTAGGGTAGCAGAGGACAGGCAGAGGGAACACATCATTGTAGCCTAGAAACATGAATAGCAGTTTCTTAAAGTGTGAGCCCATGCATACATGCTGCCACAAACACGGATACCCAGAAATTTTGTATAAGCAAAATACACAGAGAGAGAGAGGAGGATTAAGAATTGGCCCTTTCTTAGCCAACTGCTGCAAAGTGCTGCCGCCTCTCTCCCTGTTCAGCGCCAGGGAGATCACACCCACTCAGTCCCGATTCCCTGCATTAGTATAAATACTGGCGCTTGAAGAGACGCAGGGTCCCAGTTCAGGCAGCCTGCCTGAATGACACTCCTCAGCTAAGCCTCAGGAGACTGACACCCACCACCACCACCGAGAGACACATTTGTTTATTTAGTACCCAGAGAATGGGAGCAGCCCTGCCAGAGGGATCTTTTCATCCCAACAACATTATTGCAGTCCTCTTCAGTCTCAGTCCCCCAGGGTCCCCCCAGTAAAGCTAGTGCTGTCTGACCAGCAGCTTCTGCTGAGGTGGCATTTAACTCCTGGCCGGGTCCCAGGAGCTGAGGTTGACCCATTTCCCCCGCTTTTCCAGGGCACAGGAAATTCGGTTCTACCCCCAACAGAGCCAGGGACTAACACACTTAGCTTGTGAAAGGTGCACTAGAATCGGGGTACTTTTATTTAAGCTAAGGAAAAGTGGTTGACAGCTTCAACGTGTTCCCATACTTTAAAAGAAATTGAACATGGTCCTCCCCTCCCCTTTATTCCTTTAAATAGAAATGATTCGGTCAATGCTCATAAGAAGCTATAGGTTCAGGGTCTTACTCAATTTAACCCTTTAGGGACATTGAATTAAAAATTGAACAATATTTATTAAAATACAAAAATACACTTTTCTCACATTACAATCAATGTTCTTTTGTTGGCGTTTCCCCACCCCCCCACCCTACCCCCCTTTCAAATCTGAACTCTTTATTTCCTTTTAAAGCTAAAATAATAAGTAAAGTTACATCATTAAATGGACCAGCATAACAGAGATCTCTGCCTTCCCCGCCCACGCCCACCCTTTCTCTTCCCCTCCTCCTGAGGCAGGCCTGGGAGAGGGAAGCCTTTTGCCCCACTGTGCCACATTCAACAGGACTCCACGGCCAACTCACTGTGCGTGCGTGTGCATCACTTTGTTCGAACTGTGGATTTCAGATCTTTTTTTCTGAAGCATCCTTGGTGAGGAAAGGCTTCATCACTTTAAATGAGCCTGTGCCCTCTCTGTCTCCCCCTTTTCTTCTCTCCCCATCTTCTGCCCCCCTACCCATCACCACAACCCATTGATATCAGCCGTAATAATCCCTAATGAATCAGCATTTAGAATAGTCACCAAATCACAAGCATGAGAAAAGCTTCCACTCCCCCAAGCTTCCCACTCCCAGCCTCTCCTCCCTTTCTCCACCTTAAAACAAACAAACCCTTTATAAAAGAAAATCATCAAATGCCATCATTGTCGACAATCATTTGTCAGACACTGGGAACAACAGGTGGACATGGCACTATGCTGATGTATGCCCTCCCGTGAATACCTTTTCTCTGTTGCTCTCCGCTCCCATCCCACTCTGGGACCCCCAGGCCCCTTCAGAAGCCGCCTCCTTCACCTGGGAAGCCCTGAATAGACACATGCCTTGCACAGAGTGGGTTAAGCCCAACTGCAGGAATCTGGTACAATGTGAAAGCATTTGACTGCAAGCTACGCCAGCTCCCTTCCTTCTCTGCTCCTCCCGTCAGGCGGGGCACACGGTGTCCCAGTGCACAAACCAAGAAGACCTATGCACAGGGGTGCGCACCCTCAGTCCCTTGAGGGTTTCATTTGAATTTCAGTGATTTTCCTGTTTAAAACACCGTGTTACAGATCTGTCTTCCCCTTGGCCTCAGAAGAAAAATGTATTGCCTCTCAACATTCTAAGCACAGTACAAATTCTTAGTGCTTTTTTTTGGAATTTTTTTTGTTTTGTTTAAATAAGATAAATCTGCAAAGACAGCTCTCAGCCTGAGAAAGATGTCTATAGAAATGGGTAGTCCTGGGTCCTATGAAGCATCTTCTAAAAAAAAAAATGACAGATTCCATCTACCCCCCACCCCACCCCTCAGCAGCCCGCACCCTAACTCTTTAGGGATGTTTGTTGGTGTTTTAAGTTGGTTTTATCTTAGCAGTTTTAACCGTATACCAGAAATCCCTTCTGGCCACATAGCAAGTTGACTTGTGACTTCTACCCCACAACATTCCCAAGGTAACCCTCCCCTACCCCCTTTAAATAGAACTTACAAGTTAGAAAATAGTTTTGTTTTGAGTTTTCTTTTTTAAATTTTAATATAATCTGTTTCTTTTACCAGCCCATAGATTTAATATATAAGCATATACAAGAAAAAGTCTCTCCCCACTCTGTACAAAAGTTGCTGTCTTTGTGTGTGTGTGCATTCTATTGCATTTGTATAAGTTTTTTTTGGGGGGGGGGGGAGTCATATCTGAGTTTCCTGTACCTTGTCCTTGGTATGGGTCTGAATGATATAAGGTTCAGAGATAGTGGTGACCGCGGGGTGGAGAGAGTTCCCCAGGCTGTTTTCTGTCCAGTGGGCCCCATGTGCTGGTTTGTAGGTGTTGTAGTTAATATGGTCATGAATTGTGGGCAGCACAACTGCCCCCTCACCTGATACACCGGCCGGAGCTGCTGTTGCTGCTGCAGGTGCCGCCGCTGGGATGTCGTCATCCACCTGGATAATCTCAACTGTCCGGGCGGCTGTGACTGTACTCCTCTGCTGGTGCCGCTTGCGAAGTTTATAGAAGACAATCAACATGGCAGCAGCGAGCAGGGTCACTGCCACAAAGCAGCCGATGATGATCTTGGTGGTCTTCATGACTTCATCCAGGCTGGTCTGCATCTTGTCGTTGGTGTCCGTCGCGGTCACTGCCACCTGCTTGGGCACACGGGTGGTCTGGATGAGCACCGTGGTAGAGGTGGTATAGGCCGGCTGGTAACCAGTGGACGTCGTAGGAACAGGCTTGTACTTGCGCGTTGTGTCCTCGGGCGAGATCTCGGTGGTCTCCACTGTGACCGTGGTGAAGAAGCTGTAGTTGGAGGTGTTGAGCTCGGCCGTGCTCACGTTGAGGTAGGCCGAGGCATTGGAGTTGCCCGCCACATTGGTCACCATGCACGTGTATACCCCTGTGTCTGAGAGCAGCACGTGGGAAAAGTTCAAGGTGCCGTCGTTGAGGACGGAGATCCGTGGGTGGCGGGAGGCGTGGCTGAGCACTGTCCCATTGGGCAGCAACCACTTCACAGAGGACATGGGGGGAGTCCGACACTTAAGTTCCGCCATCCGACCCTCCGAGATATTGAGGTCCCGAGGGGCATCCATGATGAAGGGGGCGGAGCACTGGAAGGAGGCCTGGTCCACCTCCACCAGGTAGCGGCCTCGCATGTGCAAGGGAGCGTGGCAGCGGCCACAGCAGGTGGAATTGGTGGGTATGTACTCCCGAAGCCACCAGGCTAGCCAGAGAATGTCACAATCACAGTTCCAAGGATTGTGGTGTAGGTGCAACTCCACCAGGTACCTCAGGGGGGTGAAGAGGTCATGGGGCAAAGAAGAGAGGTTATTATGGGCCAGGTTGAGTTCCACCAGCGAGGCCAGCCCATCAAAAGCATTCCGCTCAATCAGGCTGACCTGTGAGTTCATGACCCATAGCTTCTTGAGGGAGCCGAGGCCATGGAAGGAGCCAGGCCTGATCTCCGGGAAGTGGTTCCCCGACATCTCCAGCTCCTCCAGCCCCACGAGCGGGGTGAGGTTGGGCATGTCCTTGATGTTGCACATGCCCAAGTTCAGGTACTTGAGGTTGAACAGTCCCTCAAAGGCCCCCTCGGAGATGTACTCCAGCTTCTTGAGCTCCCCCAGGTCCAGGCGCATGAGGGAGGGCACCCGGTTGAAGGCATAAGAGGGGATGCTCTCTATGGGGTTGTTGCGCAGCCAGAGCTCCCGCAGCTTGGACAGGTATTCGAAGGCCCCGCTGGGGATGACCGTCAGCCAGTTGTCGAACAGCTCCAGGGTGTTGAGGCTGGCCAGGCCATTGAAGGCCCCCACCTCTATCTGCCGGATGGAGTTCCTGCCCAGCTGCAAGACCTCCAGGTGGTGAAGGTGGCGGAAGGTGTCGGCCTGAATCATCTGGATATTGTTCTCCATGAGGTTGAGGTACCGGGTGTTGGAAGGAATCCCCTGAGGGACCTCGGAGAGGCCCCGGCGGGTGCACACTACCTTGCTGAACTGGTTACTGCACGAGCAGACGGATGGGCAGTTCTGGGGCCCGGCGGAGGCAGCAGCAGCGATGGCTGCACACAGAATCCACACTTGCGCCGTGAGGTAGACGACGGGGAGCAGGACGGCATTCCAGGTGTGATGCACAGTTACCTGCCACAAGAGCTTCATGGTGTGGCACGTTCATAATTCACCATCGCCTGGGATTTTGGCTCGGAAAGGAGAACCAGCCCTACCCCGGCTTAAGTGAGCTAGGAGCTCCTCTTTCCATCTGGAGAAGGAGGTGGGGAGGGGGCGATTAGAGAGACGGAGCAGATCGGCCGGGAAGAAAAAAAAAAATCATGCCAAAACTAAAGAGTGGCCCCTCGTCTACCAGCGCCCCCCGCCCAGACTAGCCCTCGGAAAGCTGGGACTTGCTCTCCCCCCGAGGCGACCATCCCCACCCAATCATTCGCTGTCACCTACCTCGGAAGGAAGGAAGAGAACTGGCGTGGTGTCCTTAAGCGTTCTCCGCCGGAGCTGGCCACCTCGTTCCCATTCTCACTTCTTAGTTTTAATTAACAAAAGGGGGGAAGTCGAGGGGGCGGGGAGGTCAGAGGGAAGGGGAGGGGAGGGGAGGGGTGGGGGGAGACAAAATGGCTTCTAGTAAATCCGGAGCTGGCGAGCGGAGCCGCGGAGTTGAGGCGCGCCGGGAGAGCAGAGGCCCGGCGGGCTATGCAGGTGCATGCCCCCCCCTCCGCCCGAGGCGGGGCGCCGCCAGCGCTTCCCGGCTTTGTCCTTGGACCCTGGCCCCGGCTCGCACCAGCCGAGGGGGATGCCGCTTCATCGCCGGAGTGTGCCTCCGGTGCCCCGCGCCCGCTCCGGGGCTGCTACCAGGCGGGGAGTGAGGGGGCGCCCCGCAGCCTCCCAGGCCGCGCTCGCCGCCGCCGCGCTGCCCCCTCTCCTGGTGTCGCCGCTCCCGGCCCGAGGCAGCTGATGCAGTCGTTCGCTCGCGGTGCTGCGAGAGTTAAGAGGAGGTGTCTGCCGCTCCTTCGCCCCCTCCCTCTTCGACACACACCCCCTTCTCTCCTCGCCTCTTCTCTTAAGGGTTAAAAAGCCCCAAACTGGGCTGAGTTTCCCAGTCCGCCGGCTGCTGGTGCAAAGAGCAGTAATCCGTCCAGCCCCCCGAGGGGCAGCGGCGTGGAGGCAGCGCCGGGATCTGGTCCGCCGGCCGGAGGAGCGCGGCAGCAGCGGCGGCGGCAGCCAGGTCGCCCCGAACTGCAGGCCCTTTTGGGGAGTCCGGGGGCGCGGAATCGCCCGCCGCAGCCGGGCCCCCGGCGCACCACCGGCTCTGGCTTTGTGCAGAGAGAGCGAGTTCGGGGCTCCGGCCCCCGGCGCCTTCAGCGGCTGCGCTGCCCGCGGGCTGCTGCTGCTGCTGCTGCAGCGGCCCCGGCGCTGGCGGCGGCGTGAGCAGCGGGGGTCGCGGCTGCGGGGAACGCTCCGGAGCCCGGGAACATGGTCCCCGCTCGCTAGCGGCGGCGGCGGCGGCAGCAGCAGCGGGGCCCCTGCGCGCGGCGCCCACCGTCTCCTCCTCGCGCCGGGCTCGCGGTGTTGCAGGCAGCAGCCACGCAGACTGCTCTCTCATCCTTTTGTCCTTCAGTCAGAACGTGAATGTACTGCTGACGCATACTGTTCTGGGGAGAAGATTAGCGTGATGCAGTGCTCTTATGTATTAACACCGCTCCCCCTCCGCTGCCTGCCCTCGAGGGGTTAACGCCGGCGCCTTCCAGCGCCGCGCCGGCCCGCGCCGCGCAGCCCCGATCTCCGCGCCACCGTCCGACTTCCTCCTTCCTTCCTTCCTTCCTTCCTTCCTTCCTTCCTCCCTCCCTCCCTCCCTCCCTGCCTTCCTCCTTCCTTCCTTTCTCCCCCCCCACCCCCCACCCCCCGCCCCGGCCGTTTCCTCCCCGCCCCCTCTAGACGCGGGGAGCGGGCCGGGCGAAGGAGCCGGAGTGAGCGTCAAGTGAGGGGCCGCGCGCAAGTCGCAGGCGTTCGCAGCTATTTTGGTCCGATCGGAGGGAGCCGCCGGGTGGCCGCTGATAGGCTGGAGCGGCGCGGGGCTGCTGCGGAGGGACCGCGCGGGGGCCCCCGCCCCCACCCTGGGGCTCTGGGCGCGGTGGGCTCAGGGCCCCGGGAGCCAGAGGCGCGGCGGCCCGCGGCGGGGCTACTGCTGTTGGCGGGCCTCCCGCCCCAACCGCGTCATCCTCACCCCCACCGACTGCTGACGGGGCGACCGGCCGCTCGGCCCGGGCTGCACGCTCGGAGTTCTGAGCTGCACGGGGTTGGTGGGGGACGACGCGGGGGCGGCCGCCCGGGCGCTGCTGCCCAGATGCCGATTAGTCCTGTTCCCCGCCTCCCTCGCACATTTCCTCACCTCGGCTTTAACTGGGGCTTTAAATGATCGTTTTCTTAATGAGGGTTGCGGGGGAGGCAAACAGTGGAAGGAAAGACCAAGTGCGGGGAGCTAGGGGAATGACAACCTGGGACAGCACAACCACCAACGGGAAGGATCGAGGTGAACTCCCAGCCACCGCGGCACAACCCGTTGTTCATTCATGCAGCGGAGCCCTGGCTTTTCAACTCTTTGCAGCCCCGCGCCCTTTCCCCTCCCCGTGCCCAGAGTTTGGACTGAGTGGGTCTTAAACCCTCTGCCCCAGGAGCTTAACCAGCTCTTTGTTGCCTGGACTGCTTGGGAAGAACTGCGTAGCAACCTGCCCCTACTTCTGGTGAGAGGAGATTCCGGGGCATTGGATGGACCAGTGTAGGAGAGGGAACAGAACTTGGTGGCCTTTTCCCACTGGAGAAAACGACTGACCCTTTCTCTGCCTAGTGGGGGTGGGGCCATCTGTGGCTCAGCCCTGGAAAGCCAGCTGGTAGAATATGGCATTGGTTTAGTGATGCTTACCCCCAGGCTTCTTTCCTTGTGCCCCGCCCCCCTCTGCCTTGGCAAGCTTGCTTTTCTACCACCTCCACGTGAGCTATTGCTTAAGAAGAGGAGGTCCTGGATCTCTCAGCTCTCTGGGTTGTGCCACACCCTTATCTCAGCATTCTCTGCTGCCCAGTAACCTGAAACCTCCTTAAATATGCCAGGGAATTTTTGAAGTCCCTGAATGGAGTGAAAGCAGTTCCATTGTTGGCAAGTTGGGTTCCCCATTGCTAACCAACATTTTATTATGCATTTGCAGTCAAATAATAATGACGTTAATAGTTAATATGTGACCTAAAATCACATAGTAAGTGGGGAGCCAGTCTTTGAACCCTGGCAGAGCTCAGATGTCTAGAACTTGGGTAGTAGAAGTGTTTCTCCAGAGTTTTCTCCCAGTCAATAAGAACTCAGGTTTCATTCATCTCCTTCAAGAGTCATTTACTGGGATGTTTGTCTGCTGGCTAGATGGATGGATCTGTTCTTGTTTAATCTTCCTTTACCCAGTGACACAGTTGCCATAGTTGTCTCCATTTTGTGGGTGGATGTACTGAGCTCAGGCAGGCAAATAACATACTCAAGGTCATACACTCAGAAAGCAACAGAGCCAGCATCTCAATCCAGTCTTCAAATCCTGAGCTTGGTGTTTTCTTCACTGTTAGAAAAATGTTCAGTATGTTCACTCTGCGTAGAGTTCATGGCAGAGGCAAGGTTGGGGAACAGTGCATAAAAAACTTCAGTGAGGGACTTCCTTGGCAGTCCAGTGGTTAAGACTCCAAGCTGCCAATGCAGGGGGTCCTGGTTCCATCCCTGGGCTGGGAACTAATCCCATATACTGTGCAGCACACCCAGAAGATAAAAGGAAAACAAAACTTCGGTGAAAGGTATATGAGATGTGTGTAGGATGAAGGGAGAGAGAGGAGGGACTGATAAAGTAGATCCTTTATTTAACTTGTTTCAGTCATAACAATTACTGTTAGGTTGGTGAAAAAATAATTGTGCTTTCAGACCTTGAATTTTAAATCATTATAACTAGGATGAAATACATATTTATTAATCAAAATCGGAATCATTACAATCAAATTTTTGCCAACAAGAAATAAGTTTGTTTATTCCTGTAGAGTAAAAATCCATGCTTTGGGATTTGATGCACTCTTGGAAAGCATTTTCTGCCTCCTGCTGGTTGTGGAAGCATTTTCCTTGCAAAAAGTTGTCAGGATGCCTAAAGAAGTGGTTGCTGATTGGCGAGAGGTCAGGTTGAATATGGTGGATAAGGCAAAACTTCATAGTCCAGTTCATTAAACTTTTGAAGGGCTGGTTGTGCTACATGAGGATGGGTGTTGTCATGGAGAACTGAACCCTTTCTGTTGACCAATACCGGTTGCAGGCATTGTAGTTCTTGGTGCATCTCATCCATTTGCTGAGCGTATTTTTCAGATGTGATGGGTTCACCAGGATTCAGAAAGCTGTAGTGGATCAGACTGGCAGCAGACCACCAAACAGTAACCATGACTTTTCTTTGATGCAAGTTTGGCTTTGGGAAGTGCTTTGGAGCGTTTCTCAGTTCAACCACTGAGCTGATCGTCACCAGTTGTCGCATAAAATCCACTTTTCGTCATACATCACAATCTGAGAAATGGTTTGTGTTGTTGCATACAATAAGAGAAGATGACACTTCAAACCCACAATTGTTTTGATTTGTGGTCAGCTGGTGAGGCAACCATTTACAGAGCTTTTCGATCTTTCCAATTTGCTTCAAATGCATTTGAAGCATTCTACATTCTACTGACTGTAGAATGGTCAAATGTTGAGTTCTTCGGCAACTTTTTATGTAGTTGTAAGAGGATCAGCTTCAATGATCCTCTCAGTCGGTCATCCTTTTCCGATGGGTGGCCACTGCACTCATCTTCAAGGCTCTTGTCGCCTTTGCAAAACATCTTGAACCACCACTGCACTGTACATTCGTTGGCAGTTCCTGGGCCAGTTGCGTTGTTGATGTTGTGAGTTGTTTCCGCTGCTTTATGACCCATTTTGAACTAGAACAAGAAAATGGCTTGAATTTGCGTTTTGTCTAACATCATTTCCCTAGTCTAAAATAAATATAAAGTAAACAGCAAGTAGTAAGTCATTTGCAAAAAAAGAAAAAGCAAGAAATGCACATTAAAATGATGTATAACATACATTTATTTAAGAATATATTCCAATAACAGCAAAATTCAGTAATGCAAAACCACAGTTACTTTTGCACCAATAAGGCTATGGTTTTTTTTCCTGTGGTCATGTCTGGGTGTGAGAGTTGGACTGTGAAGAAGGCTGAGCGCCGAAGAATTGATGCTTTTGAACTGTGGTGTTGGAGAAGACTCTAGAGAGTCCCTTGGACTGCAAGGAGATCCAACCAGACCATCCTGAAGGAGATCAGCCCTGGGATTTCTTTGGAAGGAATGATGCTAAAGCTGAAACTCCAGTACTTTGGCCACCTCATGCGAAGAGTTGACTCATTGGAAAAGACTCTGATGCTGGGAGGGATTGGGGGTAGGAGGAGAAGGGGACGACAGAGGATGAGATGGCTGGATGGCATCACTGACTCTATGGACGTGAGTCTGGGTGAACTCCGGGAGTTGGTGATGGACAGGGAGGCCTGGCGTGCTGCGATTCATGGGGTCGCAAAGAGTCGGACACGACTGAGCAACTGATCTGAATGATCAAAGAAAGAAATGGAGATTAGTTCCATCTGGGTTGTTAGTGGCTCTGTTTGCTCTCTTAACTAAGCCCCATTTGCACATCATCAGCTTCAAGCAGGACGTGCATGCGTGAATGGTAAGTCGCTTCAGTCGTGTCTGACTCTGTGCAACACTATGGACTGTAGCCTGCCAGGCTCCTCTGTCTATAGGATTCTCCAGGCAAGAGAACTGGAGTGGGTTGCCATGCCCTCTTCCAGGGGATCTTCCCGATCCAGAGAGCAAACCTGCATCTCCTGCATTGGCAGCAGGTTCTTTACCACTAGTGCCACCTGGAAAGCCCTCAAGCTGGGCACTCCCATCTTACTCACAGCTGTGAATCTAGCCTGTCATGGATCCATGGAGGAGAGTCAGAAATCTACTATTGAGAAGTTCCTCTCTTTGCCACAGCTGGGTCTGAGCTGGTAGAGCTCCAGAGGAGACCCTAGCCCCGGGTCTGGATGGTCCACTGGAATTCGGCTGCCCCTCCCCCTCGAGGAAAGAGAAGCCTGCCTGGCTGATCTGGGCAAATTCAGGCCCCATGTGTTCAGCGCCAGGCCCAGCAAATGTTGTGGAGGTGGATGGAAGGGTAGGATCAAACCAATACTTAGTAATGAGGCAGTCTCCTGGTAAATATTTGTGAGTGATATTGATGAGTATGCCCAAGCTTCATGCAGCCCACAGAGTTCTAGATAGGATGGCTTCACCCTTTGTAGGCCAGCGAGGCTAAGGGAGCATCTTAGAAACTATCCACTGGACCAGGGAGGCTGTGGGGCCATGGCAGCACACACAGCCCCTTTGAACAAAAAGCGACACTGGAACCTCTAATCCTGTCGCTCGAGTATCATCCAGCCATCTGTCTGTTGCTCCTCACAGTCCCTGATTCTGACTACTTCCTTGATTTGGAGTGGTGCCATCAGGGAATAAGAAGAGGAAGACTTACACTTGGAGAGGAGAGAAGGAAGAACTGTGCTGAGAGTGTTTTCACTGGTGGTTTCCCACAGAGAGACCGCTGTGATAGAGCTGGAGAAGCCAGTCAGTGATCGGGCCAGGCTGTGTCAGCAGCTGGGTCCCTGCACGGAGAGTAGGGCACCTGAGCTCTAGTCCCCTTTCTGCCACTGATTAGACATGTGACAAATCTTAACACAGGTCTAAACCTTAGTTTCTTCATTTCTAGAATTAAAGGAATGAACTAGAAAATTCCTTCCAGCTCTCATACTCCATGATTCCCAGCCTTCCCCAGATACGAAGCTTTGTGAAGAAGGTTGATCCTTTGGGATTGTAGCCAAGTCTTGGATATGCGCCACGAAGTTGAGAAGCAGATGATTCTTTCAGTTGAATCTAAGAGATCCACAGTGCCAAAGCAGAGATCCAAAGCAGAGCAGACTGTATTTTCCCAGCTACTAAAAAGACTCATAGGTCACTGAGTGTTAAAGCTAAAAAGGATCTGGAGATCATCTGGACTTAATCTCTCATTTAACAGATGTTATTAATGGAGTTCAGAGAGGCATAGTGACTTAGCTAGAGCCACACAACTAATTAATATCAGAGCCTGTGTCAATTCTGAGCTCAGCCCTTCAGTCAAGATGGCAGTGTGTGGCTAATTGGCATTTAAACCTGGGGCTTGAAGACACTTCCAAATGCCTGTCTTCTGTGCTTTTGTATGCAGGTGCTCTCGTTATACTTTGCTGGGCGGGGCTAACCATGGTCTTCCACAGAGCCATTCTGAGTGACTTTGGACCCTTAATAAGAAGTGGAGGAAATGGTCATCCAGGGGACTGGCTCTTAGGGGACCCGGGATACTTGCACGCATGCTCAGTTGCTCAGTCGTGACTGACTCTCTGCCACCCCATGGCCTGCAGCCCACTAGGCTCCTCTGTCCATAGAATTTCCCCAGCAAGAATACTGGAGTGGGTTGTCATTTGCTTCTCCAGGGTATCTTCCCTACCCAGGCAGGGTTCAATGCATCTTTTGCATCAGCAGGCGCAGATTCTTTACCACTAAGCCCCCTGGGAAGCCCCCCAGGATAATTGAGCTCCTGTAAAGCCCACAGTAGACCACTCCCCAGCCTGCATCCCTGAGGCATTATCCTCAGCAGCCACTAGATGTCCATGCCTCGCAGGGTTTGCCAGGAGTGAGCAGGGTACTATCTTGCCTCCAGGAGGCTTTTGGGCCCCTTAAGGTAGGTCCATCCGTGGCAGGAAGATCACATGTGTACTCCCTGCAACTCTGGCTCCTGTTTGCAATACTGTCAGGCTGCCAAGCCCTACTCAAGCACCTTGTCTATTTTTATACATTTTATGCTGCCATTTTAACTAAGAAAAGAAAAAGCCCACAGAAGGAAAAAGGATTTGGAAAACAGGAGGAAAGAAAAATATGGAAGTTGACCTTCACAAAGGGAAAGACACCAGTTGATTGGTGAATTAGTGACAAGACATAAGAAATGGTCTGTAAGGAAACAGTCACCTAAGGCAACAAACGTGTGTGTGTGTGTGTGTGTGTGTGTGTGTGTATGTTTGCATCTTCCTCTCACTTCCACCCACCTGCACAGATATCCCTCAAGAATCAGTGGGTCATGAAGTTTCTGTTTAATGAATAAAGTCACCATTACAAAAAAGATTGTTTTTCTTGCCTGTGGTCCTGTAGTGAGCCCATGGCCATGCCACTACTACCCATAAAAAAGGAATGGGTTTTATTCCTTGAGCCTGATGCTTCAAGGTGACACAACTATTCTGGAATTACCCACTCTTCCCAGTGCCCTCAAAATCCACTGTCCCTTTCCCCCAAGAAGGATGTTGGAAGAAAACGGACAAAAAAGCTTCTTCTGGCAGGTCCCATCCAGAGCAATTTGCAGAAAGCCTTAGAGAAGACCAGATGCTTCATAAGAATGGCAAAGACCTAGAGCATGGCAAGGCCTCTTCCTCTTCTCTGAGGCTAGTTTGCTAGGACTTCCTGTTTCTTCTCGGGCTGCCAGGTCTGAGGGAAGGGAGAAACCTCCCAATGCCCTCACGACTGCCTCTGTGGAATAAACAGTTTGTGCCCATTCTGAGCGCCATCATCAGTGTGGCCAGACAGCCCGGAGAGGACCAGCCAAAAGCCTTGGAAATGTAGTCTTCAGGTGCACTAGCCTGCTACAAGCCCTATGGTTTATCCTTCCCTTTAATTGCCTTCGTGTGGCAATGACAACAGTGATGTTGACGGCAATATTGCCTGGAGAGTTGGTTGGTTTCCATGTTGAACATCACAGTAGCTCTGCAATGGAGGTACTATTGCTGCTGCTACTGCTGCTAAGTCGCTTCAGTCGTGTCCGACTCTGTGACCCCATGGACTGCAGCCTACCAGGCTTCTCCGTCCATGGGATTCTCCAGGCAAGAACACTGGAGTGGGTTGCCATTTCCTTCTCCAGTGCATGAAAGTGAAAGTGAAGTCGCTCAGTCGTGTCCAACTCTTAGTGACCCCATGGACTGCAGCCTACCAGGCTCCTCCATCCATGGGATTTTCCAGGCAACAGTACTGGAGTGGGGTGCCATTGCCTTCTCCAGGAGGTACCATTAGATTCCCCATTTTGCAGAAGAATTTAGGAAGCTTTCTCAATCACAGAACTAGTAAGTAACTTTATTGCTAGTAAGTGAGTTTAAAGCTGACATAACAAATTACCACATATTTGGTGGTTAGAAAATCAGAAATTTATTCTCTCACAGTTCTGGAGGCTAAAAGTGCAAAATCTGAAAGGGCCAGCCTCCCTCCAGTGGGCCTATAGGGGAATCTGTGCTTGGCGTTTTGTCTATTCCAGCCCCAGTGACCGTCCTATTCCTTGATTTGTGGCTGTATCACGGCCATCTCCTTGGTCATGTTGACTTCTCCTCTCCTGTCTGCCGCCTCTGACATACAGGGACACTTGCCATTGAATTTAGGGCCCACCTGGACAAGCAAGGGTGGTGTCATTGCAAGAGCCTTAACTTAATCACATCTGCAAAGACCCTTAATTTCATCTGCAAAGACCCTTCTTTCATATCGTGTAGCATTTACAGGTTTGGGGTTTGGGGCATGGGCATTATCTGTCTGGGGTTCATTCAGCTGACTGCAGTGACAAGCGTGGTTTCAATCTCAAATCTATTCAGCATTCAAATCTTCAACCACTGTGATAATGTGATGTGCCACTTAGGAAGAGAAGTGGGAGGGTATATCTTAATCACCAGCAGGTAAGTCCTCTGTGTTCTGTGCTTGTGAGGGGGAAAGGAGAGCAGCCAAGTATGGGTCATGTGACCACCGGGTCTTCACACTGGAAAGCGAGCAGGTTCCTTAGTCAGTGCCACGGGAATCATGACGTGGACCAAAAGAAGGGGGCAGGTAGACCAGAGAAACTCACAAAATCTGCCTTGATTCCTCTTTGTAATACTTTTCTCACTCTTTATATGGCCTATTGGTTTTTATCCCAAAGATCGTAGAACATCTAAGCATTTACCAGTAGTATTAGAAGTACCGCTTGGCACTGCTACAAAATTTGGCTCCACTGTAGCTAAGTCACAGAAATGTTGAGTTTCACACTCATTGGAGATTTAAGAAAAGCCTAAAGATCAGAGCCTAGCAGATGTAAATGCAGATGTGGGAGTGAGAGTTATGAGTAAATGGCTTTTCAAGTATCTCCAGCACAAATTGGATCCTTAACCAAGAGTCCATGCCTGCAGTTAAAATACACAGTGGTTTTATAAATTTATTCAGTTTATTCATATTTTGGTTGGTGAAAGCCCAAACACTTCATTTCCCCCAAATGAGTCCTAGAAAATATGTTAAATGAAAGAGGGAGAGAGAGAGAGAGTGAATGAATAAATCCGATGGATGGAGAAGCCTGGTAGGCTACAGTCCATGGGGTCGCAAAGAGTCAAACACGACTGAGTGACTTCACTTTCACTTTCATGCGTGCATACATACTACTGGGTATTATACTGTAGTGGAGCTTATAAAAGTATTCTGGAATCAGAGAAACCTGGGTTCAAATCATGGTTCTATTTGTCTACTTTGTATATGCTGTGTATATGAGCCACTTCTTTAAGCTTCAGATTCTGCATATGTATAGACAACTGTACTTATTTTGTGGTATTATCTAACCAGCAGCAAGGAAGGAAAATCCATCAGTCTCAGCTAATAGTAATAGTAGCAGTAGCAGTAGTATTAAAAATAAGGAAACTAGTATAGGAGGGAAGTATTTTTAACCAAAGTCAGTTCTGAGAGGATCCATTTTTCATTTTTCCCTCTCTGCTTTTGGTATTACCCCTAATTTAGGCCTTTCAGTTCTTCATTCAAGATATCAGGTGTTTTTCAGTGTTTGTTTTTAACAGTTTTGAGATAATTTTAGACTTAGAGACGGGTTAAACATAGTCATATTATAGGTTATGGTCTTCACCTTGCTTCCTCTTATGTTAACATCTTATATCACAGACTATTTACTCAAAACTAGAAGTTAAAGTATTCAAGACATAGATTGTTCCCTCTTTCCCTCAAAGTCTATTCTCTGCAGCCACCTAAACAATCTTTGTGATGCTGTGTCAGATTATGTTACTGATTTGCTTGGAATGCTCCGGTGTTCTTCCCCCTCATAACTCAAATAACAACCAAGGGACTTCCCTGGCGGTCCAGTGGTTAAGACTCCTCACTCCCCATGCAGGGGCCTTGGATTCAATCCCTGGTCAGTGAACTAAGATCCCGCATGCCACGTGGGCCAGAAAAAAAAAAAGAGACAAACGTGACACAAACACACACATGCACAAACGGTGCTCCGTGGACCACAGGCCCTCAGCCATGTGCCCTGGCTGTTTCTGTGCGCTCATGTTTTATCATCTTTCTGGTTGACCTCTACCCTTCAGCTGCGCTGCTCTTCTTTCTTTTGGAATATTCTGAGCTGGTTCTCCCCTTTAGGAGTGAGAGTTATGAGCAAATGGCTTTTCAAGTATCTCCAGCACAAATTGGATCCTTAACCAAGAGTTCATGCCTGCAGTCATACACAAATATAACTCTTCTGTCTGGAATGTTCCCCCACATCTTCAGGTGGTCCGCTTCTTCTTGAACAGGTCTCTTGAGACTTTCCATGACTACCCTATCTTTAGACTACTTTAGTAGCCCCACCAATCATAGTCACATCCCTGGATTTTACTCTCTTATTTGATATACCATTATCTGAAATTATCTTGTTTACTTGCACATCCCATAAAAGCAGAGACCTTCCCCATCTTGTGCCCAACACCTCTATCATAGTGGGGAATTAATTATTTCAGAAGGAAGAGCACTATTTTCTGGCCCAAGTGAATAGGAGTTCAGGCCTCTCTAATGGTGTATCAAGAACCCTAACCCTACTCCATAAATCTTTGAAAAGATAGGTGTGAAACGACCAGTTTTTTGTTGTTTTTCTTTTTTAATGGAAGTTTAAGGAAGATCCTGATGACCTTAAGGTTTCACCAGTCCTCAGTTTTTAAAATTCATAGCCCCTTGATAACAGATTGATGAGCAGGAGTTTTATAGAAGTATCATCGAGGCTCATGGGCTCCTGGCAGTTGTGGGTTTGTGAAGCGTGAGCAGAAGCGTGAGTGTAGGTACACAAATACGCTTCTTTGTGCTCATGGACACATGTGCCTGTCATTTTCAAATTTGCTAAAGTACATTTTCTCCAAAGGGAGTGAGGGCTGTTGAGCCTGAAATAGGGAACACCAGGACCATAAGATCAAATGCTTTGAAGTGGCTGTGCCAACGCTTTTTGCTAATTAAAGAATGTTAGGACAATCACCACGAGCAGCAGTAAAAGGCGCCCCATTACCTCGCTTTATGGAGAGTCGGGTAAATTTAAAGGCAGCTATATATATCCCACTGAGCACCCGAGCTACAGTGCAGTCGGTGGGCACCCGGCTGGGCCACGAGAGGAGCCCCGAGGTTCTGCCCAGGGTCCTTATCTCTATGAGCTGTCCGTCCCTGGATTTTACATGGCTAAAGAACAAATAATTCCATCCATAAACTCTTAATTTAAAACACTAGGTGGGGTGGAGAGGGGAGCAGACAGCGATGTGGAGAGTCTGACTGGGAGCTTGGCCACCTGGGTCCTTCTTCAGCTTTGCTGTTGACTTTCTGTGGCTTTTGCCTTGAGGAAAGACAATTCTTCTCATGTTGTGACTCCATTTTCCTTGACCATGGGTGTGTCACAGAATTTGTTTAAAATACAGTCACATCGCTTAGGTCTGTTCTCCGAGGAATATTCTAGGGCCCCTTGTGGAGCAGCTCCCTGCTTCAGAGGATACCTTATAGTTTAGAGAGAGTGAACGAGATGGGAACGCACTTTCTATACTTACCCTCGAACATTTCTGACCGAATTTAAGAAGCACTCCATTTGGAACGTTTTCTGTGTTTTTCATCTGTTCAGTTTGGCTTGCAACCTGTTGTCCTTTTCCGCTGTGTCTTGTAGGTGTTTTGTGGCCTCCCAGCCATTCTGATCCCCCCAGTTCAGAGTAGTGCCAAGTTGGCACTGCCTTCTCTCTGCCAGGCTTCTTGATCTGTTGTTTAGTTTCTTTGTGGATCAGCATCTTTGGCCATCAGGCTGCCTCACGCAACTCATTAATTGTTTCCAGTTTTATGCTGTCAGCTTCAGCTATAGCTCGGCTTCTCTTCCTTGCGGCTGGTATGGCCTCGGCTCATCATCCAGTACTGGTCTGGCGAGGTGGGTTCATTTGTTTCATCTAAGGAGTTTCTGAGGGAGACTTGGAGGATCCCAAATGAGAATGAAAATGCGGGCTTGAATTTGTCTCTCGGTGGCTGTTGTGACCGTCCTCAGCCTACCCCCTCCTTCAGCCAAAGGCCAGGCTCTTACCTTAGAAGCCTCGCCTGGAGCCCACACCACTGGCTTCCCCATAAGTCATGGAACGACCGATGGGCGGGTTGGCTGACACCCAGGTTCCTGGAGGCCGCCTACCTTTCTCATTGCACAAGCCTGTTCAGGAGTGAGATCTCCCCAGCCCCCAGCCGGCTCTTAATCTGTGGTTTTGGAAACAGTTCTGTCTGCACATGCTTCCAGTGGAAATCACCCTTCTGTCTAGAGGAACTAGGGTTGAGTGAATGTGAAGTAAGGGAGGCTAGGCCCTTCAGCTCCTCTGGCAGATGTAGAGGGAAGAACTCGAATTCCCCTGTTGGTTGGTTGGTTCATCCGTCCATCCTAGCCATACTGTCTCTCTGTGTTTTACGTCTGGCCTCTCTCACACACAGTTCTGAATTTGGCCACAACGGAGAGGTAGATTTGTTTGTTTTTACACAAGGGTAACAGGACTACCTCATTCTCCTTTACCCCAGAACGCTACCCACCCCCTGCCCCCGCCCGAGTATCCCTGTCTTTTCCGTTTTTCCTCGCTACCAGCCAGGAATGCTAAGCAGCATGCTCTTGGGAACCTGTCGTGTTGGTCTGCTTGAAACTATTTTTCTGAAGGACACCAGACTGAAATGGCTCTGCTTCTGATAAGAGGTGCTGAGGCCCCGCTTCTGTGGGACCACCAGCTGGGGATCTGGGCGCCTCCTACTGTGACGCCTGAACGCTGGCCACCCGGCTAGGGGAGCCCCATCTGTATCATTATCTTGGTGTCTGGGGCCAGTTTGTGTGACAGCCCAGTGAAGCTGCTTGATTTGTATTCAATGCACAAGCCCTTAAAAAAAAAAAGTCTGAGAGGAGCCCTGCCAGCCAATAACTCTGAAAGGATTCTTTGTGTAAGTGAGCAGTCTCTGGGCTGGACACCCTCTCTCCCCGCTCCCCGCCCCCCCACCCCAAAACGGCCTCTCTGGCCCAGTGACTCGGTGGTGCTGTGGAGCTGGCTCTGAGCCCTTGGGGATCGCTCCCCAAGGGGAGACCATCTTGGGATCCCAGGCACACAGAGCAGCTTCATCTCCATCCTTCCTGTCCTGGCATCTGACAGTCTGCCTCTCAATGCCAGTCCATGGGATCCATTCAAGGCCATGTGTGCACACGAGCCAGTAAGTGAAAAAGAGAGAGATGAATATGAAAAGACCAACCAACCAACAAGTCGGAGGCATTCTGATTCTCCCCTCTAGCAGAAACCTCCAAGAAGAAGATGGGGCCTGTGTCCAACACTCTACTCTAGTGGGGCCCTGCCCAACAGAGGGCAGGACCCTCTGTTGGCCTGAGCCTTCTGATTTCCTAACCAATTAAAGCAGTCTTTCGCTCCCACTGTCTGTAAAAGGACAGAAATGAGACCTTCTGCCCTGTACCCCTGGGAGCTTCATCAAATTGAGACTAAGAGGAACTCCTGCTCTGATTGGAGGCCAGGCCGGCCTCTGGCCTTCAGCACCACCATCCACAATCCTGCCCCATGTTCAGGGCAGCCTAAGGGATGGGCTTCCTGCCAGCTCCTCTCTCCGTCTGAGTCTGTCTCTTTAAGAATGGTATTTGTTATTAATGAGTTTTCTAAACACGTAACCTTCACTCGCTTGCTTCGGTCAATAAGACCATTCTTGTTAAATACTGTTTTCTAGGAAGGAGAAGACTTCAGTAGGTGTTGAAGGATTTTTCTTAAGACTCGCATGGGTGCCTGGAGGGGTGGTCCTGGCACACAGAGGTTGGGGGATTCTCAGTCTTTGGAGGGGGTCTGACATGTATATCTCTGTTAGGCTGCTTTAGTTTGTGAGAGAAGCCAAAAGGATGGCTGAGCCATGGCCCATCGTGTGGTCCATCTCAGAGCTGCTCCTGTCTCCCCGTATTTCAGTGTCCCTGGGTTTCTCATTCTGGTTCCACCTTTGCCGGGGTTAGAAACCCCTTTGTCTTGTTTTTAAGATACTAATCAAGGGCCTGATGGTCAACTGGACCAAAATCTCATAACACATGGTTTCCCCGTATTAGTCCACTGAAATAATTGTACTTGTTGTAAACATTGTACTTATACTAACTTTGCAGCTCTTCTAAAGGGTGCCCATTAAATATGACAGTGTAACCAGACAACTTTTTAAATCTTTTTCTTTCAGAAACCTCTAGGAAGGGCTGTGAGCCTGAGAGAAGCTGTGTCAGGGACCAGAGCTAACAGAGTAGGGTCTCCTGCACAGGCCCCAACTCAGCTTATCCTGAGGAATGTTTGGTCCCCAAAAGGAACAGGGACATGGCCCCGCACAGCAAGCCACCCACAGACTCAGTGCAGTCACATGGGGATTCGTGAACAAGAAAACCCATGAAGTATCTCCTTTCGGCTGAAGGGAAGTTTTTCCCAGGCCACCTCCTGTCTCCAGGGCGCCTCCGCCTCACTGGGCCTGTGGCACTTGTGGTTGGTGGTAATCACTTCTCCACACGCGCCGTCAAGGAGCCATGTGGCCCTGATGGGTAGCACAGAAAGATTTGTTCAGGCCCCGTCCACCGAGGGACAGGCAGGCTCCCGATGAGATAGCTTTGTGGACAGATATAGCCCTGCCTGTTTCAGAAACCTTTGTCCCCCAGAGCAGGTCAGGTGTGAGCAGAGACTCTGAAACCAGTGACTTCAAAGCTGGTTACAGAGGAATATCCTGCATGGGCCCTGTGCATGTACAACATGCTTGTTTTTACACGCCTTCCCTGTTCTCACTTTGCTGGAATCATTCGTTGTTTTTCTCCCAAAGAAGATAATAAAAGGGGGTTTAGAATAAGGAATGGAGAAGGCAATGGCACTCCACTCCAGTACTCTTGCCTGGAGAATCCCAGGGATGGGGGAGCCTGGTGGGCTGCCATCTATGGGGTCACACAGAGTTGTACATGACTGAAGCGACTTAGCAGCAGCAGCAGAATAAGGAATGGGCTCATCTTCCCTTGCTCCTAACCTCCCCCGCCTTTTATTCCTCCTCTCACTCCTACTCCCAAACTTACCATTTCAGAGAGCCTGCGACAGGGGACTTGGGATGGCCTTGCTGTCATCCTCAGGTATAACAGCCCATTCCCCTTCAGTCCTTTCTTTTTCCCCAGGGCTGTGGAGTAGAAGGAATGAATCTGCTTCTGGACTGATGGGTCTCATTCAGTCACTGCATATGTTGGTCTCTGTGGCCTGCTAATGCCATTTGAGTATCTAAAAGCCTTACTTTGCAAATCCACTTGTGTCCTGGGTTTAGCTTCTGATTACAGGATTAGCAGAGATTATACAGTCTGCCTGATATCTTCTGCAAGCTTTCTATCAGATTTGTGGCTGTGTGTTGAGGAATGTGTACCTCAATAGATTGGAAACTAGAGGCAGAGATGGACTGATGGGGGGAAAGGGAAAAAAGAAAAGGGATCTCATGTAGAGAATTGGTGTGGTGTCAGTCCTGGTATTTGAATAGAACCAGGTATGAATCTGGAAACCTAGATGTTCTCTTCATATCTTGGCTTTCCTCCTCCACTTGTGCCCTCCTGTCTGGACTGACTTTTCCTCACCCTGACTCCTCCTCCTCTTCCCCAACCTCCTCCTCTTCCCCACCCCAGTTGTTGCACCAGAATAGAGCTCTGAGCTGATGCTCTGAGTGGCACCAGAGCTCTCCTGGCATCAGCCCTTCCTGTGGCCTTCACCTTGTCAGTTCTCATTAGATGGCAACTCTTCAGTTGTACATTGAGGACCCTGAGAGACTGGGGGGAAAAATGACAGAGATGGGTTTGGGACACAGAGCAACTCCTGTGACTCAGAAACGTTAGGGAATGCTAGTTTCATCATGGAGATTAAAGAAGACACATTAACTATGGGGAAGGCGCATAGGTCACTTTAGGCTACAGGTGTCTCATGCTGCAAGTAATAGACCATCTGTGACGGAGACCGACCTCACATAGAAGGTCAGTACCAAAGTAGGGTAGCTCCAGGATGGGTTAATGTAACTGAGATGTGGCCCCAGGTCAGCCTCAGGCACCTTAGTTCTCCTCTTCTCTGTTGAGCCATTCCCTCAGCTTGACCACAGTTCTTTCTTGGCTGCAAGATGGTTGCCATAGCACCAGGCATTGCATGCCTACACACCAGTCTCCAAAGTCAGGAGAAGCAGCAGTGTCTTATTTCTGCCTCTCTTTTTAAAAGCAAAGAAGTCCTTCCCCACGTGCCTCTCACCTGACTTCCTCTCCTAGCTCACTGTCCAGATTTGGACAACAGTACTGAACTGTGGGACCAGGAAAGAACGGTGCTCCCCAGCCCCAGTGATGGACTGAGAGCAGGTGCTCAAAGGGTCCATGAATTTGGATGGGAGAAAATTATCTCTTTATTTTTATTAACCTCTGACTCAAAGTTAACATGTCCTTTGAATGTGAATGTAAGCCAAAAATCATAGTAAAACTAGTGTACCTATGATTTTATCACCAATGGAAATCACAAGTAATTTTATATCATGTTGCTGTATTTGCAGGAATTTCAACATTGTGTTAACTCTTATCACTGCCTTGAGATTTTAGATGTCAGACCTGTTGCTCAATCTTGTTATTTGGTGTGTTAATGAAGAAGTACATATATTGACTAAATCCTGACGTGGGTGGGTTTTTTTTTTTTAATATTTTAATAACTTTTGGTGTAATTCGTTTCCTTTGTAATCCTATGTGTTTTAATTAACGTATCCAAAAATACTATTCTATGAAGACGTGCACAGGTTTCCCTCGACTGTCAGCAAGTCCCAGGGCACAAAAAATAACTTAGATCAGTTGGTGTTTTCCTGAGTCCCACGCAGATTTCACAGGGAAAAAGGGCAGAGACTTGCCAGCACGGGGAAGGGGAAATGGCTGTTGAGTGGCAGCCATCAGACCTTCCCACAGCCGGTGCCTGTAGACTCAGGCAGCCGAAGTACCACCAAGTGGCTCCAGCCCTGCTGTTGGCCAGCTGCATTTAATTTACAGCCGGATCTCCCGAACTTCAGGTGTCCATTATACCATCTTTGTGCCATTGCCAAGTCCAGATATGCTCTATACTGTTATCTCCTGCATATTTTTCTTTAAATCACTCTGTTCTTTCTGAAACTATTTTAAAAAGAGCTTTTCTAAATGGAAGCACATCACTTATCATAAATGAAAGGAAATTTTAAAAATAAATACAGAGATTGCAGATCAGTGTTAATGAAGTCTGGCTAAATCCTCTTTGCCTGCGAGGCTCTGAGTCTGAAGTCCACTGTTTTTGTTAGTGATGCTAAAGGCAGATTAGCAGTAAACCAGAACTTCTTCCTTAACTCGGTTTGTGATTGTCATTCAGTGTCCTGTCACTGCCCCACCTAAAATAATTCAGTCCCTTGGAAAAAGCAGGGTGATGATAGACGCTTCATTTTACAGCTGAGTGACCCTACCTGCAAAGGGAATGAGGTTAAGCCTGACTTAGTTTTCATGAACATGTCATCTCTTAATAATCACTTCTTTTTAAGAACTCACAAACTGCATTTCAACCTCTGCTTCTGGGATTTGGTCCAGGACAGACTTTAAGCTCTCTTACCTGTGGTTCAGGGACTTCACCATCTTTTCTTTTCTTTGCTCCATGCTTCTTTCCCTTTTTAAAGGTCAGACTAGCATTTGCCTGTCTCCTTTCTGACAACATCTCATCTGTTCTTGGGGACCCATCAACTACCGGTGAATTGATAAGGCTTGATGTTACTCAGTGGGACTTGAGCAGGGAAGACATCAGTTTTGGAATCTAGCGGCAGAAGAGACAACCCCTCTTGGCAGAGCCCCAGAGCTCAGAGAGAGACAAATAGGGGAGCAGAGCCCTAAAATCAGAAGACAAGGGCCTGCTCCACAGTAGTTTTGGCCCTGGTCCCAGCAGGAGAGGAACACACCAAGGGGATTGAACTGGGTATGCAACTTCGGGGTGCAGAGCCAGGAGTTGGAATGGGAGTGTTTGAGAGCTGGACGGAAACTCAGAAGTCTAATCCCACCCCCCACCCCCAGATGAAATCACAAATCCAATGAAGTTAAGTGATTTACCATAAAGTCATACAGCTAGCGGCAGAGATGAAATAAGAACCCCCTACCCTGAGCTATTTTCACTTTTTTTTTTTAACTATTTACTCATTTATTTATTCGGCTGCGCCAGGTCTTGGTTGTGGCATGCGGAATCTTTAGTTGCAGCACTCGAACTTGTAGCTACGGCATGTGGGATCTAGTTCCCTGACCAGGGATCGAACCTGGGCCCCCTGCCTTGGGAGCATGGAGTCTTAGCCACTGGAGCACCAGGGAAGTCCCTATTTTCATTCAGTCTTTAAGTCCCTAAAAAAGCACACTGTCCTCCGTCCACTGACAGTGTGGAAACAGGTCTGGGGTCACTCTCCCACCCTCCCCTCCCCCTCTCCTTCCCCTTTCCTCCGGGTCTTGTTTGACCCCTTCTCCCTGTTGCTCTGGTCCTCTCTCTTCCTGGCATGTCTCCAGGCCCTCGCCCTTGCCTGCAGCTCTGCTTCTCCAGAGCCCTCTCATTCCTGGGGCCTTCCAGGGCTGGTCTTGAAGCTGAAAGAGAGGATGTTCTTTCATGTCATGTCAACCTTTGTGCCCCCATTCACCTCTCCTTAACGTGACGGGGTTGCTGACGGGCATCTTTATGACGGCAGATGAGGAGGAAACACCCCCCCACCAGAGGGTTTGGAGACAGCACGCCTTCCATCTCCTCCGCTAGAAAGATTCTAGCTGTCAAGCGTGGTGGGGCCTAGGGGCTGCGCTTCTCTTCTCTCCTGTTCGTCTCCGGGCCTCAGAGAACACAGGCAGCAGAAGCTCTGGGTGCACCAGGATGAGGCCACAGCTGCAGTTTCCCGGCCCTGAGTTAGAACCAGCAGTGATTTTTTTTTTTTTTTTTTTAAATAATTCAGGCAACCCCGTGGTGAAGGACAGGCTGACGCTTGCTGACCATGCTTTTACAGCATTTTTCCTGAAACTGTTAGTTGTGTGCGTGTTTACGCGCTGAGTGTGCCTTGTGGGCATGTTTGTGTGTGAGCCTGCACTGACATCCCTGGAGTAGGCCTTCTACAGAACGTCTCAACCGAGACACTTTTCTTAATGGTTTGAAACGGCAAATGTTATTGTCTTTGAGTTAAGTGGTTCAATTAGCGCTGATTGGAAAGAGTGGGATGAACTGGGGAAACACACACAGGCTGTTTGATAACAGCCTCGGGAACAGAGGGAAGGAGAGAAGGTGTCACTGACTAAAACAGCTCCCAGGGGCTGGCCTGTTCCTCTACGTGGCTCAAGGAGAGAGCTTCTGGGACCAATTTTTGATTTGGGGGGCAAGTTGTTGCTGTTTAGTCAATAAGTCTTGTCTGACTCTTTTGCAACCCCATGAACGTGGCGCGCCAGGCTCCTCTGTCCTTGGGATTTCCCAGGCAAGAATATAGGTAGGAGTGGATTGCCGTTTCCTCCTCCAGGGGATCTTTCCAACCCAAGGTTCGAACCCAAGTCTTCTGCGTTGGCAGGCAGAATTCTTTACCACTGAGCCACCAGGGAAGCCCTTTGGGGGCAAGAACAGGAAGTTGTTCGAGGAAGTAACATCAGTGTATATGTGTATCATCTCTGCTGCTATAAGTGATCTTCCATCCTCCATGTACAGTATTCGTCATTCTGAGGCATGTCCCCTCTGCCAACTGGCCTGGCCCAATAGGATGCACTCTGGTTTGCAGTCCTTCCAGCTCTCCACACAGGTTCTTATATTCCATCTTTCTGTCCACCAGAGACCTTGGAGAGAAGGTTAACTGCACTGCAAAGCAGAGCTTCCAGGCAGCTTCAGGGATTTCCATGGCACAATCCTTCCTGGGGGTAGAGTTGGGGCCAGAAACCTTTCTTTGTGAGTCTGTGCCCTCCCCAGTCTTTTCTCTTTACCCCTTTTTCTCTGCTGCGCTAACATCAGCAGATCCGGCATCATTTCAAGCCCCAGAGCTTTTCATTCCATCTTCCCCTCCAGCTCTGAGTTTCCCGGCACCATGGAGGGCTCAGTGATTGATCTGTCACTGTGCCTCGTCCCCCAGAAGGTTTTCTCTTTCCGCTCTGGATAAAGGAAACAAGACCCAGCTGCTCCGGCCTTTCATCTCCCAGCCATCACTCTCCCTGGCCCTTCCTCTCACAGCTACTCACTTCCCCAAGCTCCCCTGTTCCACCAAGGCCTTCCAAGGAGGAGAGGTTTCTCTTCAGTTGCCATCCTGACACATCCTGATGCCATAAGTTCCCAACTTCCTTCCATTCCCTCTTGGGTCCACCATGGTTCCAACCACCCTCTTCCTCTCGACTCACTGGAAAGACCAGAAGACCAGAGCTTCCCGTCTGCCACCATGTTAGTACAACAGGGTGGTGTGATTGTTGGCAATGAGGACTTAGGAATCAGAGGCCCACTTCTGAATTCCAGCCCTGTCACATACTGGCTGCATGGCCTTACAGAGAAGCATTTAACTCATCAACCTTTAGTTTCCTCTTCCATAAAATTGGGGTGATACTAGTAAGCAGAGTTATGAGAGGAAAGTCACCCGAGAGCCCTGGAGTATAGGAAGGGAGAGATAAGTCAGGGAAACAGTGCTTCTCTGCAGGTGATGTGGAGGTGAAAGAGATTCTGGGCCGATGTCTTAGGGTTATTGAAAGAAAGCTTTACTAAAACCAGGGAGGACACGGTAAACACACGTAGGAAAGGCTTGCCAGAGAGCACTGCATTCTGTATTATCCAGAAGGATTAACCTTAGGGACACCTCTATCCCAGATAGATAGCCTCAGGTACCACATGGTTGGTCCCAGCCCATCTCCATGAGAAGGCTGAATCAAGAGCTAGTGTGCATGCGTGTGTGAGACAGGCATGAACAGAAAGAGATGTTTATCCAGTTTTCACTCTTTTCTTTCTCTCTTTCCTCTTTTCTGTATGTGGAGGGTTCTTCTATTTGAATGCCCCTAAGGAAACAGTGTTTGCAAAAACCACTGTTTTCTGACCATCTTTAAAAAGGCATTTTTATATCATGTTTAGACAGACTGAGTTAGAGTGATCCAGCAGATCCTGAAGAGAAAAGTAGAATGAGATTCCCCACACCTCACCATCTTCCACCCCCACCCCCACCCCCATAAGCTGCCCTCACATGGAGAAAAGGCCTCTGCAGGTTTCTCATTCACTGACTTGAGCAGTTCAGTTACTGCATCATAGCAAGGAGATCATTGCTACCAAACCATCCAGAAACAGGACCTTACAGCCATGTAACATCCAGGGAGCTGGACTCCAGGAGAGTCCCACGTGCTCCTCAGATGCCATGGGAACAGACTTTGAACAAAAATCTATTTCAGCCTCCAGTCCTGGCTCAATTTTTTTTTTTTTTTTTTTTTTTTTTTTTGGTCCTCTCTCACAGCATTTCCCCCTGGTCTTTGGGCCCAAGTCCCTCTTACCTTCATCATGTTGCCTGCAAATCCACTTTCTGTGCTTCTGCCAAGTTCCTCTTCTGCATTCCCACAGCCATCTACCTATGACCCAGCCAGCCCTCCCCAGAGAGTTCCTATAATTATCTGAGAGAACCAGTGTTCCAAAAAGATAGGCAGAGCTGCTGATGTGAGGGGCCCTGGGAAGGGACAGAGCCAAGTCAGCCCTCCCAAGCTGAGGAAGAGCATCACTGCTGAGATGTTTCTAAACTCTTCTCTGCTTCATCTCCATTTTTCATGTAGACCCGTACCCCAGATCCACCTCTGGATCCATGTAAAAGGCAGTAGCTTCACTCACCTGAAAGCTAAAATAGGAAAGCTTCCAGAGAGTAGTATTCAGACCTGGTCCTTCCCTGGTTCTGCCTGGTATTCTCTGCCTCCACGGCTTCCCACAGGCTCCCACCGTAGGGTTCTCCTTCTCAACCATATTTGTGTGTGCATGCTCAGTCACTCAGTCATATCTGACTCTTTGCAACCCCATGGCCGACTGTAGCTCACCAGGAATTCTCCAGGCAAGAATGCTTGAGTGGGTTGCCATTTCCTTCTCCAGGGAATCTTCCTGACCCAGGGATGGAAACCACACCTCCTGCATTGCAGGCAGATTCTTTACCATTGTGCCACCCGGAAAGCCCAAGTGTATTCACCAAGTCCTTACTTATGGAGCATCTTGGAGCCACAGTGCAAGTTTCAGTTTCTGCTCCTGAGTCTGTCTGCCCTTCCTAAGATTTAGGAGAAAGCCCTGCAGGCCTGTGTTCTGCTAGGACAGAACATCAAGGTTCAAAATTTCTTACAAGTATGGAGAAAGATGGGCTGCAACTTACAAGGTGAAATGTAATTTACCAGTTGTAACAAATACAAAGTGCTTTTTTAAGTTCAAAGGAAAAAATATCAGTTACACAACTACAAGATGAAGGTGACCTATCTTGATGGCAGTTCATTTGAAAATTGCCCCAGGGCATTTTGTTTACTACAAACTGTGTACTAACAACTGTGTGAAAAGATTGGTAAAAATGACTGCAATAGAGAACAGTATAGATCAAACGAGGTGATTATTTGGATGTGCTAAAGCAACTTCTGGGATTCTGTGTTCAGTTTTTAGAGCATTTTTGATAAGTTGAGCATTCCTGGGAAGGGACCAGGTGGTGTAGAGGGTGGGTGAGATCCAGGTGCAGGGAGTAATAGAAATGAAGAAACAGAATAAACATTAATAATATAAATGGCTGTCACATGCAGGGAACAGACACTTTTGAGGGGCTTGCTACACACCATGCTAGTCACTCACAGCTGAGTCTTTTCTCACCTGCTTCTCAGAGCAACCTTCAGAGCCGAAAGGTGTTTGGGCTCAGGGAGCTTTCCTAAAACTACCCACAGGTAAATAAGAAAAAGGGATCAGACTTGTTCCAAATTGCTCCAGACTATAAATAAGAGGAAGTACAAGTTGAACTTGAAAGACGACTTCTAAATAGTGGAATGGACTCTTTTTAGAGAGTTCCCTGTTAGGGAATATTTTGCTAGAAGCCGACCATCTCCTTGGAGTGTGAGGAAGATGTCTGGATCGGGGAGGAGATCGAGATGACCTTTGGTTCAGATGGGGTGTTCTGTAATTTCCGTGGGCTGAGGGCAGCATCAGATTCAGGGGAGCTGCTGGGCAGGGGAGCAGGGGAGGAGACTAGGAATGTCAGCTTACCCTCTTCTGCTTTTGCCTTGCTTGGCCATTTATACCAGCCTTCGCCTAGTGCCCCTTTTCGCTTGTCTTCCCACCCAAGAATGGGCATTTTGAGGAGGCTCCATTCTGCCTCCTCTCCCTCATTGGTATAGTCTGCTCTGCAGCAGCATCCCCCAAGGGGGTGTGGCCATCCTGGCTCCAGACAGAACTGTCTTCCAAGCTGAGATGTTGACGAGGTCTGTGTATGTGTCTGCATGCTCACACTGCAGCCTGATCGATGCCTGTCAGAGCTCAGCATCAGAGTGACAGCCGCACGCCTGGCTGTTTGCTGAACACCACTCGTCCGTCAAGGGAAATCAGACGAAATCCATCTCCTTGTCCAAAGCCTGGCCCGATGGGCTGTGCCTGGAATGCCAGTCTTATATCCCATCCCATTTTGGGCCCTGAAAACCATTCCCCTGGGACTTCAGAGTTACAATGATGGGTCCCCTGGGGCAGGAGATTTATAGTCAGTAAAATGATGGGAAGAGACCAATCCCAGTCCCTACCCTTTAGGAACTTCCAGTTTAGAGCTGGTGGCTGCTGTCTGGGCAGCGCAGGTCTAATGCATACAGAATTGACCCACAGTTACTTTGAATTAACTGACATAAAAATAGAGCATAAATCAAATGGATTGGATTTAAAATTTTGCAGATGTGTTTTGAGCAGAGTTGTAGACAATTGGTGGGGAAGGGTCTCCTTAAAAGCACTCATTAGAGAGGCAATTATGGGGTTTTGAGGCTTTCAGATTGTTAAGGACAAGTTTTAGCAAAGGTTCTGTGTTTGTAAACCACTTGGGACTACGCTGTCACCCTGTGTCTTGGCAGGAAGCCATCCTGCAGCTTCTCTTTGCCCTCCCTAACGCCTCTTTTATCCTGTGCAAGCCAGTACCTGAAACTTCAAAAAGACCCTCTGTAGCCCCTGCCGCTCCAGCACTTCCATTTCCCAGGGCTGCTGGCCCTTAAGTGAAGAACTCTACCCTGCTCCCCACCTGGGTCCCAGGGCACTTCTCCCCCTTGCCTGCTCTCCCATCAGGGGCCTGAATGACTCACAGGTGTCAAAGGAAGTGATTGCAGAAAGGCAATCACTTATATTTAGAAGGCTATATATATATATACATCTTTTTTCCCAGTATCTAGAAGACTGTGGAGCAGAAAATTGTTCAAAAGACAGAAGTGGGATGTCTGAATGGCTGTGGAAGGAGGTTTGCCCAGGAGCAAGAGGATGGAGCAGAGTGACGGAGGAAAATGAGGGGCTTGGGGAGGGGGAGGGCTGCAAAGCCCGCGAACAGAGGATGGGGACCCTGGATGAAGGGGAGCCTAGGGAGAAGCCAGCGTTTGAGTGGCCCATTCTGCTGCTGGTCCTCCCAGGGCCTTTCCCACTCAGGAAGGATGCTCAGGTATTGCCCTCTTGGGGGTGCGCCCAAGGGAATCAGTCCCAGCTCAGGCCTCCTCGACCGGAGCTGCTCTACTTCAGCTAGCCAAGCTCTCCCCAACCCCAGGCCTGGAGAGTACAGCAGTCAGAGCTTTATTGCCCCCACACAGTAGCCGGTCTGCAATAAAAGAAAATAAACCAAGGTAATGGGAATGGCTGGTGCAGGGGGCAGGCCCCCAGAGAGCTGGGCCGGCTGCTGCCCGTCTTCCTTGCACCACTGAGCACCATTAAGGCTGCTGTCAGTAAGTCATCTACAGTCCCCCTGGGCCTCCTTTCTGGGGCCAAGTGAGTGACCTCCGCCGTGGTCAGTCATAGCACAGCAAATCAGCAGCATATACACACGCACATCCTGGTTCAGGCTCCATTGACCACTCCAGGGGCAGTAAGGCAGGGGCTGCAGAGAGGCAATTTTACCTCCTCATACAAACTGACCTCAAGACAAACCTTGAGATTGTAGCCCCTGCTGTCCCGTACCCGGGGTATAAGTGCCTGGTAACCCAGAACTGGGGCTTCCCTGGTAGCTCAGCTAGTAAAGAACCCGCCTGCAATGCAGGAGACCCTGGTTCAATTCCTGGGTTGGGAAGATCCCCTGGAGAAGGGATAGGCTACCCACTCCAGTTATTGGGCTTCCCTGGTGGCTCAGACAGTAAAGAGTCCGCCTGCAATGCGGGAGACCTGGGTTCAATCCCTGGGTTGGGAAGATCCCCTGGAGGAAGGCATGGCAACCCAGTATTCTGGCTGGGAGAATCCCCATGGACAGAGGAGCCTGGCGAGCTACAGTCCAGGGGGTCGCAAAGAGTCAGACAAGACGGGGCACCTAAGCACAGCAACCCAGAACTAGGTGCACTAGGTGGAGCCGGGGGACCCAGAAATTCCTGAGGGGAACCAGAGGGAGGCCCCAGCACCTGGGCCGCTGTCCCCCCAAGGTCCCCGCCTCGCACATACACTGTTCTCCCCAGCAGATATTTATGCCTTGCACGGAGGTTGGCATCAGCAGCGGTTCAGAGTCGCCAATAATTTTCGTTTTGTCATGCGGCGTGTCTGGCCCTTTGACCAGAGAGCTTTTAAATTCCTCCTTCCTAGCCCTCTTTCCTCACCCCCTTCTCCCAGGCTTCCCCATCCCCCTCTGGATCCCAACTGGTTACTTAGTCTCAGCTTCTCCCCAACACAGGAGACACTAAATCTTCCCTGCCTGCCTCTCGACCCACCATCATTTCCCAAGCTCACCTATGCCCATGAATGCTTAATTTAAAACTTCTGCTGCCTCTCGGCAGCTTGTAATTCTGAGGCGGATTTCAGCCGAGGAGACAAAATGGGCTGATGAATATACGCAGAAAGGTGAACAGAAAGCCATACACAGCGTCTCTGTGGTGTGGGGACAGGCTTTCTTAACCATTTTCTTTAATAAGATGGATATCTACAGTGGAGAGTTATTCTAATAGGATGGATATCTGCCTGATCTATTGGCCTGCAGGATGGTTATGAGTTTTAAATTTCTTCATCTCCGCAGCAATAGATTCTCTGGGCTTTTCAATTATAAACTTAGTTTTCAGTTGGGGAAGCCGGAAGGATTTTATTTCGGTAAGAGGACTAAAAACGCAGATTCAGTCAGGGGATTGGGAGACAGGCGGGCAGGAAGGTGTGCCAGGCTAACCTTATCCTTCATCTTACCTTCTCCACCACCCACACTCTACTGGACTCACACAGCAAGGAGGTGCTCTAGCCTGACCACCTCCACAGGCAGGCCCAAGAGAGTGGGTTACGGCCCGTGGCTCTCCCAGTCGATGGGGGAGGTGGTGATGAGTTCCCCACTGATGGGCTCATGCTGAGCAACCAACAGAGGAGAGATGCAACGAATCCCAGAGGGTAATGAGCCCAGAACACCACTGACTGGAGTGCTCAGCATGGGATCATTGGGAGGATGAGCTTGGGCAGATCTGTGCGGGGGGAGTCTTGGCTTTCTTAACGACTTTCTTTCGCTGTACTGACGCATCACCCCTCGGCCCAAGAGCAGAGCAGACGGGGCCAGAAGGAAGATGGGTGCCTCCTCTCCCAGGCCCACTTTGGGCCTTTCTCATCCTACCTTCTTCACCCCCTCCCAGCCCCTAATGGGCCTCCCACTCCCTGGGTCAAGGCTCCAGAAATCTCTTAGACAGCTGGGAGTGCCACTCTCCTGGAGGCCAGTGACTGTTCAGCCCACTGGTTAGTGACAAGAGCTGGGCTCTGCATTTAGGCAGGACTGGGTTCAAGTCTGGCTTCTGTACTTACCAAATGACCTTGGATAATTTCTTTAACCTGAGCCTTCATTTCCTTATCAGAAAAGTTAGACTAAAAATAACCACTGCATAAAAAGGTTGTGAGGATTAACTAAGGCAACAGGCATGACTGTGAACCTAATTCAGTGTGTTGCACACGCCAGTTGCCCAATAAGTATTAATTCCCTTCCTTCCCTCTAATAAGGAACTGTTGGCCTTTCCTTCAGATGTAGAAATGGAAACTGCAGTCCCTTCTTATATGGGGCATGTGTGATCTCCGCCCTGCCCAGCCTGACTGTCCGATAAAACCTATATGCAGGGCAGTAGCTAGAAAGGTGGAGAAGGCAATGGCACCCCACTCCAACACTCTTGCCTGGAAAATCCCATGGATGGAGGAGCCTTATGGGCCGCAGTCCATGGGGTCGCTAAGAGTCGGACACGACTGAGCGACCTCACTTTCACTTTTCACTTTCATACATTGGAGAAGGAAATGGCAACCCACTCCAGTGTTCTTGCCTGGAGAATCCCAGGGACGAGGGAGCCTGGTGGGCTTCCGTCTATGGGGTCGCACAGAGTTGGACACAACTGAAGCGACTTAGCAGCAGCAGCAGCAGTAGCTAGAAAGGTACAGCCATAATGTGGCAGGTCCTCAGAGCAAGCCTCTGCCCAGATACTATATGCAGGGACTGTGTTCGGATCAGTAATAAAGGAAAGAAAGGCCTTGTTTCTCTTCGATAATCTTCCTCTTATATCCTTTGAATCAAACAACCTTAAAAGCCAAGACAAATCAATAGATGAGTGCCAGTGATTGGCATCTGGATTTTCTTTTCATTTAATTCATTTACTAAACATCTACTGACTTCCACTGTGTCAGGCGCCGGGCTAGGAATTGGGACCACAAAGTCAAGTAAGCTGTGCTTTTTGCCATCAAGGAGCTGGCAGGCTCAAGAGCTCGACAACTGAGTACAGGGTGATACGTGCTCTGCAACTCACAGGATTCTCTCAGAGTACAGCGGGGGATTCAGAAAAGACTTCCTGAAGGAAGTACTGCTTGCACTGATTTTTTAAGGATAAGTAGGCATCGGCCAAGCTAAGGGTAGAAGAAGGACGTGGATTTTGGAGAAAGAGACCAGTGCCTCAGTTAGGAATTGCAGTCAATTGCTGATGTAGGCCACTTTTGCTTAAACAAGTTTAAAGTTTACTTCTTGGGTTTTTTTTTTATAAATTTATTTCTTTTAATTGGAGGCTAATTACTTTACAATATTGTATTGGTTTTGCCATACATTGACATGAATCCGCCTTGGGGGTATACGTGTTCCCCATCTGAACCCCCCTCCCACCTCCCTCCCCGTCCCATCTCTCTGGGTCATCCCAATGCACCAGCCTGAGCACCCTGTCTCATTCATCAAATCTAGACTGGTAATCCGTTTCACATATGATAATATACATGTTTCAATGCCATTCTCCCAAATCATCCTACCCTCACCCTCTCCCAGAGTCCAAAAGACTGTTCTCTACATCTGTGTCTCTTTTGCTGTCTCGCATACAGGGTTATCATTACCATCTTTCTAAGTTTACTTCTTTCTTGTTAAAAGAAGTCCAGACATAGGCAGTCCTGAACAGGTCCAGCAACTCCCAGTGTCAACAGGGTCCAAGCCGCTTCATCGCCCTGCTCCACTCTCCTTAACATGTGGATTCCATTCCCGAGATCCATGGTGGCCGTGGAGCTCCAACCATTCATATCTTCCTTCCTGACAGGATGCCAAGAGAAAGGGAGAAAGCCCAGCAAGAGCAGATTCCTTTCTTAGAAGTCCCACTCAGAAGTCTCAGCTGAATCTCAGTGGTGTGACCAGTGAGAGAAGGGACAGTCTGTAAGCCTGTACTAAAAGGATGCCTGTTACTAAGGAAGAAGGAAAGAGCAGAAATTAGGAAATGGAAATTGTGCCACAGACGGCGTGTGCCTGGGCACAGAGCTTCAGCACTGCCATGTCTGTTTACAGAACACATAGTATTGTCTGCTTGGATCAAGGAGTCCAAGTAGTAAGCAGGAGAGGAATTGGAGGTGGTCGGAGATGAACCTAGAGAAGCAAATCCACATTTTCCACCAGGTCTGAAGGCTTTGCTGGTTCAGCTGAAGGGGGCATCTGCCAGGGCACCAGGCTGGGCTCAGCACCTGCAGTCCAGACCCCTTCCTATCTCAGAGGAAAGCCCCGTGTGGCTCTAGAGGTCACACAAGCCCTGCGAGGGCTTGGCCCAAGCTAGAATGTATATTGGCCAAAGGCCCCTAATTTTTCCCTTAGAGAACTAGAGTTTGGTCACACTGTGACCTGGATACAATCAAAATGTGTTTCTGGGAGCTTCCCGGGCGGTCCAGTGGTTAAGACTCCGTGCTTCCACTGCAGGGGCGCAGCTTTGATCCCTGGTTGGGGAACTAAGATCCCACAAGCCTCCCAGGGCAGTGAAAAAAAAAGTGTTTGTCTTCTCACTCCAAGTTCTTGACCCAGTAGGAAGAGCCAAGATTTATTGAGTGTTTACCGTGTATCGGACGTTATTCTGAGTGCTGCTTCATTTAAACCTCACGTTTTCCTTATGAGTGAGTTATTCCGTTTTGTTACTCCCAGGTTACAGTTTGGAGAAACTGAAACAGAGGCTTAAAATAACTCACCCAGGGTTACTAAATGGCAGAAGCTGAATTTGAACCCAGTTAGTCTGGGCTCCAGAGCTTCACTCGTAACTGCAGGTTAGTTCTGCCACTGGGTGAGGTCTCCTATAACGGGAGAAAATGCTGGGACCCAGGCAGATGGGTAAAGGTAGGACTAGGCACAGAGCGTTTTGCTGTCTCTCTTGCAGGGAAGGAATGAACGCTCAGGCTAACAGACCAAGCCTGGTCTGGGCTGGGACATGTGCCTCCATCCCCTCCTGCATCCTGTCTCCCCAGTGCGTTCCGACTCTGGTCAGCATGGTCCATGAAGAGACGCTCCTTCTCATTTTTCTCCTTCTTGCCTCCCAGACATCACAACTGTGATGGGGTTTTATGCTTCCTCTTTAGGTTCCTGTCTTTTCTTTCCTTTCTGCCTCCCTGAGAATGTACAGCATCCACCCCTGACTTAGCTGTCCTAGACCTGTGTGTCAGGACAGTTGGCCTGTCCCTCCAGGTCACCCTCGTGGGCTCTTCTCCTAGGCGGAGTGTACCTCCTCATGGCCTCTGCTCCCTCCATCATCCCTTCTCTCTCTTCCCTCTTAATATCTGCTTGCACCTCCACTGACTTCAGCCTCCCTTTCTGTCCTGAGATTCTACCCTCCTTCCGGCTCCTCCACAACCAGTCGCCCATTATTTTCATAAGTGTGGCCCTAGTCAGTCTGCACACTAGCGGATATTTGCCCTGTCCCACCTGTGATGCACACCCATCCTTTAATGCCCAGCCCCTCCCCTCAGAGGAGAGTGTCCTGACCCTCCAGCCCTCTGGAGTTGGCTTTTCTGAACCCCTCCAGTACCTGCTGTCTGTGCTTCTGCTGGATGGTCATGTGGCATTCTGTCCTGAGTTGCTGTGATGTGGCTTCACTGTGTCTTCTCCACTCAAGTTCTTTGAAGACAAGTTTTTGGGTGTTTTTTTTCCCTCCATTTGGATCTACTGTAGTGCTTTTGGATCTAATACAATGCTTTTCTATTTAGTAGATTTCTTAATCGGTTGATGACAGTAATTCCTAGGTCTGTTTACACATCCTTAATATTTGCTATCCATTTCAGTTCCTTCAGCATTTGTTTATTTTCACATTTTGAAGAATCCTGATCACTTCTGGACTTTGTCATCTCTTTAATCAGCTCAACGGGGCAGCCCTAGTCCTTCTCCAGCCCCACTGGATCTGTCTGTAGATACAAGGCTGAACCACAGTGACATCCCCTTGGAGGGTACCTTGTACCCCATTAGAGCTTAAACCTGTGTTTTCTGCTGCCTGGCCTGGAAGCTGTCTCTGTGGGGGAAGCTCCCAAAGCAAACAGGATATAGCCATGTAGAAGGTGCCGCTGGAAACAATAGATTCTCCATCAAACACCTTCCAGCACTGCCTGGAATCCTGCTGCTCAGAACAGTCTGTGGGAACTGGGGGTCAGTTGAAAGGTAACAGGCCTACAGCCTCATTCAGAGACCACAGTGCAAAAGCTCATGGGTTGATGAGTCAAGCAGTTGATTCAGGACAGATCCAAACTGAAAGTGTTAGTTGCTCAGTCATGTCCCACTCTTTGTGACCCCATGGGCTGTAGCTCAAGCACACCAGGCTCCTCTGTCCATAGGATTCTTCAGGCAGGAATGCTGGAGTGGGCAGCCATGCCCTTCTTCAGGTGTTCTTCCTGACCCAGGTATCAAACCCGGGTTCTCCTACATTGTAGGTGGATTCTCTCCCATCTGAGCCACCAGGGGAGCCCAAAGGCACTCAGATGGAGTTCTTTGTTAGGAGGAGTCAATCAGGGCAGACTTCCTGGAACACAGAAGTAGTGTGAGGTCGCCCCTTTACAGTCAGCGGAGACTTCCCGAAGCAGGTTGCCTTGGCATTCCCGTCCTGGTAAATGAGCTGACATCTCTCTGAGTGGGCTCTGCCACTCTGCACCTCCCTTGGCTGCGCAGAGGTTGCTGCTTTTCTGGCTTTTACAGCTGTGATGCAGAGTCGTGGCCTCAGAGACAGACAGGGCTACAGGAGGCCAGGTGGGGTCAGGCAGCTCACACAGCAGGCAGATCAGCTGGGCCAGGGTCGCGGGTCCTTGGCAGGAAGTTAGAGGCCATGAAGTTGGGGCGATGGGGTGTGAGCTCTGGCTCATATACTCTCTAAGAAGGTACAAGATGCTCAGAATCTCCTCCTAGCCTCCTTTTTCTCTCCAGCCTCCCTGAGTCTTCCCTGTGAGAACAGGATTAAGACAGAGGATGGAGCTGGTCTTCCCCTTCCTTTCTGCTGCTCCTGACCCCCCCCCCCATTTCCCTGCCCACTGGCTCCAGGTGGCAGCTCAGGAGCAGCGGGCCATTGAGAGCACCTCCAAATAGCTTTAAAAGAAATCAAATTCTTAAATGGTATTTACACTGAGTGGCAGGGCAGGAGCCATGAAGCTTTCTTCCAAGGGCGCTGTGGCGGAAAGTCCGTCCACAGTGGGAGAAGCCACGCTGGCAGCAGTAGCCTGACCTCCATCAGAGCAGCCTTCAGCAGGCAGTTAGGCTTAGGCAAAGGTCAGGCTCACTGTGCTTCTCCAAGTCAGACATTCTCTTTAAAACCTTAATTGCGACTTCTGGGAAATCTTAGCTGGAGAGAGTGAAGGTTTTCTTCTCCTGTCTCCACTTCAGAACACAGCTATCTTGGAAGAGCGCTCCCCACATAGAGCAGAGAGCAGTCATCAGTGGAATTCTGCTTAGTGCGGCCAGACTGGGAGGTGGATCAGGGCGAATGAGGATGCCGTGGCCCCATTGAGGGGGACACAGGACGGCTCCTTCCTGCCCCGGAACAGGGCACCGTCAGCCTGGGCAAATGGTAGCTCTGGGAGGCTACCCACTGGCTCCTGGGACCTCGTTAAGCTGAATTGTACTGGGGACGTTTGGTTGAAATGGAAGAGAGAGAAAATAATTGTGATTAATGGGACCCTGGCTCCCATCAAGAGGACAGAGTCATGTCAACAACAAGCTGCTGACCCATCCTACGTATTGTCCTTTCCTATCGCTCATATTTCATGCTCTCTTGCATCCGATCTCACTCCTGTGGCTTAGGAAACTTGCCGCGAGTTGATTCCAAGGCCCAGAAGAGCATCATCCAGTGGAGAAGGACTGTGGTCCCAGTGTGGAGGAGCAGAGGGATCAGAGTACTTACACCGCCCATGCCCATCACTCCCAGCCTGCCTTTGAGCAGAGGCAACTGGGGCCCGGCTGCAGACCATAACCCAGCAGACTCTGGGTACCAACCCCAGCCCTTCCCAGGGAGTTTGGGAGGGCTTAAGGCCTATGAAAGCTTCACTTTGATGGTGTAAGCCATGCCATTTTTAAATCGTCATTCACAGTGAGGAAGCTCAGCCTCAACCCACAGAAGAGGGTGGGGACCAGGGTCATTATCTGGGTGGGTCTGGGCTCTGGAGGGCTGCATTTATCCCAGTCTCCAGCTGTATGCACCCAGGCCTTATAATGGGGGGGATTTTTACTCATGGGCTTTTCTTTGCATTACTGACTGGCCAGAGAGATCACAGGCCCTCCCAGTCCTACAGAGCAGTAATTCATTTTCCCCACATGACAGGAGGGTGAGCACACAACAGGACAGCCCTCTCACCCCAGCACTGCCAGGACCCAAAGACTGCAGGTGCTGGGGCTCTATAGCATTGCATGGGGTGTTATTTTCCTTACTGTGTTACAAGAGGTAACAGCCAGATTTACTGACCTTAAAGTTATAAGAGGTTTGAACAGAGTTTGTGAATGTGCATCAGACGTGGGCAAGGTGCCCCAAAATGCCCAGATCTCCTCTCTACTGGGCCTGAGAGAGCAGCTTCTTAGTGGGGAGAGAGGACAGGGCTCTTTCTCTGAGGTCAGCAGAGCTGCTGGCCCCTACCTGGGTGATCGCACACAGCACACACACGATGTGCTGCCTGGCAGGCTCAGCAGGCGGGGCCAGGCTTCATGATTGTCAGGTGAAGGCAGGATGGATTTAAGGAAGGATACGGTGACTCCAGGATTGGGGGGCTGCCTGAGGAGCCCAGAGGAGATGGTACCTTCTGAGCCAGCTGGATGGTGAGGGAGACATGAGGAGGAAAGGAAGGGGGTGCAGGGCAGGGCATCTTCCTCTGGGGATAGTGCCTCCAGCTGTCCTTTCATGCCCTGCATCTGACATTCATCGGGAAGGATGGGCATTCTGCGTTTCTGTGAGATTGTTTGCCATTTCTTGTATTGAGTGCAATGGAATGAGTAAACTGCCTGGTCCTTAGCTGCCAGTGTGGAATTTGTGTCTGTTCAGGTTCTTCTCTCTGGTGCCTTCTGGCCTGCAAGAGGGATTGGTGTCTGTGGCGCTGTTGCCTAGAGACCAGGTGATAATGAAAGAGGAGAAGCCCCGTGTCCCCTTCCATCAGCACACACAGTCCTGTCTCAGCCCAACCCTGGAGGGCTCCCCCAACCACAGCCCAGTTCTGACGGCTCTGACGTGGCTGAAGGAGGCGTTGGCTTCCCATCCACACCCCAGGTTCCTCCATCCAGCCGCTGTTGACTTTCCTTGGGAGTGTCCTGCTCTCCTAGAAGGGCCGGAGACCTTGAGGGTTTCTCAGCCCTGAGCTCAGACATTCCCTCAGGCTACCACGGCCCAACCAGCACACCCAGCCCCTGGCTTGGAGGATTTAGTGGCCCGGGGCCTTGCCCTGTCCTCATAGTTCCTCCTCTAGCTCTCTTCCATCTGCTGGGCTTCTAACCCCTGCCTTGCTCAAGGATGGTGGCCAGGAGCGGGGCGTGTGGAGGAGGCTGAGGAGGCACACACAGCTGCTACCTAGTGCTGCCCAGATAGAGGCACCCAGCCTCTCTCCGGTTGTAGTCAGTGCCGGCAAAGCAGGTGCAAAACAGCCCCTTCTGCTCGTGACGTCCAGGCGCCTCTTGAGTCATCATGGACTGAAGCCGGTTTGTGCGCCTCTGAGCTCCTCTGTGAGCAGACCCGCTGTGGGAACGAACACCCTGTCACCTTAGAAAGATTCTGGAAATAGGCCTTTTCCCATCAGTCGGGTGCCAGTGGACTTGCCCAAAGACAGGGGATCTTTTCTGTCCCAGGAACTTCCCTTCTGCCAGTGATGTGGAGAAGCTAGGACATCTATTGTGTGCCTACTGTGTGCCATGGACAGAGGAGCCTGGCCTGCTACAGTCCCTGGGGTCACAAAGAGTCGGACATGACTGAGCGACTGGACAACAACAAACCATTAATAAATGCCCACAATGAATGCTGCAGTTAATATTGGTGTGAATAAAGTGCTCGAGGAAAAGCATTCAGTATATAAAGGTGTGTCCGAGTGTGTAGACGCTTGGTGGATAGGTTGAGTTGGAGCTCACAGATGTACCAATAGGAAGAAGTATTCTAGCCAGAGGGAGTGGCCTGCCCAGAGGCCTGGGGCGAGGCACGTGTGTGAAGCTGGAGGTGGTTTGGCATGACTCGAGCCAAAATAATGAGGGCCAGAATGGTTGGAAGGTGAGACAGCAACAACCCAGTTTTATAAGGAATTGATCCTCTTCTGTACTGAGGAATTTGAACTTCAGCAGAGAATTAAGGAAAGGATTTCGGCAAAGGAAAAGGTGATCCGATTTGTTTGTTGGGGGTTTTTTTTGCAAAGTGACAACATCTACTGAGAACGTCCTATATGCCAAACACCTCTTAAGTGTTTGATTTGGGTCAGTTCATTTATTCTTTAATAAAACCCTTTGAGGTAAGTGCCATTATGATGCCCATTTGACAAATAGGAGAAAACTTAGACCCAGAGAGGTTAAGTAACCCACTCGAGACCTCACAGCTGGTAAGTAGTAGAGCAGGATGTGAACCCTGACGGTCTGGCTAACCATGGAGCTGCACTGCCTGTGATAAGCCACGCCCTGCAGCATCGTAGGGGGGCCATTGGGAAGTGGTGAGGCTGGGGGCAGGGAGTGTTACCCCAAACCAGGACCTGGACTCAGGGAGTGGCAGGAAGGATAAAGAAGAGGGGGAGAATTCAAGAGGTGTTTATGAATAGGATCATTGTGACCTGGAGGTTGACTGTGAATGTAAAAGGAGTCCAGGATGATTTCTAAGCTGCTCTCTCTGAGTGAGATAAGAAACGCAGGTGAAAGTGCAGGTTTTATAGTGAAGATAGTGGATTCAGGATTGGGCTCGTTACATTTGAAATGTATATGGTGGAGGTGAGTCCTGAAGAGCAGTCTGGGCTGAAAATAGGAGCAATGGTGTCATATAACTCTGAGTCGTGCAATACAGGGACTGTCTGTAGCTTCAGATGGCCCCCCAGGGAATGTCCATTTTCAGGGGGCGTGTTGTGGGAAAGAATTCACAACTGAAACTAAGAAAGCATGCAGAAGGTTGGGAATCACAGAGGCCTTTAAAAAGAGCTTCGAAATAGAAGGCAGCGGTGCTTAGCTTTGTCAGATACCTGAGAAGAAATTAATAAAATGGCGATTAAGAGGTCTTGAGTGACCTTTGAAGTGATAATCACGTTGGAATGTCAGTTGGCTGTGTGAGATGGAGGAGTGGATGGAGGTGAAGGGAAAGAGGTCCCTGGGTTAAGAGAGAAAGGTTGACTGGACGGGATGCGAAGTCAGAGCTAGGTTTTCTAGGATGAGTGCGATTTGCAGACAAAGAGGTAGATGCTGATAGAAAGGGAGTTGGGTGGTGATTAGAGGAAAAGGTGACTGATAGAGACAGGCGCCCAAGAAAGCAAGAGAGTGTGATCTACAGCCAGGTTCTTTTTTTTTTTTTTTTTTGCCACACCAAGGGCTTGCAGGATCTTAGTTCCCCAACAGAGACTGACCCCCAGCCTTTGGCAATGAGGGCACAGAGTCCTAACCACCTGACCACCAGAGAATTCCCTGGAGCCAGGTTCTTTTTCTCCAGGGTGGAAGGAAAAGCATTAATCACCAATGCCACCACTCAGTTCAGTTCAGTCCCTCAGTTGTGTCAAGCTTTTTGCGGCCCCATGGACTGCAGCATGCCAGGCTTCCCTATCCATCACCAACTCCTGGAGCCTACACAAACTCATGCCCATCCAACCATCTCATCCTCTGTCGTCCCCTTCTCCTCCCACCTTCCATCTTTCCCAGCACCAGGGTCTTTTCAAATGAGTCAGTTCTTCACATCAGGGGACCAAAGTATTGGAGTTTCAGCTTCAGCATCAGTCCTTCCAATGAATATTCAGGACTGATTTTCTTTAGGATTGACTGGTTGGGTCTCCTTACAGTCCAAGGGACTCTCAAGAGTCTTCTCCAACACCACAGTTCAAAAGCATCAATTCTGCAGTGCTCAGCTTTCTTTATAATCCAACTCTCACATCCATACATGACTATTGGAAAAACCATAGCCTTGACTAGATGGACCTTTGTTGGCAAAGTAATGTCTCTGCTTTTTAATATGCTGTCTAAGTTGGTCATAGCTTTTCTTCCAAGGAGCAAGCATGTTTTAATGGCTGCAGTCACCATCTGCAGTGATTTTGGAGCCCCAAAATATGGAAAAGATCAGTTTTCGTTTAAGTCCCAAAGAAAGGCAATGCCAAAGACTGTTCAAACTACCACACAGTTTGCACTCATCTCACACACTAGCAATGTAATGTTCAAAATTCTCCAAGCCAAGCTTCAACAGTATGTGAACCATGAATTTCCAGATGTTCAAGGTGGATTTAGAAAAGGCAGAGGAACCAGAGATCAAATTGCCAACATCCACTGGATTATAGAAAAAGCAAGAGAGTTCAGAAAAACGTCTACTTTTGCTTTATTAACTATGCCAGAGCCTGTGACTGTGTGGATCACAACAAACTGTGGAAAATTCTTGAAGAGATGGGAATACCAGACCACCTGACTTGCCTCCTGAGAAATCTGCATGTAGGTCAAGAAGCAACAGTTAGAACTGGACATGGAACAACAGGCTGGTTCCAAATAGGGGAAGGAGTACATCAAGACTATATTGTCACCCTGCTCATTTAACTTATATGCAGAGTACATCATGTGAAATGTCGGGCTAGATGAAGCACAAGCTGGAATCAAGATTGCCGGGAGAAATATCAATAACCTCAGATATGCAGGTGACACCACCTTTATGGCAGAAAGCAAAGAAGAACTGAAGAGCCTCTTGATAAAAGTGAAAGAAGAGAGTGAAAAAGCTGGCTTAAAATTCAGCATTTAAAAAACGAAGATCATGACATCCCATCCCATCACTGCATGGCAAGTGGATGGGAAAGCAATGAAAATAGCGACACACTATTTTGGGGTAACAGTACCACCATAGGTGCTTTGTAAAGGCAAAGTGTGGGTCTGCACAGAAATCCACGGTGGTTCAGGTCAAGCCTGAGAGTCCAGATCCGCAAAGCAGAGTACACCTGCCCCCGAGCAGACCTTGGCATCAGGAAGGTGTAAGGGCCTACAAAGGCGTAGCTGGCATTCAGATGTGACCCGATTTGGTTACCTTCGGGTCAGAGATTTGACAGCCTCATACAGTTCCTCCATGGGTCATGTGCATGCATGCTAAGTCGCTTCAGTCATGTCCAACTCTTTGCGACCCCACGGACTTCAACCCTCCAGGCTCCTCTGTCCATGGGATTCTCCAGGCAAGAATACTGGAGTGGGTTGCCATGCCCTCCTCCAGGGGATCTTCCCAACCCAGGGATCAAACCAGTGTCTCCTGCAGCTCTTGCATCGCAGGCCGATTCTTTACCACTGAGCCACCAGAGGTCATACACTGATTTCTCCTGAGAAAAGAGGTCATTCGACTTCTCACCCCTAGTTCAGTCCCTGCAGGGCACAGGTACAGCCTCAGGGACTCCGTCTGGGCTTGGGAGAACCCCACGTGGCCCAGACCAAGGGTTGGGGCTCCGTGTGCTATCTGGAGACTCCGGATGAAGAGCGGTCCTCACTGCTCTCTCTGGTAGGACCACTCTTCGCTGCATCACCGGAGCATGGGGAGAATCTGGACCGTTCAGGTGCACCCCACTTTCAGAAGGACTTCCAAAGCCAGCCTCGAGCTCAGGAAGCCTGTGGGAAAGGATGGCAGTGGGGTGCCCTGCACAAGGGTAGGGCCCCCGATTCAGCCACACTCCCTGCGTGAACCTCAGGGAAGAGACAGTTAAATCGCCCTCCAGTCCGCAGCCCTGGGTTTTCCTGGGAAGATGAACAGTCTGCTTTCCTTATTGTCTGCACCAAAGGAACAGATTGCGTCAGTTTGTAAACCGCATTACCGCTTGCAAAGGCCTGGAGTCAGCAGGCTTGCATTTCCCAGCAGACTGAGGGACGCTGATAGCCCTGGCTCCTCCTCTTTGCCTCAGGCATGACCAGGAATTGCCTCTGGCCCCCCCACCTCTGGCATCCCACCCCTCACCCCTGAGGTATTCCAGGAGAGAGAGGAGGAAGCCCTGAGCTCCTAGCTGGGCCGTCTCACCCATTGCTCAGGCCAACCCTCAATTTCTAGGAGCTTCCTGCTCCCTGTGGCCACTGTGCCAACCCGGACCTGATTTGCAGGCATTCCTAGGGCCTTGGCTTAGACCAAATGTCAGAAACGAGATTTTCCAGAGAACAGTTGGCCCTGTGGGTTGGGCTTGAATGCGTCATCTGGTCTGCAGGTGTTGAGGGGTTGGGTAGTAACGCACTGGTAGGGGCTGGAGCCTTGCTACTCCAGGAGCACAGGGAAGTTTGGGATGGACCCTTGCCCGCCCCCTCGCCACCCGTGGCCCACGGTAATGCAGCCCAGGAGGCATTTCATAGGCACTGCCTCTGTGGCTCCCAGAGCGTTACATTATTAATTGCATCGTGTTAATGCTTATCATCTCTGAAAGACATCGCTGTGCACGCGTGGCCGCAAGTGGAGGGGACAAGTCGGCTGTGTTAAGCTGCTACTATATTAAGGTGAGGTGTCTCTTCAAGTTCACGGCTCCGGCGGCGGGAGCACATTACAGCAGTATGTATGGGGGACGGCAGCGTGGCTGCTGTGCGCGGCAGGAAAGGAGGCTCGGTGGCACTCAGATTGCTCTGGATTGCTACTCGCCTACCCTGCGGAAAGCTCTGTTTGGGATGCGTGGGTGGGGAAGAGCTGGAGTGCCTTTATTCCTCTCCCGCTCTCCACCTTCCCCTCTGCGCAGGCTCCTGCTGGTTGCCTGCAGGGCCTCCCCACCGGCCCTTCTCTCCCACGTAAGCCCTTGTCTGTCTGCTCTCTCAGCGCCTCCCAGTCATGCTGGTGCACCACGCCCAATCCCAGCTCATACCTGAGGGGGTTCTGAGCAGAGAAAACCTCACACACCTGGTTCAGCACTCACTGACACGCGGAGCAACTGGAGAGGGATGCCCAGCCCAGAAGAGGCAGAGCGGGTCCCTGGATGGCTTTTCAGTCCAAGGATTTTGCTTTGCACCTCTAAGCCTTGTCCCCATCCAAGCCTCACTCCTCTCTTACTCCCAGTTCCAGGCTTGTAGCCGATGGCCTTGGGGTTATTGAAAGCAGGGCTGGGACCAGCCAGCGTATGGGGAGGATGGCAGCTTCTGCCTATCCCTGGGGCCCCTGATGTCACCTCCCCAAAGGTAGCGCTGTGCACTCCTACTCTGCCTTTGGGAGGAATATGCACCCAGCATCCCCTCCCCCGCCTTGTTTAGGAAGTCTTCCTTCCCAGATGCTCTAGGGCAGGGGTGCCCTGAGCTGCTGCCTACCTGGGATCACCTGTCCTGCCTGAGGCAGCCACCTCCCTAGGGGGAGGGAGCATCCCTGGCAGCTGTGTTCCAGGTGTTCCTTGGCCTCCCAGCCTCTGAGGCTGAGGCTCAGTGATTTCCTCTGCTGCCTTGGGCACTGCGCAGGAGAGAGGATGAGAGGCTCTTGGGAGAGACTACCTCTCTTCTGTTCTCCCAATACACAAAATGGGAAAGAGCAGTTATATGGAAGGGGAGACTCTCGCCACTACTGCATTTTGCCAGAAATCCCCTCTGTGCTGTACCTCCTTGGGCTGCCCTGAGTCACCATCCAGAGCACGCCATTCCCAGCTGTGCGTCCTCCCCGGTTCAGTATCTTCAAGTTCTCTTGCCGTACCGGCTCTGTCAAAGCTAGCCTTTTCATGGAGGCAGCCTCCAGCGCACTGCGCCCCCACCCTACCATGAAGAAGGCTACAGGAGGGGCCCTTGGTCTTCCCAGTGTCACCCCCAGACTCAGAGCCACTGGACATCCATCTTGGCTCCTGGAGCGGGAGAGGCTGGGCAGCCGAATGAAGCCCCAAGGCGGCTGGCATTTCCTTTGGTCTTCTAGCTGAGCTCGCGAGTGTTCTTCCCCAGACACACACGTTACTTTCAGAAAGCTGGTTGGCTGGGGAGGGCCTGGGCAAGTGAGTCGTCCTCTCTGTAAGAACATCAGCCCTGCCTGCCTTTCACTCTCGCACTTCTTGCACACCCACCCCCCTCACCTGGCTGGCCCCGCATGGCTCCCTGGACCTCAACTGCCTGGAGTGGGAGAATGACTCAGCCCCCTCCGCCCACTTGATTGAAGCAGCTCCTGTGTTAAGAAGCTGGACAGAATCCAGACAAGGAAAGAAGGGGACCAGTTGGGGTGGTGGGGCAGGGATTGAGAATATGTTTGTGGCAGGGGCCAAGATAATCCAACCACTAGGAAAAGGGCTATGAGAAACGAAACGTGCTCACTGTCGCCTTCCCTCCCTGGGTTGGAAGCCTGCCCCGTCTCCTCTTTTCTCCTCTCTGTTTCTCCCCTTCCCCACTCTCCGCAGCCGCAGCCGGGAAGGGTGAGACCACAGCCCACCTTGGTGGGAACTGAGGTGTGTGCGCTGCCTGGGACAGGAGCACTTCCTCAGTAATTAGGAGACGCGCAAATTAACAGCCTGTGCCGTTTGTATTAATTTGGTAAATAAGCCAGAACAATTTCATTAGTGGCACATTAGTGTGCTCGGGAGCAGGAGGACATGTCCCACTGTGAGGCAGCAGGGCCCTCTGGCTACCCCGGCCCACAGACAGCCCGGGACCAGTGGGTCTAGCTGCTTTCCCACTGGGCGTGGCTGGCTGGACCACACCCCCTGATTGGCCCTGTGGTGGAGAAAGATTCCCCACCCCAACCCCACCCCTGCCTACTCTGATTAACCACCTCTTCCCTCACCTACCTCTCTGAGTGAGAACCAAGGGAATTGAGCTCAGCCAAGCAGAGCTGCTGCTGGTCGCAACTAGCCTGCCTGCTGTCAGCTGGCCCTGAGCTGAAGGAAGTGGATGCCCTTGTACATCACCAAAAACTCAAAGTCAGAGTTAGGATTTGAGCCCAGGTCTGTCTGACTGCAGGATTCATGCTCTTTCTACCATGTCATAGCCCAGTCAGTACACCCAGCTCTGGGGCAGATTTAGAGAACAAGCTTTGCTCCCATTGGAGCTGACAGTCGGTGTGCATGCTGAGTTGCTTCAGTGTCCAACTCTTTGCGACCCCATGGACTGTAGCCCACGTCAGGCTTCTCTGTCTGTGGGATTGATTCTCCAGGCAAAAATACTGGAGTGGGTTGCCATGCCCTCCTCCAGGGAATCTTCCCAACCCAGGCATCAAACAGAGTCTCATGTCTCCTGCATTGGCAAGCAGGTTCTTTACCACTAGCACCATTTTAGCTGGTGAATAGGGACATTTTGAAATAACTGCTCCTCCCCAGGAAGTAAATAACTGAAGAAGTATTTGTGTGTCAAGCACCCTTTTAAGTGTTTAACATACTTACGTTGGCTCATTTAGTCGTCAAAACACATCTTTTGAGATAGGGACTATCACAATTCCAAGGTAATTGACTCACCAGAAGTCAAGCAGGTGGTGAGTAAACGTCTCTGCTCCGGAGTCCATGGTCTTAACCTCTGTGCTCTGCACTGGTCCCTGAGTGTCAGAGATATCCGGGCCAGGTGTTCAATTCACTGCAGGCCAAGGTTAGGGAAGCCGTCACAGGAAGATGGTGTTGAATCTGGAAGAGCTCAGCTCACAGGGCCTAGTTCAGAACCACAAAATCCCCGCCCACTCTGCCAGCATTGGGAGCAGAGGACGAGAGATGCCGGCAGGTGAGCAGAGCATCCAGGATGTCCAGTGCAGCAGCTCCTTGGTGTCCTTCAGCTCCCGAGGGTCAGGTCTGCCCTTTAGACATCTAGGCTCTTGCTTCTGTCTTAACTAGAGTTATCACAAAGCCACCCCCTCCAGGTGGCACCCCCTTCTCATAGCCTCTCCTCCCCCCAGCTCCATGTATTCCTAGGTCCCAGCATTTGGCTTCAGTATGAGTGTTGAGGATGGGGAATGAGGAAAACCATCATCTGTCCCTTGCTGACATTGCTTGTGTCCGCGTGTACCCTTGAGCCCCTCAAGGCTATTATCAGCCCACCTGTGTACACACCAAATGCCCACATGAAGTGCTGTGGCAGCCCCTGGCGATCACCCAAGGCCTTACCTCCCTGATGTCAGTGCCATTGCAGGAAGCCTCCCAAGCCACCGGACAGCAAGTCCGGGTCTCTTCATGAAACATCTCTTCCAAGATGCCGAAGAGACAGGCGGCCATGTTGTATAGCGCTTCTCACTTTACACTGCACTCCATGAGTAGTATCTCACTAACACTTGGGGTAGCCAGAAAGAGACCAAAAGAGGTTTCTTGTGCACTTGACAAGAAAGAACCTCCCCTAATTCCTGTCTGCAGTTGGAGGCAACTTGCAGGAAATTTCTGCCAATAGTCTGTATCAGTTCAGTTCAGTTCATTTCAGTCGCTCAGTCGTGTCCGACTCTTTGCAACCCCATGAATTGCAGCACGCCAGGCCTCCCTGTCCATCACCAACTCCCGGAGTTCACTCAAACTCTGTATACTGGAGATCAAACCGGTCAGTCCTAAAGGAAATCAACCCTGAATATTCACTGGAAGGACTGATGCTGAAGCTGAATCTCCAGTGCTTTGGCCGCCTGATGCAAAGAGCCAACTCATTGGAAAAGACCCTGATGCTGGGAAAGATTGAATGCGGGAGGAGGAGGATGAGATGCTTGGACGGCATCACCAACTCAATGGACATGAACTTGAGCAAACTTCAGGAGATAGTGAAGGACAGGGAAGCCTCGCATGTTGCAAAGAGTTGGACACGATTTAGCAACTGAACAGCTACAACATCTGTATATGGTAAATCCTAATTATAAGTGAGCCCATATTTGTGAGTTCACTCACTTGCTGAAATTTGTTACCTCTGTCAGTACCCCTGGAACTTTTTGGATCATTTGTGAACGTGCACAGAGCAGCGAATCTCCCAGGGAGTACATTCCCAGCTGAGGCTGCAGCTCTCCTACAAACAAACGTCCTACTCATGGTCTGCTTAGCACCGAGGTTTTCAGGGTTTCTGCACTTTATGTTGTAGTTAAAAATGGCCTCCAAGCATAGCGCTGAAGTGCTGTCTAGTGTTCCTGAGTGCAGGACAGCTGCGACGTGCCGTAAGGAGAAAACCCATGTGTTAGATAAGCTTTATTCAGGCTTGAGTGACAGCGCTCTTGGCTGTGAGTTCAATGTTAATGAATCATCAATATGTATTAAATACGATGTATTTAAACAGAAACCATCATCAAAGCAGGTTATGTATTGATAAGTTGATAGAAATGTAACTGGAGTCTTGTAGGAACCTAACCCTGTGTTTCCCTGGGAGGCAGTGGTTCAGGATTCCCTAATTCCTTGTTCATAGTAACTTTATAGCGATAAGTATCACAGATAACTAGAGAGAGAGAGAGTATGTGTATATTTTTTAATTAGAAAAATACCAGAAATTTGATGAGTCTTAAGATTGAGTCTTAAAGTTGAATAGAGAAATGGAGCTTTTACAGATATGAAGAGCTGAAAGTGTTAGTTGCTCAGTCCTGTCCAACTCTTTGTGACCCCATGGACTGTAGCCTACCAGGCCCCTCTGTCCATGGAATTCTCCAGGCAAGAAAACTGGAGTGGGTCACCATTTCCTTCTCCAGGGGATCTTCCTGATCCAGGGATTGAACCTGGGTCTCCTGCATTGCAGGCAGATTCTTTACTGCTTGAGCCACCAGGGAAGCCCGTCATAGATATGGACCCATGTAATTTTATAGTCAAGTCACAAAGTCTCAGCAGTGAGTGTGAAAGAGAGACAAGATGAAAGATGAACATATAGACCAACCTGGGAGTGCCCACTGCACCCTCTGTTTGCTCCCTGTGTAGAGTCAAGACTTCACCCTGAACCCTCGGCCCATCTAGGCTGGGGCATGTCCAGCAAGGCCAGAAGCCCAGAGACCTGGGTGCAGCGGGAACACTGGCCCAGCCCCAACCCTCCTCTAAGACCAGCCTACCTTCCCTAAAGCCCCTTGTTTGAGAAATTACTGTGGTGGCAGCAGCTGTAATGAAAGGAGAAGCGGGGACCCACAGGCGACAGCGTCATCTCGCCCTCCACAGCCCAAGATGGACTGGGCAGCAGCACGGTGCCCAAGGCCAGAGCTTTCTTTCCTCTGCGGCCGGCTGGGCCCAGGGGCTTGTCAAGCCCAAGTTAGCGTATCGATTGCCGGCAGGGAGAGGCGGGGTACATGTGAAGCCAGGGCTCACCTGCCAAGAGAGCCTGGCTGCTACCCAGCAGTGTTGGCCCCAGATGTGGCTGCTTAGTCACTCGCTGGCATTTCCCCCGACAGGAGCCTTGAGAGGTCGGCATCTGGTTTGTGGCCTCAGAGGGTGAGGTGTGAATTAGAGGTTGGCGAGTAGGGTCTGAGCCTGGGCGCCTGACAGGAGAGACGGATTGTACCTGTCTGGTCGTCTCTGCAGCTCATGTCTCGGAGGCTCTTACCTCCACCGCAGGAATCTGGTGTGAGAGGAAGCCACGGGCTTCTCGTCACAGCTGCAACGGCCCACCACGGGCCTGGGGGCTGGAGGGAGGTCTTGTGCTTGATCAGGGCACCCATCCTGGCTTTAGGAAAAGGACACCTGGCAACAAACACAGTGGAAGAAGACAAGAGGTGCTGGCGTGGGCATGAGGAGGGGTCTCAGGAGCCCCCAAATGCAGAGGAGCCCCATGGATTGGTGGTAGGAGCCAGCGTCGGCACCTCCACTCTACCCGTTGTCTCATGAGCCCCCAAACACAAGGCAGGCAGCCCTCCACTCCTCCCAGAAGTCGTCTGGGATCCGTTGCCGCTTGATCTTAGCATGCTTGATAAAGCGCAGCAAACGAAGAAGAGGCGGTCTTCCCATGCACTCCCCTTCCATCCCTGTTCTCGTCTGAGTCCCACAAGCCTGCAGCCTCTTCCTCCACCATTAGCCTTCCCACTGTCGGCCGCCCAGTGCTCCGGCACCCAGGGCATTTGCAAGGTGGCAGAGGGCTCTTCGGGCAGTTTGCCACTCACTCCAGTGAATTTACTGGCTGGCAAGCTCTTGAGGCACCTGTGCTTTATCGTGTACCATTTTGCCCACCTGTTCTCTGCCACACACACAGGTCCTCCCAGTGAATTAATTGCCAGGATTAGAGGAAAGGGGAAACCAGTTTTACCATCTACGGTTGTGGGTCCTCCCTTCCTCCAGCCCTCAGCAGCGTGGTGCCCGTGTGGGGTGGATACCACCCAGCAGAGCCCGGCACTCCCACCCTGGCTCCACCAGGGAGGGGCACGGTCCAGGGTCCTGAATGGCGGAGGGAGCTGGCCTTAACCCAGTGGACAGTGTGTGTGTGGTGGGGGGGTGTCGGGGAGGAGGTCAGGGGTGTGACTGGAGAAAGGATGCTCTTGAGACAGGGCTGTGGGGAGAGGAGGGGAGGCGCCAAGGAGGCAGTGGAGAAAGAAGGCAAGCAGGGCAGCCTGGCCTCTGCTCTCAGCTCTGCCCCTTTCTGGCCCCACTGCCCCTGTGTCTGTTTCCCCACTAACAAAACCAAGTTGGATTGGATGAGTATAATACCTTCTTCTCCTGGCTCTAATAAACTCTTTGTATCCCCTTCTACAGTACACCCCCACTTCAGGCATTGTTGAACTTGCATTCCACCTGAAAGGGTCACGGGGGGCTTCGTGTAGGAAGAAGGTGTTCACGAATAGGAAGAACACCTGGCGGAGTCCTAACTGCCGGGAGAGGTGCTGGGGACACGACTCCCTATAAGGAAACAGAGGCCGCTTGGGTGCATGGAGGGAGGGCAGAGCAGGGCCAAAGAGCAAGACCAGGAAGCTGGGACCCCAGCTCCTTCCTGTTCATGTCCTCTGCCGCTGCCACTGGCTCTGGCCCAGGCTTCAGAGAACTCCCAGGTATTTAGACACTCATTTTATTGCTTAATCGAGCTTGAAGCCGTTTAAATGAATACAAGTTTTTACATTTGGCAGTGAAGGCTTTTACAGGCCCCTTTAGCAGGGGAAGAGAAGCCGAGAAGGAATTCCTCTTGGGCCACTACCTTCATGAGGTGGAGCGGCATCCATGCTAGGTCGGGGCTCCTGGTTCTCGGGGAGCCCTCAAGGGAGGAGGCCCGGGAGTCCCTGGGCTCTGCAGGGATCCTGCCAGCTCTGGGGATCAGCCAGTGTGCTCGGCCCCGAAATCAGGGCTGATGGCGGTGAGCACACCCCTACAAAGGGGTAACCTCCAGCTGAAATCACCCCCTAACTGCGCCTGCCTCAGTGTACCTTCTGCCCACTGTCACCTTCCCTCCTCTCCTCACCTGGCTCTCATCCCACTGCTTTTATTGCCTTCATTAAGCATGACTTCATTCAGCTCTTCCAGGAAGAACACAGGTTCTCCCCTCCTTGGGGATTGCCTTGCTCTCCACTTCCACCCAGGGCTTGCCTGTCTTCCTAGCAGAGCTGGGGCTCAGTGGGTGCTGGAGAGGAGTGGGTGTTGCCTTACTCACCCCTGACCTTTAGCTGTGTACACACACAAACACACACACAGCTCACTTAAAGCTAGGGAGAGTCAAGTCTTCCCTAGTAGCTCTCTGCCAAGAGGAAGGGGAAGGGATTTGAGGAGAGGGGAGTTCTGAAGTTGCTTTGTCAGTGACATATCTATCAATGGTGATTCTGGGGTGCAAGAAGCTGAAAAGCATAGACCAGCTCCCAGCACTGAGGGGAAGGGTTCTCAGGCTCTCACCAGCTCACACTCTGACTCACCGTTCCAGCTGTTCCTGTCCGTGGAGTGACCATGGTGGCAGTGGGCCCGGGGCCTCTCTCCCCCCCTGCCCACCCCAGGCTCCCGCTGCTAGCTGACACCCCCGTTTCTGCCCCCTAGGTAGAGGTGGAGGTGGAGAGCATGGACAAGGCCGGCAACTTCATCGGCTGGCTGCACATCGACGGCGCCAACCTGTCCGTCTTGCTGGTGGAGCACGCGCTCTCCAAGGTCCACTTCACCGCCGAGCGCAGCGCCTACTACAAATCCCTGCTGTCTGCCGAGGAGGCCGCCAAGCAGAAGAAGGAGAAGGTAAGCTGTGGAGCGGGGCCTGGCGGGGAAGGAGCGGCTGCCCTCTCTCGCCCTCTCTCCCTCCGCAGCAGCACTGCTGCCTGCATGCAGCAGAGCGCTTCTGTCCCCCCGTCAACTGAGTGACTCCGGCTGGTGTTGGTGTCAGACCCCACGTCAGCAACCCCACGCTGAGGCGGGCCCCGGACCCTCTCTGAGTGCCCCTGTCCACCACCCCGGCCCTCGTGGGCCTGGCACCGGAAGCTGCCTAGACAGTGACCTTGGAGCCAGGGTCACCCGCGACCAGAGGCCTTCCTTCCCCCGCCCTGACCCTCCAGTGCTCTCGGAGGGGCCGGGTGGCCTGCACCCCACGTCTGAATTTCCTTCACATTGCCCTGCAGGGAAGCCCATTTTGGAAGCTGCCCCAGGAGATGCATAAAGCTGTTAGGACAGCAGATTTACAGCCCATCAGTCTGTGCAGACACTGCATTGAAGAGACAAGGGGGGTGGGTCGGAAAGCAGCTTTTGGAAACAAATGGACGATTAAGGAACCCAGCGGCTTGGTGATGGGAGCTGGGCTCGGCAGCCCCCTGCCCCTACCCCCACAGCCTGTCGCCACTGACTTACAGCTCAGCCCCGATAATGGGGATAAATCAGCCGGCCACCAATTTGTCAGGGCTTCTCGGAGCTTGAGGAGGATTTCATGGGACAGCCGTGCTGAGCCATAAATTTGTTCCAGGAATAAATGTTTCCTTCCCCATGGGGCAGCCATCTGGCTTACAACTAGCCTCTCAGAGCCAAGGCCCAGACACCTGCCAAAAGGAGTGGGGGGCCCCAGGGCCCAGAAGCCTCCGGCTCCTCCCACCTCTCCTCTGAGACAGCATCACACTTTCCCCAGGGGCCAGGCGCCTTAGGACTTCTGGGATCTCTGTGTCTCTTAGTCTCATCCCCTAGGGATTAGGACAGGTGATCGACCCTACTAGAGCTGGAAGGACTCCAGGGAGAGGTGGCTTCAAAAGCCAAGACAGGTGGAAGAGACTGCCCACATCTTGGAGGGCGAGCAGGCCACCATGGGGCCTCTGGGGAGGATTCCACTTCTGTCCCAGTTCTGCTTCCATTACAGCTCCCATTATAGCCTGTCTTCCTAGAGTGATGGGGAAGCAGGCAGCCTCGGCTCCTACAGCAGAGGCACTTCCTCTTGGGTTTCCTTTCTGTGACAGCTGAACTTAAGACTGGACACCCCCTGTGTCCTCTGCTCGCTGCAGGGAATGGAGGAGAGGTGGTGCAGAGGTGGAACGAGTTAACAGCTGTGGGACAGTTCAGCAAGCACCCGCCTATAAGGCCCAGATTCTGAAAGTATCTCTGCCCCCTGGCCCTGCTCCCTGAGCCTGGAAGCCATCTCTTCAGATCTGAGTAGCCTTCTGCCATCTGAGAGTAGAGACCCCAGAGGGACTGAGGAGGGGACAGAGAAGGGAGTCTGGCCAAAGCGTGGCCCCTTGCATAGGTGCTGAGCCAGGCATCACTATTTACTATGTAGTGGATTTGTCTGGAAGAACCCAAGTCATCATTTCTCTGGTGCCACGTGATGGTGCTGAGGAGTAATTACCATGATTAATTACTTACACAGGCTGCATGCTTTTATTCCAGTCCAATTAAAATGCAGCACACCACTCTCAGTGTGAGGGCCCGCCCGCCTCCAGGGGCCCTCCTGCACATCCCCTCCTCCTTGAGGCCTGGGGGAACCCAGCCTGACCTCCCTCCTCCTGGTGGGGCTGCTCTCCAGGAACAGCGTAGGCAGAGCCTTGCAGCAGCCCTCTGAGTTAGCTGGACTCAGACGGGAGAATCTGGGGGTCAGCTGGGGAGCAGTAAACTTGGTGTCTGAGGTGTCCCCAGGATCCCCAGCCTTGCCCCGCCGGTGACCCCGTGAGAGCTGCCTTAGCTGTCGAGAGACAGGTGCATCTGGGGTTAAGAGATCATCATGGTCCCTGTGGGCTGAGGAAGCTAATACCGAGAGATTTTGTGAGACCAGGGCACACAGAAGTCTTGGGTGGATGTGATTATGTGCATGTGAGCAGGTCTGAATGGGGAGCTCCAGCAATGCTGCGTTCCCCACTCTGAGAATTTAGCTGCCTCCTTGCAAGGCCTGATCCCCCTGTACCTTGCTGTCTTCTCTCCTTATTGAAGAGGCCAGTCTGTAGGAAGCTGGTTGCAGAGTTCCCCCTCCCTGTCCTCGGGATCCTGGGCAGGTCTGAGGGCCAGAGAGGGAGCCTCAGATGGCAGCTGTCTGTCCCCCATACCCCCTGCCCCACTCATACCTTGGCAGGGCCCTTGACAGGCCTGATTGGCCATCGATTGGCTTTTATTGAGCTTAGCTTCCCCACTGCGGGCTTGCAGGCCTCCACCACCCTGGCTGCATGCCAGCCCCACCTCTGGAGCCTCCTAAGCAGCGGTATTAAATAGGATTTAGAAAGGAAAGGTTCCATGCAGTGGAACCTCGGTCCACATGGCCCGCAGCCTGCCAGGAGGAGGACCTGGGGCTCCCCCGGGAGGAAGTGCAGAGAAGGCGCGGGGGAGGGGTGCAAGGTGAGGACAGAAGAGACTCCCTCTCCTCTGCTGCTAAGCTGGCCCCGGAGTGCAGGGGATCTGAGCAGGATAGGAAGTGGCTGACCCAGCAGTGCGGAGCGGAGGAGGGAGGGGGCTCCCTGCCCACTGCCCCCTGGGATCTGTAGCCAGGGCCACCGAGGGGTCACAGAGGGTGTCTGGCTGATGTGTGAGCCCCTCCCTGCCCAGGTTCTGCAGAGGGACAACTGCAGTCACTGTGGGCCCAGCTCGCCCTTGTTCTGAGGGTGAGGACCTGCCATCTAGCTGACTGACTCCTTCCCACCACAAAGCCACCTGCAGGGACCCTGCAGGGTTCTGTGACTGAGGGCCAAGCCCGCCCTCTCTTAGAAATGGGGCGCTCTGTCTGAGAAGCAGCTCTGCCTCTTTTGGACTTGGGCAGCCTCAGGCTTCCAGTGTCCTCTGCTCCCCGCCTGCCCGCTGCCCTGTGAGCTCTGGGACCCTATAGGACTGGCCTGTCTCTGCCTCCTGGTAGGAAGGGGCCCGAGGGCCACCCCGAGGCTCTGTCTGCATCATCCCTGACCTCCACCCCGCTGGCCCCTGGACCTGCCAGGGAAGACGCCCTACCTTCTCTCTCTGGGAGGAAACCTGACGCTGTCGCCTGAGGCACCTTGGCTTGAGAAGTTTCTACTCTCAGCCTGTCAGTCTGTTCCCATTCTGTCCACTAGGCAGAGGAGCCTCCTTCCCCTGCAGCCGAAGCAAGTGGGGTGGGGTTAGGATGGGGGCCAGCTCAGGAGCCAGCACAGGGGCCCGGGAAAGGCAGGGAACAGGAGCGGAGGGAGGCCCTGACTTGGTCTGCAGTAGTAGGGGCGCAGTCTGGAGAGTGGTGCTGGCGGGGCTGCCATAGAGCACAGACTGCTGGGCCAGGAATGCCGCTGATGACGTCTCCGCCACTCCCAGGCAGCCTCCCCACCAGGCTCAGAAAGTCCCTGTTGCTCATTCCAGTTCCCAGGGCCCAGGCCTCTCCTTCCAGTGGAAGGACATGCACTCATGCCACATTAGAGGCAGGAGCATGGTTTCACGGGTGTGGCCCAAAGTGGTTCAGTCATTCCAGCTTGCATCTGCTTCTTGGTGCACCGCCCCACCATGCCCCAGGAGTCTGTGTGTAGCAGAAGGGTCACGTGGTCCAACTACCACCTCTTGCAGGGGAAGAAAAGGAGACTCAGAGAAGGCATGTGACTTGACTGAGGTCACACAGCAAATTAAAGGGGAAAATGAAAGGACCGGAGTCCACAACTCCCACCTACGACTTTTCCCACTGTTCATTGCTGCCTTTTGTGTTCAGGGGCCCAGGTGATGCCAAAATTCCCCTTGAAGGGCTCTAGGGCCCACCCCCCTGTGTTCAAATCCTGGTTCTGCCACGTCTAGCAAGCCTGTGTGCCTCGGTTTCTTCGTTTGTGAAATCGGGGGTAATGTTGATCCCTTTTGAAAAGGTTGTTGTGAGGATTAGATGACCGAGTACTTGGGTAGCGTTTAGTGTGGCCCCTAGTGAGCATATAAGGTTTGGGCTAAGAACTTCTGTCACCACCCACCCGAATCCTGTGTGTGTGTGTCTGTGGGACCCAGCGTGTGGTCCAGTCCCCCAGACTCCCCAGCCCGTTTCCGCCGCCCAGCTGGAAGGCCATCTCCCTCCCCTGCTCTGACAGGCCTCACTACTGGGATAATCTCCTGGCCACGGGATTGGACTTGACGCGCTGTCACCCCGCATCAGCTTCTGGGCACTGCAGCCCTGACAGTGCAGGGCTTGGGGAGGGAGCGGGAAGGGTGGAGGGCAGCGGCCGGCTTCCAAGCCGGGGTCAGAGCAGCCTCCTTGAGGTGCAGAGGATGGGCACCCTCGCACAGTGGCGGCCCTCCCCTCCGCAGCCCGGCACCATCGGTTGGAGAGCCTCGGGCGCGCCCGCAGCCCTGTGACGGTGGGAGGGCCTGGGGAGTTCAGTGACCCTCACAGGGGGTGTGAGGGAAGGAGATGGGGACTGGGCAGCACCACAGGGCCAAGGGCCTCACACGCCTGACGTGCGTGGGAGTCGCTGGGAGTCTTGAGTTTTGATTCCCTTTCCCTGGGACCCTTAGAGCACATCCTGATGGGCGGCAGGGGCGGGGGGGAGGGGTGTGGTGGGTACCCTGGCACCTTCGTTCCCAGGAAGATCCCCAGTTGTTCCAGACACCTCAGAGTTTGAGAACTACTGGACTGGAAGTTCCCCCACCCCAACCTCTGCGCTCCAGGGGCTCAGACCAGCATGATGCAACATCGCCCCCACACTCACCCCCACACTCGCCCCCAGGGCAGTGGTCCCCCCTCCCCAGAGCCCCTTTCCTGGCATCCTTCCAGACTTCACTTCTGAACCCCTCACCTCCCCTCTGCTGACCACACGTGCAGGTCTGGGCCCACTACGAGGAGCAGCCGGTGGAGGAGTTGATGCCCGTGCTGGAGGAGAAGGAGCGCTCGGCCAGCTACAAGCCGGTGTTTGTGACAGAGATCACCGACGACCTGCACTTCTATGTGCAGGACGTGGAGACAGGTGAGCGCACACCCGGCCCCGATTCCACCACCTCTCGGCTCCTGGCGCAGGGCCAGCCCACCTCAGGGCCCCCCTGTTCGGGCAGGGGGCGGGACCCAGGCTTCCAGGGGCCTCCCTGCATAGCTTGCGGCTGCTGCCCACCTCCCAGGCCCCTGAGCGGTGCTCTGGACCCGAGGTCATATTCTCAGCCGCAATAGGGCCAGCGAGGCTGAGCGGTCCTCTGAGGACTGGTGAGGTCACCAGTCCTGTCTGGGTGGTGCTCTGATACTCTTAGGTCATTGTTTTCCTCCCAGACACCCCTGGCGGGGCCGGGCAGGAGGATTGTGCCCTCGGAGCTGGTCAGGAAGCAATGGACAGATTGTCTCCATGTGGCCGGGAAGTGCATGCCGGTTGGCCCTCAGCCTCCCCGGGGAGGGCAGGGTAGGGGGAGCCTGGGCTTGTCTCTGCTGGGGTTTCTCCTCCTCCAGAGGTTCCTGTAAGCCCCGAGTGGTGACCAGTTGCCATGGAAACAGGCAGCGCTCTAGGGGAAGTCATCCCCAGGAAGTCTTTCTGAAGGACCCTCTTTCTCCATCTTCCCTCTTCCTCCTGCCCTCCAGTGCTGTGCACTGAGGCCAGGGTCCTCTCCCCGCTGTGCCCCCCGCCCCCTGCCCTCAGCAGAGAGCTCAGGTTTCCAGAGGAGAGAGGGCAGCAGAGCCGGCTCTCACAGCAACTGCAATGGGGCCCCTCTGGCCCAGCTTCCACCTCCACTCCCTTTGCTCTGTCCATCCTGACCTCCCACCTCTCATTTGTCACCCTGTGCAGGGAAACATTTTAGTTGAGATCAGAGGAGAAAGCTCTTTAAGCTACTTCTCGGTGGAGGAAACCAGGTCTTTTCAAGGGGGAGGGGGCGGGAGACGTCAGTGACATGGAGGCAGCCCCATGGGTGGCAGGGCTCTCCCTGCCCTCCTCGGCGCCACCCGCAGGCCCACTCCAGATGGTCGACAGCCTCGTGTCAGCCACCTCCCCACTAACGATACTGCCCGGGCAGCTGTGTTTGTGGCAGTGTCATTTCACCGGGGAAACTGACCATTCTGAGCCTTGGGCTGGCTGGGCCCAAGAGGGGAGCAGAGCCAGGCAGGGGCTGAGATGAGCTGCTGAGCCTGGGTTAGGTTCTCTCGTGGTCAGCAGCGTTCCTGGTGAGAGGGGCCTGGCTACTGCCTGGGGAATGAAGCCAGGAGAAGACCTCCAGGTCTGAAAGGTGGCCCAGGTAGGAATGAGAGCTACTCCTGAGCCCAGGAGCTGGCAAGAAGGCCCTCCAGGAGCTTGTGGAAAGGGAACTCAAAGGAGACCCTGCCCAGGGAACCCCGGCTCCCAGGCAGGCTGCACCTGGCCTCTGGGTCCTGCCAGGTAGGGCTCACTTTGAGTACGAACAGGTGCTGGGGTCTCCAGGGGGCAGAGCCTGAGGCTGAGTTCAAGGCCTTTGCCACGTAGTCTCTGTCATCTCAGAGGCTTCCTGTATCGGTTCCGCACCCTGCCTGGCTGTCGGTGACAGCTCTCGGAAGCCAGGACACTGCACCAGGTGGCAGCCAAGGCAGATAACAAGGAGAAAAAGGGAACTTGGGGGAACCACGTATTGTTGGAAGATTGGAGGAGCAAGTGACGTGCTGCGTGGCACGCCACCTGGATGGCTGTGAGCTCCAGAGAAAACCCTGAAGTGAAGTCACTCAGTTGTGTCCGACTCTTTGCGACCCCACAGACTATAGCCTACCAGGCTTCTCAGTCCATGGGATTTTCCAGGCAAGAGTACTGGAGTGGGTTGCCATTTCCTTCTCCAGCGGATCTTCCCAACCCAGGGATCGATCCTGGGTCTCCCGCATTGGAGGCAGATGCTTTACCCACTGAGCCACCAGGGAAGCCCAGAGAAAACCCTGCAAATCCATGAACAGGAACCTGGGCATACACAGCATCCCTCTCCTGAAACCCTTGGCGCCTCTGGGAGGCAGGGACATCCTCTGGCCCTTTTTCCCTTCTCTTAATTAAAGCCCACCTTCGGGAAGGATCTGGTGAAGTCATGAATGCATTGCCATTGGCCCTACGTGACCAACCAGCCTCGTGTAAGGACCTCCCAGAGGGCTCTGCCTATTCGCAGAGCTGTTGCCTTGGAGCAAAATAATAATAATAGAGCAAGTATAACAAGATCTCATCTGTGTAGAGGAGGCTTCTAAGTCCCTGAAATTTTACTGTCTGGGCAAGAAATTCAGGCGCAGGAGAACAGAGGGTTTACTGCCAGGCGGGGGGAGGGCAGCTGCTTCTAAAAAGTCCCTGAAACCGTCTTGTGAAGGCCAGGGCAGGGCCCGAGTGTGGATAGGCGCAAACCTGCAGATCCCTCTTCAACACAGTGCAGTTACCAAGCACCCCGCATGGCCGGAGCTTTACTAAGTCTCAAGAGAAGTGGCAGAACCAAGTGAGCTACGGTCTGTGCCCTGAAGGAGCTCGCGGTACAGTGGCAGAAACATAAACCAGACAGGGAATGGAGAAGGCCTACTGTGACAGGGGTACTGATGGCTAACGTGTCAGCTGCTGTGACAGGGTGGCCCCGGGCCCTGAGGGGGGGAGAGGCCCTCGCTCCCACCACACACACCCCCATCCCAGCACCCTGCCCCTGGAAACGAAGCAGGTGGGAAAAGGCCAGGTGTAGAGTTTGAATCAGAGCCAGAGGGACGTGAAGGAGAAGCTACTGGGACTGACGCACAGCAAGAGGGTGGTGACGGGATGCGGCAGGAGGGGGCCCCTGAGAAGACCTTGGGGTTGCCACACCCAGGAACAGACAGACCAGCCGCCGGGTGGATGACCCAGGGAGAATGGTTCAGGAAAGAAAAGGCAAAGAAGGGGTCCCACCCCACCCCGTGGAGGAGGGCAGTGAGTTGGCTGGGAGGGCGGAACCACTGGCATCGCTCGGAGGTTCAGTTCCGCACGTGTCTCTAGACGCATCATGTCAGGGCAGCCACATCTGAATAGACTGAGACTGGGCCCCGCTCCTGGAATCGCTCCCATCTTTCACAGCCCAGATTCTGAGGTCCTTTCCTTGTGCAGGGTTGTAAGGGGCCCCCTCCTTCAGCTCCACTTTTGTCCCTGGGAGACTTGGCAGAGAGTGGCTACTGTCCATCACCACTTCTGTGGCCCAGGCCGGGGCCAGCCCTGGTAGGAATGGAGAAGTCAGGTTGGCCTGGGCCTTGCCTGGTGTCCACTCACTTTCTCCACCTCCTAAACCAAAGCCCAGGAACATTCCCTGCGCATCCCCAGGGACAGCCAAGACTGGAAGGCTGGGTACCTCTTAGGCCTGAAATGTCTGCAAAATATCGTGAACCTCCTCGAGCAGGGGCCAAAGAGAACTTCCCTGCAGGATGGGGGCAAGCCAGTGCTGTGGGCACCCTGCAACAGTCCACATCCTTCCCACTCCCCAGGCTCATCTTCCACCCAGCCCCATCTAGAGATGAGGCTCCAGGGAACGTGGCACCCAGGTCTCACTCCCTCTTCCTCCCCACAGGCACCCAGCTGGAGAAGCTGATGGAGAACATGCGCAATGACATTGCTAGCCACCCTCCCGTCGAGGGCTCCTACGCACCCCGCCGGGGTGAATTCTGCATCGCCAAATTCGTAGACGGAGAATGGTAAGCCACCTGGACCCGAGCAAGGCAGAGTCTTAAGCAGGAGCAGGAGGAGGTCTGTCTCCAGGGCACCAGTCTGCAGAAGCACCAGCCAGACTTGAGGCATTCGCCCTATTGGCCTGCTTTCCACTGAGTGGTCACTCTTGACCTTGGCCAGCTCTCCAGAGTGGTCCTCTATGTTGCCCGTTTGCAACCTGCAGTGTAACCCACAGTTTTTCTGCAGTCGGCCTCTAGGGCACAGGAGTATCCCTCCTGCTCTCTCCTGGGCTCTTCTGCTGGGGGTGCCCTGGCTGGCTGCAGCTCTCCAGCACCCCGTCACCCCGCACAGGAAAGACAATGTCAGGAGGGGGCAGGGGTGGTGAGGCGGTCACTGGTTCCTGTGAGCCCAGACCAGACACCACCCTCCACCCCAGCTGTCTGGTACAGGAGTAGCAGCACTCCGGGCTGCAGGAAGGTCACTTATGTCTGATCTACCAAGGATAGGGCCCATGGCCTTCCCAGGGTGACGAAGTGACTTGGATGCATTCCCTGCTGCGGCCTCCCAGACAGATCTGCCGGCTAATTACAGCTGCTGTTTAGTGTGCTGGGTTTAAACAGCAGACATCAATCTAGTCATTAGTCTTGTTTCTTATGCCCCAAGGACACATTAATCTGCTCCACATGCTCCCCTCTCCCTCCCTCTGCTCCCAGCTATGCTCTGATTCCATTAGATGGGGTCCTGGTAGAGTCTGAAAACTGGCCCCCTGTGACACCCATGGGTGTTCATTCTGAGCCCTGGGTGGGGAAACACTGCACCCCCTGGCCTGCCATCGCTGAGGCTCCGGGGATGTCCCTTGAGCTCTGCCCATGATGCCATTACAGGTACCGCGCCCGAGTGGAGAAAGTCGAGTCTCCTGCCAAAGTACATGTCTTCTACATCGACTACGGCAATGTGAGTGTGGGGTCGGAGGTGGGCGAGCAGCACGGGAGGGGCCCCTCAACACACCGGCCCCTAGGTCAAGCCCATCTGATCTTTAGACCTCCCCCTCCCTCCATGACAGATGGGGACTCTGTAGGCCTCTGTGCTGCTCGTCCTGAGAGACTGGGCAACCCCAGCGTCTCTGCTCAGAGGCCTGTGAGCACTGAGCGGTCTCCTGTCCAGGCCCAGTCACAGGCCCGGTTTCTCTCCTGCCCAAACTCTAAAGAGGGGGCCATGAAGTCCTGGCCCTGTACACCCCATCTCCTGGTCCACAAGGTGCCTGGGTGCTGATCCCTAGCACATCCCAAACCAGGCTTGCTGAGAAGGGACTGGTATCCCCAGGAGAAGTGCCCCTTGGACTGGGCCTGGGAGTGTGTTGACTGTTCCCCGCAGCAAGCAGGAGAGAAAGCTGTCCTTCAGAGCCATGCTGCTCCTGAGGACTGGTGTGGGGAGGCCTGTGAATAGAAAACCCAGAGTGGAGCCATGTTCCCAGCCCACCACCCAAGAGTACACACAGGAAAGGGTCTTGCCAACCGGGGTTGCCCTGCACACCTGGGCCAGGACCCTGATCTGAGTACTCTCGCAGCCTAACCCTAACCTGCCCCCCAACCCCGCCCTAGCCTGTGGGAAAGCGGTCAGAGCCCATGTCATGGTGGGAAGGCACTGGGAAAAGTGGAGGCAGCAGTGAGAGCCCAGTGATCAGGTGGGCGGTATCAGTTGGAGCCTCCAGGTGTGCCACCCCCAGGCCCCGCCTCCCCGGCTTTGCTGACCCCGCGGCCTGTGCACATGGAAGTGAGTCCCGGGTGCGGGAGGGGAGAGTGTTCAGGGGCCTGGCCACTTGAGTTGTCCCCCGAGAGCAAGGGGGCTTCCAGTGCGTGACGCCGCTGGCCTGGTGTGTCCTCTGCAGAGGGAGATCCTGCCATCCACCCGCCTGGGCACCTTGCCGCCTGCCTTCAGCACCCGCGTACTACCAGCTCAAGCCACGGAGTATGCCTTTGCCTTCATCCAGGTGCCCCAAGATGTGAGTCTCCACCCCTTTCTTCCTCCCAAAGGGGACCATCCCCTGACACATGACCACTGCTGCAGCCCCAGCATGTACCCACGGGAACTAAATGCAAACCCGTCCTGGGTCCCACCCCCCACCCCCGCCCACTCTCACAGGGCTGCGCCCCTACCGTGGCCCTGGCCTGGGGCCTCTGCCTCTAGCCTGCGGGGCTCTGGGCTACAGTTGTCTCCCAATACTCCTTCCAGTCTCAGAGGGTACCACCAGAAGTGACTGTCCCCAAACAGATCTGACCAGGTCACACCTCTGCCAGAAATTCTCCTCTGGGGCCACCCAGGCTGATGGGAGGGGGTGGAGACAGTGATGGTCTGTTAATCACAGGGGAGAGGAGCGTGGCCAAGGAGGTCCAGGTCAAGGCGAGGTGGCCTTGGAGTATCTGAGCCAGCTCTTGAGGAGCCATGCGCAGGGTTGGGGAGGGGAGCCTGGTGGGGCAGGGCACACTGGGTGAAGACTAGTCTGCCAGCTATAGGCAGTGGCAGGAGGTGAGTAGGGCCGTTGTCTGCCCTGGCAGAGAGGTGGTTATTCGTATCATAGGTGGGAGGGGTCTGGGCACGGGGGGAGCTGAGGGGGGTGAGGTGATGCTAGCAGTCTAGGCAGACTTCCTGGAGGTCCGGGACCGGGACCTGGGGCCCTCGCAGCTCTTGGCTGGCACTGGCCTCTCGTGCTGACCTGGGTCTGTGCCGGCCGCAGGAGGATGCTCGGACCGACGCGGTGGACAGCGTGGTGCGGGACATCCAGAACACGCAGTGCCTGCTCAACGTGGAGCACCTGAGCGCCGGCTGCCCGCACGTCACCCTGCAGTTCGCTGACTCCAAGGGGGACGTGGGGCTGGGCCTGGTGAAGGAGGGGCTGGTCATGGTGGAGGTGCGCAAGGAAAAGCAGTTCCAGAAAGTGGTACGTGCTGTGGGGGGCGGGACAAAAATGGTCGGTGCTGTGGGGGTGGAGCGGCCGGCCCCTGGCGTCCCCCGCCACTGCCAGCGTCCCAGAGGAGGGTGGGTGCCCCAGGAGCCAGTGAAGGAGCAGGGACCCACCATCCTGCTGCTCCTGCGGGGGAAAGATAATGGATTTGGGTTTGTTGGGGTTTTAAAAAAAAAGTTAATTACTTCCCAAATTAATTGGCTGCCGGTGTGGCTGAAAACTGGAGCAGAAAGTTTCCCTTTGCCCATCTCCCCACCCTGCACCCCCCACCCCTCCCGGTGACAGGCCAGGAAGCTGTGCCAGGGGTGGCGCGGAGAGGGTCACAGCCCAGCGTGCTATCTCTCCTGTCCTCACATCCTCCTCTCCGAGCCCATCAGCAGCTCCCAGCACTCAGTGCTGCCTAAGCCACTTACCCAGAAGACTGCCATAACCCCCTCCAGCCTGTGGGGAGCTGGACCTGAGTCCCCCCTCCCTCCTTCATGAAACATCTGGCCCTGGGGATCAACCATTGGACACTTGAGTCTCCCGCTCATGAAGTAAGGAGAGCACAACATGCTCCCTAGGGTGGACCATGAAGATGGGGTCTGCCAGCTGGGGAACCACCTTGCACAGCTCAGTCGTAGATCATTAGAGCCAGGCTTCTCCCACTCAGCACTGTTCCCATCCCAGTTCCCCAGCCTCTCCCCACGACAGTCCAGCCTCCAGGAACAGGCCAGGCTGGTGGGAAGCCCCCGTGCCCTTCTGCAGCACCCAGCTCCCCCGCCCTCCTGAACTGGAGGGACTCAAGCGGCAGGGTTGAAACCAACATTCTTCTCTCTCCACTAGGCCTTGCTTCCCCCTTTGCCTTTCCTCTCTCCCCACGTGCGGATGGGGGTTGGTGGGTCTATAGCTCTGGTTATGCAGGTTGCTAATTCATTTGGAACAAGACTTCACTGTGGATCACTCCTGTGTCTTGTCTGGACAGGAGGGGCCTGGCCCCTAGTCTCCCTGCAGTTTCTTGGATCATTCCTAGGAGTTAGCTTAAGTTTCACTGTAAACCTGGAGATCTTAGTGTTCCCCATATGAAACTACCCGTAACGTTTCTGGTGTCTGTGTGAGTGCTAAGTTGCTTCAGTCGTGTCCAACCCTGCAATTCTATGGACTGCAGCCCACCAGGCTCCTCTGTTCATGGGATTCTCCAAGCAAGAATACGGTGTCAAGAAACACCTAATGTGTTTGTTCATTCACTTAGTCATTCTTTCGGTAAATGTTCACTGAGGATGTACAAATCTCTGAATAAGAGACAACATTCCTGCCCCATGGAACTTGCATTCAAGCATGAGGAGACAAAGAATAAAATAAATAAGTCAACAAAGTTAGACATTAGACGATGAGTGCAATGGAAAAAGAGAAAGTAGAAGTAAAGGGAATTGGGAATGTGGGGGAGTGGTCATAATTTTAAAGAGGATCATATGAGGTCTTGTAAAGAAGGTGACTCTTAACCAGAGGCTTGAGCAGGTGGGATAGGTAGCCAGATGGACAGGAGAGAGAAGCATGTTTCAGGCGATTAGAACAGCCGGTGCAGAGTCTGGAAACAGCAAGGATACAGCGACTCTGCACTTGGATTTTCTTTGGAGGGAGCTGGGAACCCCTTGAGCAGGGAAGTGATGTGACCTGACCTGGGCCTCTCCCAGGCCCCTCTGGCTGCTCAGCTGCAAGTATCCCCACCTTGACCATCCATCCCATTGTTTTCCTGCCCCCCGCAGATCACAGAATACCTGAACGCCCAGGAGTCAGCCAAGAGCGCCAGGGTGAGTTTTTGCCTCAGGAGCCCCAGAGGGTGCTGAGAGAGGGGCTTTGGCCGTCTGGGTTCCAGCCTGTCCCGCCTTCCCTGACTAGCCGTTTGCTGTTTTCTCACAGCTGAACCTGTGGCGCTACGGAGACTTCCGAGCCGACGACGCAGATGAGTTTGGCTACAGCCGCTAAGGAGGGCCCCGGGTCTGACCCCCAGCACAGCTCACGCCAGCACCCCTTCCTCTGCCGGGAGGGTGTTTTCAGCTCCAGACCTCAAATCGGGGGCATAGATTGGTTCCAGCTTTGCTTCAGTGTCTGGGAATGTCTCATAGGATGGCATCTGGGCAGGGGGTGGGAAGAGCCCCCCCTCCAACCACAGCTTTCAGGGGGCAGACATTGTCTTCCAAAAGGACAGGCACTGCTCTCCACTGTCTCTCCCCGCTGATTTTGTTTCTATTTGGAGGTTTGTGGGGGTTTTGTTCTTTTTTTTTAATTGTCCTCAAATCAGGAAGAAACATGAAAGACTTTGTCCTAATGGGGGGCTTAATCCTGGCCCCAAAGCCGGCTGCCGACTGGCACTCCACGTCCGTCCCAGACCGCCCTTCTCCCCGGCTCTCTGTCCAGCTGTTGATTATGTGATTTTTCTGATACGTCCATTCTCAAATGCCAGCGTGTCCACATCTCCCCTTTGCCCAGCCCTCCCTATTTCTGTATTTAAAGCTTTTGAGGCCCAATAAAATAGTACATGCTGTCTGCAGCTCTATTGGTGATGGTGGAGCCCAGAGCCCAGAATCTCGACAGCTCCAGCCAAGAGGCGACCTGGCACTCAAATGACCCCCAAGTGTGCCTGACCATGCTCCCTGAAAACAGCCGGTCACGGAATCAGGGCAGAACTTCGGAGCAACTCCCGGGGCCTGGTGGGCATACCTGGCACCATGGCCATCGTTCAGAAGCCTGCAGGCCTTCTCTTTTGACTCATCTGTACGTGACCACTCGCAAGAACCTCAGCAGCTCAGCATACGGTGCCCAGCCAAGAGGTTGCTGGGCCTGTCCTTTGGCTGGACCCACCAGCACCCCCAAGGGACCAGCAGGGCTCGCTCAGAGAAGTGAGATGAGTTCTGGCTTCCTGCTGCAGCGAAAGGAAAGCCTAATGCCCAGACAGACTGGCGCAGTGCACTGAGGTCGAGGCCCCTGGTCTCCACCCGGATCCCTCCAGTATCCACTGGAGAACGAGGGGCTCCAAGAGGGGTCGAGGCCCAGGCTGAGGAGAGCCAGTCTCTCCAGGTTAGCTCTGGCTCTGTTTGACTTGACAGGGTGCCCGCAACCCCAGACTACTCTAGGCCCCGAGGGGGCACCGTCAGAGTGGCTGCTGCGGTGTGTGTGGTGAGATGCCCCCGTGCTTCTCAGGCTGAGAGAGCAGGTGTGCACGTGTTGTGGAGTTCATCGCTCCAGCACCCGTGGCATCCAGGGAACCTGCCTGTTCCCCCAGACTCCAGAGCCCCATCCTGTGGCCCTGGCCTTCCTAGGCATGTACTCACGTGGTGGCCTGTCTTCTTGGCAGCCCCCCTTTTCTGCCCCACATTCTGATCCGGGGTGATGCTTCAAGCTGCCATGTATTAAGATTGGTCGTTTCTTTAGTCAAGTCTTTGGGGAAAGTCAGAGGAGGTGGCCTTGTGGGGGATGGGGGGACGCTTTGTGGGGCCTGGCTGGTCAGCTCTCATCCCTCAATGAGGTCCGGGCCCCAGAAAATTCTGGCTCCTGGCAGTTCTGCCCCACACTCACTTATTCAGGCCCAGGGCGCATGTGGGGTTCTGCCCTGGACTCCCGTCTCCCTCTACTTGGAGTGACTCCAGTTAAGGGGAGAGGCAAGAGAGAGGAACCAAGGGCGGGTGGGGAGGGCTGTCGCGTGCTGTGCTGCAGCCGGGACCCCTGTGCCCCCTCCTCCCTGCAGGACTCATGGGCTCTGCCTGCCGGATCTCTGGGTTGGAGTGTCTTTGATCCTCAGATCAGAACCTCTTCATGGTTCAGTAAACCATTTCCCATGGCTCTGGACAGCCCCAGTGGGGGCCCAAGAAGGCTGCAGGAACGCAGGTGATGAAGTCTGCCCTCTGTCGTTGCTCCTAGAGAAGCTGTTCTAACCCCTGCAGGCAGGCCCACTCTCACCATGGTCTCATTTTTATCCATCGAGGAGACTGGTCAGAAGAGAATGCCCATCTCACCCATTTCGCTCCCTTCTGGTGGGGCCCGGAGGTAGGCACTGTGTATTCACTGGAACACAGTTGGCAAAGGGGCAAAATGCCAGCCCATTCTTTTAGTGAAAGGGTCTGAAATCATGTCTCTGTCTTAACAGTTTCCTTGGTTACATCTGCGCCCAAGGATAAACCCTCCATGGTTCTCCAGCTGAAGCGATGCCCGAGTCTTTCCCCTTCTTACGTTCTTGCTCCAAGGCTGATTTAGACAAAGGTCAGAGTGTTCACCAGGCCCGAGGCCTTGCTGCTACTGGTTTTGGCCCCAGCTCAGTGTTCTCTTTACCATGTCAGTTGAATTCCTGAGGTCGTCCTGGCCAGGCAGGGCTGGGACTAGGGTGAGGTGAGCTGGGCAGCCCCCCTTTTCTGCCCCATGTTCTGATCCGGGGTGAGGTCCGGGCCCCAGATTTTTTTTTTTTTTTTTTTTTTGGTGATTCAGGGTCTGTCCTTTATTGACCTGGGATGGCAGAAAATTCTTTGGCCTGACGTTTACTGTTTCTGTGTCCTTGATAGTAAAGAGGACGGTTCACAAACCACCCGGTGACATGTTTGCTGATTTGCTACATAAGAGTCTGGGGGTTAGAAAAAAAATTACATCTTATTTCCTACCCAACCCACCTGGCCTTGCAAAACTGTAAAGCATTTTGGATTCTAAAGTGTGAAGAGCTCATAGAGGTATCTTGAGTTTTTCAGATGCCCAGCCAAAGCACTACTTTTGGCAGATCAGAACAGGTGAAATAGAGAAAGGGTAGCGGGGGAGTGACGACGTCTGGGACAGCGGCGGGGAGGAAGGCCGGCCCCCTGCCTCCTGTGAGCACGAGGGTATTTTTAAGCGCCTAAAGTACAGAATTTAAGGAGGTGCCCAGAGTGTGCGGGTGCCTTGGCATATTTTCTTTTCATCCCCCATTGAGGCCAGCCAGCATCAGCACTTGTGCAAATAGCACCAAAAAAGAAAAAAACCATCTCCAAGGTCCTTCTCCTGCTAGAGTTGCAAAACATGCTCCTTGATGTAGGCTCATAAGCTCTGCCTCCCCATCCACCTTCCTAGTTGAGCAACAGAATTATTTGAGCACCTGTCATTCATCCATCCATCCATCCACCAAACACAGGTTAAGACCCAGCAGCACGGGCACAGCCGCGGGTCTGCTGAGTGCCAAGGCCACCTCCACAGGCTCTCGGCGTGCAGTCTAGGTGCCCAGGAGGCAGCAGATGCCGAAACCCCAGTAACAAGCCTCAGCAGTGGTCTCACCCCAGGACAAGGCTGAGGCCCTTGCCTAGTGTTCAGGGAGGCGTCACAGAGGAGGAGGAGGGCGGAGTCGGACTGATGGATGGCAGGAGAGCAGCACTGCCAATCCGGGCAGGCTGGGAAGTTTCCCAGATTCAGGACTGATGCTGCAGACTCCACGGTTTAAGTCGCCACTGGGATGAAGTCCTCAAGACCCCTCCCCAGCAACCCTCACCCGCCTCCTCCCTGCCAGTGGGCAGAGCCAGTAGGGCGGGCAGGCAGACAGTGGAGAAAGGGTTCACACAACTGCCTCCGCTTTATTTATTGGTTTGATTACTTCTGTGTCCCAAGAAGAGAGGCAATGGACCCCTTTTCTTGCTTTATCCCATGATGGGAAGCAACAGGGAGGGGCTAGAGAACTGGTGCCTCAAGAGTGGTTATTGATGTCCTAATTACAAGAGGATGCTAATTTAATTTGAACCTAATTACAGTGTACTACCCTGGGTGGCATGTGTTTTAATAATTAACGTCCTTCAGATGCGTAGGAGTGTAATAATATTTACACTGGGTTGGCCAGCAGCCTGGGGAGGCGGGCTGGGGGCCCATACGCCACCCTCCCCCCGGACAGCTTGGCTGCTAGCAGGTGGGGAAGATGGCACACGAGTCCTGGTTGGCTAGGATCTTGTCAGACTTCCCGGGGAACATGCTTGGGCCTCATCGCCAGCCTCTTCCTTGACCCAGCAGGTCTCCCCACTCTGCAGGGAGCCAGGCTGGAAGTCTGGGAGGCATCACAACCAGCAGCGTTCACGTCCCTCCCCCACCTCACACTGCGCCGCAAAGACAGGACCCATCTCTGGTTTCCCTGGTGGCTCAGATGGTAAAGAATCTGCCTGCGATGCAGGAGACCTGAGTTCAATCCCTGGGTCAGGAAGATCCCGTGAAGAAGGGAATGGCAACCCACTCCAGTTTTCTTGCCTGGAGAATTCCATGGACAGGGGAGCCTGGCAGGCTGAAGTCTCTGGGGTTGCAAGAGTCGGACACGACTGAGTGACTAACACACGCACACTGCCTACTTGGGCCTATCTGAAGGAAGGGCTTGTTTAGGGGAGAGGAAGGAGAACCACATGGTTTTTCTTCTCTTTTTATTGAAAACCTTCAGAAAGGTGCACAGATTATCATTGTGCAGCTCAGATTTTCACAAAGTGAACACAGCAATATAAGCACACAGAACCTAGAACATCACCAGCCCCTCGTAAGCTTGCCCTTCAGTCACTATCTCCCCAAAGGCAGCCCTGTTTCATCCCAGTGGATGAGTTTTGACTGTGTCATTGCATGTTTGTTTTTTGGGTTTTGCCTGGGTTTGATTTTTTATGTAAATGGAGTCCTGCAGTATGTGTCCTCATGCGCCTGCCTTTTCTCGCTCAGCTCATCTGGGAGGTTCATCCTGGTTACGTTAGCTGTGGTGTGTGCATCTCATTTCTGTACGCTCTGTTGTCTGAAGATACCACTCTTTGGTGGTTATAAAGGAGTCAGATGCTCAGCAATCTGCTAGAGCCAGAGCTCTGCCAGTTCCCAAAGGGAAATCTGCTTGTCCTCATTATGCAACTGGGGGAACGGGAGGCGACACGTTAGAGAAAGAGGAACACGATGGCAAGGCAGGGCCGCTCCACCCACCATGAACCCAGAGCAGTGTGGTTGCCAGTGTGGCTCCCATGCCTAGCCTCTCAGAGCCCTCAGTGGTGGGGAAAGGTTCTATTAGCAAATTCTAGAAGCCAAGCAGAAAAACCAGGGGTTTGAGAGATGCTGGGAGGGAACTTCAGTGTCTCTACCTAGACATTGCGCCAGGTCAATGCTTCTCTTAAGTGTGGCTGGCAGACCAGCGATCTCAGAGTCCCCGGGGTTGCTTGCTAAAATGTAGCTTCCAAGAATAATGCCAGGACTCTATTGGGAATGGGGGTGGGGTGAGTGAGCTCAAGCCTCATCTATCATTGCAGGAATACAGTGAGTAACATTGTAACATTTGAAGTTGATAAAACAAGGAACTGGCCTATTGTTTAGCAATAAGATGGTAACCAACAGAAGTCTAAAATAGAAAATGTAAAGTGTTACCTGCCTGTAGGCAGCATTACTGGGGGTGGGGGGTGTACCCTCTTACTAATCCGTGTGTGCTATCCTTTCACCATCAATAAGCGTTTCTCTCTTTTTTTAATTCACTCTCAGGTAAATACACATGTATCACTTCTCACTCCAGTCCTCAATTCCTGTGGGCCAGGGCCTGGGAATCTACACTTTTGAGGAGCTTCCTAGGTGACTCTTGAGTTCTCAAGTTCAAGAATTAGCTATCACTGCCCACACTCATAAGACGAGAAAGGAGACAGAGTAACTCATCCAAGGTCACCCAGTTTATTAATGGCAGGGCCAGAAATAGAAAACAAGTCCCCGGACCCAGGCCTGTGATTTTTCTCTACATCGTGGCTTTCACCTTGGTGGGTGCCTGTCCAATGGGCCTGGCTATCAGAGGCCTGGGGGCAAGCTGGGGCAAGTTCAGCTGAGGGAGGCCAGGGGCCCAGAGCACTTCCAACTGCAGTGCCTTTATAACACCTACTTCTTGCACACAGTTGCTGCCTGTGCCCTGCCAGCATCGGTGTCTGAGTCGTCTTCTCAGAAGGGAAGCTGTCCAGAGCCCCCTGAACATCTAGGCCTTCAGCATCTACTGAGCACCTTCCAGTTCCAGGCACTGTTTTAAGGGCTAGGATAAAAAGAGTACTAAGCCCTGGCCTTGCGGGGCTTACCGTCCAGAGGACAGTAGGTCCTGGGTGATAGGCTTAGCTAACTTCACCGAGGTAGAGGTCTTACAGGTGCTGTGGTGTTCACTTGTCCAGTTGGCCGAGTGCACGCCTCGTGTGCCAGATAATCCCTCCTGGTGTGGGGCCAGGGGCTGCTTGCACAAGTAAGAACCCCGCCAGGAGTCATGTGCAGGAGTGGTCACTGCAGTTTTGTTCCTACTTCAAATCACTGGGCACAACAGACACCGCCAAGGCATATGCACACCACTGAGTATTATTCAGCAATGAAAATGCATGTATTGTGGTAACAACAACGTGGATCAACTTTGGGAACAGTAAAGCAAGCACTTCTCAGAGAACTTCCTACCATATGATGCCATTATTCTAAAGTTCAAAGCTCAAGTAATACATTGCTTACATGGGTGAGTATGTTAAGTGATCGTAAGATTTATGGGGTGTTTTTAAGAGTGTAAAGGGACACTTCTTCCATTTGCACCACCGGCGTAAACTAGCACTTTATTGAGCAGTCCGGACACACTGACACCTTTGATGTTACGTAATAAAACACCAAAACAACGGGATGAGAAGCGGAAGTCTGGATAGTGGTCACTTCCGGGGCGGGGCAGGGAACCCCGGTGGTGGGATGAAGAAGGATGTCAGAGATGTAAGCTACTGGGAAATGTCCCAGGTCTTGGTCAGGAAGGTAGGTTCATAGATGTTGTTAATGAAGTGGTATGGGAGCTCAAAAGAGAGAAAGCTGAATCTGTTCCTGAAAGTTAGATGGCATCATGGTAGGAGAAACCTCAAAAAGGAGCACTTCCCTCTGCCAGAGAAAGTTGTAGATTTTTCAAGGATGAAGTGGAGAGTGGGTCCAGTGAAGGCAACACATGGAGTAGGGAAGGCTGCCTGCCTGGATTCCAGGGTTGTGTACAGCCACAAAACCAAAGAGCAGCTAAGGTTCCCACCACCACTGCCAGGAAAAAGCCTGCACAAGACACCTGACTTCACAGTCCATGGGTAACTTCAAGCTGAGATATAACTTAGAGTAAGGTGTGCACACATCATGAGTGTACAATTCATGGGTATTTACAGGTCTATACATCCCTGAAACCATACTCAGAAGGTCAGCATATCCAGAGGTTCCCTATGCCCCTCCCTCCCTGGCTAGGTTTTTAACTCTGTCGCCACAGTTTTGGCTGTACTTGGTGCCAAAAGACATATTTTGGTATATAGTCTTTTTTGCCAGAGTGACCAAGCACACTTAAGCATGTGTGACTTTGCAACCCCATGGACTGTAGCCCACCAGGCTCCTCTTTCCATGGGGATTCTCCAGGCAAGAATACTGGTGTGGGTAGCCATGCCCTTCTTCCAGGGGATCTTCCCAACCCAGGAATCGAACCCAAGTCTCCTGCATTGTAGGTGGATTCTTTACCAGCTGAGCTACCAGGCAAGCCCCACCAAGGCTGCTTCAGAACCTTGGACAAGACCAGCGGGACGTCTCCGCCCCCGCTACTTGAGGTCTCTGCTGCCTCCCTGGCAGCACAGATTCATCATTACCCCTGCTTGACGTAGTCATTATTCTAGGCCCCGGGCCCAGCCGCTGTGCTCTGGGAGTGGGTGACATTGGGGCGGTTCAGTGAGCAGACAGCCTCGATGCATAGTCATCTGGTGCCCAGGCCTGAGAAGCCACCTCCCCCTCTACACCCAGGCAGTTCTGGATCCACATCTCTGGATCACCTGGCCTGAACCAAGCCAGGTGAGCATGCCTGGGGACAGAGCCCATGTCCTCAGTTGTCCACATGGAAGAAGAGGCCTGAGTCATGCCAAATGTAAGCGGTATGCTGCTAGGCTTTGGGATGTAGTCACAGGCCCAGTTCACCAGTTGGTCAGGTGTGTCTATGAGCCTCCGAGGCTTCATGGTGGAGGATATGGCAGTTTGCACAGCAGTCCTTCCATCAGCTGCAGGCTCCCGCCCTGCCTGCGTCAGCACCCCAGGCTGCCCTCTGTCCAGCCTGTCCTCAGCCAGTGTGGTTCAGAGTCTGGGTTTCAAAGGATTTCTTGTGGAGCCTTAGGCTCAGCAAGCTAATTAACCTCTCTGACGTTGTTTCCTCATCTGTCAACTGAAGATAAAAACATAAAACTTTCTGCATCTGAAGTTGCTATCAGAATTCAGTGAGAGGAGGTGTTTTTTTTTTTAATGCAGGTCCCGAGCTGACCCAGCCATTGTCACTGGGCAGCAGAGACACCGCACCAGCAGCCTTTCTGTTACCTGGGTAGCCAGCGCCTGACTAAAGCGGGAATCTGTTTAGGTGAAAGGAATTCATGATGATGCTACAAAACCCAGGCACATGGAGGCCTCCTGCTCATGAGAACATTGTAGGGTTCAGGCCAGACGAGCCGGAGGTGTCTGAGGAGGGGTGGGGAGCTGAGGTCACTTGGCTGAGTCCCTGGGCTGTCTCCAGTTTGCAGAGTGGCAGGAAGTGGGAGTCATGTACACGGGACAGTTTGATGCCCGGGGACTAGGCCTGCAGCCGAGTCAAGACAGCCCGCGTGTACTGCACCCTTACGTACTGATGGCACAACGGGCCTCAGCGCAGAGTGTCTGACCTAATGGACTTTGGCAGGTGTGTTCCCATACTCAGCTGGGCCTAACGGATGCCACTTGCAGCCGAAACAACGTGGACACCTGCCCTCATATCTGAGACCTGGGCTTAGCAGGCAGAAGGAAAAGGTGGCGGTGGGGGGTTGGCGGTGTGGGGATATGTCTCGGAAGCCAATATGATCAGTAGACCTAATAACCTGCTGCAGACAATGACTGCTCCCCGCTGATGTGGGTGAGTGGGGCAGGGTGCATGGAGAGGTGCTGCCCTGCCGCCAGCAGGGAGCCCAGCGCCCCAGGTTACAGGGGCCTTTCTGAGCCAGAGCAGCAGCTGCACGCCCATCTCAGAGCTGCCACGGGAATTCCATTCCCCATCGCTCTGGTGGGGCCTGCTTCCAGGACTGGGCAGAGGCCTCGCTGGCTGTGGAAGAGGGGTGCTGGGGTCTCAGGCTCCTTCCGGAGAGCAAAGCCAGGGCAGGGCTCTGCAGAGGGAGGGAGCTCTCAGGGCTTAAGCTGAGGGCACCAAGCCAGGCAGGAATGTCAACACTCACATGGGGGTGCTTCCTAGACTCCGCCCCCCCCCCCGCCCTCAGGTCCACTGAAATCCTGAGGTCGGGGTGCACTCTGGGACACCACAGTGCATGACGGGTGGCAGGGGCATTCCCACTTGACAGGTGACAGAGCCTGCAAGAGGTCAGCGAGTTATACAGGGTGTGAGAGCACCAGAAGTCGCACAGAGGCCCACCGTGGTAGCCACTTACGTGATCTTGTTCCCTAGGGAGGGGAGTTGTGTAGGCAAGAACTGGATCCAGGACTGGATTTCACACCTCCAACTGTGACCATCTGGCGAGGGCAGTTTATAGAGAGGGCTCCCCAGGGACAGCAGCACACCACTCTGGGCAGTTGGGTGGGAAGCTGGGAGCAGTGGGCGTCACTGGGGACTGGCCTGGCCTCCTTGTCTCATCTGGCCGGATCTGTAAAGGGCAGCCCCCGGGGAGCAGCCTGAGGCAAAGACCTCAAATGGGGTCGTGTCTGATCAATTGATATTGGCTCCCTGGGGTGCAATGTAGAAAAGGATTCTGAGGTCATGCCAGAAAGTCAACTGCAATCAATTATTGATGTCTACCAAGAGTGTAGGAAGAGAGGATGGTCATGCGTGCCCCATATATGTGCTATCTTTGTCTTGGTGCTTTATGAGGAGCAGCTTCTGGAATCCTCTGACTCCATCAAAGCAAAGGACACTCCCATAACATTCTTGACGGCAGGCATAGGATTATGCTAGAACAGAAGCCTGGAAACTCCCTCTCAGAGAGCGGTGCCCAACCTAGTCCGTTCTTACCCTTTTACTGTGATGCATTCCAATTGCAAAGAATGTGTTGCAATTTAATAAACATGATTTAAGCACCTACTCTGTGCTGAGCCCTAAAGACCCACAGCTAAGTCCATCAAATTTCTTACCCTACCAGGTGGGTATCATCTGCAAATACTTGAATCTGGTTAACTCTGACTCTTTGGAAAAGACCCTGATGCTGGGAAAGATTGAAGGCAGGAGGAAAAGGGGGCAACAGAGGACAAGATGGTTGGATGGCATCACTGACTTCATGGACATGAGTTTGAGCAAACTGTGAGATAGTGAAGGACAGAGAAACCTGGCATGCTGCAGTCCATGGGGTCGCAAAGAGTCAGACACAGCTTAGTGACTGAACAACAACTACTACAAGACCAGTTTTCTTGGGGAGGGAGCTCTTTAGCAGTGGGAAGAGGTGAGGCCCCATACCTGGAAGGTTTGCACTGCGGGCCTCTCCAAAGACCAACCTTCCATTTTCCACTTGTTGGGGGAGTGGGGAGGGCTTTCAGGTCAGCAGGCCCAGAACAGCACTTCTCAAACCTGAACATGCTTGTGACACATCTGGGGGTCTTATTAAAATGCAGGTTCTGATCCAGTTGATCTGGGGCAAGGTCAAAAGTCTGCATTCCTCACAAGCTCCCAGGAGATGCCGAGGCAGTAGGATCTGGGGGGAACAAGCCCTCCCCACCCCCCAGAGCTGCCTCCTCCCCACAGAGAGCACTTATGAGGTGCCAAAGCCTGAGTTTGGGGGCAGGGAGAGAACATGATTCATGTTACCCAGAACCAGAAATCGGAAGGAAGGAGCCACACCCCTGCACGGCTCTGCAGGACAACCTGACCTAGGGAACACTCTACCCTAGGAGTGCCAGGGACAATGCTGAAGGTGCTGGCAGGCTCCTCTAGACTGAACAGCCCCACTACGATCATGATGTCAGTGACAGCCAGCCACCCCTGGGCCCGGCACTGGGCTACACACTGATGGGTAGGTCCTAGGAAGGAAGGACTTCTGGTCTCCATCACAGAGACTCTAGAAGACAGGCCATGCATTATTCATCTGTGTCTCCCTATGCCCAGCACAGTGTCTCAGTAGCAGATATTTGATAAATGATTAATGAATGAATGATGAAAGTGCAGCTCAGCCCAGGCAGAGGGTACTATATGGGACCACATCCAGAAGGAAGATGGGAAACAAGGTCAGAACCCCCAGGATGCCATATCAACCCCCACCCCGTTACCTTCTCACTAGGCCCTGGGAGGACTCACTCTGAACAGGGTGGCCTGGGAATCTGTGACCAGCCTTTACTTGTTGTTTAGTTGCTCAGTCGTGTCCGACTCTTCACGACCCCATGGACGGTGGCCCATGAGGCTCTTCTGTCCATGGTATTCTCCAGGCAAGAATAGTGGAATTGGTTGCCATTTCCCTCTCCAGGGGATCTTCCCAACCTAAGGATTGAACCCATATCTCCTGCATTGGCAGGCGGATTCTTTATCACTGAGCCACCTGGCCAGCCTTTACTTGTTGAAAAAAGAGAAATCTGTATTGCTCCAGATTGACAATTCCCAAGTTCTTTTGGGAAAATGCTGGATCCAGATCCACCGTGCTGAGGGAGCAGGGCAGGACCAGGCAAAGTTTAGGGCTGGTCAGGATCCCATTATCCAAATGGTAAAATACATGGAGCTCTCCCCTTGTGCCAGCTCTGTGCCAAGCATGTCGCATGCTTGCATCCCAAGGCCACCTTGCTGTGGTCCAAGGTCGTATCCTGGTCCAAGGGCAGAGACCGAGGTAAGACTCAACCCAGGCGATCACGCCCACACTTGGGAGACAGCATCCTCTAGGGATCAAGGTGAGGCAGTTGGGAGGAAGGACCTGGAGGTGGGCAGGCGGATGCAGTGGGATGATGGCAGTCCACAGCCTGTTGCCAGTGAGAAGCAGCCAGGAGGAGGCCATGAGTGGTAGTTCTTCCAACTACTGGCTTGCAGGCACTGGTCTGGTTTGTACAGAAGCTTCTCTGTGCCTTTGACATCGAAATTCCATGGAGTCTCAGGATGGATAGTCATTGTCCCATTTTACAGATGAAAGAAACTGAGAACCAGGGAGAGGAAGTGACTTGTCCTGGGTTGCTGAACTAGCCAGCTTCAGGGCCAGCATTCTGCATGTGCACCCATACCCCCTCCCCTCCACTGGCCACCGTCTCCCACTCCTCACGTTTCCACCCTGGGTCCAGGTGCCCTGACCACCCCCATCCCCATCTGTAGATGAGTACTCCACCTAGGCCCATGCACACTTGGCTGGTCGTGTGCGGGGGTTCGCCTGTGCCAGGCAGAGCTATGGAGGAGCCACCAGGGCTCACAGGTGCAGTGGCACTCCTGGAAACCTCATCCCTTGCAGACATCTTGGGCCCCACTCAGGTCAAGCAGAGGAGGGTAACAGGTACAGGGGTGGGGGCCACGCCTTCATCCGTCCAGCCAGATGTGTCCAGGATGCTGGTCAGGCACAGTGGGGCCCGACCTACCCAACCACAACATGGTACTCTGGGAGGCTGGGCCACTCTCAGAATGCAATCTCCACTGGGCCCCGGTATTCCTGGGTTGGCCTTGACCCCAGCCCCAGAGAGGCCCACCATCTCCTGGTTCCTCCACCAGCCCCCCCAGCCCCCACCCCAGCTCTCTGTGCCCTTCTGGTATTGTTCTGCCTCTCCCCTCTCTCACCACGTTCCTCACCTCTGTCCCAGGAACAGTGATGCAGGCGACCAGTAGTCGCTGTCCAACCCCCACTCCCAACTCTTAGTAGCCCCTCCCATCCATCAGGGTGACAGAGACACAAGTGATTAGAAGAGTTCTAAAAATATGGTTCCTGGATCAGCAGCAGCTGCAGCATTTGGGAACTGGTCAAAAATGCCAGCTCTCAGGCCCAGCCGTAGACCAACTGGCCGAAAGGTGGAGCCCAGCAGGGTATGATGATGGAAGACAAGGTTTGCTCTTTGCAGAGAGGAGGTGAACAACCAGGATTTTCTGCAGGGGGCTGGGGTAGTCATGCATCTCCAAAGTAAGTACTCCTGTGAGTTGTCCAGTGAGGAGGGAACGCAGGCCAAGGGATTTGATGTGGAAAAGATCAAAGTTCTCAAGAGGAAGCTTTATGGGAGATAGGTTCCCCATACAGTGAAGGGACAGACCCATGAGCCACATGGATCAGGTAGGTGGGGCTGAGACAGAACCAGTTCTCTTGGCTACATTCCTCAGGCAGCGGGCAGAGAGGAGGGGAAACGCTGCACCTTCCCTCTGATCAGGTGGGAGGGATGTGGCCCCTCCCTACTTCCTGCCTTCCTGGAGGGCTTCAAATGAGTATGAACCTGCACCCCACCACACTCCCAATTGTGGCATCACATGGAGCCTGAGGTTGTCTGATGGCATTTTGGGGTGCCCCAGAACCTTGCCTCCATGCAGTGATGGCTGTTATTTATGCCCAGGCCTTGCTCTGATCTTAGGGAGAATATATCATCATAAATTGGCATGCCATGGCAAACAATTAAAAGAGAAAAATAAACCTCCGTGCAATCTCAGAGTGCTCGGAAATGAGGAATTACAAGGTGGTGGCATGAAAAAATTATATAAAAATCTATTTTTACATCACAATAATGTGCTTTTATACGGGTAGTAATTTCTGGATGTGCAATAAAGTGGCTTTTACATCAGGCAGAATCAGAGTTTATAGGCAATCGGTGCTTTTATCTGGGAAAATATAACTCAACCATCCCCACATCATCCATCCTGCAGGCAGCAGGCCTCATCTTCCCCAGCACCACTGGTACCGAGGAAATAGTTATGCAGTTAAAGTGTCACCTCTCCACCTCCTTGCCCCCACCATGATCTCCCAACAACATTTTCCAGCTTCTGTCATTGACTCCTTCCCGAAGATGAGACAAGCCACGGGTCCAGGAGAGGGGAGTGGAGGGGCCCAACAGATGCTGCCTATTGTCTCCATTGGGCCATAAAGGAGCCCAGTGCTTAGAGAAAACACCACAGGACCAGTAATCCCTCCACAGACACCGAGGGTCTGCTGTGTTGTTGTTGTTCAGTCACTCAGTCGTGTCTGACTCTGTAACCCCATGAACTGCAGCACACCAGGCTTCCCTGTCCTCCACCATCTCCCAGAGCTTGCACAAACTCATGTCCATCAAGTCGGTGATGCCATCGAACCATCTCATCCTCTGTCGTCCCCTTCTCCTCCTGCCTTCAATCTCTTCCAGCATCAGGGTCTTTTCTAATGAGTCGACTCTCTGTATCACGTGGCCAAAATATTGGAGCTTCAACTTCAGCATCAGTCCTTCCAATGAAATATTCAGGATTGATTTCCTTTAGGATGGACTGGTTTGATTTCCTTGCAGTCCAAGGGACTCTCAAGAGTCTTCTCCAACACCACAGTTCAAAAGCATCATTCTCCCACACTCAGCTTTCTTTATGATCCAACCCTCACATCCATACATGACTACTGGAGAAACCATAGCTTGACTATACAGACCTTTGTCAACAAAGTAATGTCTCTGGTTTTTAATATGCTGTCCAGGTTTGTCATAGCTTTTCTTCCAAGGAGCAAGCGTCTTTTAATTTCATGGCTGTAGTCACCATCTGCAGTGATTTTGGAGTCCAAGAAAATGAAGCGTCTGCTATGGCCCTGTGCTAAAAGCCTAGGACCCTGCACCTGACTTAGAGAGCTCACAGTCTTGTGACAGTCAGGATGCAGGCAGGGATGTGAAAGCTAGGGCAGTAAACAAAGGAAGAGTTGGGGCAGGGTGGGGCATGGCAGTGACAAGAGATATCCACTGGACAGAAGGGCAAGTGAGACAACTGAAGGTATGAAGATAATTCTGTCCTAGAGGACAGGTCCCAGTCCAGGCAATGTCTTCATCCGGGGCGTTGAGACAGGCATCTGAGAGAAGTTGGTCGCTGTCCACAAGTGCAGAGTGCTGAAACTGTCTTTCAGTATCATCTAGTCTAACCCAACATTCTATGGACCCTGCCAGGAGGCAGGTGACACATTCTGTTCAGTAAAGGTGTATACACAAAGGTGTATAGAGAGTTTAGGGAAATCAACAATGGATAGTGCAGAACCCCAGCACTGGCAAGAGAGGGAAGTTGTTAACCACAACCTGGAGGACAAGGGGCAGGGGCAGTTAATGGAACCCTGAGAGAATCACTGGATAAAAATAATCCATCACACAGGGGACCAGACTCGCTATCACCTGAAAAGCTGAGTATAGAAGGAAGCTTGAAGAGAACAAATAGATTTGGATGGGAGAGAGAGCCTACCTCCCTCTCCTCCCGCCCTCCATTCTCTGGCCAGTGCCTCCCAATGGCCATCCCCAACCAGCAGCCAGAGACTAAGGGAGCCTGTTGGTGCTGCCCAGATGGGTCAGCCTCAGGGCAGAGAGCACAGTGGAGAAGGGCAGAGGGAAGATGTCTTTCATTTGCATCCAGCACTGGCACCTACTGGGAATTATTGGACAGGCTGGTAATTTGGCCAAAATGTGAAAGTGAAAGTTGCTCAGTCCTGTCCGACTCTTTGCAACTCCATGATATACAGTCCATGGAATTCTCCAGCACAGAATCCTGGAGTGGGTAGCCATTCCCTTCTCCAAGTGATCTTCCCAACCGGGGATTGAACCCCGGTCTCCCGCATTGCAGGTGGATTCTTTACCAGCTGAGCCACCAGGGAAGCCCAAGAATACTGGAGCAGGTAGCTTAGCCCTTCTCCAGTGGGTTATCCCAACCCAGGAATCAAATCTGGGTCTCCAATGTAGCAGTGTATCAGTGACTATGATTACTATTTCTAGGCAGAGAATCTTTGAGTTTTTCTCTTCTCACATTTTTTTGTTCACCAGAATTTACACTCAGCATCAGCCTCAACACTCTGACCTGACACCACATAGAGAACCTATATGATATGGTGGAAAGGAATTCCATACAGTAGTATAGGTGGGCTACAGCCCAAAGTGGCTCTTCTGGCAAGTGAAGTGGAAGTCCTGAGGCAAACCCAGGTTCCAGCATATCTGCTCTTGGAATGTCCCCTCCTCCAAGAAATCCTCACATGGGATCAGGTGTGAGGATGCGCATGGCAGCATTCCTTGTGGTGGGAGACAGAGGGCTGATTCCTGGGAGGCTGCTTGGGCAAAATGCACTGGCAGCAAGCCTTGGGCCCTCTGCAATAGCAAGAAAATTGCTGTTCAAAGAAACTTGTAAGAGTCTTAAAAGCAGTGCTGAGTAGAAAAAGCGAGAAAGAGAATGAGATCCATAATTCTAAAGCACTCAAATAAGATTAAAAATACATGCACACCAAAAAAAAGCCATTTTGCAAGCACTTTTCCATTTTAGAATGGTTGACTTTGTAAAGAGAGGGAGTGGCATTGACAGGATAAATAAACAGCACCCTAAATCAGAGGAGTCAGCAGGGACTCTGGAGCCAGAACACCTGGGCTGGAAGCAAAGCAGTTTCGTTGTGTGACCTGGCATGTTACTCGGATGCTTCATCTTTTTCCTCTCTTGGCTGTGCTGAGTCTGGGTTTCCCAGGCAGCACTAGTGGTGAAGAATTCGTCTGCCGTTGCAGAAGACGTCAGAGACGTGGGTTTGATCCTTGGGTCAGGCCTGGAGAAGGGAATGGCAACCCATTCCAGTATTCTTGCCTGAAGAATCCCATGGACAGAGGAGCCTGGCAAACTGCAGTCCCTGGAGTTACAAAGAGTTGGACATGACTTAAGCTATTTAGCAGGCAAGCACTGGGTCTTCATTTTGGCATGTAGGATCTTTCAATTGCAACATGCAAAATCTTAGTTGTGGCATGTGGGATTTATTAATAGTTCCCTAACCGGGGATCCAGGGGTTTCTCTGATGGCTCAGCAGTAAAGAATTCTCCTCCAATGCAGGAGACGTGGGTTGGATCCCTGGGTCAGGAAGATCCCCTGGAGGAAATCCCCACTCCAGTAATTCTTGCCTGGAGAATCCCATGGACAGAGGAGCCTCATTAGGCATAGGGTTACAGTGCATAGGGTCCCACAGAGTTGGTCATGACTGAGAATGCGTATATCAGGGATCCAACCCAGGTCCCCTACATTGGGAGTGTGGAGTCTTGGCCACTGGACCACCAGGGAAGTTCCCACTCCATCTTTTAAATCAGAAGAAATGGTAATATCTTGATTCTGAGGTGCATTTAGGAGACCAGCTACTGGTCCAAAAAGACCTGTTCTGGGCAGGAGTGTCCACAATGTGGTAAGAATATGAGGCAGGGGAGTCACTCTGGTTGTTTGGAGGTGGCCCCGCAGCAGCCTTGCATGTGTGGTCAGCCACAGGGGACAGTTTCTCAAAGAAGGACATGGCTCACCACCTATGGCGGGATAACAAGCCACCATTTTGGATTCCTTGATTCCTTTCTCCGCCTCTTCTCCACTAAAATGCAAAATATACCCCCTACCCCATTTTGTTGTTAGCAGTCATTAACAGTTTCTGTCATTAACTCCTGAGTTGGTTTGAATTTGTTGCTAGAATTAGTTCCCTGTCACCTGAAAAGCTGAGAAAAGATGGCCTTAGGGAACAAGCCATATGCAGGCTGTGTTCTGATGGGAGAAAGCAGAATGAGCTCCTGGGGTGTGTGATTGCCAAGAGCAACCACTCAAAGCAGGTAGGATGCCAGATTGGTGGGGGGTGGGGGGATGCTGGGCTCTCCATGGAAGGCACCCCAGTCTAAGAGTCTATGATGGAGGCAGAAGGGGTGAAGACAAGCATCTGAGTTTTGCCAGGAGCTGCCCAGGGACCCCAAGGTGTCAGTTCATACTTCCACATCATCCAGTCGGGGCAGGGCTAGGCTAGCAGCATCTCAATGGGTGTATGCCTGAAAATGAAAGTGAAGTCGCTCAGTCGTGTCCAACTCTTTGCGACCCCATGGACGGTAACCTACCGGGTTCTGCGGTCCATGGGGTTTTCCAGGCAAGAATACTGGAAGGGGCTGCCATTTCCTTCTCCAGGGGATCTTCCCAACCCAGGGATCGAACCCGGGTCTCCTGCATTGCAGACAGACGCTTTACCGTCTGAGCCACTAGGGAAGCCCCTAGGTCTCCCTATTTCCCACCCTTCTCTCTTCCCCCCTTCTCTTCCAGGGGGCTGCACATTCTGTAAGGTTCAGATTTCTTTAATTCAATCCCCTTTCTTCCTGGCTTTCCACTTTTTCTGTCTTTCGTGCCAGCAGGGAGGAGGAGAAGGGCTTGCTGTGAGCTTTTTCTCCACACTCGGGGCTCAGACGCTGCCCAGACTCCTCATTTGTGCCAGGACAAGGAGGTAAGTTAGCAGCCCAGCAAAGGACAGACAGCTTCATCTAGCAGCCCTGTGCCCTGTGACCCTGTCACACAGCAGCCAGGGAAGAGAACTAAGACACATCTCCATGCAGACTTGGGTGCAGCGGATTGAAGAGTGTCCCCCAGAGGGTATGTCCAAGTCCAACCCGTCCCCAAAAAACCTGTGAATGTGACCTTATCTGGAAGGAGTCCTTGCAGATGTCATTAAGTTTATACTTGAGTTAAGGAGCGATTGCAGGATGAGATCATCTGGATTCAGGGTGGGCCCTAAATCTCCTAGGAGAAAGGAGAAGGAGGTTTGAGACAGAGACACAGGGAGAAGACAGTGTGGGAGGGGAAAAGCACCTTCCCTCCTCCCTTCTGAGTTCTTATCAGAGAGCCCTGCACTCAAAGACAGATTTTTTAACATTTTACTGTGTTGTTTTTTTTTAACTGTATTTTCTATGGGGGTATAGCCGATTAACAATATTGTGATAGTTTCAGGTAAACATCGAAAGACTCAGTCATACATAAATATATGTCCATTCTCCTCCAAACTCCCCTCCCATGCAGGTTGTCACATAACATTGAGCAGAGTTCCTGTGCTATACAGTAGGTCCTTGTTAGTTGTCCATTTTAAATATAGCAGTGTATACATGTCCATCCCATCCCTAAATATCCTTTCCCTAAATATATCCATCCTAAATATCCCTTCCCCGATCCGTCCCCGTGCTCCACAACCATAAATGCATTCTCTAAGTCTATGAGTCTTCAAAGACAGATTAACAAGAGAAAAGCAAATGGAAGTTTATGAAGATATACACCTCATATTCATGAGGGCAGGAGGAGAAGGGGGCGACAGAGGATGAGATGGTTGGACGGCATCACTGATTCAATGGACTTGAGTCTGAGCAAACTTCGAGAGATGATGAAGGACAGGGAAGCCTGGCGTGCTGCAGTCCATGGGGTCGCAAAGAGTCAGACATGGTGTAGCAAAAAACAGCAACAACAACACCTCATGTACACAAGGGAGATACCCAGGGGGAAATGAGTAACTCCCCTGAGGTGGTTTTAGAATTCAGGATTAAATACCATTTAATGGGAGAGGGCAGCAGGGAGGTCAAATAATATTTAGGAAAGATGAAAGGGGCCTCAGAAGAAGAGACGGGAGTATGGTTGTTGGTGACACAGTCTGTCTGCCTGTCATGTCATTTCTAGTTTCTGCTCCTGTGGTGCGAGTCAGTCCCCCTTGGTTGATGAAACCTTGGGGAGGGGATTGATGACAACAGAACTTCTTTGGGAGGCTCTGTCTTTAGGCAGATGAAGGGAGTTCAGGGAAACCCTTTTCCCACATTTGCCGTTTTTCTGTTGTCTACAGTTTAAAGTAATCGATACCGCAGAGTGGTATGTTTAGAGTGACATGTCCTGAACTTCTACAGGCATATTTTGGGGCTGCCCTTCAGCGAGCAGAGATTGGAGCTATGCCAGCACAAACTGGGGAGCACCGGCGGCCACCAGGGGCTAGAAGAGGCTAGGACTTTCCCCCGAAACTTTCCCTAAGAGGGAACACGAGGCCCTGTGGACTTGGCAGAAATGGGACACTAAGGCTCCAAGCCATGTCAGCCTTCCTTGGCCATGAAGGGCTGGCCCCACACAGCACCAGCCGTTGCCCTGCCTCCCAGCTGATGCCCTTGCTGCATGGTGCCCGCCCCAGGATCCCTGGCTGGCCCCACCCTGCTGCTGCTCCTTGGCCTCAGCCAGGGGAGAGGAGGGCAGCGCCGACCCCGCGTTCCCCGCGGTGATTTCATGCCCCATAAAACGGGCGATCAAAAATAATAGACACACAGCAGTCTGCCCGGGGCCTGCCTACTGCAGCGGGGAGCACTGAGGTCGCTGCCTGGAAAATCAACCAGTTCCCAGCCCTGGTGGGGAGAAAGAACAGCAAGAGGCAGGAGCCACAGAGCCCCAGCCAGTAAGTGGGCTGAAAATCAGCAGCCTCTCCCGGCGGCAGCCACGCCCTCCTTTCCCACTGCTTGGAGGTGGGTCTCCAATCTCCAGACAGCTGTCTGTCGCCCCGCACAGCTGATGGGGACGGTGACTGAGAGGGGGAGAACAGGCAGAGGGGTGAGAAAGAGAAGGTGGGAGATTCTGGGCTCTAGGGGCTCCCAGGGAATCCTAGATGCCTCTTCAACAGCTCTGAGCCTCCAGCCATCGCCTAGTGAGCACCCGTGTCAGAGCTGGGCACCTAAGGAGTCCTCCGGCGATAAAGGCCCTGCAGCCAGTCTGTCTGCACTGAGTGAGCACGGGCACCAGGCTCTTCTAAGAGCCTCCAGCAGGGTCCAGAGCCTGTATGCCTGTGCCTCTAAAGAATGAGCTGCTGTCTTATTTTCAAGCAAAGAATAAACATTTTAACAAGGAATTGGGTGAACGAGGGTTCTGCAAACCGTCCCCGTGGGGCCAGGGGCTGGGACTTGGGTTTATCTCAGTGATGCTGCCACTCACTGATGAAACGCATTTCAATAATGTGTTTTGAAATGGAGGGGAAAGGAGAGCCCCACAGAAATATTCCCTATGTCTCCCTTTCATCACACACTACAGAGAGCCCCTCTTTCCCCTCGCACCTTGGGACCATGCTCCCACCTGCCCAGACTCCAGATGACCCTGGGTTCCCCCAAGTGTCTTACTTGGAGAACTGCCAAACTCTTCTAGCATTTTCCTGCCTTTAACTTCCTGTCCTCTTTAAGTCCACTCTACAGCCTAAAAAAAATGTCAAGGGCTTCTCGAACAGCTTGGCCTAATTCTTCTCTGTCTGGAGCTGACCTAATCCTTCACCCATGCATCTTGCTCCTCAGGGAACTAAACACCTCGGTCACTTCATCTCCCTGTGCCTCTACTAAAGGCAGTTCCCACTTTCCAGAACATTCCTTTCCACTTTCACTGTGTCTTGAAATCCTACTACCGTTTCAAAGCCCAGATCACATGTTACCTTTATTCTCAATTCATCCCTGAGAAAAATTGGTCACTTCTCTTTCTGTCACTTTGGACAGCTCCTATCACAGTGCCTCCATTTCTCATCACCGTGACTGTCTTGTGTATCTTCCCTGCCAATGACCAGATGCTAAGGTCCTGACCAAGGACAGTGCCTGGCGCATAATAGGCGTCTAATACATGCAGCCAAACTGCAGTAGCCTGCACGTGTGCTCAGTCGCTCAGTTATGTCCACCTCTTTGAGACCCCATGGTCTGCAGCCTGCCAGGCACCTCTGTCCATAGAATTTTCCAGGCAAGAATATGGAGTGGGCTGCCATTTCGTACTCCAGGGGAACTTGCCAACCCAGAGGTTGAACCTGAATCTCTTCCATCTCCTGCATTGGCAAGTGGATTCTTGACCACTATGCCACCTGGGAAGTCAATAACCTACAGACCCAGGTCATAAATGACTTTTGTTGCAAGCCACTGAGGTTTTTTAAAGTACTTTGTTACACAGCTTCATTATGCCAAGAGCTGACTGAGACAATTGAGTCCAGAGAGACTGGAACAGTATGGGACTGAGCATGTAGCCTTGGCAGAGAGCTATTCCACAGGCAGGGTGAGTGACGGAGTGCTACTGTTAGGTTAAGCTTACTGTTCCCTCGTGCCTCAGATAGTAAAGCGTCTGCCTACAATGCAGGAGACCCCGGGTTCGATCCCTGGGTTGGGAAGATCCCCTGGAGAAGGAAATAGCAACCCACTCCAGTATTCTTGCCTGGAAAATCCCATGGATGGAGGAGCCTGGTAGACTGCAGTCCATGGGGTCACTAGGAGTCGGACACGACTGTGTAACTTTCAAGTAGACAACCTGAGCGACTTCACTTTCACTTTTCACTTTTCACTTTCATGCTTTGGAGAAGGAAATGGCAAACCACTCCAGTGTTCTTGCCTGGAAAATCCCATGGATGGAGGAACCTGGTAGGCTACAGTCTGTGGGGTTGCAAAGAGTTGGACATGACTGAGTGACTTCACTTTCATGTACTGTTAATGTGGTGATAAAGAGTCAGACCTCCCAGGTTCAAGCCCTGGTTCTGCCACTTGCTGCTATGTGTGTGTCTCTGGGCAAGTGACTCATTTTCATCATCTATAAAATAGGGATGACAATAGACTCTGTCTCATGGGGTTGTTGTGAAGAACCAGTGGGTAGACGCCAAGCTCAATGCATAGCAGGTGGTGACGGCTCCTCGGGTTTGACAACTCGAGGTGGATGACTCGAATTTGACTAATTATAAATGACTGTCATCTGTCCCTCATTGCTGGTCTGGCTTGCTGGCCCTCTGCCTGGTTCCACACAGCAGGCGCTGTATCTGTCAAGAGGACTCCACGGAAAGAGAGAGACAGCTTTTCTCTGCCATCGTCCGTGGTTCCCCTTGAACTCTGATGTTTTACAAGTGGCGGGCAGCAGCCTGTGCCCTGCCTTCCGTCAAAAGAACTGAGCGTGTCTCCGGCTCCTGTCATGGACCTCTCACCGCGGAGAGAGAATAAATCACAGCTCAGAAAGGCAGAGGCCGATGAAAGCAAGGGATGGAGGTGGTGCTGACGGTGATGACTTCACCTTCCTGGCTCATGTGAGTCACTGTTGACCCCGCTACCAGGACCCCTAGCTTCTCGAGATGGACAAGAGTGTTGAAGTCTCCATGTCACCTCCTTGTTTGCCACGTCAACAGACAGTCATTGCACCACATCCCCAGGAAGCAGGGGACTCTGGCAAAGCCCCTGCATTCTGGAAGCTTCCAGTCTGGCTGAGGTAGCCAGAGGGACACCGGAAATAGCCAATTGAGTCAGTGCATCAGGTACCGACAGGACTCTCAAAGCCACCCAGCAGAAGATCCCACGAGGAAGGGACACCAGAATCTTCCAGGGAATACCTGAGAGGGGCTAGAAGGATGGCAAAAGCTTAGATAAATGGAGACTAGGGTGGACGGAGGCATCTCGGGCACCCTGCTCCAAACCCCACCCCTCCCACCCTGCCGTGTGGAATCTGCAACTGTCTCCTTGCCCCCACAGCAGCTGTTCCCTCATCCCAGGAGGGGCGGGAGCTCGCCAGAGCCTCCTTCCAAGCTCGGCTGGAAATGGTCCTCAAACAGAGACATTCCCTCCCGGGCTGCCATTTTCCAGGGCTCCCAACACCCCAAAGCCAGAAATAGGGGGCGGGGGAGGAATCAAGTCCTGCAGACATCTGGCGTCTCCAGGCTCGGGGGCTGGCGTGAACAGAGGACTCAGAGCTCCCGGAATTCCTACCCCCACTGTGGCCGCTGCAGGAGATGGGCTGATGGCAGAAAGGATGGTGGGCATGACAGCAGAGAACAGAGGCCTGAGCTGACCCGACTGTGGCCTGGAACAGACCACCGCCCATCACCGCATCACCGTGTCCCCATCTGGCAATGGGGAGACCACCATCTTCCTTTCCCAGCAGGACCAGAGCTATGAAAAACAAAGGCTTGGATGGGATACATGGTGGAGGTAAAGGCACAGGAGAAGGGTTATTTATGGTAAATTTGAATAGTAGGGTAACTCTCTCCTCTTCTAGAAAGAATTCCAAGCTCGTAGACCCCTCCAACAGAAGCAGAAACCTCCAGCCCCATCTGCACTCCACCACTGGCAGCCCAGAGACCAGCATAATAAATAATAAGAACAGCAAATACAGAGCATTCACAATGTGCTAAGCCCTGTTCCAAGTCCTTCACATGCATTTGCTCATTTTCCCTGTGATGTACGTTCCATTATACTCCCTTTTGCAGAAGAGGAGGCTGAAGCACAGAGAGAAACTTGCCCAAGGTCACATAGCTGGTGAGCCACGAGGTTGAATTTCGGCATGGCCATGTTTGCAACCCCGCTCTTTTGCTGCCTCTACCCCTCAAAGGGCCTCGGGGAATCTCTTTGGCCCAGAACTGGGAAGACGGACATGTGGCAAGTCCCCAGGTTGTGCCATGAAGCAGTTTTCTCTGTGTGGTGCTCAGTAGAATCCCCCCGAGTGACTTGGGGCGGGGATTTGGGGCGGGAAGGCAGGGAACAGGGACAAGTGAGACACCCTGAGGTAAACTAAATGGACTGAAACCGAGAAATGCACACGGAGCTGAGAGCAAATGAGAGGCCAGAGATGGGGCTAGAAGCTGCTCTTTTTAAGATTATTTTGAAGAAAAGGAAAGAGAAGGGCCTGGAAAGATGGATCGATAGGAAACAGTCCAGTGCCCTGCAGAGGCCTCGGCTCCTCATTCAGCAGCCATAGCACCACCAACCTTGAGAGGGGAGACAGGCAGGCTGGGGAATGCATGGGGTCAGAGATGGGTCACAAAGAGCCACTTTCTGACCAGAACAGGTGATGCTCCAGGTAAGTACCCTGAATGCCTCCGGGTGCTGGCCGGGCAGGGGCTGCAGGAGCGGCATTGGCCACCACTCAGGAATGGAGATTCCCTGGTGGATCAGTGAGTAAAAAATCTGCCTGCAATGCGGGAGACGTGGGTTCAATCCCTGGGTTGGGACGATCCCCTGGAGAAGGGAAAGGCTACCCACTCCACTATTCTGGGCTGGAGAATTCCATGGACTGTGTAGTCCATGGGGTCACAAAGAGTCGGACACGACTGAGCGACCTGCACTTGCACTTTCAGGAAGGAACGTTGCCAAGGACGTGAGCCCTCCCTCCCACCTACGGCACCGGGCTGGCAGGGAGAAGACCCTGGAAGGGGGACGCAGGGCAGCCCCATGGATGGTAGGGCCTGGGGCTCCAAGGCTCACTGGCTCCCGCGTCTGGCGGTCGATGCTGGCAGAGGCTGGGATCTCCGTCAGCACCCACACGTGGCCTTTCTCTGTGGCCTTTCTGCTCGTGAGTCAGTTTGGGCTTTTTTTCACAGCACGGCAGCCTCCGGGCAGTCAGACTGCTCCTATAACAGCTGAAGACTTCCAGAGTGAGAACTCAGTTCAGCCAGTGAAGCAGAAGCTTCAAAGACCAAGCCTTGGAAGCCACTTAACGTCACTCCCACCATCCTCACCCAACACCGTCTTGCAGCCTTGCCTGCCACAAGGGGCGCTAGGGGTCAAGGCAGGGGGTGTGGATCCCCCACCCCATCTGGGAGGGGAGATAGCCTTGCAGCCATCCCAGAAAAGGCAGTCGGCCAACCGTCGTAGACTTTTCATGACCTGAGTTCCCCAAAGCCCTCCCTTCCCCAGGTATATCAGGGAGTGTCCCAAAGTTACTCTGTGTCGAAGTGTCACGCGGGAAATTACCTCTGCGTGCAGCCAGACTAGCTTCCCAGAGCTCACAGGACAGAAAGCCTCACAGACCGGATGAAGATTCTCGAATCACATGGCTTATTAAATCAATTAAAAACGCACGGTGAGAAGCAAGGGCAAAGAGCTGGGTAAGTCAGCATGCTCAGGCTGGGGTGCCCGCGGGTGCAAGAAGCACAGTGCTGAGTCCTGACTGCCCATTCCCACAGGGCCTGCTCCCCGCTGCTGCAGCGGTCTTGGCACGGATGGTGACGGGAGGATGGGTTGGGTGAGCCAAGGGGCTCCGACTCTATCAGAGATGTGCAGAGGCAGGGCCTGTACCGATCAGCCTGGGGAGAAGCTATTCATTTTTTTTTCTAAAGATTCAAGCCCACTTGGCACTTTATTTAGATTATTAAAGGTATCTTCCACAGTAAGAGTTAATAGAAGTTAGCATCTGGGTTATTTGAATTTACTAATTTTCCTGGGCATAGCACACATGGAGCCAGAATGAGTGTTGCCCGTGGGTGGCCAGTTTAAGACCCTGTGAATATTGAGAATGTTGGGAGTGTCACAGATATTTAGTATATCATGGATATCCATGCCTAACTGGTTTTTTTTTTTTTTATCAGTAATACTCTTGTCTGTTCCATTCTTTGTCTCTCATTCACATACACAGATTCTGTATACTTTAAAATGTTTCACCAGCTGTTTGCTTTGATAGTCAATTTTTTTTTTTAATCAGAACTGGATATTCTTAAAAGATCCAGCCAACACACGTTACACACATTCGTTCTGGAAAAGGGCCCTCTGGGTGTCTTGGCTCAGTTCTCAGATGACTTCGGACGCGTTGCTGCCTCTCGGTCCAGTCACTGCTCTTCCGTATCTCTCGGCCCCTCTAGTGACTATGGCTGAGGACCTCACCCCAGCCTTAGGACGGGGTCACTCTTCTCCCCTATGACTCTTCCTCTGAAACCTGGAAAGGCTTGCCAACTGCCATTAGAAGTGGCTCTCCTTGGTGTCCACAGACTCTAACCTGCTCAGGGCGGGCTTGCTCCCTGACTATGCCCCATATCGCAGAGACCAGCTCTCTGCCACCCTAAAAATGTTCCATGCAGAGCTAGGTTTGACTCAACAGAAACCACCCCACTCTCAGACCTGCCTGGTTTCCTATGGGACCAGCCATACCTTTCACAGGCAACCTGAGAAGGCTGTGGTCAGCCTTGTCCTGACAAGACCGTCCTGACAGTCCAGCCACATCCTTCCAGAGCCTGATCTATGCGGTTACTTTCCTGCGTGTGGTCACCAACCATCCGTCCCAGGTGAGCTGGTGAAGCCCATCCTGGCTCTGATCTAGGTCTTTCCTTCAATGTGAGGTAGAGAGCCTTGGGCCTGCCTGCCTCCTCCCCCAATCACATCCCCATTTCTGCTCCTCATCTCCAATGAGCAAATGCTTCTGTTTTTTTGTTTCTAGGTTTTTGGGGGGTTTTTTTGGCTGTGCTGGGTCTTTTTTGAGACAGTCAGGCTCTTTCTTGTGGCTAGCAGTCATCTTCTAGTTGTGGCTCGTGGACCCTGAAGCTCGCAGGCTCTGTAGTTGCAGTATGTGGGCTTGGTTGCTCTACGGCGTGTGAGATCTTAGTCCCCTGACCAGGGACTGAGCCCACGTCCCTGCATTGGAAGGCAGATTCTTAGCCACTGGACCACCAGAAAAGTCCAGCAGATGCTTCTGTTTAATTCAGTTGCTTATTGTGGAGCATCTACTAGGTAGGGCCGGGCAGTATTCGAGGCTCTGGTAATTCAGCAGTAAACTAAACAGGTCAAATCCCTGCCCTCGTAGCCTTCGTATTCTAGTGGAGGGGACACACAAGACGCCACCTCAATACGTAATACGGTGTATTAGAAGGTGCCCAGTGCAAGGTCAGGGGCTGGGCGCTAATCCAAGGGTAAAGGTGGAGATTGTGCAGGAGGGGAGTGAGGCTACCATTTAAATGTGATGGACAGCAAAGGTCTCACTGAGAAGGTGACATTTAAGTAGAATCCTGAAGTACAGGAGAGAGCTTACCATGTGAATGCTGGGAAAGGCGTTCTGGGCAGAGGGACAAGCTGGTGCAAAGGCCTGGAGACTTTGGACAGAAACAAAGATATCTTCTAGGTTATAGATTTTTTTTTAAAAATCTCTTTGCCTCTGCAAGGGCAGGTTCTTCCAAAGATGAGATGAGGGAGGACCCATCCTCGGACCAAGCCTCCATCGGGTTAGGTCTTTGGGTCATCAAGACATCACCCACCCGACCCTCCAATGGGGAGCAGCCTCTTGTCTCACCTACATGATTACAGGACTTCTGCAAGGGCTCACTGAAGAACACAGAGACATCTGGTCCCAAAGACGAAGCCAGGTGTCCACCCTCCAATGCAGAAATTGCTTTTAATACCAAAAGAACAATCTTCCTAACATTCCACATTTTACATCCAGTCTTTCTGATAACTTTTTTGCGCTTATTTAAGTTTTTGAAGCCAGTATACCCGTGAAACTCTTTTAGGAATGATTATTATCACCCCATTTTGTCATCAGGGCTTCCCTGATGGCTCAGATGGTAAAGAATCTGCCTGCAATGGAGGAGACTGGGGTTTGATCCCTGGGTCGGAAAGATCCCCTGGAGAAGAAAATGGCAACCCACTCCAGTGTCCTTGCCTGGAAAATCCTCTGGATGGAGGAGCCTGGCAGGCTACAGGCCAGTGGGTCACAAAGAGTCAGACATGACTGAGCGATTCCACTTCACTTCTTCACTTCATTTTGCCATTTGGGAACTGAGGTTCAAAGAGGGCAATTCGCACGTGCAAGGAAACACAGCCAGCCCCTGTGCTGTGCTGCTGCTTTGTCCGAAACAACTTGGCCTCTGAGTCTCGGGTGGCTCATCTGAGAATGAGAAGGCTGCTCTTTCCCAGCAGGGTGTGGGGACGAATAAATGAAAAGTAAGATGGGTGCACATAGCAGACACTCAGCAAGTTGTTACTATTGTTACTGCTCTCATTCTGTGGCAGAAAAGGGGGCTCTGGGTCCATCAGGGGTGCCAGTCCCCCACCCGCACCTCAGTCTGGCCTGGAGGGTCCCCAGGGGACACACAGGGCATTCTGTGGGGTACAGGAAGGGGAGGGGGGGGTCTCAGATAGGGACTGGGCTCCTCTGGGCTCTCTATTCTTCATCTTCCTTTTCTTCACCAGCTGCAATAATTTAACAACCCTGAGAGTGAAAAAAGATAGCTGGGGAAGCAAATGCGGAATAGCTTAAATTAAAATTAAATTGAAATAAATTAAATTAAATGGGCAACTTTCCGGTGCTCATCTCTCAGACCAAATTATTGTGGAGCACTCAGGCTGCAGAAGAGGTGGCTTTGGGGTGGATTCTAGCGCTTCCTGGCGACCAAGCAGGGTGGCCCTGGCTGCCCACCTGCCCTGCTGGGGCTGCTGCTTCTGGCGACTCCTCCTGGTTGAGGGAGGTGCTGGAGGAGCCCAAGAAGTCAGAGGCGCAAGGCTGGCCATGCCCACCCCTGTTTCCTTCATCCTGTCTGCTTCCACCATCAGGTACCATGTAAAGGCGAGACTTGGGCTTCCCTGGTGGCTCAGTGGTAAAGCACCCACCTGCCAAGCTGGAGGTGTGGGCTGAAGCCCTGAGTTGGGAAGATCCCCTGGAGAAGGAAATGGCAACCCAACTCCAATCTTCTTGCCTGGGAAATCCCAATGACAGAGGAGCCTGGCGGGCTACAGTCCATGCTAACAGCTAAGTCACTTCAGTTGTGTCCGACTCTGTGTGACCCCATAGACGGCAGCCCACCAGGCTCCCCCGTCCCTGGGATTCTCCAGGCAAGAACACTGGAGTGGGTTGCCATTTCCTTCTCCAATGCATGAAAGTGAAAAGTGAAAGTAAAGTCGCTCAGTCGTGTCCGACTCTTAACGACCCCATGGACTGCGGCCTACCAGGCTCCTCCGTCCATGGGATGGGTCACAAAAAAGTTGGACAAAACTTAGGGACTAAACCACAAAGTTGAGACTTGTATCCAAGACTAATGACCCCCAGCTCCAGGTCCCTTCGCTGGAGGAGGTGCATCTCTGATTAGCAGCAGAGGGGCTTAGAACAACACCAGGTCTAAGCTTGACTCCCTGGGTTTTTAAGGCCTAACTTAGCCTGGAATGTGGTGGAGCCCAGCTACTCTGCAGGGCACAGGCCCTTCAGCTGTTGCTTGTCTCCCGAGCACCACGTGCACTTCAGACCAAAACAAACCAGAGTCCAGGCCAGGCCCAGGGCTCATGGGCCTGAGTTCCTTCAGCTTCCCATCAAATTCTACCGCCCCAGGGTCCAAGGTTAGAAGAAAATTTGCCACAAGCAGAGAGTTTCTTTCAAGTCTCAGTTCTGAGTAAAAAATTCATGTGCATTTTGCATTCTGTCTCATGGTAAATTCATGTTTATTTTAATGTGTAACATTTTCCAGTATTTACCAATAAGTAAAACTGACATGCCCGGAGGCTGTGCCCCTTTATCCTGGTTCTTCCAGGCACAAGGCCTGGCAGCACCTGAGTGAGAACCAGCCTCCCTGTCCCTCTGCACTTCCCACCCCCAGACACCCTGGGCTGGAATCCTAGAAGGTGGGAAGATCCCAACAACAAAATTGAGGGTATTTACAGCATAGATGAACCTTGAAGGTTATGGTAGGTGAAAGCCAATCACAAAAGGACAAATACTGAATGATTCCACTCATGAGATTTATAGAAACAGAGAGTGGTTGCCAGGCAGCTGGAAGTGGGTATAGGGAATTATTCTTTCCTAAGTGCGTGGACTCAGATTTGCAAGATAAGGAAGTTCTAGAAATGGATGGCACAACAGTGTAAATGTCCTTAAAACCACTGTGGTGGTGTTTGGTCTCTCACTTGTGTTCGACTCTTTGAGACCCTATGAACTGTTGCCCAACAGGCTCCTCTGTCCATGGAATTTTCCAGGCAGGAATACTGGAATGGGTTGCCATTTCCTCCTCTAGGGGAAGTTCCCAAACCGGGGACTGAACCCACATCTCCTGCGTCTCCTGCATTGGCAGGTGGATTCTTTACCACTGAGCCACCAGTTCAGTTCAGTTCAGTCATTCAGTCATGTCCAACTCTTTGCGACCCCATGAATCGCAGCACGCCAGGCCTCCCTGTCCATCACCAACTCCCGGAGTTCACTCAAACTCATGTCCATCGGGTCGGTGATGCCATCCAGCCATCTCATCCTCTGTCGTCCCCTTCTCCTCCTGCCCCCAATCCCTCCCAGCATCAGAGTCTTTTCCAATGAGTCAACTCTTCGCATGAGCCATCAGGGAAGCCCCTAAAACCACTGTGCTCTACACTTAAACATGGTTAGGATGTTAACATTTATGTATTTTTAAAATCACAATTTAAAAAACAAAAAATGAAAGCATCAAAGGTCAGAAAGGGTAACAGACCAGGGTCTCACCTGGGGTTAGGGGCAGGGCCCCCAGGCTCCCCAGGGAGGTGGTGGTAAAGGCAGCCTCCTGGCTACCTGGGTTGTCCCCAGGAAAGAGACCTGGAAAGCTGGCATTCCAATCTCTGAATATTACAGATGAGGAAATTAAGGCCCGGGGAGGGGGGGCCACCTCTGCAAGCTGCAGAGTTAAGAGTGAGCCCCTCCAGGGGTGATTTCCAAGGGTTGGCTCGAGCTCTCTTCTAGAGATCCAGCAGCTAGAAGAATGCTGGGTGAGTCAAGCCAAGCCCCACCTGCTTCCCCCTTTTAAAGGGTGCAGATAACCCTTGCCCCCTCCCTAGGCTGCAAGGAAGATGATTAATTAATTAACCTTCCTTAAGGGCTCAGGCACAGGCTAATGGGCAATAGGCCTTCTCATTGTTATTTTTAATCAGACTTTGCAATTTTATAGCTCCCGTCACCCAGAGCTATCAGCGTCTCTTGAAGTTAATTAAGCCCGCTAGGGAGGGACTCAGGGGGAGGAGGATGCTAGGGCTGGGTTTGGGGGTGGAGGGGGGACAAATCCTGATTCCCCTCAGGGCTCAGGCGTAGGGCCCACTTTAGAGGGTGGGTGGGTATGTGAAGACCCTCCTCTGCCGTGCTCCATGGTCACATGACCGAGCCTGGGAGGGTGCAGGGAATGGGCGGGATTGAAGGTGGCCAGGGGGTCCCCGGCTCCAGGCTCTGACTCTCACACTGCGGCAGGCCCCTGCTCCCAGCTCACCTCGCTGAGCAGTTGGAGAATTAGGAGCTAGAGATGGCTAACAGAGCTCAAATTTCATTCTGCCAGGGGCACCCATGTGTGCCACACCCCTTCCTCTCACTCCCCTTTCCTCATTTCATCAGACAACAAATACCTCTTGGGTGTGTCAGGTCTGTCCCTGGAGCTAGAGACCAATGAGCGGCCCAAGCATGGTCCACCGTTCACAGAGAGGACAGTGGGCCTTGGTGGCCTGTGCTCCTGGCTGGGATGAACAGCTGTCAAGGTTCTGGGGATAATGGAGACTCAGGGAGCGGGGACCCTGCCAACAGGCACGGCAACCACTATGTGGGCTGCTGGGCCCCCGGGCAGCTCAGGAGCCCATAAGACCCGCAAGGAGGTTTCCCTGACCCGTCTGAGCTGGCAGCAAAGCAGGCCCAGCACACGGGGCAGAGATGGTGCCATCACCCCAAGCCCAACCTGGAGCCCCCACTATGGAAGCAGTAGCAGGAAAGAGATGCTACAGACTTAGGGTATCTGGTACTAAACAGACTGCTGGGGAATTGGGGACCCAGGGCACAGTGGCTATGAATCCAACCATCCAGGCAGGGCCTCCAGCTCCCACATTTACAATCAGAGCTCCATTGTCTCAGTTGCCAGACACAGCAGGCAACCCTGGAGATCGCTGGCAGAGAGAATCCAGGTGTGTGAGCTGTGGAAATCAGGACAGCTTAGGAAAGTATAAGATTCTGTGGGCAGCCAGAGGCTATATAGCTTCTTAAAACAGGCCTTGTTACCTCAGGATGTCCAAGGATCCTGTTTCCCAGCTCTGTCTACTCTGGGATCCCAGAGCCCCAGCCCTTGTGGGGAGGGAGAGCTGGGAGGAGCCTTTGTGAAGACAGCACAAGGATTCACTGAAAACCATTGCCCCTGAGAGCCATGTGTGTTTGGCCTGAGGCCCATATAGGTTTTCTATCAACTGAATACAATCATTCCCAAAGAAAGGCAATGTCAAAGAATGCTCAAACTACCGCACAATTGCACTCATCTCACACTCTAGTAAAGTAATGCTCAAAATTCTCCAATCCAGGCATTCAAGCTGGTTTTAGAAAAGACAGAGGAGCAAGAGATCAAATTGCCAACATCCATTGGATCATGGAAAAAGCAAGAGAGTTCCAGAAAAACATCTATTTCTGCTTAGCTGGGAAAGATTGAGGGCAGGAGGAAAAGGGGACGACAGAGGATGACATGGTTGGATGGCATCACCGACTCAATGGACATGAGTTTGAGTAAACTCTGGGAGTTGGTGATGGACAGGGAGGCCTGGCGTGCTGTGATTCATGGGGTTGCAAAGAGACGCACACAACTGAGCGACTAAACTGAACTGAACTGAACTGCTTTATTGACTATGCCAAAGCCTTTGACTGTGTAGATCACAATAAACTGTGGAAAATTCTGAAAGACATGGGAATACCAGACCATCTGACCTGCTTCTTGAGAAATCTGTATGCAAGTCAGGAAGCAACAGTTAGAACTGGACATGGAACAACAGACTGTTTCCAAATAGGAAAAGGAGTATGTCAAGGTTGTATACTGTCACCCTGGTTATTTAACTTACATGCAGAGTACATCATGAGAAATGCTGGGCTGGATGAAGCATAAGCTGGAATCAAGATTGCTGGGAGAAATATCAATAACCTCAGATATGCAGATGATACCACCCTTATGGCAGAAAGTGAAGAGGAACTAAAGAGTCTCTTGATAAAAGTGAAAGAAGAGAGTGAAAATTTGGCTTAAAGCTCAACATTCAGAAAACTAAGATCATGGCATCTGGTCCCATCACTTCATGACAAATAGATGGGGAAACTGTGGCAGACTTTATTTTGTGGGGGTGGGGTGGGGTGGGGGGGGCTCCAAAATCACTGCATATGGTGACTGCAGCCATGAAATTAAAAGACGCTTACTCCTTGGAAGGAAAGTTATGACCAACCTAGACAACATATCAAAAAGCAGGAACATTACTTTGCCAACAAAGGTCCGTCTAGTCAAGGCTATGGTTTTTCCAGGAGTCATGTATGGATGTGAGAGTTGGACTATAAAGAAGGCTGAGAGCAAAAGAATTGATGCTTTTGAACTGTGGTGTTGGAGAAGACTCTTGAGAGTCCCTTGGAATGCAAGGAGATCCAACCAGTCCCTCCTAAAGGAAATCAGTCCTGAATATACATTGGAAGGACTGATGTTGAAGCTGAAACTCCAATACTTTGGCCACCTGATGCAAAGAGCTGACTCATTTGAAAAGACCCTGATGCTGGGAAAGATTGAGGGCAGGAGGAGAAGGGGTGACAGAGGATGAGATGATTGGATGGCATCACTGACTCAATGGACATGAGTTTGAGTGGACTCCAAGGGTTGGTGATGGACAGGGAGGCCTAGGGTGCTGCAGTCCATGGGGTTGCAAAGAGTCTGACATGACTTAGCCACTATCACGATTTGGGTGTGGGTCCTTAAGATTAAGAAGAATATTTTTTTCTACTCCATTAGAGAGACCACACACATAAAAAAAATGAAAGAGTGTTTTTAAAAATATATAAATGGGGGGCTTCCCTCGTGGTCCAGTGGTTAAGACATGCTGCCTCTACTGCAGTAGGCCCAGGTTCGATCTTAATTGGGGAACTGCATACCAAACAGCAAGGCCAAAAAAACAAAAACAACACAAATTATATACATGTATACACACACACATATATGTTGCTTCAGTCGTGTCTGACTCTTGGCAACCCCGTGGACTGCAGCCTGCCAGGCTCCACTGTCCACAGGCTTCTCCAGGCAAGAATACTAAAGTGGGTTGCTATGCCCTCCTCCAGGGGATCTTCCCCACCCAAGGATGGAATCTGTTTCTCTTGCATCTCCTACATTGGCAGGTGAATTCTTTACCACTAGCACCACCTGGGAATCCCTATATACATATAGGAGCCCCAGAAAGATATGATACTCAAAGAAATGACCACAGCAAGCAGGTTTATATCTTTTAGACAAAGAAACAATAAACTTGTGAAGAATTGACAAGACAAAGGAGCTTGGACTTGGGGTCATAAATTGCTGAAGAAGTGACACAGTTTGTTTTTACAGTGTTCTCAGCCCTAGATTCCCTATCTCTGGTGATAAGGGTGCCTTCTGCCCTCCTGGTACAGGGAAGGTACCTTTCACGTGGGAGATTTATCTCCTGCTTTTCAGAGAGATAAAGGAGGGTCAGAATGTCCTTCTTACACCAGCTGTTTCTCAAGTTCCTTTAATTCAAAACAATCAATATGCCAAAGTGGCGTATTTGGGGGGTGACATTCTGAAACCCTTACATCTGCAACTGGCTTTTTCACTTAGTAATATTTTTCATATTTAAACATAGTTTCACATTTAAACATAGTTCATTCCTTTCGGCTGCAATGTAGTCTTCTATCCTAAGAAAATATCACATTTTATTGCTGTATACGACTTGATATTTCAAATCTACCTCAAAGATCATTCCTGTGCATGCCTGTGTGCACGTGTGGGAGCGTTTCCTTACGTGTCTGTCTCTCTAGTGCCGACACAGAAGCAAAATCACTGGTTATGGGATATGAACATTTTGCGTTGTATTTATTTATTCATTTGACTGCACTGGGTCTCAGTTGCGTCGATCTTCGTTGTGGAATGTGGAATCGTCCTCTGACCAGGGATGGAGTCCAGATCCCTCCCCTGTATTGGGAGCGTGGATTCTTAGCCACTAAACATAGCTCAGTTGGAAAGAATCCACCTGCAATGCTGGAGACCCCGGCTCGATTCCTGGGTCAGGAAGATCCCCTGGAGAAGGGATAGGCTACCCACTCCAATTATCTAGCATGGAGAATACTATGGACTGTATAGTCCATGAGATCGCAAAGAGTCAGACACGACCGAGTGACTTTCAGTTCACTTCACTTCACTTCAAACCACCAGAGAAGTCCCCATTTTCCATTTTAAATAGATACTATCACATTACTCTCTAAAGTGGCTGTACCAATCAATACCCCTCCCGCAGCAGTTATATGGGCATGCCCACTTCCACACACCCTCACTAGCACTTGATATTATAAAGAAATTTTTTTCTAAGCTGGTGATTGAAATACTGTGGAGTTTTGATTCACCTTTCCTTGATTACTCCAGGGATGAACATCATTTGTTGATCAGCATTTGTATTTTCTCTTCTGTGAATTGTATACTTAAATCCATTGTTCATTTGTTTTCTATTGGGTGGTTTTCCCTTTTATTCTATTGATTTATAGATATTCTATGAATGATAGATTTTAATTCCTTTTCTATATATTTAAAACGTTTGCCATCAATATGTTGATTGACTTTTAAATGTGTTTATGGTATCTTGTATCCTGTACAAATTTTAAATTTTATTTGTTAAGTTTCCTTTATGTAGAAATTTCCTGTATGATTTGATGTGTAGACTTTTTGTCGTCTTTAAATAAGCTTTCCCTGCTGTAAAGTAAAAAAGATGATCTAAAATTTATTCTAATAATTGTAAAACTTTTCTTTTTGCATTTAGGTCTTTAACTCATTTGGAGCATATTTTTATGGCAACAATGTACCCACATATAACTACATTTCCCTGTCTCCTCTGCATATTAGAGCCTCCATGGGACCCAGCTCTTGTCTCACAGAAGCAAGCAGAATCTGGGGGGAAACTTGGGGAAAAGTTTTGCTTTTCTCTATGGGCACTGCTCTTTCCTCTTTCTTACTTTTTTTTTGCTGCCCAGAATTCAAGTATGTTGTCCTTTCACTAGAATTTCAGAATTTGTTTGTCACGTGTCACAAAAAATCTGGTTGGAAGTTGAACTGGGATTTCTATCAACTTTGAGTAACAGAGACAATGGAAACTTAATATAATAGAAATTTTAGTTTTGCCTAATAAGTAAATTCACAGGAATGCAAACCAAAGCTGGTGCAAAGAGCCCATGATGTCAACATGAAACTGAGCTTTTTTCCTCTCTACTTTTGTTAGCGTGTAGTTTTTGTGCTCTTCTGTACTCCCAGGGATGGTATCTTTTTTTAAAAAACAACATTTTATTTACCTCCTTATTTTTGGCTATGCTGGGTCTTCAAGCACAGACTTTCTCTAGCTCTGGAGAACAGGCGCTACTCTCTAGTTGCAGTGCCTGGGCTTCTCATTGTGGTGGCTTCTCTTGCTGCAAAGTGTGGGCTCCAGGACATGGGTTCAGTAGTTGTGGCATACGGGCTTAGCTGCTCAGCGGCTTGTGGGATCGTCCCAGACTAGGGATTGAACCTGTGTCCCCTGCATTGGCAGGCAGATTCCTTACCACTGGACCACCAGGGAAGCCCTGGGATGGCATCTTAATAGCAACATGAACTCTAAAGCATCTCCCATAAACCTAATCAAAAGTGTCCAAGTCCCAGGTGGAGCCTTCTCACCATGAACATGATATAGCTTTCTTTTATTCAACTCTTTTCTTGCAAATTCTTCTGGAACAATCCTACTTGGTCATCAGTTCAGTTCAGTTGCTCAATCGTGTCCGACTCTTTGCGACCTCATGGACTGCAGCACCCCAGGCCTCCCTGTCCATCACCAACTCCCGGAGTTTACCCAGACTCGTGTCCATTGAGTCGGTGATGCCATCCAGCCATTTCATCCTCTGTCATTCCCTTCTCCTCCTGCTTTCAATCTTTCCCAGCATCAGGGCCTTTTCCAAGGAGTCAGTTCTTTGTATCAGGTGGCCAAAGTATTGGAGTTTCAGCTTCAACATCAGTCCTTCCAATGAATATTCAGGACTGATCTCCTTTAGGATGGACTGGTTGGATCTCCTTGCATTCCAAGGGACTCTCAAGAGTCTTCTCCAACACCACAGTTCAAAAGCATCAATTCTTTTGCTCTCAGCTTTCTTTATAATCCAACTCTCACATCCATACATGACTACTGTAAAAACCATAGCCTTGACTAGACAGACCTTTGTTGACAAATTAATGTCTCTGCTTTTTAATATGCTGTCTAGGTTGGTCATAACTTTCCTTCCAAGGAGTAAGCATCTTTTAATTTCATGGCTGCAATCACCATTTGCAGACATCTATGTTAGGAGCCATTAATTTATACCAATGTGTCTAAGTACAGTCAACATCACAGGATTCTTTCTAATTTTCATTTTTGTATTTAACTTTTCTCCATCTGTGAGAACTCTGAATTCCATCATTCTCAATATATTTGCTTATGTGATCAGTACTCATATGTAACCAATCTCCTATTGATACTGACATATTGTAGAAAGAGAGAGAGAGATTTTCTAATTCTGTCTACAGAGAGGGTCTGGGAATAACACAATCCAAAATCAAAGAGCACACAGGGGGCCCAGCTCTTGGGTTCTTAATACCACTGTCCCCTAAAAGGAGCCATGGTTCCTTGGAGAAATGGCTGATTCCAAGGCTAAGGCAAGAAAAGCACAAGATGAACCTGAAGATCTTGAACCAGAAGGTAAGGATGTGCTCAAAACATGACAAAGGGACTCAGGGGCCAGCCTGAGTGAGTCTCACAGGTCAAGTCAGGGGCGATGTGAATATTAAATATTAATAACAACAACCTTTTGTTATTATTACTCAGTGAATAAAGTCGGACTCCATGAGCTTATGATGATAGAAAGAGAGGGAGAAACACAGAGACAGAGAAACAGACAGAGGTGGAGAGACAGGGCAGGGGGCAGGGAAGAATAGAGATGACAAAGATTTTCTTTATAATAGAATTCCAACTGATAAATACAGAAGGAAGAATGGAATAAGTAAACTTGGCAACCTCCATAGTAATAACAAACTCAACCAAGAAATACCAATGGATGCTAAAACTAGTGAGTGAAATTTTAAAGAATAACACAATATTACAGAGCTCAAAATGCTTATTGATTACCAAGAGGGAGAGTGGCTTTCAGTGGAGAAATCTGGCCATCACTACAACTAACAAGGTTAACACCATCAATAGTGAGACAAATTGAAATCGTGTACCACCTGCCAGGACTCAGTGAAAAGAATGTAGCATCAGTTCGGTTAACACTTCTGCCAAAGATGCATAACCTGAATCTAATCATGAGAAAACATCAGACAAATCTGAGCTGAGGGATGTCTACCAAATAATAGGACTGTGATCTTCAAAACTGTCAAGGTCCTGTAGGTAAAGAAAGACTGGAGAACTATTGTAGACTGAAGGTTACATGATAGCTAAGTGAAATGCATGATCTTGGATTGAATCCTTCTGATAGAAAAGACGTTATTGAAAGGATCAGTGAAGCTTGGAGTCTACAGATTCGGTGGCAGTGATGTATCCATGGTATTAATAGCATCCTCATTTTCCTGGTGTGTTGTAGGAGAATGCCTTTGTTTGTAGGAAAGGATTCCTGAGTGATGGGGCAAGATACCAGCAACTTTCATTCAAACAGTTCAAGAAAAAGAGTTTTTTTATGTTGTTCTTGCGCCTTTTCTTTAAGTTTGAAATATTTGAGAAAAAAAAAAAGAGAGAGAGAAAGGGAACAACAAGCAAAAACACGAAAAAGAATACACAGAAGAGAAAGCCAACAGACAAATGCGAAGAGTGGGCTATTGTAAAAGACAGCTGACTGGGTGTTTTCAGAGTCAATGAGATGGAAAATAAAAAGGCAGAATTCAGAGGGAGGGGATAATTAGACAAAAGAGAGTTAAGAGACAGAAGAAACCACTGTGGATCCTGGTTCTAACAAATCAATTCTGAAAAGACATTTTAAAGACAATCGAGGATGCTGTACACCTGAAACTAACCCAACATTGTTAATCAACTATACTCCAAAATAAAAAAAGTGTAAAAAAAAAAAGACAATCAGGGAAATCTGAATGAGGACTGAATGTCAGATATTACCAAGTAATTTCTTGCTAATACTCTAAATGTGAAAAGGCCACTGTGATTATATAAGAAAATATACCTTTTCCACCAGACACACATGGAAATAAAAGAACGTGAGGTCTGGAGTTGGCTTTAAAATACTTCAGAAAAGAGGGGTAGACCAATCAAGAGGAGAAAAACCTTTGATAATTATTGAATTTGGATGTGGATGTTGTATTAGATAGCTCAGGCTGCCATAACAAAATACCACAGGGTTAAACAGCAGAAATTTATCTTTTTACACCTGTAAAGGCTAGAAGTCCAAGGTTAAGGTGTAGCAGATGTGACTTCTTCTGAGGCTGTTCTTGGCTTACAGGTGGCTGCCTCTTCACAGGTCGCCCCTTGGTCTGTATTGTCTGTATCCTAATCTCCTCTTGAATAAGGACACCAGTCATATTGAACTGGAGCCACCTAGATGACTTCATTTTACCTTAATTACCTCTTTAAAGCCCCTAGCTCCAAATATGTCACATTCTGATGTCCTGAGAGTTAGGACCTCAATAAATGAATTTAGAGGGAATACAGTTTCAATCTCTAACAGGTGTATGGAAGTTTATTGTATCCTTCTGTCACTCTGGTGAATATGTGATTTTTCATAATAAATGTTTTTCATCATAAAAACAAATGCAGAAAAAGTAAGCAAAGAGAGCCCCCACAGATGTATCTTTTGAGGAATTTTGCTGCAGAAAACATCAGAGAAAAGAGATCATGTAGGGGGGTAAGCATGAGGTAAAGGGAGTAATTTTTTCTTTTAAAATGATTCTTTTTTAAACAAAAATACTTATTTTTAATTGGAGAATAATTGCTTTACAATATTGTGTTGGTTTCTGCCATGCATCAACATGAATCAGCTATAGACATACACGTCTCCTCTGTCTTGAATCTCCCTCTCACCTCCCCTGACGCCCTCCCACTCCTCTAGGCTGTCACAGAGCACCAGGTTTGAACTCCCTGCATCACACAGCAAATTCCCACTGGGATCTGTTTTAAACATGGTAACCTATATGTTTCAATGCTACTCCCTCTATTCATCCTACCCTCTCCTTCCCCCTGGTGGCTCAGAAGGTAAAGCATCTACCTGCAATGTGGGAGACCAGGGTTCAATTCCTAGGTTGGGAAGATCCTCTGGAGAAGGAAATGGCAACCCACTCCAGTACTCTGGCCTGGAAAATCCCATGGACGGGGGACCCTGGTAGGCTACAGTCTATGGGGCTCACAAAGAGTCAGACACAAGTGAGCAAGTTCACTTTCTTTTCTCCTTCCCCCACTCTTCTCTAAGTCTGTGTCTCCATTGCTGCCCTGCAAATAGGTTCCTCAGTATCGTCTTTCTAAATCCCATATATATACATTAGTATACAATACTTGTTTTTCTCTTTGATTTATTTCACTATGTTTAATAGGGTCTAGGTTCATCCATCTCATTAGAACTGACTCAAATGCATTCCTTTTTATGCCTGAGTAGTGTATATATGTACCACAAATTCTCTATCCTAAAATGATTCTTTTATTATGGCATACTTGTATGCTAATAGGAAAGATCCGATGTACCAACGGAGAAAAGAAGGGACAATTGCAAAAGAAAGTCTGGGAGTTGGCAAAGGGGTTGGAATATTCTGATAGGAGCAGAGGCCCTGCCCACTGCTGGGGAATGTGGAGATCCTCTTCCAGTTGATTCTGCTTCCTCAGTGAAACAAGAAGCAGGGGCGCCCACCAGCTAAGAGCGAGACTTGTGGCTGCCAAGAGGGAAAGGGGTTGGGGAGGGAAGGGCGGGGAGTCTGTGGTTGGCAGATGCAAACTGTTATACACAGGCTGGATGAAAAACAAAGTCCTACTGTGTAGCCCAGGGAACTATTTTCAATATCCTGTGATAAACCATGATAGAAAAGAATATGAAAAGAATGTTTATATGTATAACTGAGTCACTTTGCTGTACAGCAGAAATTAACACAACATTGTAAATCAACTATACTTCAATAAAACTTAAAAAGCTCAAATAGAAAAATAAATAAAAGCCATTACGAGATTATTTTTTTGAAAAAGAGTGAGAAAGAGTTGGAAATTTGAGGAGAGGACCGAAGATATGAACTGTTTAGCTGGAGAGTGAATTGAACAAGGAAATGGAGAAGGAATGCCAGGGATTAGGGAGCCCCTCGTTGTGGGTCAGGAATATGATTTGCAAATATTTTCCCCCAATCTATAGCTTGTCTGTTCATCCTTTTAATAAGGCTTTTCTTACAGCAACAGTTTTTAATTCTACCGAAGTCCAACTTGCTAATTGTTCTAGTTATGGAGCCACTTGCATGGCTGCCGTCCATGGGGTCACTGAGAGTTGGATGCGACTGAGCGACTTCACTTTCACTTTTCACTTTCATGCACTGGAGAAGGAAATGGCAACCCACTCCAGTGTTCTTGCCTGGAGAATCCCAGGGACGGCAGAGCCTGGTGGGCTGCCGTCAATGGGGTCACACAGAGTCCGACACGACTGAAGTGACTTAGCAGCAGCAGGGTCAAGCTTAAGAAATTTTTGCTAAGCTCTAAATCCTGAAGACTTTCTCTTACTTTTTCCCTAAAACTTTTAGTTTTACATTTTGCAATTCTGTCTGTGATCTGTTTTGAATTAATAAAAAAAAAATTTTTTTTTATATTTTGTTGGTTGCACTGGGTCTTCATTGATGCTTGCGGGCTTTCTCTAGTTGCGGTGAGTGGGGCCACTCTTCCCTGTGGTGCGTGAGCTTCTCGTGCGGAGCACAGGCTCTAGGTGTCCAGGTTTCAGTAACTGCAGCTCCAGTAGACGCAGCACACGGGTTTCAGTAGTTCCGACACTCGGGCTCAGTACTTGTGGCTCATGGGCCCTAGAGCTCACAGGTTCGGTAGTTGTGGTGCATGGGCTTAGTTGCTCCGTGGCATGTGGAAGGGTCCTGGACCAGGGATGGAACCTGGGTCCCCTGCATTGGCAGGCAAATTTGTACCCACTGCACCACCAGGAAAGTCTCATTTTGAGTGTTTTGTGTGACATGTGAGACAGCTCACAGTTCATTTCTTGGTCTGTGCTCCAGCACCAATTTGAAAAGGCACACTTTCCTTTCCTTCACTGAATTGCTTTTGTATATTTGTAAAAAATCAGCCCAGTATCTTTGTCTTGGGTCTATTTTTGTATTCTCTATTTTGTTCCGTTGATCTATGTGTCTATCCCTTTGGCAATAGCACAATGGTATTGATTTAGAACCTTGCTATCAGGTAGGGTGATTTCTTCCAATTTACTATCCTTTTTCAAGGTTGTGTTAGCTATTCTACGGCTCGTGTACTTCCAGATAAACTTTAGAATAAGCTTGTCTATGTCTGCAAGCAAAAATCTTGCTGAGATTTTGATCAAATGATAGAAAT